>NW_027362924.1:604077-1208155 GCF_046119375.1 Phyllobates terribilis | reverse complement strand
AGACAGTTTAAATGCCCCTTGGAAAAGACGTGCAGGTCGCAGTAGCTGAACAAGACGGTTGAAATGCCACTTGGAAGAGACGTGCAGGGCGCAGTAGCTTAACAAGACGGTTTAAATGCCCCTTGGAAGAGTGGTGGAGGTCGCAGTAGCTTAACAAGACAGTTTCAATGCCCCTTGGAAGAGACATGCAGTTCGCAGTAGCTTAATAAGACGGTTTAAATGCCCCTTGGAAGAGATGTGCAGGTCGCAGTAGCTTAATAAGACGGTTTAAATGCCCCTTGGAAGAGAGGTGGAGGTCGCAGTAGCTTAACAAGACAGTTTAAATGCCCCTTGGAAGAGACGTGCAGGTCGCAGTAGCTGAACAAGACGGTTTAAATGCCACTTGGAAGAGACGTGCAGGTCGCAGTAGCTTAACAAGACGGTTTAAATGCCCCTTGGAAGAGACGTGCAGGTCGCAGTAGCTTAACAAGATGGTTTAAATGCCCCTTGGAACAGAGGTGCAGGTCGCAGTAGCTTAATAAGACAGTTTAAATGCCCCTTGAAAGAGAGGTGCAGGTCGCAGTAGCTTAACAAGACCGTTTAAATGCCCCTTGGAAGTGCGGTGGATGTCGCAGTAGCTTAACAAGACGGTTTAAATGCCCCTTGGAAGAGACATGCAGGTCGCAGCAACTTAACAAGATGGTTTAAATGCCCCTTGGAAGAGACGTGCAGGTAGCAGTGGCTTAACAAGATGGTTTAAATGCTCCTTGGAAGAGACATGCAGGTCGCAGTAGCTTAACAAGACAGTTTAAATGCCCCTTGGAAAAGTGGTGGAGGTTACATTAGCTTAACAAGACAATTTAAATGCCCCTTGGAACAGACATGCAAGTCGCAGTAGCTTAAAAAGACAGTTTAAATGCGCCTTGCAAGAGACGTGCAGGTCGCAGTAGCTTAACAAGACGGTTTAAATGCCCCTTGGAATAGAAGAGCAGGTCGCAGTAGCTTAGCAAGACGGTTTAAATGCCCCTTGGAAGAGACGTGCAGATCGCAGTAGCTTAACAAGACGGTTAAAATGCCACTTGGAAGAGACGTGCAGGGCGCAGTAGCTTAACAAGACGGTTTCAATGCCCCTTGGATGAGCGGTGGAGGTCGCAGTAGCTTAACAAGACGGTTTAAATGCCCCTTGAAGGAGACGTGCAGGTCGCAGTAGCTTAACAAGACGGTTTAAATGCCCCTTCGAAGTGCGGTGGAGGTCGCAGTAGCTTAATAAGACAGTTTAAATGCCCCTTGGAAGAGACATGCAGGTCACAGCCTCTTAACAAGATTGTTTAAATGCCCCTTGGAAGAGACGTGCAGGTCGCAATAGCTTAACAAGACGGTTTAAATGTCCCTTGGTACAGACATGCAGGTCGCAGTAGCTTAACAAGACGGTTTAAATGCCCCACGGAAGAGACGTGCCAGTCGCAGTAGCTTAAAAACGGTTTAAATGACCCTTGGGAAAGACGAGCAGGTCACATTAGCTTAACAAGACGGTTTAAATGCCCCTTGGAAGAGACGTGCAGGTTGCAGTAGCTTAACAAGACAGTTTAAATGCCCCTTGGAAGAGACGTGCAGGTCGCAGTAGCTTAACAAGATGGTTTAAATGCCCCTTGGAAGAGACGTGAAGGTCGCAGTAGCATAACAAGATGGTTTAAATGCTCCTTGTAAGAGCGGTGGAGGTCGCAGTAGCTTAAAAAGATGGTTTAAATGCCCCTTGGAAGAGACATGCAGTTCGCAGCAGCTTAAAAAAACGGTTTAAATGCCCCTTGGAAGAGGCTTGCAGGTCGCAGTAGCTTACCAAGACGGTTTAAGTGCCCCTTGGAAGAGACGTGCAGGTCGCAGTAGCTTAACAAGATGGTTTAAATGCCCCTTGGAAGAGCGGTGGAGATCGCAGTAGCTTAACAAGATGGTTTAAATGCCCCTTGGAAGAGACATGCAGTTCGCAGCAGCTTAAAAAGACGGTTTAAATGCCCCTTGGAAGAGACGTGCAGGTCGCAGTAGCTTAACAAGTTGATTTAAATGCCCCTTGGAAGAGACGTGCAGGTAGCAGTAGCTTAACAAGACTGTTTAAATGCCCCTTGTAAAAGTGGTGGAGGTTACAGTAGCTTAACAAGACGGTTTAAATGCCCCTTGGAAGTGACGTGCAAGTCGTAGTAGCTTAACAAGATGGTTTAAATGACCCTTGGAAGAGAGGTGGAGGTCGCAGTAGCTTAAAAAGACAGTTTAAATGCCCCTTGAAAGAGACGTGCAGGTCGGAGTGGCTTAACAAGACCATTTAAATGCCCCTTGGAAGTGCGGTGGATGTCGCAGTAGCTTAACAAGACGGTTTCAATGCCCCTTGGTAGAGACTTGCAGGTCGCAGCAGCTTAACAAGATGGTTTAAATGCCCCTTGGAAGAGACGTGCAGGTAGCAGTGGCTTAAGAAGATGGTTTAAATGCCCCTTGGAAGAGACATGCAGGTCGCAGTAGCTTAACAAGACAGTTTAAATGCCCCTTGGAAAAGTGGTGGAGGTTACAGTAGCTTAACAAGACAGTTTAAATGCCCCTTGGAACAGACATGCAAGTCGCAGTAGCTTAAAAAGACGGTTTAAATGCGCCTTGGAAGAGACGTGCAGGTCGCAGTAGCTTAACAAGACGGTTTAAATGCCCCTTGGAATAGAAGAGCAGGTCGCCGTAGCTTAACAAGACGGTTTAAATGCCCCTTGGAAGAAACGTGCAGGTCGCAGTATGATAACAAGGCGGTTTAAATCCCCCTTGGAAGAGACGTGCAGGTCACAGCAGCTTAACAAGAGGGTTTAAATGCCAATTGGAATAGGCTTGCAGGTCGCAGTAGCTTACCAAGACGGTTTAATTGCCCCTTGGAAGAGTGGTGCAGGTCGCAGTAGCTTAATAAGACGGTTTAAATGCCCCTTGGAAGGGATGTGCAGGTCGCAGTAGCTTAACAAGATGGTTTAAATGCCCCTTGGAAGAGACGTGGAGGTCGCAGTAGCTTAACAAGACTGTTTAAATGCCCCTTGGAAGAGACATGCAGGTCGCAGTAGCTTAATAAGATGGTTTAAATGCCCCTTGGAAAAGTGGTGGAATTTACAGTAGCTTAAGAAGACGGTTTAAATGCTCCTTGGAAGAGGCGTGCAAGTCGCAGTAGCTTAACAAGACTGTTTAAATGCCCCTTGGAAGAGACGTGCAGGTGGCAGAAGCTAAACAAGACAGTTTAAATGCCCCTTGGAAGAGCGGTGGAGGTCGCAGTAGCTTAACAAGACAGTTTAAATGCCACTTGGAAGAAACATGCAGGTCGCAGTAGCTTAACAAGACGGTTTAAATGCCCCTCGGAAGAGACGTGCAGGTCGCAGTAGCTTAACAAGACGGTTTTAATCCCCCTTGGAAGAGACGTGCAGGTCGCAGTAGTTAACAAGAGTGTTTAAATGCCCCTTGGAATAGGCTTGCAGGCCGAATTAGCTTACCAAGACGGTTTAAATGCCCCTTGGAAAAGTGGTGGAGGTTACAGTATCTTAAAAAGACAGTTTAAATGCCCCTTGGAAGAGACGTGCAGGTCGCAGAAGTTTAACAAGACTGTTTAAATGCCCCTTGGAAGAGACGTGCAGGACGCAAAAGCTTAACAAGTCGGTTTAAATCCCCATAGGAAGAGACGTGCAGGTCGCAGTAGCTTAACAAGAGGGTTTAAATGCCCCTTGGAATAGGCTTGCAGGTCGCAGTAGCTTACCAATACGGTTTAAATGCCCCTTGGAAGAGCCGTGCAGGTCGCAGTAGCTTAACAAGATGGTTTAAATGTCCATTGGAAGAGCGGTGGAGGTCGCAGAAGCTTAACAAGACGGTTTAAATGCCCCTTGGAAGAGACGTGCAGGTCGCAGTAGCTTAATAAGACGGTTTAAATGCCCCTTGGAAGATATGTGGAGGACGCAGTAGATAAACAAGACAGTTTAAATGCCCCTTGGAAGAGACGTGCAGGTCGCAGTAGCTTAAAAAGACAGTTTAAATGCCCCTTGGAAGTGCGGAGGAGGTCGCAGTAGCTTAACAAGACGGTTTAAATGCCCGTTGGAAGAGACACGCAGGTCGCAGCAACTTAACAAGATGGTTTAAATGCCCCTTGGAAGAGACGTGCAGGTCGCAGTAGCTTAACAAGACGGTTTAAATCCCTTGCAAGAGACATGCACGTCGCAGTAGCTTAACAAAGCGTATTAAAAGCCCCTTGGAAGAGACGTGCAGGTCACAGTAGCTTAACAAGACGGTTTATATGCCCCTTGGAAAAGTGGTGGAGGTTACAGTAGCTTAACAAGACGGTTTAATTGCCCCTTGGAAGAGACGTGCAAGTCGCTGTAGCTTAACAAGACAGTTTAAATGCCCCTTAGAAGAGACGTGCAGGTCACAGAAGCTTAACAAGACAGTTTAAATATCCCTTGAAAGAGACGTGCAGGTCACAGTAGCTTAACAAGACAGTTTAAATGCCCCTTGGAAGAGACGTGCAGGTCACAAAAGCTTAACAAGACAGTTTAAATGCCCCTTGGAAGAGACGTGCAGTTCACAGAAGCTTAACAAGACAGTTTAAATGCCCCTTGGAAGAGACGTGCAGGTCGCAGTAGCTTAACAAGATGGTTTATATGCCCCTTGGAAAAGTGGTGGAGGTTACAGTGGCTTAACAAGACGATTTAATTGCCCGTTGGAAGAGACGTGCAAGTCGCAGTAGCTTAACAAGATGGTTTAAATGCCCCTTGGAAGAGAGGTGGAGGTGGAAGTAGCTTAACAAGACGGTTTAAATGCCCCTTGGAAGTGCGGTGGAGGTCGCAGTAGCTTAACAAGACGGTTTAAATGCCCCTTGGAAGAGACGTACAGGTCGCAGTAGCTTAAAAAGACGGTTTAAATGCGCCTTGGAAGAGACGTGCAGGTCGCAGTAGCTTAACAAGATGGTTTAAATAACCCTTGGAAGAGAGGTGGAGGTCGAAGTAGCTTAACAAGACGGTTTAAATGCCCCTTAGAAGTGCGGTGGAGGTCGCATTAGCATAACAAGACGCTTTAAATGCCCCCTGGAAGAGACGTAATGGTCGCAGTAGCTTAACAAGACGGTTTAAATGCCCCTTGGAAGTGTGGTGGAGGTCGCAGTAGCTTCACAAGACGGTTTAAATGCCACTTGGAAAAGTGTTGGAGGTTGCAGTAGATTAACAAGATGGTTTAAATGCCCCTTGGAAGTGAAGTGAAAGTCGCAGAAGCTTAACAAGACTGTTTAAATGCCCCTTAGAAGAGACGTGCAGGTCGCAGAAGCTTAACAAGATGGTTTAAATGCCCCTTGGAAGAGACGTGCAGGTCGCAGTAGCTTAACAAGATGGTTTAAATGCCACTTGGAAGTGCGGTGGAGGTCGCAATAGCTTAACAAGACGGTTTAAATGCCCCTTGGAAGAGACATGCAGGCCGCAGCAGCTTATCAAGACCGTATAAATGTCCCCTTGGAAAAGACATGCAGGTCGCAGTAGCTTAACAAAGCGTTTTAAATGCCCTTTGGAAGAGACGTGCTGGTCGCAGTAGCTTAACAAGACGGTTTAAATGCCCCTTGGAAAAGTGGTGGAGGTTACAGTAGCTTAACAAGACGATTTAAATGCCCCTTGGAAGAGACGTGAAAGTCGCAGTAGCATAACAAGACGGTTTAAATGCCCCTTAGAAGAGTGGTGCAGGTCGCAGTAGCTTAATAAGACAGCTTAAATGCCCCTTGGAAGAGACGTGCAGGTTGCAGTAGCTTAACAAGATGGTATAAATGCCCCTTGGAAGAGCGGTGGAGGTCGCAGTAGCTTAACAAGACATGTTAAAGGCCCCTTGGAAGAGACGTACAGGTTGCAGTAGCTTAACAAGACTGTTTAAATGCCCCTTGGAAGAGGCTAGCAGGCCGCAGTAGCTTACCAAGACGATTTAAATATCCCTTGGAAGAGACCTGCAGGTCGCAGTAGCTTAATAAGACAGTTTAAATGCCCCTTGGAAGAGCGGTGGAGGTCACAGTAGCTTAACAAGACAGTTTAAATGCCCCTTGGAAGGACACGCAGGTCGCAGCACCTTACCAAGACTGTTTAAATACCCCTTGGAAGAGACGTGCAGGTCGCAGTAGCTTAAAAGACGTTTTAAATGCCCCATGGAAGAGACGTACAGGTCGCAGTAGCTTAACAAGACGGTTTAAATGCCCCTTGGAAAACTGGTGGAGGTTACAGTATCTTAACAAGACTGTTTAAATGCCCCTTAGAAGGGACGTGCAAGTCGCAGTAGCTTAACAAGACGGTGTAAATGCCTGTTGGAAAAGACGTGCAGGTCGCAGTAGCTTAACAAGACTGTTTAAATGCCCCTTGGAAGAGACGTGCAGGCCGCAGTAGCTTAACAAGATGGTTTAAATGCCCCTTGGAAGAGGCTTGCAGGAAGCAGTAGCTTACCAAGACGATTTAAATGCCCCTTGGAAGAGACGTGCAGGTCGCAGTAGCTTAACAAGACAGTTGAAATGCCCCTTGGAAGAGCGGTGGAGGTTGCAGTAGCTTAATAAGACAGTTTAAATGCCCCTTGGAAGAGACATGCAGGTCACAGCAACTTAACAAGATTGTTTAAATGCCCCTTGGAAGAGACGTGCAGGTCGCAGTAGCTTAACAAGACGGTTTAAATGTCCCTTGCTAGAGACATGAAGTTCGCAGTAGCTTAACAAGACGGTTTAAATGCCCCATGGAAGAGACGTGCAGGTCGCAGCAGCTTAACAAGACGGTTTAAATGACCCTTGGAAGAGACGTGCAAGTCGCAGTAGCTTAAAAAGACGGTTTAAATGCGCCTTGGAAGAGACGTGCAAGTAGCAGTAGCTTAACAAGACAGTTTAAATGCTCCTTGGAAGAGACGAGCAGGTCGCAGTAGCTTAACAAGACGGTTTAAATGCCCCTTGGAAGAGACGTGGAGGTCGCAGTAGCTTAACAAGACAGTTTAAATCCCCCTTGGAAGAGACGTGCAGGTCGCAGTAGCTTAACAAGATGGTTTAAATGCCCCTTGGAAGAGCGGTGGAGGTCGCAGTAGCTTAACAAGACAGTTTAAATGCCCCTTGGAAGAGACGTGCAGGTCGCAGTAGCTTAACAAGACGGTTTAAATGCACCTTGGAAGAGACGTGCAGGTCGCAGTAGCTTAACAAGATGGTTTAAATGCCCCTTGGAAGAGCGTTGTAGGTCGCAGTAGCTTAACAAGATGGTTTAAATGCCCCTTGGAAGAGACATGCAGTTCGCAGCAGCTTATAAAGACGGTTTAAATGCCCCTTGGAAGAGGCTTGCATGTCGCAGTAGCTTACCAAGACGGTTTAAATGCCCCTTGAAAGAGACGTGCAGGTCGCAGTTGCTTAACAAGATGGTTTAAATGCCCCTTGGAAGAGCGGTGGAGGTCGCAGTAGCTTAAAAAGACAGTTTAAATGCCCCTTGGAAGAGACATGCAGTTCGCAGTAGCTTAACAAGAGGGTTTAAATGCCCATTGGAAGAGGCTTGCAGGTCGCAGTAGCTTACCAAGACGATTTAAATGTCCCTTGGAAGAGAAGTGCAGCTTGCAGTAGCTTAACAAGACAGTTTATATGCCCCTTGGAAGAGCGGTGGAGGTCGTAGTAGCTTAACAAGACAGTTTAAATGCCCCTTGGAAGAGACATGCAGGTCGCAGCATCTTAACAAGACTGTTTAAATATCCCTTGGAAGAAACGTGCAGGTCGCAGTAGCTTAAAAGACGTGTTAAATGTCCCTTGGTAGAGACATGCAGGTCGCAGCAGCTTAACAAGATGGCTTAAATCCCCCTTGGAAGAGACGTGCAGGTCGCAGCAGCTTAACAAGAGGGTTTAAATGCCCCTTGGAATAGGCTTGCAGGTCGCAGTAGCTTAACAAGACGGTTTAAATGCCCCTTGGAAGAGACATGCAGTTCGCAGTAGCTTAATAAGACGGTTTAAATGCCCCTTGGAAGAGAGGTGGAGGTCGCAGTAGCTTAACAAGACAGTTTAAATGCCCCTTGGAAGAGACGTGCAGGTCGCAGTAGCTTAACAAGACGGTTTAAATGCCACTTGGAAGAGACGTGCAGGTCGCAGTAGCTTAACAAGATGGTTTAAATGCCCCTTGGAAGAGCGGTGGAGGTCGCAGTAGCTTAACAAGATGCTTTAAATGCCCCTTGAAAGAGACGTGCAGGTCGCAGTAGCTTAACAAGATGGCTTAAATGCCCCTTCGAAGTGCGGTGGAGATCACAGTAGCTTTACAAGACAGATGAAATGCCCCTTGGAAGAGCGTTGGAGGTCGCAGTAGCTTAATAAGACAGTTTAAATGCCCCTTGGAAGAGCGGTGGAGGTTGCAGTAGCTTAACAAGACGGTTTAAATACCCCTTGGAAGAGACATGCAGGTTGCAGTGGCTTAACAAGACGGTTTAAATGCCCCTTGGAAGAGACATGCAGGTCGCAGTAGCTTAACAAGTGTGTTTAAATGCCCCTTGGAAGAGACGTGCAGGTAGCAGTAGCTTAACAAGACTGATTAAATGCCCCTTGTAAAAGTGGTGGAGGTTACAGTAGCTTAACAAGACGGTTTAAATGCCCCTTGGAAGAGACGTGCAAGTCGTAGTAGCTTAAAAAGACGGTTTAAATTCCCCTTGGAGGAGCGGTGTAGGTCGCAGTAGCTTAAGAAGACAGTTAAAATGCCCCTTGAAAGAGACGTACAGGTCGCAGTAGCTTAACAAGACCGTTTAATTGCCCCTTGGAAGGGTGGTGGATGTCGCAGTAGCTTAACAAAACGGTTTAAATGCCCCTTGGAAGAGACATGCAGGTCGCAGCAGCTTAACAAGATGGTTTAAATGCCCCTTGGAAGAGACGTGCAGGTAGCAGTGGCTTAACAAGATGGTTTAAATGCCCCTTGGAAGAGACATGCAGGTCGCAGTAGCCTAACAAGACAGTTTAAATGCCCCTTGGAAAAGTGGTGGAGGTTACAGTAGCTTAACAAGACAGTTTAAATGCCCCTTGGAAGAGACATGCAAGTCGCAGTAGCTTAAAAAGACGGTTTAAATGCGCCTTGGAAGAGACGTGCAGGTCGCAGTAGCTTAACAAGACGGTTTAAATGCCCCTTGGAAGAGACGTGCAGGTCGCAGTAGCTTAACAAGACGGTTTAAATCCCCCTTGGAAGAGGCGTGTAGGTCGCAGCAGCTTAACAAGAGGGTTTAAATGCCCCTTGGAATAGGCTTGCAGGTCGCAGTAGCTTACCAACAGGGTTTAATTGCCCCATGGAAGAGACGTGCAGGTCGTAGTAGCTTGAAAAGACTGTTTAAATGCCCATTGGAAGAGTGGTGCAGGTCGCAGTAGCTTAATAAGACGGTTTAAATGCCCCTTGGAAGAGATGTGCAGGTCGCAGTAGCTTAACAAGATGGTTTAAATGCCCCTTGGAAGAGCGGTGGAGGTCGCATTAGCTTAACAAGACGGTTTAAATGCCACTTGGAAGAGACGTGCAGGTCACAGTAGCTTAACAAGGCGGTTTAAATGTCCCTTGGAAGAGCGGAGGAGGTCGCAGTAGCTTAACAAGACAGTTTAAATGCCCCTTGAAAAAGACGTAGAAGGCGCAGTAGCTTAACAAGACTGTTTAAATGCCCCTTAGATGAAACGTGCAGGTGGCAGAAGCTTAACAAGACGGTTTAAATGCCCATTGGAAGTGTGGTGGAGGTCGCAGTAGCTTAACAAGACGGTTTAAATGCCCCTTGGTTGAGACATGCAGGTCGCAGCAGCTTAACAAGACCGTTTAAATAACCCTTGGAACAGACGTGGAGGTCGCAGTAGCTTAACAAGATGGTTTAAATGCCCCTTGGAAGAGACGTGCAGGTCGCAGTAGCTTAACAAGACAGTTTAAATGCCCCTTGGAAGAGACGTGCAGGTCGCAGTAGCTTAACAAGACGGTTTAAATGCCCCAAGGAAGAGACGTGCAAGTCGCAGTAGCTTAAAAAGACGGTTTAAATGCCCCTTGGAAGAGACGTGCAGGTCGCAGTAGCTAAACAAGACGGTTTAAATGCCCCTTGGAAGAGACGAGCAGGTCGCAGAAGCTTAACGAGACGGTTTAAATGCCCCTTGGAAGAGACGTGCAGGTCGCAGTAGCTTAACAAGACGGTTTAAATCCCCCTTGGAAGAGACGTGCAGGTCGCAGTAGCTTAACAAGACTGTTTAAATGCCCCGTGGAATAGGCTTGCAGGCCGCATTAGCTTACCAAGACGGTTTAAATGCCCCTTGGAAAATTGGTGGAGGTTACAGTATCTTAACAAGACAGTTTAAATGCCCCTTGGAAGAAACGTGCAGGTCGCAGTAGCTTAACAAGTCGGTTTAAATCCCCCTAGGTAGAGACGTGCAGGTCGCAGTAGCTTAACAAGAGGGTTTAAATGCCCCTTGGAATAGGCTTGCAGGTCGCAGTAGCTTACCAATACGGTTTAAATGCCCCTTGGAAGAGCCGTGCAGGTCGCAATAGCTTAACAAGACGCTTTAAATGTCCATTGGAAGAGCGGTGGAGGTCGCAGAAGCTTAACAAGACGGTTTAAATGCCCCTTTAAATAGACTAGCAGGTCGCAGTAGCTGAACAAGACTGTTTAAATGCCCCTTGGAAGAGACGTGCAGGTCGCAGTAGCTTAACAAGTCGGTTTAAATCCCCCTAGGAAGAGACGTGCAGGTCGCAGTAGCTTAACAAGATGGTTTAAATGCCACTTGGAAGAGACGTGCAGGTCGCAGTAGCTTAAAAAAACTGTTTAAATGCCCCTTGGAAGTGCGGAGGAGGTCGCAGTAGCTTAACAAGACGGTTTCAATGCCCCTTGGAAGAGACACGCAGGTCGCAGCAGCTTAACATGATGGTTTAAATGCCCCTTGGAAGAGACGTGCAGGTCGCAGTAGCTTAACAAGACTGTTTAAATGCCCCTTGGAAGAAACGTGCAGGTCACAGTAGCTTAACAAGACGGTTTATATGCCCCTTGGAAAATTGGTGGAGGTTACAGTAGCTTAACAAGACGGTTTAAATGCCCCTTGGAAGAGACGTGCAAGTCGCAGTAGCTTAACAAGACAGTTTAAATGCCCATTAGAAGAGACGTGCAGGTCACAGAAGCTTAACAAGACAGTTTAAATGCCCCTTGAAAGAGACGTGCAGGTCACAGTAGATTATCAAGACGGTTTAAATGCCCCTTGGAAGAGACGTGCAGGTCGCAGTAGCTTAACAAGACAGTTTAAATGCCCCTTGGAAGAGACGTGCAGGACACAGTAGCTTAACAAGACGGTTTATATGCCCCTTGGAAAATTGGTGGAGGTTACAGTATCTTAACAAGACGGTTTAAATGCCCCTTGGAAGAGACGTGCAAGTCGCAGTAGCTTAACAAGACAGTTTAAATGCCCCTTAGAAGAGACGTGCAGGTCACAGAAGCTTAACAAGACAGTTTAAATGCCCCTTGAAAGAGACGTGCAGGTCACAGTAGCTTATCAAGACGGTTTAAGTGCCCCTTGGAAGTGCGGTGGAGGTCGCAGTAGCTTAACAAGATGGTTTAAATGCCCCCTGGAAGAAACATGCAGGTCGCAGCAGCTTAACAAGACCGTTAAAATGCCCCTTGGAAGAAACATGCAGGTCGCAGTAGCTTAACAAGACGGTTTAAATGCCCCTTGGAAGAGACATGCAGGCCGCAGCAGCTTAACAAAACCGTATAAATGCCCCTTGAAAGAGACGTGCAGGTCGCAGTAGCTTAACAAGACGGTTTAAATGCACCTTGGAAAAGACATGCAGGTCGCAGTAGCTTAACAAAGCGTTTTAAATGCCCTTTGGAAGAGACGTGCTGGTCGCAGTAGCTTAACAAGACGGTTTAAATGCCCCTTGGAAAAGTGGTGGAGGTTACAGTAGCTTAACAAGACGATTTAAATGCCCCTTGGAAGAGACGTGAAAGTCGCAGTAGCATAACAAGACGGTTTAAATGCCCCATAGAAGAGACGTGCTGGTCGCAGTAGCTTAATAAGACAGCTTAAATGCCCCTTGGAAGAGGCGTGCAGGTTGCAGTAGCTTAACAAGATGGTTTAAATGCCCCTTGGAAGAGCGGTGGAGGTCGCAGTAGCTTAACAAGACAGGTTAAATGCCCCTTGGAAGAGACGTGCAGGTCGCAGTAGCTTAACAAGACTGTTTAAATGTCCCTTGGAGGAGGCTTACAGGCCGCAGTAGCTTACCAAGACGATTTAAATGTCCCTTGGAAGAGAACTGCAGGTCGCAGTAGCTTAACAAGACAGTTTAAATGTCCCTTGGAAGAGCGGTGGAGGTCGCAGTAGCTTAACAAGACAGTTTAAATGCCCCTTGGAAGGACATGCAGGTCGCAGCACCTTAACAAGACTGTTTAAATGCCCCTTGGAAGAGACGTGCAGGTCGCAGTAGCTTAAAAGACGTTTTAAATGTCCCTTGGTAGAGACATGCAGGTAGCAGTAGCTTAACAAGACGGTTTAAATGCCCCATGGAAGAGCGGTGTAGGTCGCAGTAGCTTAACAAGACGGTTTAAATGCCCCATGGAAGAGACGTGCAGGTCGCAGTAGCTTAACAAGACGGTTTAAATACCCCTTGGAAAAGTGGTGGAGGTTACAGTAGCTTAACAAGACCGTTTAAATGCCCCTTGGAAGAGACGTGCAAGTCGCAGTAGCTTAACAAGACGGTGTAAATGCCCCTTGGAAGAGCGGAGGAGGTCGCAGTAGCTTAACAAGACAGTTTAAATGCCCCTTGAAAAAGACGTACAAGGCGCAGTAGCTTAACAAGACTGTTTAAATGCCCCTTAGAAGAAACGTGCAGGTGGCAGAAGCTTAACAAGATGGTTTAAATGCCCATTGGAAGTGTGGTGGAGGTCGCAGTAGCTTAACAAGACGGTTTAAATGCCCCTTGGTTGAGACATGCAGGTCGCAGCAGCTTAACAAGACCGTTTAAATAACCCTTGGAACAGACGTGGAGGTCGCAGTAGCTTAACAAAATGGTTTAAATGCCCCTTGGAAGAGACGTGCAGGTCGCAGTAGCTTAACAAGACGGTTTAAATGCCCCAAGGAAGAGACGTGCAAGTCGCAGTAGCTTAAAAAGACGGTTTAAATGCCCCTTGGAAGAGACGTGCAGGTCGCAGTAGCTAAACAAGACGGTTTAAATGCCCCTTGGAAGAGACGAGCAGGTCGCAGAAGCTTAACGAGACGGTTTAAATGCCCCTTGGAAGAGACGTGCAGGTCGCAGTAGCTTAACAAGACGGTTTAAATCCCCCTTGGAAGAGACGTGCAGGTCGCAGTAGCTTAACAAGACTGTTTAAATGCCCCGTGGAATAGGCTTGCAGGCCGCATTAGCTTACCAAGACGGTTTAAATGCCCCTTGGAAAATTGGTGGAGGTTACAGTATCTTAACAAGACAGTTTAAATGCCCCTTGGAAGAAACGTGCAGGTCGCAGTAGCTTAACAAGTCGGTTTAAATCCCCCTAGGTAGAGACGTGCAGGTCGCAGTAGCTTAACAAGAGGGTTTAAATGCCCCTTGGAATAGGCTTGCAGGTCGCAGTAGCTTACCAATACGGTTTAAATGCCCCTTGGAAGAGCCGTGCAGGTCGCAATAGCTTAACAAGACGCTTTAAATGTCCATTGGAAGAGCGGTGGAGGTCGCAGAAGCTTAACAAGACGGTTTAAATGCCCCTTTAAATAGACTAGCAGGTCGCAGTAGCTGAACAAGACTGTTTAAATGCCCCTTGGAAGAGACGTGCAGGTCGCAGTAGCTTAACAAGTCGGTTTAAATCCCCCTAGGAAGAGACGTGCAGGTCGCAGTAGCTTAACAAGATGGTTTAAATGCCACTTGGAAGAGACGTGCAGGTCGCAGTAGCTTAAAAAAACTGTTTAAATGCCCCTTGGAAGTGCGGAGGAGGTCGCAGTAGCTTAACAAGACGGTTTCAATGCCCCTTGGAAGAGACACGCAGGTCGCAGCAGCTTAACATGATGGTTTAAATGCCCCTTGGAAGAGACGTGCAGGTCGCAGTAGCTTAACAAGACTGTTTAAATGCCCCTTGGAAGAAACGTGCAGGTCACAGTAGCTTAACAAGACGGTTTATATGCCCCTTGGAAAATTGGTGGAGGTTACAGTAGCTTAACAAGACGGTTTAAATGCCCCTTGGAAGAGACGTGCAAGTCGCAGTAGCTTAACAAGACAGTTTAAATGCCCCTTAGAAGAGACGTGCAGGTCACAGAAGCTTAACAAGACAGTTTAAATGCCCCTTGAAAGAGACGTGCAGGTCACAGTAGATTATCAAGACGGATTAAATGCCCCTTGGAAGAGACGTGCAGGTCGCAGTAGCTTAACAAGACAGTTTAAATGCCCCTTGGAAGAGACGTGCAGGACACAGTAGCTTAACAAGACGGTTTATATGCCCCTTGGAAAATTGGTGGAGGTTACAGTATCTTAACAAGACGGTTTAAATGCCCCTTGGAAGAGACGTGCAAGTCGCAGTAGCTTAACAAGACAGTTTAAATGCCCCTTAGAAGAGACGTGCAGGTCACAGAAGCTTAACAAGACAGTTTAAATGCCCCTTGAAAGAGACGTGCAGGTCACAGTAGCTTATCAAGACGGTTTAAATGCCCCTTGGAAGTGCGGTGGAGGTCGCAGTAGCTTAACAAGACGGTTTAAATGCCCCCTGGAAGAAACATGCAGGTCGCAGCAGCTTAACAAGACCGTTAAAATGCCCCTTGGAAGAAACATGCAGGTCGCAGTAGCTTAACAAGACGGTTTAAATGCCCCTTGGAAGAGACATGCAGGCCGCAGCAGCTTAACAAGACCGTATAAATGCCCCTTGAAAGAGACGTGCAGGTCGCAGTAGCTTAACAAGACGGTTTAAATGCACCTTGGAAAAGACATGCAGGTCGCAGTAGCTTAACAAAGCGTTTTAAATGCCCTTTGGAAGAGACGTGCTGGTCGCAGTAGCTTAACAAGACGGTTTAAATGCCCCTTGGAAAAGTGGTGGAGGTTACAGTAGCTTAACAAGACGATTTAAATGCCCCTTGGAAGAGACGTGAAAGTCGCAGTAGCATAACAAGACGGTTTAAATGCCCCATAGAAGAGACGTGCTGGTCGCAGTAGCTTAATAAGACAGCTTAAATGCCCCTTGGAAGAGGCGTGCAGGTTGCAGTAGCTTAACAAGACGATTTAAATGTCCCTTGGAAGAGAACTGCAGGTCGCAGTAGCTTAACAAGACAGTTTAAATGTCCCTTGGAAGAGCGGTGGAGGTCGCAGTAGCTTAACAAGACAGTTTAAATGCCCCTTGGAAGGACATGCAGGTCGCAGCACCTTAACAAGACTGTTTAAATGCCCCTTGGAAGAGACGTGCAGGTCGCAGTAGCTTAAAAGACGTTTTAAATGTCCCTTGGTAGAGACATGCAGGTAGCAGTAGCTTAACAAGACGGTTTAAATGCCCCATGGAAGAGCGGTGTAGGTCGCAGTAGCTTAACAAGACGGTTTAAATGCCCCATGGAAGAGACGTGCAGGTCGCAGTAGCTTAACAAGACGGTTTAAATACCCCTTGGAAAAGTGGTGGAGGTTACAGTAGCTTAACAACACCGTTTAAATGCCCCTTGGAAGAGACGTGCAAGTCGCAGTAGCTTAACAAGACGGTGTAAATGCCCCTTGGAAGAGCGGTGGAGGTCGCAGTAGCTTAACAAGACGGTTTAAATGCCCCATGGAAGAGACGTGCAGGTCGCAGTAGCTTAACAAGACGGTTTAAATACCCCTTGGAAAAGTGGTGGAGGTTACAGTAGCTTAACAAGACCGTTTAAATACCCCTTGGAAGAAACGTGCAAGTCGCAGTAGCTTAACAAGACGGTTTAAATGCCCCTTGGAAGAGCGGTGGAGGTCGCAGTAGCTTAACAAGACGGTTTAAATGCCCCATGGAAGAGACGTGCAGGTCGCAGTAGCTTAACAAGACGGTGTAAATGCCCCTTGGAAAAGACGTGCAGGTCGCAGTAGCTTAACAAGACGGTGTAAATGCCCCTTGGAAAAGACGTGCAGGCCGCAGTAGCTTAAGAAGATGGTTTAAATGCCCCTTGGAAGAGACATGCAGGTCGCAGTAGCTTAACAAGATGGTTTAAATGCCCCTTGGAAGAGACATGCAGGTCGCAGTAGCTTAACAAGACAGTTGAAATGCCCCTTGGAAGAGCGCTGGAGGTCGCAGTAGCTTAATAAGACAGTTTAAATGCCCCTTGGAAGAGACATGCAGGTCACAGCATCTTAACAAGATTGTTTACATGCCCCTTGGAAGAGACGTGCAGGTCGCAGTCGCTTAACAAGACGGTTTAAATGTCCCTTGCTAGAGACATGCAGGTCGCAGTAGCTTAACAAGACGGTTTAAATGCCCCATGGAAGAGACGTGCAGGTCGCAGTAGCTTAACAAAACGGTTTAAATGACCCTTGGAAGAGACGTGCAAGTCGCAGAAGCTTAAAAATACGGTTTAAATGCGCCTTGGAAGAGACGTGCAAGTCGCAGTAGCTTAACAAGACAGTTAAATGCTCCTTGGAAGAGACGTGCAGGTCGCAGTAGCTTAACAAGATGGTTTAAATGCCCCTTGGAAGAGCGGTGGAGGTCGCAGTAGCTTAACAAGATGGTTTAAATGCCCCTTGGAAGAGACATGCAGTTCGCAGCAGCTTATAAAGACGGTTTAAATGCCCCTTGGAAGAGGCTTGCAGGTCGCAGTAGCTTACCAAGACGGTTTAAATGCCCCTTGGAAGAGACGTGCAGGTCGCAGTAGCTTAACAAGATGGTTTAAATGCCCCTTGGAAGAGCGGTGGAGGTCGCAGTAGCTTAAAAAGACAGTTTAAATGCCCCTTGGAAGAGACGTTCAGGTCGCAGTAGCTTAACAAGAGGGTTTAAATGCCCCTTGGAAGAGGCTTGCAGGTCGCAGTAGCTTACCAAGACGACTTAAATGCCCCTTGGAAGAGACGTGCAGGTCGCAGTAACTTAACAAGACAGTTTAAATGCCCCTTGGAAGAGGCTTGCAGGTCGCAGTAGATTAACAAGAGGGTTTAAATGCCCCTTGGAAGAGGCTTGCAGGTCGCAGTAGCTTACCAAGACGATTTAAATGTCCCTTGGAAGAGACGTGCAGCTCGCAGCAGCTTAACAAGACAGTTTAAATGCCCCTTGGAAGAGCGGTGGAGGTCGCAGTAGCTTAACAAGACAGTTTAAATGCCCCTTGGAAGACACATGCAGGTCGCAGCACCTTAACAAGACTGTTTAAATATCCCTTGGAAGAGACGTGCAGGTCGCAGTAGCTTAAAAAACGTTTTAAATGTCCCTTGGTAGAGACATGCAGGTCGCAGTAGCTTAACAAGATGGCTTAAATCCCCCTTGGAAGAGACGTGCAGGTCGCAGCAGCTTAACAAGACTGTTTAAATGCCCCTTAGAAGAGACGCGCAGGTGGCAGAAGCTAAACAAAAGACAGTTTAAATGCCCCTTGGAAGAGACGTGCAGGTCGCAGTAGCTTAACAAGATGGTTTAAATGCCCCTTGGAAGAGCGGTGGAGGTCGCAGTAGCTTAAGAAGACAGTTTAAATGCCCCTTGGAAGAGATGTGCAGGTTGCAATAGCTTAATAAGAGGGTTTAAATGCCCCTTGGAAGTTACGTGCAGGTCACAGTAGCTGAATAAGATGGTTTAAATGCCCCGTGGAATAGGCTTGCAGGTCGCAGTAGCTTACCAAGACGATTTAAATGCCCCTTGGAAGGGACGTGCAGGTCGCAGTAGCTTAACAAGCCAGTTTAAATGCCACTTGGAAGAAACATGCAGGTCGCAGTAGCTTAACAAGACGGTTTAAATGCCCCTTCGAAGTGCGGTGGGGGTCGAGGTAGCTTACCAAGACGGTTTAAATGCCCATTGGAAGAGACATGCAGGTCGCAGGAGCTTAACAAGACGGTTTAAATGCCCCTTGGAAGAGACGTGGAGGTCGCAGTAGCTTAACAAGACGGTTTAAATGCCCCTTGGAAGAGACATGCAGGTCGCAGTAGCTTAAGAAGACGGTTTAAATGCCCCTTGGAAAAGTCGTGGAGGTTACAGTAGATTAAGATGACGGTTTAAATGCCCCTTCGATGAGACGTGCAAGTCGCAGTAGCTTAACAAGACTGTTTAAATGCCCCTTAGTAGAGACGTGCAGGTCACAGAAGCTTAACAAGACGGTTTACATGCCGCTTGGAAGAGACATGCAGGTCGCAGCAGCTTAACAAGACGGTTTAAATGCCCCTTGGAAGAGACGTGGAGGTCGCAGTAGCTTAACAAGACGGTTTAAATGCCCTTGGAAGAGACATGCAGATCGCAGTAGCTTAACAAGATGGTTTAAATGCCCCTTGGAAAAGTGGTGGAATTTACAGTAGCTTAAGAAGACGGTTTAAATGCCCCTTGGTAGAGACGTGCAAGTCGCAGTAGCTTAACAAGACTGTTTAAATGCCCCTTAGAAGAGACGCGCAGGTGGCAGAAGCTAAACAAAAGACAGTTTAAATGCCCCTTGGAAGAGACGTGCAGGTCGCAGTAGCTTAACAAGATGGTTTAAATGCCCCTTGGAAGAGCGGTGGAGGTCGCAGTAGCTTAAGAAGACAGTTTAAATGCCCCTTGGAAGAGATGTGCAGGTTGCAATAGCTTAATAAGAGGGTTTAAATGCCCCTTGGAAGTTACGTGCAGGTCACAGTAGCTGAATAAGATGGTTTAAATGCCCCGTGGAATAGGCTTGCAGGTCGCAGTAGCTTACCAAGACGATTTAAATGCCCCTTGGAAGGGACGTGCAGGTCGCAGTAGCTTAACAAGACAGTTTAAATGTCCTTTGGAAGAGCGGTGGAGGTCGCAGTAGCTTAACAAGACAGTTTAAATGCCACTTGGAAGAAACATGCAGGTCGCAGTAGCTTAACAAGACGGTTTAAATGCCCCGTGGAAGAGAGGTGCAGGTCGCAGTAGCTTAACAAGATGGTTTAAATGCCCCTTGGAAGAGCGGTGGAGGTCGCAGTAGCTTAAGAAGACAGTTTAAATGCCCCTTCGAAGAGATGTGCAGGTTGCAATAGCTTAATAAGAGGGTTTAAATGCCCCTTGGAAGTTACGTGCAGGTCACAGTAGCTGAATAAGATGGTTTAAATGCCCCCTTGGAATAGGCTTGCATGTCGCAGTAGCTTAACAAGACAGTTTAAATGCCCCTTATAAGAGACGTGCAAGTTACAGTAGCTTAACAAGACGGTTTAAATGCCCCTTGGAATAGAAGAACAGGTCGCAGTATCTTAACAAGACGGTTTAAAAGCCCCTTGGAAAAGATGTGCAGGTCGCAGTAGCTTAACAAGATGGTTTAAATGCCCCTTGGAAGAGCGGTGGAGGTCGCAGTAGCTTATCAAGATGGTTTAAATGCCCCTTGGAAGAGACATGCAGGACGCAGCAGCTTAAAAAGACGGTTTAAATGCCCCTTGGAAGAGACGTGCAGGTCGCAGAGGCTTAACAAGACGGTTTAAATGCCCCTTGGAAGAGCGGTGCATGTCGCAGTAGCTTAACAAGATGGTTTAAATGCCCCTTGGAAGAGCGGTGGAGGTCGCATTAGCTTAACAAGACAGTTTAAATGCACCTTGGAAGAGACGTGAAGGTCGCAGTAGCTTAACAAGAAGGTTTAAATGCCCCTTGGAATAGACGAGCAGATCGCAGTAGCTTAACAAGACGGTTTAAATGCCCCTTGGAAGAGACGTGCAGGTCGCAGTAGCTTAACAAGACGGTTTAAATCCCCATTGGAAGAGACGTGCAGGTCGCAGCAGCTTAACAAGAGGGTTTAAATGCCCCTTGGAATAGGCTTGCAGGTCGCAGTAGCTTAACAAGATGGTTTAAATGCGCCTTGGAAGAGACTTGCACGTCGCAGTAGCTTAACAACACGGTTTAAATTCCCCTTGGAAGAGTGGTGGAGGTCGCAGTAGCTTAACAAGACAGTTTAAATGACCCTTGGAAGAGACATGCAGGTCGCAGTAGCATAATAAGACGGTTTAAATGCCCCTTGGAAGAGATGTGCAGGTCGCAGTAGCTTAATAAGACGGTTTAAATGCCCCTTGGAAGATAGGTGGAGGTCGCAGTAGCTTAACAAGATGATTTAATTGCCCCTTGGAAGACACGTGCAGGTCGCAGTAGCTTAACAAAACGGTTTAAATGCCCCTTGGAAGTGCGGTGGAGGTCGCAGTAGCTTAACAAGACGGTTTAAATGCCCCTTGGAATAGACATGCAGGTCACAGCAGCTTAACAAGACGGTTTAAATGCCCCTTGGAAGAGACGTGGAGGTCGCAGTAGCTTAACAAGACGGTTTAAATGCCCCTTGGAAGAGCGGTGGAGGTCGCAGTAGCTTAACAAGACAGTTTAAATGCCCCTTGAAAGAGACGTGCAGGTCGCAGTAGCTTAACAAAACGGTTTAAATGCCACTTGGAAGAGACGTGCAGGTCGCAGTAGCTTAACAAGACAGTTTAAATGCCTCTTGAAAGAGACGTGCAGGTCACAGTAGCTTAACAAGATGGTTTAAATGCCCCTTGGAAGTGCGGTGGAGGTCGCAGTAGCTTAACAAGATGGTTTAAATGCCCCTTGGAATAGACATGCAGGTCACAGCAACTTAACAAGATGGTTTAAATGCCCCTTGGAAGAGACGTGGAGGTCGCAGTAGCTTAACAAGACGGTTTAAATGCCCCTTGGAAGAGACATGCAGGTCGCAGTAGCTTAACAAGACAGTTTAAATGCCCCTTGAAAGAGACATGCAGGTCACAGCAGCTTAACAAGACGGTTTAAATGCCCCTTGGAAGAGCGGTGGAGGTCGCAGTAGCTTAACGAGACAGTTTAAATGCCTCTTGAAAAAGACGTGCAGGTCGCAGTAGCTTAACAAGACGGTTTAAATGCCCCTTGGAAGTGCGGTGGAGGTCGCAGTAGCTTAACAAGACGGTTTAAATGCCCCTTGGAAAAGTGGTGGAGGTTACAGTAGCTTAAGAACACGGTTTAAATGCCCCATGGAAGAGATGTGCAAGTCGCAGTAGCTTAACAAGACTGTTTAAATGCCTCATGGAAGTGCGGTGGAGGTCGCAGTAGCTTAAAAAGACGGTTTAAATGCCCCTTGGAAGAGACGTGCAGGTCGTAGAGGCTTAACAAAACGATTTAAATGCCGCTTGGAAGAGGCATGCAGGTCGCATTAGCTTAACAAGACGGTTTAAAAGCCCCTTGGAAGAGAAGTGCAAGTCGCAGTAGCTTAAAAGACGGTTTAAATGCCCCTTGGAAAAGTGGTGGAGGTTACAGTAGCTTAACACGATGGTTTAAATGCCCCTTGGAAGAGACGTGCAGGTCGCAGTAGCTTAACAAGACTTGTTTAAATGGCCCTTGGAAGAGACATGCAGGTCGCAGTAGCTTAACAAGATGGTTTAAATGCCCCTTGGAAGAGACGATCAAGTATCAGGAGCTTAAAAAGAAGGTTTAAATGCGCCTTGGAAGAGAAGTGCAGGTCGCAGTAGCATAACAAGACGGTTTAAATGCCCCTTGGAAGAGACGAGCAGGTCGCAGTAGCTTAACAAGATGGTTTAAATCCCCCTTGGAAGAGACATGCAGGTCAGAGGATCTTAACAAGAGGGTTTAAATGCCCCTTAGAATAGGCTTGCAGGTCGCAGTAGCTTAACAAGACAGTTTAAATGCCCCTTGGAAGAGACGTGTAGGTCGCAGTAGCTTATCAAGACGGTTTAAATGCCCCGTGGATAAGTGGTGGAGGTTACAGTAGCTTAACAAGACGGTTTAAATGCCACTTGGAAGAGAAGTGCAAGTTACAGTAGCTTAACAAGACGGTTTAAATGCCCCTTGGAAGAGATGTGCAGGTCGCAGTAGCTTAGCAAGATGGTTTAAATGCCCCTTGGAAGAGCGGTGGAGGTCGCAGTAGCTTATCACGATGGTTTAAATGCCCCTTGGAAGAGACATGCAGGTCGCAGCAGCTTAAAAAGACGGTTTAAATGACCCTTGGAAGAGACGTGCAAGTCGCAGAGGCTTAACAAGACGGTTTAAATGCCCCATGGAAGAGCGGTGTAGGTCGCAGTAGCTTAACAAGACGGTTTAAATGCCCCATGGAAGAGACGTGCAGGTCGCAGTAGCTTAACAAGACGGTTTAAATACCCCTTGGAAAAGTGGTGGAGGTTACAGTAGCTTAACAAGACCGTTTAAATGCCCCTTGGAAGAGACGTGCAAGTCGCAGTAGCTTAACAAGACGGTGTAAATGCCCCTTGGAAGAGCGGAGGAGGTCGCAGTAGCTTAACAAGACAGTTTAAATGCCCCTTGAAAAAGACGTACAAGGCGCAGTAGCTTAACAAGACTGTTTAAATGCCCCTTAGAAGAAACGTGCAGGTGGCAGAAGCTTAACAAGATGGTTTAAATGCCCATTGGAAGTGTGGTGGAGGTCGCAGTAGCTTAACAAGACGGTTTAAATGCCCCTTGGTTGAGACATGCAGGTCGCAGCAGCTTAACAAGACCGTTTAAATAACCCTTGGAACAGACGTGGAGGTCGCAGTAGCTTAACAAAATGGTTTAAATGCCCCTTGGAAGAGACGTGCAGGTCGCAGTAGCTTAACAAGACGGTTTAAATGCCCCAAGGAAGAGACGTGCAAGTCGCAGTAGCTTAAAAAGACGGTTTAAATGCCCCTTGGAAGAGACGTGCAGGTCGCAGTAGCTAAACAAGACGGTTTAAATGCCCCTTGGAAGAGACGAGCAGGTCGCAGAAGCTTAACGAGACGGTTTAAATGCCCCTTGGAAGAGACGTGCAGGTCGCAGTAGCTTAACAAGACGGTTTAAATCCCCCTTGGAAGAGACGTGCAGGTCGCAGTAGCTTAACAAGACTGTTTAAATGCCCCGTGGAATAGGCTTGCAGGCCGCATTAGCTTACCAAGACGGTTTAAATGCCCCTTGGAAAATTGGTGGAGGTTACAGTATCTTAACAAGACAGTTTAAATGCCCCTTGGAAGAAACGTGCAGGTCGCAGTAGCTTAACAAGTCGGTTTAAATCCCCCTAGGTAGAGACGTGCAGGTCGCAGTAGCTTAACAAGAGGGTTTAAATGCCCCTTGGAATAGGCTTGCAGGTCGCAGTAGCTTACCAATACGGTTTAAATGCCCCTTGGAAGAGCCGTGCAGGTCGCAATAGCTTAACAAGACGCTTTAAATGTCCATTGGAAGAGCGGTGGAGGTCGCAGAAGCTTAACAAGACGGTTTAAATGCCCCTTTAAATAGACTAGCAGGTCGCAGTAGCTGAACAAGACTGTTTAAATGCCCCTTGGAAGAGACGTGCAGGTCGCAGTAGCTTAACAAGTCGGTTTAAATCCCCCTAGGAAGAGACGTGCAGGTCGCAGTAGCTTAACAAGATGGTTTAAATGCCACTTGGAAGAGACGTGCAGGTCGCAGTAGCTTAAAAAAACTGTTTAAATGCCCCTTGGAAGTGCGGAGGAGGTCGCAGTAGCTTAACAAGACGGTTTCAATGCCCCTTGGAAGAGACACGCAGGTCGCAGCAGCTTAACATGATGGTTTAAATGCCCCTTGGAAGAGACGTGCAGGTCGCAGTAGCTTAACAAGACTGTTTAAATGCCCCTTGGAAGAAACGTGCAGGTCACAGTAGCTTAACAAGACGGTTTATATGCCCCTTGGAAAATTGGTGGAGGTTACAGTAGCTTAACAAGACGGTTTAAATGCCCCTTGGAAGAGACGTGCAAGTCGCAGTAGCTTAACAAGACAGTTTAAATGCCCCTTAGAAGAGACGTGCAGGTCACAGAAGCTTAACAAGACAGTTTAAATGCCCCTTGAAAGAGACGTGCAGGTCACAGTAGATTATCAAGACGGATTAAATGCCCCTTGGAAGAGACGTGCAGGTCGCAGTAGCTTAACAAGACAGTTTAAATGCCCCTTGGAAGAGACGTGCAGGACACAGTAGCTTAACAAGACGGTTTATATGCCCCTTGGAAAATTGGTGGAGGTTACAGTATCTTAACAAGACGGTTTAAATGCCCCTTGGAAGAGACGTGCAAGTCGCAGTAGCTTAACAAGACAGTTTAAATGCCCCTTAGAAGAGACGTGCAGGTCACAGAAGCTTAACAAGACAGTTTAAATGCCCCTTGAAAGAGACGTGCAGGTCACAGTAGCTTATCAAGACGGTTTAAATGCCCCTTGGAAGTGCGGTGGAGGTCGCAGTAGCTTAACAAGACGGTTTAAATGCCCCCTGGAAGAAACATGCAGGTCGCAGCAGCTTAACAAGACCGTTAAAATGCCCCTTGGAAGAAACATGCAGGTCGCAGTAGCTTAACAAGACGGTTTAAATGCCCCTTGGAAGAGACATGCAGGCCGCAGCAGCTTAACAAGACCGTATAAATGCCCCTTGAAAGAGACGTGCAGGTCGCAGTAGCTTAACAAGACGGTTTAAATGCACCTTGGAAAAGACATGCAGGTCGCAGTAGCTTAACAAAGCGTTTTAAATGCCCTTTGGAAGAGACGTGCTGGTCGCAGTAGCTTAACAAGACGGTTTAAATGCCCCTTGGAAAAGTGGTGGAGGTTACAGTAGCTTAACAAGACGATTTAAATGCCCCTTGGAAGAGACGTGAAAGTCGCAGTAGCATAACAAGACGGTTTAAATGCCCCATAGAAGAGACGTGCTGGTCGCAGTAGCTTAATAAGACAGCTTAAATGCCCCTTGGAAGAGGCGTGCAGGTTGCAGTAGCTTAACAAGACGATTTAAATGTCCCTTGGAAGAGAACTGCAGGTCGCAGTAGCTTAACAAGACAGTTTAAATGTCCCTTGGAAGAGCGGTGGAGGTCGCAGTAGCTTAACAAGACAGTTTAAATGCCCCTTGGAAGGACATGCAGGTCGCAGCACCTTAACAAGACTGTTTAAATGCCCCTTGGAAGAGACGTGCAGGTCGCAGTAGCTTAAAAGACGTTTTAAATGTCCCTTGGTAGAGACATGCAGGTAGCAGTAGCTTAACAAGACGGTTTAAATGCCCCATGGAAGAGCGGTGTAGGTCGCAGTAGCTTAACAAGACGGTTTAAATGCCCCATGGAAGAGACGTGCAGGTCGCAGTAGCTTAACAAGACGGTTTAAATACCCCTTGGAAAAGTGGTGGAGGTTACAGTAGCTTAACAACACCGTTTAAATGCCCCTTGGAAGAGACGTGCAAGTCGCAGTAGCTTAACAAGACGGTGTAAATGCCCCTTGGAAGAGCGGTGGAGGTCGCAGTAGCTTAACAAGACGGTTTAAATGCCCCATGGAAGAGACGTGCAGGTCGCAGTAGCTTAACAAGACGGTTTAAATACCCCTTGGAAAAGTGGTGGAGGTTACAGTAGCTTAACAAGACCGTTTAAATACCCCTTGGAAGAAACGTGCAAGTCGCAGTAGCTTAACAAGACGGTTTAAATGCCCCTTGGAAGAGCGGTGGAGGTCGCAGTAGCTTAACAAGACGGTTTAAATGCCCCATGGAAGAGACGTGCAGGTCGCAGTAGCTTAACAAGACGGTGTAAATGCCCCTTGGAAAAGACGTGCAGGTCGCAGTAGCTTAACAAGACGGTGTAAATGCCCCTTGGAAAAGACGTGCAGGCCGCAGTAGCTTAAGAAGATGGTTTAAATGCCCCTTGGAAGAGACATGCAGGTCGCAGTAGCTTAACAAGATGGTTTAAATGCCCCTTGGAAGAGACATGCAGGTCGCAGTAGCTTAACAAGACAGTTGAAATGCCCCTTGGAAGAGCGCTGGAGGTCGCAGTAGCTTAATAAGACAGTTTAAATGCCCCTTGGAAGAGACATGCAGGTCACAGCATCTTAACAAGATTGTTTACATGCCCCTTGGAAGAGACGTGCAGGTCGCAGTCGCTTAACAAGACGGTTTAAATGTCCCTTGCTAGAGACATGCAGGTCGCAGTAGCTTAACAAGACGGTTTAAATGCCCCATGGAAGAGACGTGCAGGTCGCAGTAGCTTAACAAAACGGTTTAAATGACCCTTGGAAGAGACGTGCAAGTCGCAGAAGCTTAAAAATACGGTTTAAATGCGCCTTGGAAGAGACGTGCAAGTCGCAGTAGCTTAACAAGACAGTTAAATGCTCCTTGGAAGAGACGTGCAGGTCGCAGTAGCTTAACAAGATGGTTTAAATGCCCCTTGGAAGAGCGGTGGAGGTCGCAGTAGCTTAACAAGATGGTTTAAATGCCCCTTGGAAGAGACATGCAGTTCGCAGCAGCTTATAAAGACGGTTTAAATGCCCCTTGGAAGAGGCTTGCAGGTCGCAGTAGCTTACCAAGACGGTTTAAATGCCCCTTGGAAGAGACGTGCAGGTCGCAGTAGCTTAACAAGATGGTTTAAATGCCCCTTGGAAGAGCGGTGGAGGTCGCAGTAGCTTAAAAAGACAGTTTAAATGCCCCTTGGAAGAGACGTTCAGGTCGCAGTAGCTTAACAAGAGGGTTTAAATGCCCCTTGGAAGAGGCTTGCAGGTCGCAGTAGCTTACCAAGACGACTTAAATGCCCCTTGGAAGAGACGTGCAGGTCGCAGTAACTTAACAAGACAGTTTAAATGCCCCTTGGAAGAGGCTTGCAGGTCGCAGTAGATTAACAAGAGGGTTTAAATGCCCCTTGGAAGAGGCTTGCAGGTCGCAGTAGCTTACCAAGACGATTTAAATGTCCCTTGGAAGAGACGTGCAGCTCGCAGCAGCTTAACAAGACAGTTTAAATGCCCCTTGGAAGAGCGGTGGAGGTCGCAGTAGCTTAACAAGACAGTTTAAATGCCCCTTGGAAGACACATGCAGGTCGCAGCACCTTAACAAGACTGTTTAAATATCCCTTGGAAGAGACGTGCAGGTCGCAGTAGCTTAAAAAACGTTTTAAATGTCCCTTGGTAGAGACATGCAGGTCGCAGTAGCTTAACAAGATGGCTTAAATCCCCCTTGGAAGAGACGTGCAGGTCGCAGCAGCTTAACAAGACTGTTTAAATGCCCCTTAGAAGAGACGCGCAGGTGGCAGAAGCTAAACAAAAGACAGTTTAAATGCCCCTTGGAAGAGACGTGCAGGTCGCAGTAGCTTAACAAGATGGTTTAAATGCCCCTTGGAAGAGCGGTGGAGGTCGCAGTAGCTTAAGAAGACAGTTTAAATGCCCCTTGGAAGAGATGTGCAGGTTGCAATAGCTTAATAAGAGGGTTTAAATGCCCCTTGGAAGTTACGTGCAGGTCACAGTAGCTGAATAAGATGGTTTAAATGCCCCGTGGAATAGGCTTGCAGGTCGCAGTAGCTTACCAAGACGATTTAAATGCCCCTTGGAAGGGACGTGCAGGTCGCAGTAGCTTAACAAGCCAGTTTAAATGCCACTTGGAAGAAACATGCAGGTCGCAGTAGCTTAACAAGACGGTTTAAATGCCCCTTCGAAGTGCGGTGGGGGTCGAGGTAGCTTACCAAGACGGTTTAAATGCCCATTGGAAGAGACATGCAGGTCGCAGGAGCTTAACAAGACGGTTTAAATGCCCCTTGGAAGAGACGTGGAGGTCGCAGTAGCTTAACAAGACGGTTTAAATGCCCCTTGGAAGAGACATGCAGGTCGCAGTAGCTTAAGAAGACGGTTTAAATGCCCCTTGGAAAAGTCGTGGAGGTTACAGTAGATTAAGATGACGGTTTAAATGCCCCTTCGATGAGACGTGCAAGTCGCAGTAGCTTAACAAGACTGTTTAAATGCCCCTTAGTAGAGACGTGCAGGTCACAGAAGCTTAACAAGACGGTTTACATGCCGCTTGGAAGAGACATGCAGGTCGCAGCAGCTTAACAAGACGGTTTAAATGCCCCTTGGAAGAGACGTGGAGGTCGCAGTAGCTTAACAAGACGGTTTAAATGCCCTTGGAAGAGACATGCAGATCGCAGTAGCTTAACAAGATGGTTTAAATGCCCCTTGGAAAAGTGGTGGAATTTACAGTAGCTTAAGAAGACGGTTTAAATGCCCCTTGGTAGAGACGTGCAAGTCGCAGTAGCTTAACAAGACTGTTTAAATGCCCCTTAGAAGAGACGCGCAGGTGGCAGAAGCTAAACAAAAGACAGTTTAAATGCCCCTTGGAAGAGACGTGCAGGTCGCAGTAGCTTAACAAGATGGTTTAAATGCCCCTTGGAAGAGCGGTGGAGGTCGCAGTAGCTTAAGAAGACAGTTTAAATGCCCCTTGGAAGAGATGTGCAGGTTGCAATAGCTTAATAAGAGGGTTTAAATGCCCCTTGGAAGTTACGTGCAGGTCACAGTAGCTGAATAAGATGGTTTAAATGCCCCGTGGAATAGGCTTGCAGGTCGCAGTAGCTTACCAAGACGATTTAAATGCCCCTTGGAAGGGACGTGCAGGTCGCAGTAGCTTAACAAGACAGTTTAAATGTCCTTTGGAAGAGCGGTGGAGGTCGCAGTAGCTTAACAAGACAGTTTAAATGCCACTTGGAAGAAACATGCAGGTCGCAGTAGCTTAACAAGACGGTTTAAATGCCCCGTGGAAGAGAGGTGCAGGTCGCAGTAGCTTAACAAGATGGTTTAAATGCCCCTTGGAAGAGCGGTGGAGGTCGCAGTAGCTTAAGAAGACAGTTTAAATGCCCCTTCGAAGAGATGTGCAGGTTGCAATAGCTTAATAAGAGGGTTTAAATGCCCCTTGGAAGTTACGTGCAGGTCACAGTAGCTGAATAAGATGGTTTAAATGCCCCCTTGGAATAGGCTTGCATGTCGCAGTAGCTTAACAAGACAGTTTAAATGCCCCTTATAAGAGACGTGCAAGTTACAGTAGCTTAACAAGACGGTTTAAATGCCCCTTGGAATAGAAGAACAGGTCGCAGTATCTTAACAAGACGGTTTAAAAGCCCCTTGGAAAAGATGTGCAGGTCGCAGTAGCTTAACAAGATGGTTTAAATGCCCCTTGGAAGAGCGGTGGAGGTCGCAGTAGCTTATCAAGATGGTTTAAATGCCCCTTGGAAGAGACATGCAGGACGCAGCAGCTTAAAAAGACGGTTTAAATGCCCCTTGGAAGAGACGTGCAGGTCGCAGAGGCTTAACAAGACGGTTTAAATGCCCCTTGGAAGAGCGGTGCATGTCGCAGTAGCTTAACAAGATGGTTTAAATGCCCCTTGGAAGAGCGGTGGAGGTCGCATTAGCTTAACAAGACAGTTTAAATGCACCTTGGAAGAGACGTGAAGGTCGCAGTAGCTTAACAAGAAGGTTTAAATGCCCCTTGGAATAGACGAGCAGATCGCAGTAGCTTAACAAGACGGTTTAAATGCCCCTTGGAAGAGACGTGCAGGTCGCAGTAGCTTAACAAGACGGTTTAAATCCCCATTGGAAGAGACGTGCAGGTCGCAGCAGCTTAACAAGAGGGTTTAAATGCCCCTTGGAATAGGCTTGCAGGTCGCAGTAGCTTAACAAGATGGTTTAAATGCGCCTTGGAAGAGACTTGCACGTCGCAGTAGCTTAACAACACGGTTTAAATTCCCCTTGGAAGAGTGGTGGAGGTCGCAGTAGCTTAACAAGACAGTTTAAATGACCCTTGGAAGAGACATGCAGGTCGCAGTAGCATAATAAGACGGTTTAAATGCCCCTTGGAAGAGATGTGCAGGTCGCAGTAGCTTAATAAGACGGTTTAAATGCCCCTTGGAAGATAGGTGGAGGTCGCAGTAGCTTAACAAGATGATTTAATTGCCCCTTGGAAGACACGTGCAGGTCGCAGTAGCTTAACAAAACGGTTTAAATGCCCCTTGGAAGTGCGGTGGAGGTCGCAGTAGCTTAACAAGACGGTTTAAATGCCCCTTGGAATAGACATGCAGGTCACAGCAGCTTAACAAGACGGTTTAAATGCCCCTTGGAAGAGACGTGGAGGTCGCAGTAGCTTAACAAGACGGTTTAAATGCCCCTTGGAAGAGCGGTGGAGGTCGCAGTAGCTTAACAAGACAGTTTAAATGCCCCTTGAAAGAGACGTGCAGGTCGCAGTAGCTTAACAAAACGGTTTAAATGCCACTTGGAAGAGACGTGCAGGTCGCAGTAGCTTAACAAGACAGTTTAAATGCCTCTTGAAAGAGACGTGCAGGTCACAGTAGCTTAACAAGATGGTTTAAATGCCCCTTGGAAGTGCGGTGGAGGTCGCAGTAGCTTAACAAGATGGTTTAAATGCCCCTTGGAATAGACATGCAGGTCACAGCAACTTAACAAGATGGTTTAAATGCCCCTTGGAAGAGACGTGGAGGTCGCAGTAGCTTAACAAGACGGTTTAAATGCCCCTTGGAAGAGACATGCAGGTCGCAGTAGCTTAACAAGACAGTTTAAATGCCCCTTGAAAGAGACATGCAGGTCACAGCAGCTTAACAAGACGGTTTAAATGCCCCTTGGAAGAGCGGTGGAGGTCGCAGTAGCTTAACGAGACAGTTTAAATGCCTCTTGAAAAAGACGTGCAGGTCGCAGTAGCTTAACAAGACGGTTTAAATGCCCCTTGGAAGTGCGGTGGAGGTCGCAGTAGCTTAACAAGACGGTTTAAATGCCCCTTGGAAAAGTGGTGGAGGTTACAGTAGCTTAAGAACACGGTTTAAATGCCCCATGGAAGAGATGTGCAAGTCGCAGTAGCTTAACAAGACTGTTTAAATGCCTCATGGAAGTGCGGTGGAGGTCGCAGTAGCTTAAAAAGACGGTTTAAATGCCCCTTGGAAGAGACGTGCAGGTCGTAGAGGCTTAACAAAACGATTTAAATGCCGCTTGGAAGAGGCATGCAGGTCGCATTAGCTTAACAAGACGGTTTAAAAGCCCCTTGGAAGAGAAGTGCAAGTCGCAGTAGCTTAAAAGACGGTTTAAATGCCCCTTGGAAAAGTGGTGGAGGTTACAGTAGCTTAACACGATGGTTTAAATGCCCCTTGGAAGAGACGTGCAGGTCGCAGTAGCTTAACAAGACTTGTTTAAATGGCCCTTGGAAGAGACATGCAGGTCGCAGTAGCTTAACAAGATGGTTTAAATGCCCCTTGGAAGAGACGATCAAGTATCAGGAGCTTAAAAAGAAGGTTTAAATGCGCCTTGGAAGAGAAGTGCAGGTCGCAGTAGCATAACAAGACGGTTTAAATGCCCCTTGGAAGAGACGAGCAGGTCGCAGTAGCTTAACAAGATGGTTTAAATCCCCCTTGGAAGAGACATGCAGGTCAGAGGATCTTAACAAGAGGGTTTAAATGCCCCTTAGAATAGGCTTGCAGGTCGCAGTAGCTTAACAAGACAGTTTAAATGCCCCTTGGAAGAGACGTGTAGGTCGCAGTAGCTTATCAAGACGGTTTAAATGCCCCGTGGATAAGTGGTGGAGGTTACAGTAGCTTAACAAGACGGTTTAAATGCCACTTGGAAGAGAAGTGCAAGTTACAGTAGCTTAACAAGACGGTTTAAATGCCCCTTGGAAGAGATGTGCAGGTCGCAGTAGCTTAGCAAGATGGTTTAAATGCCCCTTGGAAGAGCGGTGGAGGTCGCAGTAGCTTATCACGATGGTTTAAATGCCCCTTGGAAGAGACATGCAGGTCGCAGCAGCTTAAAAAGACGGTTTAAATGACCCTTGGAAGAGACGTGCAAGTCGCAGAGGCTTAACAAGACGGTTTAAATGCCCCTTGGAAGAGACATGCAGGTCGCAGTAGCTTAACAAGACGGTTTAAAAGCCCCTTGGAAGAGACGTGCAAGTCGCAGTAGCTTAACAAGACGGTTTAAATGCCCCTTGGAAAAGTGGTGGAGGTTACAGTAGCTTAACAAGACAGTTTAAATGCCCCTTGGAAGAGACGATCAAGTCGCAGGAGCTTAAAAAGAGGGTTTAAATGCCCCTTAGAAAAGGCTTGCAGGTCGCAGTAGCTTAACAATACAGTTTAAATGCCCCGTGGAAGAGACGTGCAGGTCGCAGTAGCTTAATAAGACGGTTTAAATCCCGTTTGGAAGAGACGTGAAAGTCGCAGTAGCTTAACAAGATGGTTTAAATGCCCCTTGGAAGAGCGGTGGAGGTCGCAGTAGCTTAACAAGATGGTTTAAATGCCCCTTGGAAGAGCGGTGGAGGTCGCAGTAGCTTAATAAGACGGTTTAAATGCCCCTTGGAAGAGACGTGCAGGTCGCAGTAGCTTAACAAGATGGTTTAAAAGCCCCTTGGAAGAGACGTTCAAGTCACAGCAGCGTAAAAAGACTGTTTAAATGCGCCTTGGAAGAGACGTGCAGGTCGCAGAAGCTTAACAAGACGCTTTCAATGCCCCTTGGAAGAGACGTGCAGGTCGCAGTAGCTTAACAAGAGGGTTTAAATGCCCCTTTCAAGAGACGTGCAGGTCGCAGGAGCTTAACAAGAGGTTTTAAATGCCCCTTGGAAGAGACGTGCAGGTCGCAGTAGCTTAACAAGACAGTTTAAATGCTCCTTGGAAGAGCGGTGGAGGTCGCAGTAGCTTAACAAGACAGTTTAAATGCCATTTGGAAGAAACATGTAGGTCGAAGCAGCTTAACAAGACTGTTTAAATGCCCCTAGGAAAAGATATGCAGGTCGCAGAGACTTAACAAGACGGTTTAAATGCCCCTTGGAAGAGACATGCAGGTCGCAGTAGCTTAACAAGACGGTTTAAATGCCCCTTGGAAGAGACGTGCAGGTCGCAGTAGCTTAACAAGAGGGATTAAATGCCCCGTGGAAAAGTGGTGGAGGTTACAGTAGCTTAACAAGATGGTTTAAATGCCCCTTGGCAGAGACTTGCAAGTTACAGTAGCTTAACAAGACGGATTAAATGCCCCTTGGAAGAGATGTGCAGGTCGCAGTAGCTTAACAAGATGGTTTAAATGCCCCTTGGAAGAGCGGTGGATTTCGCAGAAGCTTAACACGATGGTTTAAATGCCCCTTGGAAGAGACATGCAGGTTGCAGCAGCTTAAAAAGACGGTTTAAATGCCACTTGGAAGAGACGTGCAGGTCGCAGTAGCTTAACAAGACGGTTTAAATGCCGCTTGGAAAAGTGGTGGAGGTTACAGTAGCTTAACAAGATGGTTTAAATGCCACTTGGAAGAGACGGTCAAGTCGCAGGAGCTTAAAAAGAAGGTTTAAATGCGCCATGGAAGAGAACTGCAGGTCACAGTAGCATAACAATACGGTTTAAATTCCCCTTGGAAGAGACATGCAGGTCACAGTAGCTTAACAAGACGGTCTAAATGCCCCTTGGAAGAGACGTGCAGGTAGCAGTAGCTTAACAAGACGGTTTAAATGCCCCTTGGAAGAGACCTGCAGGTAGCAGTAGCTTAACAAGACGGTTTAAATCCCCCTTGGAAGAGACATGCAGGTCGCAGTAGCTTAAAAAGAAGGTTTAAATGCCCCTTGGAAGAGACGAGCAGGTCGCAGTAGCTTAACAAGACGGTTTAAATTGGCCTTGGAAGAGACATGCAGGTCACAGTTGCTTAACCAGATGGTTTAAATGCCCCTTGGAAGAGATGTGCAGGTCGCAGTAGCTTAACAAGATGGTTTAAATGCCCCTTGGAAGAGCGGTGGAGGTCTCAGTAGCTTATCACGATGGTTTAAATGCCCCTTGGAAGAGACATGCAGGTTGCAGAGGCTTAGCAAGACGGTTTAAATGCCCCTTGGAAGAGACATGCAGGTCGCAGTAGCTTAACAAGACGGTTTAAATGCCCCTTGGAAAAGTGGTGGAGGTTACAGTAGCTTAAAAAGATGGTTTAAATGCCCCTTGGAAGAGACGATCAAGTCGCAGGAGCTTAAAAAGAGGGTTTAAATGCACCTTAGAATAGGCTTGCAGGTCGCAGTAGCTTAACAATACAGTTTAAATGCCACGTGGAAGAGACGTGCAGGTCTCAGTAGCTTAATAAGACGGTTTAAATGCCCCTTGGAAGAGACGAGCAAGTCGCAGTAGCTTAACAAGACGGTTTAAATGCCCCTTGGAAGTGACGTGCAGGTAGCAGTAGCTTAACAAGACGGTTTAAATCCCCCTTGGAAGAGACATGCAGGTCGCAGGATCTTAACAAGACGGTTTAAATGCACCTTGGAAGAGACATGCAGGTCGCAGTAGCTTAACAAGATGGTTTAAAAGCCCCTTGGAAGAGACGTGCAGGTAGCAGTAGCTTAACAAGACGGTTTAAATCCCCCTTGGAAGAGACATGCAGGTCGCAGGATCTTAACAAGAGGGTTTAAATGCCCCTTAGAATAGGCTTGCAGGTCGCAGTAGCTTAACAGTACAGTTTAAATGCCCCGTGGAAGAGACGTGCAGGTCGCAGTAACTTAATAAGACGGTTTAAAGGCCCTTTGGAAGTGACGTGCAGGTAGCAGTAGCTTAACAAGACGGTTTAAATCCCCCTTGGAAGAGACATGCAGGTCGCAGGATCTTAACATGAGGGTTTAAATGCCCCTAAGAATAGGCTTGCAGGACGCAGTAGCTTAACAATACAGTTTAAATGCCCCATGGAAGAGAGGTGGAGGTCGCAGTAGCTTAACAAGACAGTTTAAATGCCCCTTGGAAGAGACGTGCAGGTCGCAGTAGCTTAACAAGACAGTTTAAATGCCACTTGGAAGAGACGTGCAGGTCGCAGTAGGTTAACAAGACGGTTTACATGCCCCTTGGAAGAGCGGTGGAGGTCGCAGTAGCTTAACAAGACAGGTTAAATGCCCCTTGACAGAGATGTGCAGGTCGCAGTAGCTTAACAAGACGGTTTAAATGCCCCTTGGAAGTGCGGTGGAGGTCGCAGTAGCTTAACAAGATGGTTTAAATGCCCCTTGGAAGAGACATGCTGGTCGCAGCAGCTTAACAAGACGGTTTAAATGCCCCTTGGAAGAGACGTGCAGGTCGCAGTATCTTAACAAGACGGTTTAAATGCCCCTTGGAAGAGACATGCAGGTCGCAGTAGCTTAACAAGACGGCTATATGCCCCTTGGAAGAGACGTGCAGGTCGCAGTAGCTTAACAAGACTGTTTAAATGCCCATTGGAAAAGTGGTGGAGGTTTCAGTAGATTACCAAGATGGTTTAAATGCACCTTGGAAGAGACGTGCAGGTCGCAGTAGCTTAAAAAGACAGTTTTAATGCACCTTGGAAGAGACGTGCAGGTCGCAGTAGCTTAACAAGACGGTTTAAATGCCCCTTGGAAGAGACGTGCAGGTCGCAGTAGCTTAACAAGACGGTTTAAATCCCTCTTGGAAGAGATGTGCAGGTCGCAGTAGCTTAACAAGAGGGTTTAAATGCCTCTTGGAATAAGCTTGCTGGTCGCAGCAGCTTAACAAGATGGTTTAAATGCCCCTTGGAAGAGACGTGCAGGTCGCAGTAGATTAACAAGACGGTTTAAATGCCCCTTGGAAGAGACATCCAGGTAGCAGTAGCTTAACAAGGCGGTTTAAATTCCCCTTGGAAGAGACATGCAGGTCGCAGTAGCTTAACAAGACGGTTTAAATTCCCCTTGGAAGACACGTGCAGGTAGCAGTAGCTTAACAAGACGGTTTAAAAGTCCCTTGGAAGAGACATGCAGGTCGCAGGATCTTAACAAGAGAGTTTAAATGCCCCTTAGAATAGGCTTGCAGGTCGCAGTAGCTTAACAAGACAGTTTTAATGCCCCTTGGAAGAGACGTGCAAGTCGCAGTAGCTTAAAAAGATGGTTTAAATGCGCCTTGGAAGAGATGTGCAGGTCGCAGTAGCTTAACAAGACGGTTTAAATGCACCTTGGAAGAGACGTGCTGATCACAGTAGCTTAACAAGACGGTTTAAATCCCCCTTGGAAGAGACGTGCAGGTCGCAGTAGCTTAACAAGATGGTTTAAATGCCCCTTGGAAGAGCGGTGAAGGTCGCAGTAGCTTAACACGATGGTTTAAATGCCCCTTGGAAGAGACATGCAGGTCGCAGCAGCTTAAAAAGACGGTTTAAATGCCCCTTGGAAGAGACGTGCAGGTCACAGAGGCTTAACAAAATGATTTAAATGCCCCTTGGAAGAGGCATGCAGGTCGCAGTAGCTTAACAAGAAGATTTAAAAGCCCCTTGGAAGAGAAGTGCAAGTCGCAGTAGCTTAAAAGACGGTTTAAATGCCCCTTGGAAAAGTGGTGGAGGTTACAGTAGCTTAACAAGATGGTTTAAATGACCCTTGGAAGAGACGTGCAGGTCGCAGTAGCATAACAAGACGGTTTAAATGCCCCTTGGAAGAGACGATCAAGTGTCAGGAGCTTAAAAAGAAGGATTAAATGCGCCTTGGAAGAGAAGTGCAGGTCGCAGTAGCATAACAAGACGGTTTAAATGCCCCTTGGAAGAGACGAGCAGGTCGCAGTAGCTTAACAAGACGGTTTAAATGCCCCTTGGAAGAGACGTGCAGGTAGCAGTAGCTTAACAAGACGGTTTAAATCCCCCTTGGAAGAGACAAGCAGGTCAGAGGATCTTAACAAGAGGGTTTAAATGCCCCTTAGAATAGGCTTGCAGGTCGCAGTAGCTTAACAAGACAGTTTCAATGCCCCTTGGAAGAGACGTGTAGGTCGCAGTAGCTTATCAAGACGGTTTAAATGCCCCGTGGATAAGTGGTGGAGGTTACAGTAGCTTAACAAGACGGTTTAAATGCCACTTGGAAGAGAAGTGCAAGTTACAGTAGCTTAACAAGACGGTTTAAATGCCCCTTGGAAGAGATGTGCAGGTCGCAGTAGCTTAACAAGATGGTTTAAATGCCCCTTGGAAGAGCGGTGGATTTCGCAGAAGCTTAACACGATGGTTTAAATGCCCCTTGGAAGAGACATGCAGGTTGCAGCAGCTTAAAAAGACGGTTTAAATGCCACTTGGAAGAGACGTGCAGGTCGCAGTAGCTTAACAAGACGGTTTAAATGCCGCTTGGAAAAGTGGTGGAGGTTACAGTAGCTTAACAAGATGGTTTAAATGCCACTTGGAAGAGACGATCAAGTCGCAGGAGCTTAAAAAGAAGGTTTAAATGCGCCATGGAAGAGAACTGCAGGTCGCAGTAGCATAACAAGACGGTTTAAATTCCCCTTGGAAGAGACATGCAGGTCACAGTAGCTTAACAAGACGGTTTAAATGCCCCTTGGAAGAGACGTGCAGGTAGCAGTAGCTTAACAAGACGTTTTAAATGCCCCTTGGAAGAGACCTGCAGGTAGCAGTAGCTTAAAAAGAAGGTTTAAATGCCCCTTGGAAGAGACGAGCAGGTCGCAGTAGCTTAACAAGACGGTTTAAATTGGCCTTGGAAGAGACATGCAGGTCACAGTTGCTTAATCAGATGGTTTAAATGCCCCTTGGAAGAGATGTGCAGGTCGCAGTAGCTTAACAAGATGGTTTAAATGCCCCTTGGAAGAGCGGTGGAGGTCGCAGTAGCTTATCACGATGGTTTAAATGCCCCTTGGAAGAGGCATGCAGGTTGCAGAGGCTTAACAAGACGGTTTAAATGCCCCTTGGAAGAGACATGCAGGTCGCAGTAGCTTAACAAGACGGTTTAAATGCCCCTTGGAAAAGTGGTGGAGGTTACAGTAGCTTAAAAAGATGGTTTAAATGCCCCTTGGAAGAGACGATCAAGTCGCAGGAGCTTAAAAAGAGGGTTTAAATGCACCTTAGAATAGGCTTGCAGGTCGCAGTAGCTTAACAATACAGTTTAAATGCCCCGTGGAAGAGACGTCCAGGTCTCAGTAGCTTAATAAAACGGTTTAAATGCCCCTTGGAAGAGACGAGCAAGTCGCAGTAGCTTAAAAAGACGGTTTAAATACCCCTTGGAAGTGACGTGCAGGTAGCAGTAGCTTAACAAGACGGTTTAAATCCCCCTTGGAAGAGACATGCAGGTCGCAGTAGCTTAACAAGACGGTTTAAAAGCCCCTTGGAAGAGACGTGCAGGTAGCAGTAGCTTAACAAGACGGTTTAAATCCCCCTTGGAAGAGACATGCAGGTCGCAGGATCTTAACAAGAGGGTTTAAATGCCCCTTAGAATAGGTTTGCAGGTCGCAGTAGCTTAACAGTACAGTTTAAATGCCCCGTGGAAGAGACGTGCAGGTCGCAGTAGCTTAATAAGACGGTTTAAATGCCCTTTGGAAGTGACGTGCATGTAGCATTAGCTTAACAAGACGGTTTAAATCCCCCTTGGAAGAGACATGCAGGTCGCAGGATCTTAACATGATGGTTTAAATGCCCCTTAGAATAGGCTTGCAGGTCGCAGTAGCTTAACAATACAGTTTAAATGCCCCATGGAAGAGAGGTGGAGGTCGCAGTAGCTTAACAAGACAGTTTAAATGCCCCTTGGAAGAGACGTGCAGGTCGCAGTAGCTTAACAAGACAGTTTAAATGCCACTTGGAAGAAACATGTAGGTCGAAGCAGCTTAACAAGACTGTTTAAATGCCCCTAGGAAAAGACGTGCAGGTCGCAGAGACTTAACAAGACGGTTTAAATGCCCCTTGGAAGAGACATGCAGGTCGCAGTAGCTTAACAAGACGGTTTAAATGCCCCTTGGAAGAGACGAGCAGGTCGCAGTAGCTTAACAAGACGGATTAAATGCCCCGTGGAAAAGTGGTGGAGGTTACAGTAGCTTAACAAGATGGTTTAAATGCCCCTTGGCAGAGACTTGCAAGTTACAGTAGCTTAACAAGACGGATTAAATGCCCCTTGGAAGAGATGTGCAGGTCGCAGTAGCTTAACAAGATGGTTTAAATGCCCCTTGGAAGAGCGGTGGATTTCGCAGAAGCTTAACACGATGGTTTAAATGCCCCTTGGAAGAGACATGCAGGTTGCAGCAGCTTAAAAAGACGGTTTAGATGCCACTTGGAAGAGACGTGCAGGTCGCAGTAGCTTAACAAGACAGTTTAAATGCCGCTTGGAAAAGTGGTGGAGGTTACAGTAGCTTAACAAGATGGTTTAAATGCCACTTGGAAGAGACGATCAAGTCGCAGGAGCTTAAAAAGAAGGTTTAAATGCGCCATGGAAGAGAACTGCAGGTCGCAGTAGCATAACAAGACGGTTTAAATTCCCCTTGGAAGAGACATGCAGGTCACAGTAGCTTAACAAGACAGTTTAAATGCCCCTTGGAAGAGACGTGCAGGTAGCAGTAGCTTAACAAGACGGTTTAAATGCCCCTTGGAAGAGACCTGCAGGTAGCAGTAGCTTAACAAGACGGTTTAAATCCCCCTTGGAAGAGACATGCAGGTCGCAGTAGCTTAAAAAGAAGGTTTAAATGCCCCTTGGAAGAGACGAGCAGGTCGCAGTAGCTTAACAAGACGGTTTAAATTGGCCTTGGAAGAGACATGCAGGTCACAGTTGCTTAACCAGATGGTTTAAATGCCCCTTGGAAGAGATGTGCAGGTCGCAGTAGCTTAACAAGATGGTTTAAATGCCCCTTGGAAGAGCGGTGGAGGTCGCAGTAGCTTATCACGATGGTTTAAATGCCCCTTGGAAGAGACATGCAGGTTGCAGAGGCTTAACAAGACGGTTTAAATGCCCCTTGGAAGAGACATGCAGGTCGCAGTAGCTTAACAAGACGGTTTAAATGCCCCTTGTAAAAGTGGTGGAGGTTACAGTAGCTTAAAAAGATGGTTTAAATGCCCCTTGGAAGAGACGATCAAGTCGCAGGAGCTTAAAAAGAGGGTTTAAATGCACCTTAGAATAGGCTTGCAGGTCGCAGTAGCTTAACAATACAGTTTAATTGCCCCTTGGAAGAGACGAGCAAGTCGCAGTAGCTTAACAAGACGGTTTAAATGCCCCTTGGAAGTGACGTGCAGGTAGCAGTAGCTTAACAAGACGGTTTAAATCCCCCTTGGAAGAGACATGCAGGTAGCAGGATCTTAACAAGACGGTTTAAATGCACCTTGGAAGAGACATGCAGGTCGCAGTAGCTTAACAAGACGGTTTAAAAGCCCCTTGGAAGAGACGTGCAGGTAGCAGTAGCTTAACAAGATGGTTTAAATCCCCCTTGGAAGAGACATGCAGGTCGCAGGATCTTAACAAGAGGGTTTAAATGCCCCTTAGAATAGGCTTGCAGGTCGCAGTAGCTTAACAGTACAGTTTAAATGCCCCGTGGAAGAGACGTGCAGGTCGCAGTAGCTTAATAAGACGGTTTAAATGCCCTTTGGAAGTGATGTGCAGGTAGCAGTAGCTTAACAAGACGGTTTAAATCCCCCTTGGAAGAGACATGCAGGTCGCAGCATCTTAACATGAGGGTTTAAATGCCCCTTAGAATAGGCTTGCAGGTCGCAGTAGCTTAACAATACAGTTTAAATGCCCCATGGAAGAGAGGTGGAGGTCGCAGTAGCTTAACAAGACAGTTTAAATGCCCCTTGGAAGAGACGTGCAGGTCGCAGTAGCTTAACAAGACAGTTTAAATGCCCCTTGGAAGAGACGTGCAGGTCGCAGTAGCTTAACAAGACGGTTTAAATGCCCCTTGGAAGAGACCTGCAGGTAGCAGTAGCTTAACAAGACGGTTTAAATCCCCCTTGGAAGAGACATGCAGGTCGCAGTAGCTTAAAAAGAAGGTTTAAATGCCCCTTGGAAGAGACGAGCAGGTCGCAGTAGCTTAACAAGACGGTTTAAATTGGCCTTGGAAGAGACATGCAGGTCACAGTTGCTTAACCAGATGGTTTAAATGCCCCTTGCAAGAGATGTGCAGGTCGCAGTAGCTTAACAAGATGGTTTAAATGCCCCTTGGAAGAGCGGTGGAGGTCGCAGTAGCTTATCACGATGGTTTAAATGCCCCTTGGAAGAGACATGCAGGTTGCAGAGGCTTAACAAGACGGTTTAAATGCCCCTTGGAAGAGACATGCAGGTCGCAGTAGCTTAACAAGACGGTTTAAATGCCCCTTGTAAAAGTGGTGGAGGTTACAGTAGCTTAAAAAGATGGTTTAAATGCCCCTTGGAAGAGACGATCAAGTCGCAGGAGCTTAAAAAGAGGGTTTAAATGCACCTTAGAATAGGCTTGCAGGTCGCAGTAGCTTAACAATACAGTTTAATTGCCCCGTGGAAGAGACGTGCAGGTCTCAGTAGCTTAATAAGACGGTTTAAATGCCCCTTGGAAGAGACGAGCAAGTCGCAGTAGCTTAACAAGACGGTTTAAATGCCCCTTGGAAGTGACGTGCAGGTAGCAGTAGCTTAACAAGACGGTTTAAATCCCCCTTGGAAGAGACATGCAGGTCGCAGGATCTTAACAAGACGGTTTAAATGCACCTTGGAAGAGACATGCAGGTCGCAGTACCTTAACAAGACGGTTTAAAAGCCCCTTGGAAGAGACGTGCAGGTAGCAGTAGCTTAACAAGATGGTTTAAATCCCCCTTGGAAGAGACATGCAGGTCGCAGGATCTTAACAAGAGGGTTTAAATGCCCCTTAGAATAGGCTTGCAGGTCGCAGTAGCTTAACAGTACAGTTTAAATGCCCCGTGGAAGAGACGTGCAGGTCGCAGTAGCTTAATAAGACGGTTTAAATGCCCTTTGGAAGTGACGTGCAGGTAGCAGTAGCTTAACAAGACGGTTTAAATCCCCCTTGGAAGAGACATGCAGGTCGCAGGATCTTAACATGAGGGTTTAAATGCCCCTTAGAATAGGCTTGCAGGTCGCAGTAGCTTAACAATACAGTTTAAATGCCCCATGGAAGAGAGGTGGAGGTCGCAGTAGCTTAACAAGACAGCTTAAATGCCCCTTGGAAGAGACGTGCAGGTCGCAGTAGCTTAACAAGACAGTTTAAATGCCACTTGGAAGAGACGTGCAGGTCGCAGTAGGTTAACAAGACGGTTTACATGCCCCTTGGAAGAGTGGTGGAGGTCGCAGTAGCTTAACAAGACAGGTTAAATGCCCCTTGACAGAGATGTGCAGGTCGCAGTAGCTTAACAAGTCGGTTTAAATGCCCCTTGGAAGTGCGGTGGAGGTCGCAGTAGCTTAACAAGATGGTTTAAATGCCCCTTGGAAGAGACATGCTGGTCGCAGCAGCTTAACAAGACGGTTTAAATGCCCCTTGGAAGAGACGTGCAGGTCGCAGTGGCTTAACAAGACGGTTTAAATGCCCCTTGGAAGAGACATGCAGGTCGCAGTAGCTTAACAAGACGGCTATATGCCCCTTGGAAGAGACGTGCAGGTAGCAGTAGCTTAACAAGACTGTTTAAATGCCCCTTGGAAAAGTGGTGGAGGTTTCAGTAGATTACCAAGATGGTTTAAATGCACCTTGGAAGAGACGTGCAGGTCGCAGTAGCTTAAAAAGACAGTTTTAATGCACCTTGGAAGAGACGTGCAGGTCGCAGTAGCTTAACAAGACGGTTTAAATGCCCCTTGGAAGAGACGTGCAGGTCGCAGTAGCTTAACAAGATGGTTTAAATCCCTCTTGGAAGAGATGTGCAGGTCGCAGTAGCTTAACAAGAGGGTTTAAATGCCCCTTGGAATAGGCTTGCTGGTCGCAGCAGCTTAACAAAATGGTTTAAATGCCCCTTGGAAGAGACGTGCAGGTCGCAGTAGCTTAACAAGACGGTTTAAATGCCCCTTGGAAGAGACGTGCAGGTAGCAGTAGCTTAACAAGGCGGTTTAAATTCCCCTTGGAAGAGACATGCAGGTCGCAGTAGCTTAACAAGACGTTTTAAATTCCCCTTGGAAGAGACGTGCAGGTAGCAGTAGCTTAACAAGACGGTTTAAATGCCCCTTGGAAGAGACATGCAGGTCGCAGGATCTTAACAAGAGAGTTTAAATGCCCCTTAGAATAGGCTTGCAGGTCGCAGTAGCTTAACAAGACAGTTTTAATGCCCCTTGGAAGAGACGTGCAAGTCGCAGTAGCTTAAAAAGATGGTTTAAATACGCCTTGGAAGAGACGTGCAGGTCGCAGTAGCTTAACAAGACGGTTTAAATGCACCTTGGAAGAGACGTGCTGATCACAGTAGCTTAACAAGACGGTTTAAATCCCCCTTGGAAGAGCAGTGAAGGTCGCAGTAGCTTAACACGATGGTTTAAATGCCCCTTGGAAGAGACATGCAGGTCGCAGCAGCTTAAAAAGACGATTTAAATGCCCCTTGGAAGAGACGTGCAGGTCGCAGAGGCTTAACAAAACGATTTAAATGCCCCTTGGAAGAGGCATGCAGGTCGCAGTAGCTTAACAAGAAGGTTTAAAAGCCCCTTGGAAGAGAAGTGCAAGTCGCAGTAGCTTAAAAGACGGTTTAAATGCCTCTTGGAAAAGTGGTGGAGGTTACAGTAGCTTAACAAGATGGTTTAAATGCCCCTTGGAAGAGACGTGCAGGTCGCAGTATCTTAACAAGACGGTTTAAATGCCCCTTGGAAGAGACATTCAGGTCGCAGTAGCTTAACAAGACATTTTAAATGCCCCTTGGAAAAGTGGTGGAGGTTACAGTAGCTTAACAAGATGGTTTAAATGCCCCTTGGAAGAGACGATCAAGTATCAGGAGCTTAAAAAGAAGGTTTAAATGCGCCTTGGAAGAGAAGTGCAGGTCGCAGTAGCATAACAAGACGGTTTAAATGCCCCTTGGAAGAGAGGAGCAGGTCGCAGTAGCTTAACAAGACGGTTTAAATGCCCCTTGGAAGAGACGTGCAGGTAGCAGTAGCTTAACAAGACGGTTTAAATCCCCCTTGGAAGAGACATGCAGGTCAAAGGATCTTATCAAGAGGGTTTAAATGCCCACTAGAATAGGCTTGCAGGTCGCAGTAGCTTAACAAGACGGTTTAAATGCCACTTGGAAGAGAAGTGCAAGTTACAGTAGCTTAACAAGACGGTTTAAATGCCCCTTGGAAAAGCGGTGGAGGTCGCAGTAGCTTATCACGATGGTTTAAATGCCCCTTGGAAGAGACATGCAGGTTGCAGAGGCTTAACAAGACGGTTTAAATGCCCCTTGGAAGAGACATGCAGGTCGCAGTAGCTTAACAAGACGGTTTAAATGCCCCTTGGAAAAGTGGTGGAGGTTACAGTAGCTTAAAAAGATGGTTTAAATGCCCCTTGGAAGAGACGATCAAGTCGCAGGAGCTTAAAAAGAGGGTTTAAATGCCCCTTAGAATAGGCTTGCAGGTCGCAGTAGCTTAACAATACAGTTTAAATGCCCCGTGGAAGAGACGTGCAGGTCTCAGTAGCTTAATAAGACGGTTTAAATGCCCCTTGGAAGAAACGTGCAGGTCGCAGTAGCTTAATAAGACGGTTTAAATGCCCCTTGGAAGAGACGTGCAAGTCGCAGTAGCTTAACAAGACGGTTTAAATGCCCCTTGGAAGTGACGTGCAGGTAGCAGTAGCTTAACAAGACGGTTTAAATCCCCCTTGGAAGAGACATGCAGGTCGCAGGATCTTAACAAGACAGTTTAAATGCACCTTGGAAGAGACATGCAGGTCGCAGTAGCTTAAAAAGACGGTTTAAAAGCCCCTTGGAAGAGACGTGCAGGTAGCAGTAGCTTAACAAGACGGTTTAAATCCCCCTTGGAAGAGACATGCAGGTCGCAGGATCTTAACAAGAGGGTTTAAATGCCCCTTAGAATAGGCTTGCAGGTCGCAGTAGCTTAACAATACAGTTTAAATGCTGCATGGAAGAGACGTGCAGGTCGCAGTAGCTTAATAAGATGATTTAAATGCCCCTTGGAAGAGAGGTGGAGGTCGCAGTAGCTTAACAAGACAGTTTAAATGCCCCTTGGAAGAGACGTGCAGGTCGCAGTAGCTTAACAAGACAGTTTAAATGCCACTTGGAAGAGACGTGCAGGTCGCAGTAGGTTAACAAGACGGTTTACATGCCCCTTGGAAGAGCGGTGGAGGTCGCAGTAGCTTAACAAGACACTTTAAATGCCCCTTGACAGAGATGTGCAGGTCGCAGTAGCTTAACAAGACGGTTTAAATGCCCCTTAGAAGTGCGGTGGAGGTCGCAGTAGCTTAACAAGACGGTTTAAATGCCTCTTGGAAAAGTGGTGGAGGTTTCAGTAGATTACCAAGACGGTTTAAATGCACCTTGGAAGAGACGTGCAGGTCGCAGTAGCTTAAAAAGACAGTTTTAATGCACCTTGGAAGAGACGTGCAGGTCGCAGTAGCTTAACAAGACGGTTTAAATGCCCCTTGGAAGAGACATGCAGGTCGCAGTAGCTTAACAAGACGGTTTAAATCCCTCTTGGAAGAGATGTGCAGGTCGCAGTAGCTTAACAAGAGGGTTTAAATGCCCCTTGGAATAGGCTTGCTGGTCGCAGCAGCTTAACAAGATGGTTTAAATGCCCCTTGGAAGAGACGTGCATGTCGCAGTAGCTTAACAAGACGGTTTAAATGCCCCTTGGAAGAGACGTGCAGGTAGCAGTAGCTTAACAAGGCGGTTTAAATACCCCTTGGAAGAGACATGCAGGTCGCAGTAGCTTAACAAGACGGTTTAAATTCCCCTCGGAAGAGACGTGCAGGTAGCAGTAGCTTAACAAGACGGTTTAAATGCCCCTTGGAAGAGACGTGCAAGTCGCAGTAGCTTAAAAAGACGGTTTAAATGGGCCTTGGAAGAGACGTGCAGGTCGCAGTAGCTTAACAAGACTGTTTAAATGCCCCTTGGAAGAGATGAGCAGGTCGCAGTAGCTTAACAAGAGGCTTTAAATGGTCCTTGGAAGAGACGTGCAGGTCACAGTAGCTTAACAAGACGGTTTAAATGCCCCTTGGAAGAGCGGTGGAGGTCGCAGTAGCTTAACACGATGGTTTAAATGCCCCTTGGAAGAGACATGCAGGTCGCAGCAGCTTAAAAAGACGGTTTAAGTGCCCCTTGGAAGAGACGTGCAGGTCGCAGAGGCTTAACAAGACGGTTTAAATGCCCCTTGGAAGAGGCATGCAGGTCGCAGTAGCTTAACAAGACGGTTTAAAAGCCCCTTGGAAGAGAAGTGCAAGTCGCAGTAGCTTAAAAGACGGTTTAAATGCCCATTGGAAAAGTGGTGAAGGTTACAGTAGCTTAACAAGATGGTTTAAATGCCCCTTGGAAGAGACGTGCAGGTCGAAGTAGCTTAAAAAGAAGGTTTAAATGCCCCTTGGAAGAGAAGTGCAGGTTGCAGTAGCTTAACAAGACACTTTAAATGCCCCTTGGAAGAGACGTGCAGGTAGCAGTAGATTAACAAGACACTTTAAATGCCCCTTGGAAAAGACATGCAGGTCGCAGTAGCTTAACAAGATGGTTTAAATACCCCTTGGAAGAGACATGCAGGTCGCAGTAGCTTAACAAGACGGTTTAAATCCCCCTTGGAAGAGACATGCAGGTCGCAGTAGCTTAAAAAGAAGGTTTAAATGTCCCTTTGAAGAGACGAGCAGGTCGCAGTAGCTAAACAAGACGGTTTAAATGCCCCTTGGAAGTGCGGTGGAGATCGCAGTAGCTTAACAAGATGGTTTAAATGCCCCTTGGAAGAGACATGCAGGTCACAGCACCTTAACAAGACGGTTTAAATGCCCCTTGGAAGAGACGTGGAGGTCGCAGTAGCTTAACAAGACGGTTTAAATGCCCTTTGGAAGAGACATGCAGGTCGCAGTAGCTTAACAATGCGTTTTAAATGCCCCTTGGAAGTGCTGTGGAGGTCGCAGTAGCTTAACAAGATGGTTTAAATGCCCCTTGGAAGTGCGGTGGAGGTCGCAGTAGCTTAACAAGATGGTTTAATTGCCCCTTGGAAGAGACATGCAGGTCGCAGCAGCTTAACAAGACGGTTTAAATGCCCCTTGGAAGAGACGTGCAGGTCGCAGTGGCTTAACATGAGGGTTTAAATGCCCCTTGGAAGAGACGTGGAGGTCGCAGTAGATTAACAAGACGGTTTAAATGCACCTTGGAAGAGACGTGCAGATCGCAGTAGCATAAAAAGACGGTTTAAATGCACCTTGGAAGAGACGTGCAGGTCGCAGTAGCTTAACAAGACAGTTTAAATGCCCCTTGAAAGAGACGTGCAGGTCGCAGTAGCTTAACAAGACGGTTTAAATGCCCCTTGGAAGAGCGGTGGAGATCGCAGTAGCTTAACAAGACGGTTTAAATGCCCCTTGGAAGAGACATGCAGGTCACAGCACCTTAAAAAGACGGTTTAAATGCCCCTTGGAAGAGACGTGGAGGTCGCAGTAGCTTAACAAGATGGTTTAAATGCCCCTTGGAAGAGACATGCAGGTCGCAGTAGCTTAACAAAGCATTTTAAATGCCCCTTGGAAGTGCTGTGGAGGTCGCAGTAGCTTAACAAGACGGTTTAAATGCCCCTTGGAAAAGTGGTGGAGGTTACAGTAGCTTAAGAAGACGGTTTAAATGCCCCATGGAAGAGACGTGCAAGTCGCAGTAGCTTAACAAGACGGTTTAAATGCCCCTTGGAAGAGACGTGCAGGTAGCAGTAGCTTAACAAGACGGTTTACATCCCCCTTGGAAGAGACATGCAAGTCGCAGTGTCTTAACAAGAGGGTTTAAATGCCCCTTAGAATAGGCTTGCAGGTCGCAGTAGCTTAACAATACAGTATAAATGCCCCTCTGAAGAGACGTGCAGGTCGCAGTAGCTTAATAAGACGGTTTAAATGCCCCTTGGAAGAGCGGTGCAGGTCGCAGTAGCTTAACAAGACAGTTTAAATGCCCCTTGACAGAGATGTGCAGGTCGCAGTAGCTTAACAAGACGGTTTAAATGCCCCTTGGAAGTGCGGTGGAGGTCGCAGTAGCTTAACAAGATGGTTTAAATGCCCCTTGGAAGAGACATGCTGGTCGCAGCAGCTTAACAAGACGGTTTAAATGCCTGTTGGAAGAGACATGCAGGTCGCAGTAGCTTAACAAGACGGCTAAATGCCCCTTGGAAGAGACGTGCAGGTCGCAGTAGCTTAACAAGATGGTTTAAAATGCCCCATGGAAAGGTGGTGGAGGTTACTGTAGATTAACAAGACGGTTAAATGCACCTTGGAAGAGACGTGCAGGTCGCAGTAGCTTAAAAAGACGGTTTAAATGCACCTTGGAAGAGACGTGCAGGTCGCAGTAGCTGAACAAGACGGTTTAAATCCCCCTTGGAAGAGATGTGCAGGTCGCAGTAGCTTAACAAGAGGGTTTAAATCCCCCATGGAAGAGATGTGCAGGTCGCAGTAGCTTAACAAGAGGGTTTAAATGCCCCTTGGAATAGGTTTGCTGGTCGCAGTAGCTTACCAAGACGGTTTAAATGCCCCTTGGAAGAGACGTGCAGGTCGCAGTAGCTTAACAAGACGGTTTAAATGCCCCTTGGAAAAGTGGTGGAGGTTACAGTAGCTTAACAAGACGGTTTAGATGCCCCTTGGAAGAGACGAGTATGTCACAGTAGCTTAACAAGATGGTTTAAATGCACCTTGGAAGAGACATGCAGGTCGTAGTAGCTTAACAAGATGGTTTAAATCCCCCTTGGAAGAGACGTGCAGGTCCCAGTAGCTTAACAAGAGTGTTTAAATGCCCCTTGGAATAGGCTTTCAGGTCGCAGTAGCTTTACAAGACGGTTTAAATGCCCCTAGGAAGAGCGGTGGAGGTCGCAGTGGCTTAACAAGACAGTTTAAATGCCCCTTGGAAGAGACGTGCAGTTCGCAGTAGCTTAACAAGACAGTTTAAATGCCCCTTGGAAGAGACGTGCAGGTCGCAGTAGCTTAATAAGACGGTTTAAATGCCCCTTCGAAGAGATGTGCAGGTCGCAGTAGCTTAATAAGATGGTTTAAATGCCCCTTGGAAGAGAGATGGAGGACGCAGTAGCTTCACAAGACAGTTTAAATGCCCCTTGGAAGAGACGTGCAGGTCGCAGTAGCTTAACAAGAGGGTTTAAATGCCCCTTTCAAGAGACGTGCAGGTCGCAGAAGCTTAACAAGAGGGCTTAAATGCCCCTTGGAAGGGACGTGCAGGTCGCATTAGCTTAACAAAATGGTTTAAATGCCCCTTGGAAGAGCGGTGGAGGTCGCAGTAGCTTAACAAGACTGTTTAAATGCCCCTTGGAAGAGACATGCAGGTCGCAGTAGCTTAACAAGACTGTTTAAATGCCCCTCTGAAGAGACGTGCAGGTTGCAGTAGCTTAACAAGACTGTTGAGATGCCCCTTGGAAAAGTGGTGGAGGTTACATTAACTTAACAAGACGGTTTAAATGCCCCTTGGAAGTGACGTTCAAGTCACAGTAGCTTAAAAAGACGGTTTAAATGCGCCTTGGAAGAAATGTGCAGGTCGCAGTAGCTTAATAAGACAGTTTAAATGCCCCTTGGAAGAGAGGTGGAGGTCGCAGTAGCTTAACAAGACAGTTTAAATGCCCCTTGGAAGAGACGTGCAGGTCGCAGTAGCTTAACAAGAGGGTTTAAATGCCCCTTTCAAGAGACGAGCAGGTCGCAGGAGCTTAATAAGAGGGTTTAAATGCCCCTTGGAAGAGACGTTCAAGTCACAGTAGCGTAAAAAGACTGTTTAAATGCGCCATGGAAGAGACGTGCAGGTCGCAGAAGCTTAACAAGATGGTTTAAATGCCCCTTGGAAGAGCGGTGGAGGTCGCAGAAGCTTAACACGATGGTTTAAATGCCCCTTGGAAGAGACATGCAGTTTGCAGCAGCTTAAAAAGACGGTTTAAATGCCACTTGGAAGAGACGTGCAGGTCGCCGAGGCTTAACAAGACGTTTTAAATGCCCCTTTCAAGAGACGTGCAGGTCGCAGGAACTTAACAAGAGGTTATAAATGCCCCTTGGAAGAGACGTGCAGGTCGCAGTAGCTTAACAAGACAGTTTAAATGCTCCTTGGAAGAGCGGTGAAGGTCGCAGTAGCTTAACAAGACAGTTTAAATGCCACTTGGAAGAAACATGCAGGTCGAAGCAGCTTAATAAGACTGTTTAAATGCCCCTAGGAAAAGACGTGCAGGTCGCAGAGGCTTAACAAGACGGTTTAAATGCCCCTTGGAAGAGACATGCAGGTCGCAGTAGCTTAACAAGACGGTTTAAATGCCCCTTGGAAGAGACGTGCAGGTCGCAGTAGCTTAACAAGACGGTTTAAATGCCCCGTGGAAAAGTGGTGGAGGTTACAGTAGCTTAACAAGATGGTTTAAATGCCCCTTGGCAGAGACTTGCAAGTTACAGTAGCTTAACAAGACGGATTAAATGCCCCTTGGAAGAGATGTGCAGGTCGCAGTAGCTTAACAAGATGGTTTAAATGCCCCTTGGAAGAGCGGTGGAGGTCGCAGAAGCTTAACACGATGGTTTAAATGCCCCTTGGAAGAGACATGCAGGTTGCAGCAGCTTAAAAAGACGGTTTAAATGCCACTTGGAAGAGACGTGCAGGTCGCCGAGGCTTAACAAGACGGTTTAAATGCTCCTTGGAAAAGTGGTGGAGGTTACAGTAGCTTAACAAGATGGTTTAAATGCCCCTTGGAAGAGACGATCAAGTCGCAGGAGCTTAAAAAGAAGGTTTAAATGCGCCATGGAAGAGAACTGCAGGTCGCAGTAGCATAACAAGATGGTTTAAATGCCCCTTGGAAGAGCGGTGGAGGTCGCAGTAGCTTAACAAGACGGTTTAAGTGCCCCTTGGAAGAGACATGCAGGTCGCAGTAGCTTAACAAGACTGTTTAAATGCCCCTTGGAAGAGACGTGCAAGTAGCAGTAGCTTAACAAGACTGTTGAGATGCCCCTTGGAAAAGTGGTGGAGGTTACAGTAGCTTAACAAGACGGTTTAATTGCCCCTTGGAAGAGAAGTTCAAGTCACAGTAGCTTAAAAAGACGATTTAAATGCGCCTTGGAAGAGATGTGCAGGTCGCAGTAGCTTAATAAGATGGTTTAAATGCCCCTTGGAAGAGAGGTGGAGGTCGCAGTAGCTTAATGAGACAGTTTAAATGCCCCTTGGAAGAGACGTGCAGGTCACAGTAGCTTAACAAGAAGGTATAAATGCCCCTTTCAAGAGAAGTGCATGTCGCAGGAGTTTAACAAGACGGTTTAAAAGCCCCTTGGAAGAGACGTGCAGGTCGCAGTAGCTTAACAAGAGGGTTTAAATGCCCCTTTCAAGAGACGTGCAGGTCGCAGGAACTTAACAAGAGGTTATAAATGCCCCTTGGAAGAGACGTGCAGGTCGCAGTAGCTTAACAAGACAGTTTAAATGCTCCTTTGAAGAGCGGTGAAGGTCGCAGTAGCTTAACAAGACAGTTTAAATGCCACTTGGAAGAAACATGCAGGTCGAAGCAGCTTAATAAGACTGTTTAAATGCCCCTAGGAAAAGACGTGCAGGTCGCAGAGGCTTAACAAGACGGTTTAAATGCCCCTTGGAAGAGACATGCAGGTCGCAGTAGCTTAACAAGATGGTTTAAATGCCCCGTGGAAAAGTGGTGGAGGTTACAGTAGCTTAACAAGATGGTTTAAATGCCCCTTGGCAGAGACTTGCAAGTTACAGTAGCTTAACAAGACGGATTAAATGCCCCTTGGAAGAGATGTGCAGGTCGCAGTAGCTTAACAAGATGGTTTAAATGCCCCTTGGAAGAGCGGTGGAGGTCGCAGAAGCTTAACACGATGGTTTAAATGCCCCTTGGAAGAGACATGCAGGTTGCAGCAGTTTAAAAAGACGGTTTAAATGCCACTTGGAAGAGACGTGCAAGTCGCCGAGGCTTAACAAGACGGTTTAAATGACCCTTGGAAGAGACATGCAGGTCGCAGTAGCTTAACAAGACGGTTTAAAAGCCCCTTGGAAGAGACGTGCAAGTCGCAGTAGCTTAACAAGACGGTTTAAATGCCCCTTGGAAAAGTGGTGGAGGTTACAGTAGCTTAACAAGATGGTTTAAATGCCCCTTGGAAGAGACGATCAAGTCGCAGGAGCTTAAAAAGAAGGTTTAAATGCGCCATGGAAGAGAACTGCAGGTCGCAGTAGCATAACAAGATGGTTTAAATTCCCCTTGGAAGAGACATGCAGGTCGCAGTAGCTTAACAAGATGGTTTAAATGCCCCTTGGAAGAGACGTGCAGGTAGCAGTAGCTTAACAAGACAGTTTAAATGCCCCTTGGAAGAGACGTGCAGGTAGCAGTAGCTTAACAAGACGGTTTAAATTCCCCTTGGAAGAGACGTGCAGGTAGCAGTAGCTTAACAAGACGGTTTAAATCCCCCTTGGAAGAGACATGCAGGTCCCAGTAGCTTAAAAAGAAGGTTTAAATGCCCCTTGGAAGAGACGAGCATGTCGCAGTAGCTTAACAAGACGGTTTAAATTGGCCTTGGAAGAGACATGCAGGTCACAGTTGCTTAACAAGACGGTTTAAATGCCCCTTGGAAGAGACGAGCAGGTTGCAGTTGCTTAACAAGACCGTTTAAATCCCCCTTGGAAGAGAAGTGCAGGTCGCAGGATCTTAACAAGAGGGTTTAAATGCCCCTTAGAATAGACTTGCAGGTCGCAGTAGCTTAACAAGACAGTTTAAATGCCCCTTGGAAGAGACGTGCAAGTCGCAGCAGCTTAAAAAGACGGTTTAAATCCGCCTTGGAAGAGACGTGCAGGTCGCAGTAGCTTAACAAGACGGTTTAAATGCCCCTTGGAAGAGACGTGCAGGTCGCAGTAGCTTAACAAGACGGTTTACATGGCCCTTGGAAGAGACGTGCAGGTCACAGTAGCTTAACAAGATGGTTTAAATCCCCCTTGGAAGAGACGTGCAGGTCGCAGTAGCTTAACAAGATGGTTTAAATGCCCCTTGGAAGAGCGGTGGAGGTCGCAGTAGCTTAACACGATGGATTAAATGCCCCTTGGAAGAGACATGCAGGTCGCAGCAGCTTAAAAAGACGGTTTAAATGCCCCTTGGAAGAGATGTGCAGGTCGCAGAGGCTTAACAAAACGGTTTAAATGACTCTTGGAAGAGGCATGCAGGTCGCCGTAGCTTAACAAGACAGTTTAAAAGCCCCTTGGAAGAGAAGTGCAAGTCGCAGTAGCTTAAAAGACGGTTTAAATGCCCCTTGGAAAAGTGGTGGAGGTTACAGTAGCTTAACAAGATGGTTTAAATGCCCCTTGGAAGAGACGATCAAGTCGCAGGAGCTTAAAAAGAAGGTTTAAATGCGCCTTGGAAGAGAAGTGCAGGTCGCAGAAGCTTAACAAGACGCTTTAAATGCCCCTTGGAATAGAGGAGGAGGTCGCAGTAGCTTAACAAGACAGTTTAAATGCCCCTTGGAAGAGACATGCAGGTCGCAGTAGCTTAACAAGAGGGTTTAAATGCCCCTTGGAAGAGACGTGCAGGTCGCAGTAGCTTAACAAGATGGTTTAAATGCCCCTTGGAAGAGCGGTGGAGGTCGCAGTAGCTTAACAAGACGGTTTAAATGCCCATTGGTAGAGACATGCAGGTCGCAGTAGCTTAACAAGACTGTTTAAATGCCCCTTGGAAGAGACGTGCAGGTAGCAGTAGCTTAACAAGACTGTTGAGATGCCCCTTGGAAAAGTGGTGGAGGTTACAGTAGCTTAACAAGACGGTTTAATTGCCCCTTGGAAGAGAAGTTCAAGTCACAGTAGCTTAAAAAGACGATTTAAATGCGCCTTGGAAGAGACTTGCAGGTCGCAGTAGCTTAACAAGACGGTTTAAATGCCCCTTGGAAGAGAGGTGGAGGTCGCAGTAGCTTAATGAGACAGTTTAAATGCCCCTTGGAAGAGATGTGCAGGTCACAGTAGCTTAACAAGAAGGTATAAATGCCCCTTTCAAGAGACGTGCAGGTCGCAGTAGCTTAACAAGATTGTTGAGATGCCCCTTGGAATAGTGGTGGAGGTTACAGTAGCTTAACAAGACGGTTTAAATGCCCCTTGGAAAAGACGTTCAAGTCACAGTAGCTTAAAAAGACGGTTTAAATGCGCCTTGGAAGAGACTTGCAGGTCGCAGTAGCTTAACAAGACGGTTTAAATGCCCCTTGGAAGAGACCAGCAGGTCGCAGAAGCTTAACTAGACGCTTTAAATGCCCCTTGGAATTGTGGTGGAGGTTGCAGTAGCTTAACAAGACAGTTTAAATGCCCCTTGGAAGAGACTTGCAGGTCGCAGTAGCTTAACAAGACAGTTTAAATGCCAATTGGAAGAGACGTGCACGTCGCAGTAGCTGAACAAGACGGTTTAAATGCCCCTTGGATGAGCGGTTGAGGTCGCAGTAGCTTAACAAGACAGTTTAAATGCCCCTTGAAAGAGACGTGCAGGTCGCAGTAGCTTAACAAAATGGTTTAAATGCCCCTTGGAAGTGCGGTGGAGGTCGCAGTAGCTTAACAAGACGGTCTAAATGCCCCTTGGAGGAGACATGTAGGTCGCAGCAGCTTAACAAGACGATTTAATTACCCCTTGGAAGAGACGTGCGGGTTGCAGTAGCTTAACAAGACGGTTTAAATGCCCCTTGGAAGAGACATGCAGGTCGCAGTAGCTTAACAAGACGGTTTAGATGCCCCTTGGAAAAGTGGTGGAGGTTACAGAAGCTTAACAAGACTGTTTAAATGCCCCTTGGAAGAGACGAGCAGGTCGCAGAAGCTTAACAATACGCTTTAAATGCCCCTTGGATGAGAGGTGGAGGTCTCAGTAGCTTAAAAAGACAGTTTAAATGCCCCTTGGAAGAGACGTGCAGGACGCAGTAGCTTAACTAGACGGTTTAAATGCCCCTTGGAGGTGCGGTGGAGGTCACAGTAGCCTAACAAGACGGTTTAAATGCCCCTTGAAAGAGACATGCAGGTCGCAGCAGCTTAACAAGATGGTTTAAATGCCCCTTGGAAGAGCCGTGCAGGTCGCAGTAGCTTAACAAGACGGTTGAATTGCCCCTTGGATTAGAGGTGGAGGTCGCAGTAGCTTAACAAGACAGTTTAAATGCCCCTTGGAAGAGACATGCAGGTCGCAGTAGCTTAATAAGACGGTTTAAATGCCCCTTGGAAGAGACGTGCATGTCGCAGTAGCTTAACAAGACGATTTAAATACCCCTTGGAAGAGACGTTCAGGTCGCAGTAGCTTAACAAGACGCTTTAAATGCCCCTTGCAAGAGACGTGCAGGTCGCAGTAGCTTAACAAGATGGTTTAAATGCCCCTTGGATGATCGGTGGAGGTCGCAGTAGCTTAACAAGACGGTTTAAATGCCCCTTGGAAAAGACGTTCAGTTCGCAGTAGCTTAACAAGATGTTTTAAATGTCCCTTGGAAGAGACATGCAGGTCGTAGAAGCTTAACAAGACGGTATAAATGCCCCTTGGAAAAGACTTGCTGGTCGCAGTAGCCTACCAAGAGGGTTTAAATGGCCCTTCGAAGAGAAGTGTGGGTCGCAGTAACTTAACAAGACGTTTAAATGCCCCTAGGAAGAGCGGTGGAGGTCGCAGTGGCTTAAAAAGACGTTTTAAATGCCCCTTGGTAGAGACATGCAGGTCGCAGTAGCTTAACAAGACGGTTTAAATGCCCCTTGGAAGAGACGTGCAGGATGCAGTAGCTTAAGAAGACGGTTTAAATGCCCCTTGGAAGAGACGAGCAGGGCGCAGTAGCTTACCAAAACGATTTAAATGCCCCATGGAAGAGACGTGCAGTTCGCAGTAGCTTAAAAAGACGGTTTAAATGCCCCATGGAAGAGACGTGCAGGTCACAGTAGCTTACCAAGACGATTTAAATGCACCGTGGAAGAGACGTGCAGGTCACAGTAGCTTATCAAGATAGATTAAATGCCCCTTGAAAGAGCGGTGGATGTCGCAGTAGCTTAACAAGACAGTTTAAATGCCCCTTGGAAGAGACGTGCAGGTCGCAGTAGCTTAACAAGACGGTTTAAATGTCCCTTGGTAGAGACATGCAGGTCGCAGTAGCTTAACAAGACGGTTTAAATGCCCCAAGGAGGAGACGTGCAGGTCGCAGTAGCTTAACAAGACGGTTTAAATGTCCCTTGGAAGAGACGTGCAAGTCGCAGTAGCTTAAAAAGTCGGTTTAAATGCGCCTTGTAAGAGACGTGCAGGTCGCAGTAGCTTAACAAGACGGTTTAAATGCCCCTTGGAAGAGACGAGCAGGTCTCAGTAGCTTAACAAGATGGTTTAAATGCCCCTTGGAAGAGACGTGCAGGTCACAGTAGCTTAACAAGACAGTTTAAATGCCCCTTGGAAGAGCGGTGAAGGTCTCAGTAGCTTAACAAGACAGTTTAAATGCCCATTGGAAGACACATTCAGGTAGCAGCAGCTTAACAAGACTGTTTAAATGCCCCTTGGAAGAGACGTGCATGTCGCAGTAGCTTAACAAGACGGTTTAAATGCCCCTTGGAAGAGACGTGCAAGTCGCAGTAGATTAAAAAGACGGTTTAAATGCGCCTTGGAAGAGACGTGCAGGTCGGAGTAGCTTAGCAAGATGGTTTAAATGCCACTTGGAAAAGTGGTGGAGGTTACAGTAGCTTAAAAAGACGGTTTAAATGCCCCTTGGAAGAGACATGCAGGTCGCAGTATCTTAACAAGATGGTTTAAATGCCCCTTGGAAGAGACAAGCAGGTCGCAGTAGCTTAATAAGACAGTTTAAATGCCCCTTGGAAGAGCGGTGGAGGTCGCAGTAGCTTAACAAGACAGCTTAAATGCCCCTTGGAAGAGACATGCAGGTCGCAGCAGCTTAACAAGACTGTTTAAATGCCCCTTGGAAGAGGCTTTCAGGTCGCAGTAGCTTAACAAGACAGTTTAAGTGCCCCTTGGAAGAGCGGTGGAGGTCACAGTAGCTTAACAAGACGGTTTAAATGCCCCTTGGAAGAGGCTTGCAAGTCGCAGTAGCTTACCAAGACAGTTTAAATGCCCCTTGAAAGAGCGGTGGATGTCGCAGTAGCTTAACAAGACAGTTTAAATGCCCCTTGGAAGAGACATGCAGGTCGCAGTAGCTGAGCAAGACAGTTTAAATGCCCCTTGGAAGAGACGTGCAGGTCGCAGTAGCTTAACAAGATGGTTTAAATGTCCCTTGGTAGAAACATGCAGGTCGCAGCAGCTTAACAAGACGGTTTAAATGCCCCATGGAGGAGACGTGCAGGTCACAGTAGCTTAACAAGACCGTTTAAATGTCCCTTGGAAGAGACGTGCAAGTCTCAGTAGCTTAAAAAGACGGTTTAAATGCGCCTTGGAAGAGACGTGCAGGTCGCAGTAGCTTACCAAGATTGTTTGAATGCCCCTTGGAAGAGACGTGCAAGTCGCAGAGGCTTAACAAGACAGTTTAAATCCCCCTTGGAAGAGACGTGCAGTTCGCAGTAGCTTAACAAGAGTGTTTAAATGACCCTTGGAAGAGTCTTGCAGTTAGCAGTAGCTTACCAAGACGGTTTAAATGCCCCTTTGAAGAGACGTGCAGGTCGCAGTAGCTTAACAAGACGGTTTAAATGCCCCTTGGAAGAGACGAGCAGGTCACAGTAGCTTACCAAGATGGTTTAAATGCCCCTTTAAAGAGACGTGTAGGTCCAGTAGCTTAACAAGAGGGTGTAAATACCCCTTGGAAGAGGCTTGCAGGTCGTAGAAGCTTACCAAGACGGTTTAATTGCCCCTTGGAAGAGACGTGCTGGTCGCAGTAGCTTAACAAGAAGGTTTAAATGCCCCTTGGAAGAGACGTGCAGTTCGCATTAGCTAAACAAGACTGTTTAAATGCCGCTTGGAAGAGACGTGCAGGTCGCAGTAGCTTAACAAGACGGTTCAAATGCCCCATTGAAGAGACGTGCAGGTCGCAGTAGCTTAACAAGACGGTTTAAATGCCCCTTGGAAAAGTGCTGGAGGTTACAGTAGCTTAACAAGAAGGTTTAAATGCCCCTTGGAAGAGACGTGCAAGTCGCAGTAGCCTAGCAAGACGATTTAAATGCCCCTTGGAAGAGACGTGCAGTTCGCAGTAGCTTACCAAGACGGTTTAAATGTCCCTTGGAAGAGACGTGCAGGTCGCAGTAGCTTAACAAGACGGTTTAAATGCCCCTTGGTAGAGACATGCAGGTCGCAGTAGCTTAACAAGACGGTTCAAATGCCCCATTGAAGAGACGTGCAGGTCGCAGTAGCTTAACAAGACGGTTTAAATGCCCCTTGGAAAAGTGCTGGAGGTTACAGTAGCTTAACAAGAAGGTTTAAATGCCCCTTGGAAGAGACGTGCAAGTCGCAGTAGCTTAACAAGACGATTTAAATGGCCCTTGGAAGAGACGTGCAGTTCGCAGTAGCTTACCAAGACGGTTTAAATGGCCCTTGGAAGAGACGTGCAGGTCACAGTAGCTTATCAAGATAGTTTAAATGCCCCTTGAAAGAGCGGTGGATGTCGCAGTAGCTTAACAAGACAGTTTAAATGCCCCTTGGAAGAGACGTGCAGGTCGCAGTAGCTTAACAAGACGGTTTAAATGTCCCTTGGTAGAGACATGCAGGTCGCAGTAGCTTAACAAGACGGTTTAAATGCCCCAAGGAGGAGACGTGCAGGTCGCAGTAGCTTAACAAGACGGTTTAAATGTCCCTTGGAAGAGACGTGCAAGTCGCAGTAGCTTAAAAAGTCGGTTTAAATGCGCCTTGTAAGAGACGTGCAGGTCGCAGTAGCTTAACAAGACGGTTTAAATGCCCCTTGGAAGAGACGTGCAGGTCACAGTAGCTTAACAAGACAGTTTAAATGCCCCTTGGAAGAGCGGTGAAGGTCTCAGTAGCTTAACAAGACAGTTTAAATGCCCCTTGGAAGACACATTCAGGTAGCAGCAGCTTAACAAGACTGTTTAAATGCCCCTTGGAAGAGACGTGCATGTCGCAGTAGCTTAACAAGACGGTTTAAATGCCCCTTGGAAGAGACGTGCAGGTCAGAGTAGCTTAGCAAGGCGGTTTAAATGCCACTTGGAAAAGTGGTGGAGGTTACAGTAGCTTAAAAAAACGGTTTAAATGCCCCTTGGAAGAGACGTGCAGGTCGCAGTAGCTTAACAAGACGGTTTAAATGCCCCTTGGAAGAGACGTGCAGGTCGCAGTAGCTTAACAAGACAGTTTAAATGCCCCTTGAAAGAGACGTGCAGGTCGCAGAAGCTTAACAAGACAGATTAAATGCCCCTTGCAAGAGACGTGCAGGTCGCAGTAGCTTAACAAGACGGTTTAAATGCCTCTTGGAAGAGACGTGCAGGTCGCAGTAGCTTAGCAAGATGGTTTAAATGCCACTTGGAAGAGCGGTGGAGGTCGCAGTAGCTTAACAAGACGGTTTAAATGCCCCTTGGAAAAAACTTGCAGGTCGCAGTAGCTTAACAAGATGTTTTATATGCCCCTTGGAAAAGAAGTGCTTGTCGCAGTAGCTTAACAAGACGGTATAAATTCCCCTTGGAAGAGGCTTGCAGGTCGCAGTAGCTTACCAAGACGGTTTAAATGGCCCTTGGAAGAGACGTGCAGGTCGCAGTAACTTAACAAGACGGTTTAAATGCCCCCTTGGAAGAGCGGTGGAGGTCGCAGTAGCTTAACAAGACGGTTTAAATGCCCCTTGGAAGAGACATGCAGGTCGCAGCAGCTTAACAAGATTGTTTAAACGCCCCTTGGAAGAGACGTGCTGGTCGCAGTAGCTTAACAAGACGGTTTAAATGCCATTTGGAAGAGCGGTGGAGGTCGCAGTAGCTTAACAAGACAGTTTAAATTTCCCTTGGAAGAGACGTGCAGGTCACAGTAGCTTAATAAGACGGTTTAAATGCCCCTTGGAATAGGCTTGCAGGTTGCAGTAGCTTACCAAGACGGTTTAAATGCCCCTTGGAAGAGACGAGCAAGTTGCAGTAGCTTAACAAGACAGTTTAAATGCCCCTTGGAAGAGCGGTGGAGGTCGCAGTAGCTTAACAATATGGTTTAAATGCCAATTGGAAGAGACATGCAGTTCGCAGCAGTTTAACAAGACGGTTTAAATGCCCCTTGGTAGAGACGTGCAGGTCGCAGTGGCTTAAAAAGACGGTTTAAATGCCCTTTGGAAGAGACATTTAGGTTGCAGTAGCTTAATAAGACGGTTTAAATGTCCCTTGGAAGAGACGTGCATGTCGCAGTAGATTAACAAGACGGTTTAAAGGCCCCTTGGAAGAGACGTGCAGGTCGCAGTAGCTTAACAAGATGGATTAAGTGCCACTTGGAAGAGCGGTGGAGGTCGCAGTAGCTTAACAAGACAGTTTAAATGCCCCTTGGAAGCGAAGTGCAGGTCGCAGTAGCTTAACAAGAGGGTTTAAATGCCCCGTGGAATAGGCTTGCAGGTCGCAGTAGCTTAACAAGACGGTTTAAATGCCCCTTGTAAGAGACGTGCAGGTCACAGTAGCTTAACAAGACGGTTTAAATCCCCCTTGGAAGAGACGTGCAGGTCGCAGTAGCTTAACAAGACGGTTTAAATCCCCCTTGGAAGAGATGTGCAGGTCGCAGTAGCTTTATAGGACGGTTTAAATGTCCCTTGGAAGAGACGTGCATGTCGCAGTAGCTTAACAAGACGGTTTAAATGCCCCTTGTAAGAGACGTGCAGGTCACAGTAGCTTAACAAGACGGTTTAAATCCCCCTTGGAAGAGATGTGCAGGTCGCAGTAGCTTTATAGGACGGTTTAAATGTCCCTTGGAAGAGACGTGCATGTCGCAGTAGCTTAACAAGACGGTTTAAATGCCCCTTGGAAGACACGTGCAGGTCGCAGTAGCTTAACAAGACGGATTAAGTGCCACTTGGAAGAGCGGTGGAGGTCGCAGTAGCTTAACAAGACAAATTAAATGCCCCTTGGAAGCGAAGTGCAGGTCGCAGTAGCTTAACAAGACGGTTTAAATGCCCCTTGGAAGAGACGTGCAGGTCGCAGTAGCTTAACAAGATGGTTTAAATCCCCCTTGGAAGAGACGTGCAGGTCGCAGTAGCTTAACAAGAGGGTTTAAATGCCCCTTGGAATAGGCTTGCAGGTCACAGTAGCTTAACAAGATTGTTTAAATGCCCTTTGGAAGAGCGGTGGTGGTCGCAGTAGCTTAACAAGATGGTTTAAATGCCCCTTGTGAAAGACGTGCATTTCGCAGTGGCTTATCAAGACGGTTTAAGTGCCCCGTGGAAGAGACGTGCAGGTCGCAGTGTCTTAACAAGATGGTTTAAATGTCCCTTGGAAGAGACATGCAAGTCTCAGTGGCTTAACAAGACGGTTAAAATGCCCCTTGGAAGAGACGTGCAAGTCTCAGTGGCTTAACAAGATTGTTTAAATGCCCCTTGGAAGAGACGTGCAGGGCGTAGTAGCTTTACAAGATGGTTTAAATGCCCCTTGGAAGAGACGTGCAGGTCGCAGTTGCTTAACAAGACGGTTTAAATGCCCCTTGGAATAGGCTTGCAAGTCGCAGTAGCTTACCAAGACAGTTTAAATGCCCCTTGGAACAGACGTGCAGGTCGCAGTAGCTTAACAAGATGGTTTAAATGCCCCTTGGAAGAGAGGTGGAGGTCGCAGTAGCTTAACAAGACAGTTTAAATGCCCCTTGGAACAGACGTGCAGGTCGCAGTAGCTTAACAAGATGGTTTAAATGTACCTTAGAGGAGACGTGCAGGTCGCAGTAGCTTAAAAAGACGGTTTAAATGCCCCTTGCAAGAGACGTGCAGTTCGCAGTAGCTTATCAAGATGGTTTAAATGCCCCTTAGAAAAGGATTGCAGGTCGCAGTAGCTTACCAAGACGGTTTAAATCCCCGTTGGAAGAGGCTTGCAGGTCGCAGTAGGTTACCAAGACGGTTTAAATGGCCGTTGGAAGAGACGTGCAGGTCGCAGTAGCTTAACAAGACTATTTAAATGCCCCTTGGAAGAGACATGCAGGTCGCAGCAGCTTATCAAGACTGTTTAAATGCCCCTTGGAAGAGACGTGCAGGTCACAGTAGCTTAACAAGACAGTTTAAATGCCCCTTGGTGGAGACATGCAGGTCGCAGTAGCTTAACAAGACGGTTTAAATGCCCCTTGGAGGAGACGTGCAGGTCGCAGTAGCTTAACAAGACGGTTGAAATGCCCCTTGGAAAAGTGGTGGAGATTACAGTAGCTTAACAAGATGGTTTAAACGACCCCTTGGAAGAAACGTGCAGGTCGCAGTAGCTTAACAAGACGGTTTAAATGCCCCTTGGAAAAGTGGTGGAGATTACAGTAGCATAACAAGACGGTTTAAATGCCCCTTGGAAGAGACGTGCAGGTCCCAGTAGCTTAACAAGACGGTTTAAATGCCCCTTGGAAGAGACATGCAGGTCGCAGTAGCTTAACAAGACGGTTTAAATGCCCCTTGGAAGAGACGTGCAGGTCGCAGTAGCTTAACAAGACAGTTTAAATGCCCCTTGGAAGAGACCTGCAGGTCGCAGTAGCTTAACAAGACAGTTTAAATGCCCCTTGGAAGAGGCTTGCAGGTCGCAGTAGCTTAACAAGAAGGTTTAAATGCCCCTTGGAAGAGACGTGCAGGTCGCAGTTGTTTAACAAGACGGTTTAAATGCCCCTTGGAAGAGACATGCAGGTCGCAGCAGCTTAAAAAGACGGTTCAAATTCCCCTTGGAAGAGACATGCAGGTCGCAGTAGCTTAACAAGACGGTTTAAATGCCCCTTGAAAGAGACATGCAGGTCTCAGTAGCTTAAAAAGACTGTTGAAATGCCCCATGGAAGAGAGGTGGAGGTTGCAGTAGCTTAACAAGACAGTTTAAATGCCCCTTGGAACAGACGTGCAGGTCGCAGTAGCTTAACAAGACGGTTTAAATGCACCTTGGAAGACAAGTGCAGGTCGCAGTATCTTACCAAGACAATTTAAATGCCCCTTGGAAGAGAGGTGGAGGTCGCAGTAGCTTAACAAGACAGTTTAAATGCCCCTTGGAAGAGACGTGCAGGGCGCAGTATCTTAACAAGACGGTTTAAATGTCCCTTGGAAGAGCGGTGGAGGTCGCAGTAGCTTAAGAAGACAGTTTAAATGCCCCTTGAAAGAGACGCGCAGGTCGCAGTAGCTTAACAAGACCGTTTAAATGCCCCTTGGAAGTGCGGTGGATGTCGCAGTAGCTTAACAAGACGGTTTAAATGCCCCTTGGAAGAGACATGCAGGTCGCAGTAGCTTAACAAGACAGTTTAAATGCCCCTTGGAAAAGTGGTGGAGGTTACAGTAGCTTAACAAGACAGTTTAAATGCCCCTTGGAAAAGTGGTGGAGGTTACAGTAGCTTAACAAGACAGTTTAAATGCCCCTTGGAACAGACATGCAAGTCGCAGTAGCTTAAAAAGACGGTTTAAATGACCCTTGGAAGAGACATGCAGGTCGCAGAAGCTTAACAAGACGGTTTAAATGCCCATTGGAAGTGTGGTGGAGGTCGCAGTAGCTTAACAAGACGGTTTAAATGCCCCTTGGAAGAGACATGCAGGTCGCAGTAGCTTAACAAAGCGTTTTTAAATTCCCCTTGAAAGAGACGTGCAGGTCGCAGTAGCTTAACAAGACGGTTTAAATGCCCCTTGGAAAAGTGGTGGAGGTTACAGTAGACTAAGAAGACGGTTTAAATGCCCCTTGGAGGAGACGTGCAAGTCGCAGTAGCTTAACAAGACTGTTGAAATGCCCCTTAGAAGAGACGTGCAGGTGGCAGAAGCTAAACAAGACAGTTTAAATGCCCCTTGGAAGAGACGTGCAGGTCGCAGTAGCTTAACAAGATGGTTTAAATGCCCCTTGGAAGAGCGGTGGAGGTCGCAGTAGCTTAAGAAGACAGCTTAAATGCCCCTTGGAAGAGATGTGCAGGTTGCAGTAGCTTAACAAGAGGGTTTAAATGCCCCTTGGAAGAGACGTGCAGGTCACAGTAGCTTAACAAGACAGTTTAAATGTCCCTTGGAATAGGCTTGCAGGTCGCAGTAGCTTACCAAGACGATATAAATGCCCCTCAGAAGAGACGTGCAGGTCGCAGTAGCTTAACAAGACGGTTTAAATCCCTCTTGGAAGAGACGTGCAGGTCGCAGTAGTTAGCAAGAGTGTTTAAATGCCCCTTGGAATAGGCTCGCAGGACGCATTAGCTTACCAAGACGGTTTAAATGCCCCTTGGAAAAGTGTTGGAGGTTACAGTATCTTAAAAAGACAGTTTAAATGCCCCTTGGAAGAGACGTGCAGGTCGCAGAAGCTTAACAAGACAGTTTAAATGCCCCTTGGAAGAGACGTGCTGGTTGCAGAAGCTCAACAAGACGGTTTAAATGCCCCTTTGAATAGACTAGCAGGTCCCAGTAGCTTAACAAGACTGTTTAAATGCCCCTTGGAAGAGACGTGCAGGTCGCAGTAGCTTAACAAGTCGGTTTAAATCCCCCTAGGAAGAGACGTGCAGGTCGCAGTAGCTTAACAAGAGGGTTTAAATGCCCCTTGGAATAGGCTTGCAGGTCGCAGTAGCTTACCAATAAGGTTTAAATGCCCCTTGGAAGAGCCGTGCAGGTCGCAGTAGCTTAAAAAGACGGTTTAAATGTCCATTGGAAGAGCGGTGGAGGTCGCAGAAGCTTAACAAGACGGTTTAAATGCCCCTTGGAAGAGACATGCAGTTCGCAGCAGGTGATAAAGACGGTTTAAATGCCCCTTGGAAGAGGCTTGCAAGTCGCAGTAGCTTAACAAGAGGGTTTAAATGCCCCTTCGAAGAGGCTTGCAGGTCGCAGTAGCTTACCAAGACGATTTAAATGCCCCTTGGCAGAGAAGTGCAGGTCGCAGTAGCTTAACAGGACAGTTTAAATGCCCCTTGGAAGAGGCTTGCAGGTCGCAGTAGCTTACCAAGACGATTTAAATGTCCCTTGGAAGAGACGTGCAGCTCGCAGTTGCTTAACAAGACAGTTTAAATGCCCCTTGGAAGAGCGGTGGAGGTCGCAGTAGCTTAACAATATGGTTTAAATCCCCCTTGGAAGAGACAAGCAGGTCGCAGCACCTTAACAAGACTGTTTAAATATTCCTTGGAAGAGACGTGCAGGTCGCAGTAGCTTAAAAGACTTTTTAAATGTCCCTTGGTAGAGACATGCAGGTCGCAGTAGCTTAACAAGAAGCTTAAATCCCCCTTGGAAGAGACGTGCAGGTCGCCGCAGCTTAACAAGAGGGTTTAAATGCCCCTTGGAATAGGCTTGCAGGTCACAGTATCTTACCAAGATGGTTTAAATGCCCCTTGAAAGAGGATTGCAGGTCGCAGTAGCTTAACAAGACGGTTTAAATGCCCCTTGGAAGAGTGGTGGAGGTCGCAGTAGCTTAACAAGACAGTTTCAATGCCCCTTGGAAGAGACATGCAGTTCGCAGTAGCTTAATAAGACGGTTTAAATGCCCCTTGGAAGAGATGTGCAGGTCGCAGTAGCTTAATTAGACGGTTTAAATGCCCCTTGGAAGAGAGGTGGAGGTCGCAGTAGCTTAACAAGACAGTTTAAATGCCCCTTGGAAGAGACGTGCAGGTCGCAGTTGCTTAACAAGATGGTTTAAATGCCCCTTGGAATAGGCTTGCAAGTCGCAGTAGCTTACCAAGACAGTTTAAATGCCCCTTGGAACAGACGTGCAGGTCGCAGTAGCTTAATAAGACGGTTTAAATGCACCTTGGAAGAGACATGCAGGTCGCAGCAGCTTAAAAAGACGGTTCAAATGCCCCTTGGAAGAGACATGCAGGTCGCAGTGGCTTAACAAGATGGATTAAATGCCCCTTGGAAGAGACGTGCAGGTCGCAGTAGCTTAACAAGATGGTTTAAATGCCCCTTGGAAGAGAGGTGGAGGTCGCAGTAGCTTAACAAGACAGTTTAAATGCCCCTTGGAAGAGACGTTCAGGTCGCAGTAGCTTAACAAGACGGTTTAAATCCCTCTTGGAAGAGACGTGCAGGTCGCAGTAGTTAGCAAGAGTGTTTAAATGCCCCTTGGAATAGGCTCGCAGGACGCATTAGCTTACCAAGACGGTTTAAATGCCCCTTGGAAAAGTGTTGGAGGTTACAGTATCTTAAAAAGACAGTTTAAATGCCCCTTGGAAGAGACGTGCAGGTCGCAGAAGCTTAACAAGACAGTTTAAATGCCCCTTGGAAGAGACGTGCTGGTTGCAGAAGCTCAACAAGACGGTTTAAATGCCCCTTTGAATAGACTAGCAGGTCCCAGTAGCTTAACAAGACTGTTTAAATGCCCCTTGGAAGAGACGTGCAGGTCGCAGTAGCTTAACAAGTCGGTTTAAATCCCCCTAGGAAGAGACGTGCAGGTCGCAGTAGCTTAACAAGAGGGTTTAAATGCCCCTTGGAATAGGCTTGCAGGTCGCAGTAGCTTACCAATACGGTTTAAATGCCCCTTGGAAGAGCCGTGCAGGTCGCAGTAGCTTAAAAAGACGGTTTAAATGTCCATTGGAAGAGCGGTGGAGGTCGCAGAAGCTTAACAAGACGGTTTAAATGCCCCTTGGAAGAGACATGCAGTTCGCAGCAGGTGATAAAGACGGTTTAAATGCCCCTTGGAAGAGGCTTGCAAGTCGCAGTAGCTTAACAAGAGGGTTTAAATGCCCCTTCGAAGAGGCTTGCAGGTCGCAGTAGCTTACCAAGACGATTTAAATGCCCCTTGGCAGAGACGTGCAGGTCGCAGTAGCTTAACAGGACAGTTTAAATGCCCCTTGGAAGAGGCTTGCAGGTCGCAGTAGCTTACCAAGACGATTTAAATGTCCCTTGGAAGAGACGTGCAGCTCGCAGTTGCTTAACAAGACAGTTTAAATGCCCCTTGGAAGAGCGGTGGAGGTCGCAGTAGCTTAACAATATGGTTTAAATCCCCCTTGGAAGAGACAAGCAGGTCGCAGCACCTTAACAAGACTGTTTAAATATTCCTTGGAAGAGACGTGCAGGTCGCAGTAGCTTAAAAGACTTTTTAAATGTCCCTTGGTAGAGACATGCAGGTCGCAGTAGCTTAACAAGAAGCTTAAATCCCCCTTGGAAGAGACGTGCAGGTCGCCGCAGCTTAACAAGAGGGTTTAAATGCCCCTTGGAATAGGCTTGCAGGTCACAGTATTTTACCAAGATGGTTTAAATGCCCCTTGAAAGAGGATTGCAGGTCGCAGTAGCTTAACAAGACGGTTTAAATGCCCCTTGGAAGAGTGGTGGAGGTCGCAGTAGCTTAACAAGACAGTTTCAATGCCCCTTGGAAGAGACATGCAGTTCGCAGTAGCTTAATAAGAGAGTTTAAATGCCCCTTGGAAGAGATGTGCAGGTCGCAGTAGCTTAATTAGACGGTTTAAATGCCCCTTGGAAGAGAGGTGGAGGTCGCAGTAGCTTAACAAGACAGTTTAAATGCCCCTTGGAAGAGACGTGCCGGTCGCAGTTGCTTAACAAGACGGTTTAAATGCCCCTTGGAATAGGCTTGCAAGTCGCAGTAGCTTACCAAGACAGTTTAAATGCCCCTTGGAACAGACGTGCAGGTCGCAGTAGCTTAATAAGACGGTTTAAATGCACCTTGGAAGAGACATGCAGGTCGCAGCAGCTTAAAAAGACGGTTCAAATGCCCCTTGGAAGAGACATGCAGGTCGCAGTGGCTTAACAAGATGGATTAAATGCCCCTTGGAAGAGACGTGCAGGTCGCAGTAGCTTAACAAGATGGTTTAAATGCCCCTTGGAAGAGAGGTGGAGGTCGCAGTAGCTTAACAAGACAGTTTAAATGCCCCTTGGAACAGACGTTCAGGTCGCAGTAGCTTAACAAGATGGTTTAAATGCCCCTTGGAAGAGAGGTGGAGGTCGCAGTAGCTTAACAAGACAGTTTAAATGCTCCTTGGAACAGACGTGCAGGTCGCAGTAGCTTAACAAGATGGTTTAAATGCACCTTAGAAGAGACGTGCAGGTCGCAGTAGCTTAAAAAGACGGTATAAATGCCCCTTGCAAGAGACGTGCAGTTCGCAGTAGCTTATCAAGATGGTTTAAATGCCCCTTAGAAAAGGATTGCAGGTCGCAGTAGCTTACCAAGACGGTTTAAATCCCCCTTGGAAGAGGCTTGCAGGTCGCAGTAGCTTACCAAGACGGTTTAAATGGCCGTTGGAAGAGACGTGCAGGTCGCAGTAGCTTAACAAGACTATTTAAATGCCCCTTGGAAGAGACATGCAGGTCGCAGCAGCTTATCAAGACTGTTTAAATGCCCCTTGGAAGAGACGTGCAGGTCACAGTAGCTTAACAAGACAGTTTAAATGCCCCTTGGTGGAGACATGCAGGTCGCAGTAGCTTAACAAGACGGTTTAAATGCCCCTTGGAGGAGACGTGCAGGTCGCAGTAGCTTAACAAGACGGTTGAAATGCCCCTTGGAAAAGTGGTGGAGATTACAGTAGCTTAACAAGATGATTTAAACGACCCCTTGGAAGAAACGTGCAGGTCGCAGTAGCTTAACAAGACGGTTTAAATGCCCCTTGGAAAAGTGGTGGAGATTACAGTAGCATAACAAGACGGTTTAAATGCCCCTTGGAAGAGACGTGCAGGTCTCAGTAGCTTAACAAGACGGTTTAAATGCCCCTTGGAAGAGACATGCAGGTCGCAGTAGCTTAACAAGACGGTTTAAATGCCCCTTGGAAGAGACGTGCAGGTCGCAGTAGCTTAACAAGACAGTTTAAATGCCCCTTGGAAGAGACGTGCAGGTCGCAGTAGCTTAACAAGACAGTTTAAATGCCCCTTGGAAGAGGCTTGCAGGTCGCAGTAGCTTAACAAGACGGTTTAAATGCCCCTTGGAAGAGACGTGCAGGTCGCAGTTGTTTAACAAGACGGTTTAAATGCCCCTTGGAAGAGACATGCAGGTCGCAGCAGCTTAAAAAGACGGTTCAAATGCCCCTTGGAAGAGACATGCAGGTCGCAGTAGCTTAACAAGACGGTTTAAATGCCCCTTGGAAGAGACATGCAGGTCGCAGTAGCTTAAAAAGACTGTTGAAATGCCCCATGGAAGAGAGGTGGAGGTTGCAGTAGATTAACAAGACAGTTTAAATGCCACTTGGAACAGACGTGCAGATCGCAGTAGCTTAACAAGACGGTTTAAATGCACCTTGGAAGACAAGTGCAGGTCGCAGTATCTTACCAAGACAATTTAAATGCCCCTTGGAAGAGAGGTGGAGGTCGCAGTAGCTTAACAAGACAGTTTAAATGCCCCTTGGAAGAGACGTGCAGGTCGCAGTAGCTGAACAAGACGGTTTAAATGCCACTTGGAAGAGACGTGCAGGGCGCAGTATCTTAACAAGACGGTTTAAATGTCCCTTGGAAGAGCGGTGGAGGTCGCAGTAGCTTAAGAAGACAGTTTAAATGCCCCTTGAAAGAGACACGCAGGTCGCAGTAGCTTAACAAGACCGTTTAAATGCCCCTTGGAAGTGCGGTGGATGTCGCAGTAGCTTAACAAGACGGTTTAAATGCCCCTTGGAGGAGACATGCAGGTCGCAGCAGCTTAACAAGATGGTTTAAATGCCCCTTGGAAGAGACGCGCAGGTAGCAGTTGCTTAACAAGATGGTTTAAATGCCCCTTGGAAGAGACATGCAGGTCGCAGTAGCTTAACAAGACAGTTTAAATGCCCCTTGGAAAAGTGGTGGAGGTTACAGTAGCTTAACAAGACAGTTTAAATGCCCCTTGGAACAGACATGCAAGTTGCAGTAGCTTAAAAAGACGGTTTAAATGACCCTTGGAAGAGACGTGCAGGTCGCAGAAGCTTAACAAGACGGTTTAAATGCCCATTGGAAGTGTGGTGGAGGTCGCAGTAGCTTAACAAGACGGTTTAAATGCCCCTTGGAAGAGATGTGCAGGTCGCAGTAGCTTAATTAGACGGTTTAAATGCCCCTTGGAAGAGAGGTGGAGGTCGCAGTAGCTTAACAAGACAGTTTAAATGCCCCTTGGAAGAGACGTGCCGGTCGCAGTTGCTTAACAAGACGGTTTAAATGCCCCTTGGAATAGGCTTGCAAGTCGCAGTAGCTTACCAAGACAGTTTAAATGCCCCTTGGAACAGACGTGCAGGTCGCAGTAGCTTAATAAGACGGTTTAAATGCACCTTGGAAGAGACATGCAGGTCGCAGCAGCTTAAAAAGACGGTTCAAATGCCCCTTGGAAGAGACATGCAGGTCGCAGTGGCTTAACAAGATGGATTAAATGCCCCTTGGAAGAGACGTGCAGGTCGCAGTAGCTTAACAAGATGGTTTAAATGCCCCTTGGAAGAGAGGTGGAGGTCGCAGTAGCTTAACAAGACAGTTTAAATGCCCCTTGGAACAGACGTTCAGGTCGCAGTAGCTTAACAAGATGGTTTAAATGCCCCTTGGAAGAGAGGTGGAGGTCGCAGTAGCTTAACAAGACAGTTTAAATGCTCCTTGGAACAGACGTGCAGGTCGCAGTAGCTTAACAAGATGGTTTAAATGCACCTTAGAAGAGACGTGCAGGTCGCAGTAGCTTAAAAAGACGGTATAAATGCCCCTTGCAAGAGACGTGCAGTTCGCAGTAGCTTATCAAGATGGTTTAAATGCCCCTTAGAAAAGGATTGCAGGTCGCAGTAGCTTACCAAGACGGTTTAAATCCCCCTTGGAAGAGGCTTGCAGGTCGCAGTAGCTTACCAAGACGGTTTAAATGGCCGTTGGAAGAGACGTGCAGGTCGCAGTAGCTTAACAAGACTATTTAAATGCCCCTTGGAAGAGACATGCAGGTCGCAGCAGCTTATCAAGACTGTTTAAATGCCCCTTGGAAGAGACGTGCAGGTCACAGTAGCTTAACAAGACAGTTTAAATGCCCCTTGGTGGAGACATGCAGGTCGCAGTAGCTTAACAAGACGGTTTAAATGCCCCTTGGAGGAGACGTGCAGGTCGCAGTAGCTTAACAAGACGGTTGAAATGCCCCTTGGAAAAGTGGTGGAGATTACAGTAGCTTAACAAGATGATTTAAACGACCCCTTGGAAGAAACGTGCAGGTCGCAGTAGCTTAACAAGACGGTTTAAATGCCCCTTGGAAAAGTGGTGGAGATTACAGTAGCATAACAAGACGGTTTAAATGCCCCTTGGAAGAGACGTGCAGGTCTCAGTAGCTTAACAAGACGGTTTAAATGCCCCTTGGAAGAGACATGCAGGTCGCAGTAGCTTAACAAGACGGTTTAAATGCCCCTTGGAAGAGACGTGCAGGTCGCAGTAGCTTAACAAGACAGTTTAAATGCCCCTTGGAAGAGACGTGCAGGTCGCAGTAGCTTAACAAGACAGTTTAAATGCCCCTTGGAAGAGGCTTGCAGGTCGCAGTAGCTTAACAAGACGGTTTAAATGCCCCTTGGAAGAGACGTGCAGGTCGCAGTTGTTTAACAAGACGGTTTAAATGCCCCTTGGAAGAGACATGCAGGTCGCAGCAGCTTAAAAAGACGGTTCAAATGCCCCTTGGAAGAGACATGCAGGTCGCAGTAGCTTAACAAGACGGTTTAAATGCCCCTTGGAAGAGACATGCAGGTCGCAGTAGCTTAAAAAGACTGTTGAAATGCCCCATGGAAGAGAGGTGGAGGTTGCAGTAGATTAACAAGACAGTTTAAATGCCACTTGGAACAGACGTGCAGATCGCAGTAGCTTAACAAGACGGTTTAAATGCACCTTGGAAGACAAGTGCAGGTCGCAGTATCTTACCAAGACAATTTAAATGCCCCTTGGAAGAGAGGTGGAGGTCGCAGTAGCTTAACAAGACAGTTTAAATGCCCCTTGGAAGAGACGTGCAGGTCGCAGTAGCTGAACAAGACGGTTTAAATGCCACTTGGAAGAGACGTGCAGGGCGCAGTATCTTAACAAGACGGTTTAAATGTCCCTTGGAAGAGCGGTGGAGGTCGCAGTAGCTTAAGAAGACAGTTTAAATGCCCCTTGAAAGAGACACGCAGGTCGCAGTAGCTTAACAAGACCGTTTAAATGCCCCTTGGAAGTGCGGTGGATGTCGCAGTAGCTTAACAAGACGGTTTAAATGCCCCTTGGAGGAGACATGCAGGTCGCAGCAGCTTAACAAGATGGTTTAAATGCCCCTTGGAAGAGACGCGCAGGTAGCAGTTGCTTAACAAGATGGTTTAAATGCCCCTTGGAAGAGACATGCAGGTCGCAGTAGCTTAACAAGACAGTTTAAATGCCCCTTGGAAAAGTGGTGGAGGTTACAGTAGCTTAACAAGACAGTTTAAATGCCCCTTGGAACAGACATGCAAGTTGCAGTAGCTTAAAAAGACGGTTTAAATGACCCTTGGAAGAGACGTGCAGGTCGCAGAAGCTTAACAAGACGGTTTAAATGCCCATTGGAAGTGTGGTGGAGGTCGCAGTAGCTTAACAAGACGGTTTAAATGCCCCTTGGAAGAGACATGCAGGTCGCAGCAGCTTAACAAGACGGTTTAAATAACCCTTGGAACAGACGTGGAGGTCGCAGTAGCTTAACAAGACGGTTTCAATGCCCCTTGGAAGAGACATGCAGGTCTCAGTAGCTTAACAAAGCGTTTTAAATTCCCCTTGAAAGAGACGTGCAGGTCGCAGTAGCTTAAGAAGACGGTTTAAATGCCCCTTAGAAAAGTGGTGGAGGTTACAGTAGATTAAGAAGACGGTTTAAATGCCCCTTGGAGGAGACGTGCAAGTCGCAGTAGCTTAACAAGACTGTTGAAATGCCCCTTAGAAGAGACGTGCAGGTGGCAGAAGCTAAACAAGACAGTTTAAATGCCCCTTGGAAGAGACGTGCAAGTCGCAGTAGCTTAACAAGATGGTTTAAATGCCCCTTGGAAGAGCGGTGGAGGTCGCAGTAGCTTAAGAAGACAGCTTAAATGCCCCTTGGAAGAGATGTGCAGTTTGCAGTAGCTTAAAAAGAGGGTTTAAATGCCCCTTGGAAGAGACGTGCAGGTCACGGTAGCTTAATAAGACGGTTTAAATGCCCCTTAGAATAGGCTTGCATTTCGCAGTAGCTTACCAAGACGATTTAAATGCCCCTTGGAAGAGACGTGCAGGTCGCAGTAACTTAACAAGACAGTTTAAATTTCCCTTGGAAGAGCGGTGGAGGTCGCAGTAGCTTAACAAGACAGTTTAAATGCCACTTGGAAGAAACATGCAGGTCGCAGTAGCTTAACAAGACGGTTTAAATGCCCCTTGGAAGAGACGTGCAGGTCGCAGTATCTTAACAAGACGGTTTAAATGCCCCTTGGAAGAGACGAGCAGGTCGCAGTAGCTTAACAAGACGGTATAAATGCCCCTCGGAAGAGACGTGCAGGTCGCAGTAGCTTAACAAGACGGTTTAAATCCCCCTTGGAAGAGACGTGCATGTCGCAGTAGTTAACAAGAGTGTTTAAATGCCCCTTGGAAGAGACGTGCAGGTCGCAGTAGCTTAACAAGACAGTTTAAATGCCCCTTGGAAAAGTGGTGGTTACAGTATCTTAAAAAGACAGTTTAAATGCCCCTTGGAAGAGACGTGCAGGTCGCAGAAGCGTAACAAGACTGTTTAAATGCCCCTTGGAAGAGACGTGCAGGTCGCAGAAGCTTAACAAGACGGTTTAAATGCCGCTTTGAATAGACTAGCAGGTCGCAGTAGCTTAACAAGACTGTTTAAATACCCCTTGGAAGAGACGTGCAGGTCGCAGTAGCTTAACAAGTCGGTTTAAATCCCCCTAGGAAGAGACGTGCAGGTCGCAGTAGCTTAACAAGAGGGTTTAAATGCCCCTTGGAATAGGCTTGCAGGTCGCAGTAGCTTACCAATACGGTTTAAATGCCCCTTGGAAGAGCCGTGCAGGTCGCAGTAGCTTAACAAGACGGTTTAAATGTCCATTGGAAGAGCGGTGGAGGTCGCAGAAGCTTAACAAGACGGTTTAAATGCCCCTTGAAAGACAGATGCAGTTCGCAGCAGCTTATAAAGACGGTTTAAATGCCCCTTGGAAGAGGCTTGCAGGTAGCAGTAGCTTAACAAGAGGGTTTAAATGCCCCTTCGAAGAGGCTTGCAGGTCGCAGTAGCTTACCAAGACGATTTAAATGCCCCTTGGCAGAGACGTGCAGGTCGCAGTAGCTTAACAAGACAGTTTAAATGCCCCTTGGAAGAGGCTTGCAGGTCGCAATAGCATACCAAGACGATTTAAATGTCCCTTGGTAGAGACGTGCAGCTCGCAGTAGCTTAACAAGACAGTTTAAATGCCCCTTGGAAGAGCGGTGGAGGTCGCAGTAGCTTAACAAGACAGTTTAAATGCCCCTTGGAAGAGACATGCAGGTCGCAGCACCTTAACAAGACTGTTTAAATATCCCTTGGAAGAGACGTGCAGGTCGCAGTAGCTTAAAAGACGTTTTAAATGTCCCTTGGTAGAGACATGCAGGTCGCAGTAGCTTAAAAAGAAGCTTAAATCCCCCTTGGAAGAGACGTGCAGGTCGCCGCAGCTTAACAAGAGGGTTTAAATGCCCCTTGGAATAGGCTTGCAGGTCGCAGTAGCTTACCAAGATGGTTTAAATGCCCCTTGGAAGAGGCTTGCAGGTCGCAGTAGCTTAACAAGACGGTTTAAATGCCCCTTGGAAGAGTGGTGGAGGTCGCAGTAGCTTAACAAGACAGTTTCAATGCCCCTTGAAAGAGACATGCAGTTCGCAGTAGCTTAATAAGACGGTTTAAATGCCCCTTGGAAGAGATGTGCAGGTCGCAGTAGCTTAATAAGACGGTTTAAATGACCCTTGGAAGAGAGGTGGAGGTCGCAGTAGCTTAACAAGACAGTTTAAATGCCCCTTGGAAGTGCGGTGGATGTCGCAGTAGCTTAACATGACGGTTTAAATGCCCCTTGGAAGAGACATGCAGTTCGCAGCAGCTTAACAAGATGGTTTAAATGCCCCTTGGAAGAGACGTGCTGGTAGCAGTGGCTTAACAAGATGGTTTAAATGCCCCTTGGAAGAGACATGCAGGTCGCAGTAGCTTAACAAAGCGTTTTTAAATTCCCCTTGAAAGAGACGTGCAGGTCGCAGTAGCTTAAGAAGACGGTTTAAATGCCCCTTGGAAAAGTGGTGGAGGTTACAGTAGATTAAGAAGACGGTTTAAATGCCCCTTGGAGGAGACGTGCAAGTCGCAGTAGCTTAACAAGACTGTTGAAATGCCCCTTAGAAGAGACGTGCAGGTGGCAGAAGCTAAACAAGACAGTTTAAATGCCCCTTGGTAGAGACGTGCAGGTCGCAGTAGCTTAACAAGATGGTTTAAATGCCCCTTGGAAGAGCGGTGGAGGTCGCAGTAGCTTAAGAAGACAGCTTAAATGCCCCTTGGAAGAGATGTGCAGGTTGCAGTAGCTTAACAAGAGGGTTTAAATGCCCCTTGGAAGAGACGTGCAGGTCACAGTAGCTTAACAAGACAGTTTAAATGTCCCTTGGAATAGGCTTGCAGGTCGCAGTAGCTTACCAAGACGATATAAATGCCCCTCAGAAGAGACGTGCAGGTCGCAGTAGCTTAACAAGACGGTTTAAATCCCTCTTGGAAGAGACGTGCAGGTCGCAGTAGTTAGCAAGAGTGTTTAAATGCCCCTTGGAATAGGCTTGCAGGACGCGTTAGCTTACCAAGACGGTTTAAATGCCCCTTGGAAAAGTGTTGGAGGTTACAGTATCTTAAAAAGACAGTTTAAATGCCCCTTGGAAGAGACGTGCAGGTCGCAGAAGCTTAACAAGACTGTTTAAATGCCCCTTGGAAGAGACGTGCTGGTTGCAGAAACTCAACAAGACGGTTTAAATGCCCCTTTGAATAGACTAGCAGGTCCCAGTAGCTTAACAAGACTGTTTAAATGCCCCTTGGAAGAGACGTGCAGGTCGCAGTAGCTTAACAAGTCGGTTTAAATCCCCCTAGGAAGAGACGTGCAGGTCGCAGTAGCTTAACAAGAGGGTTTAAATGCCCCTTGGAATAGGCTTGCAGGTCGCAGTAGCTTACCAATACGGTTTAAATGCCCCTTGGAAGAGCCGTGCAGGTCGCAGTAGCTTAACAAGACGGTTTAAATGTCCATTGGAAGAGCGGTGGAGGTTGCAGAAGCTTAACAAGACGGTTTAAATGACCCTTGGAAGAGACATGCAGTTCGCAGCAGGTGATAAAGACGGTTTAAATGCCCCTTGGAAGAGGCTTGCAAGTCGCAGTAGCTTAACAAGAGGGTTTAAATGCCCCTTCGATGAGGCTTGCAGGTCGCAGTAGCTTACCAAGACGATTTAAATGCCCCTTGGCAGAGACGTGCAGGTCGCAGTAGCTTAACAGGACAGTTTAAATGCCCCTTGGAAGAGGCTTGCAGGTCGCAGTAGCTTAACAAGACAGTTTAAATGCCCCTTGGAAGAGCGGTGGAGGTCGCAGTAGCTTAACAATATGGTTTAAATACCCCTTGGAAGAGACAAGCAGGTCGCAGCACCTTAACAAGACTGGTTAAATATTCCTTGGAAGAGACGTGCAGGTCGCAGTAGCTTAAAAGACTTTTTAAATGTCCCTTGGTAGAGACATGCAGGTCGCAGTAGCTTAACAAGAAGCTTAAATCCCCCTTGGAAGAGACGTGCAGGTCGCCGCAGCTTAACAAGAGGGTTTAAATGCCCCTTGGAATAGGCTTGCAGGTCACAGTATCTTACCAAGATGGTTTAAATGCCCCTTGAAAGAGGATTGCAGGTCGCAGTAGCTTAACAAGACGGTTTAAATGCCCCTTGGAAGAGTGGTGGAGGTCGCAGTAGCTTAACAAGACAGTTTCAATGCCCCTTGGAAGAGACATGCAGTTCGCAGTAGCTTAATAAGATGGTTTAAATACCCCTTGGAAGAGATGTGCAGGTCGCAGTAGCTTAATAAGACGGTTTAAATGCCCCTTGGAAGAGAGGTGGAGGTCGCAGTAGCTTAACAAGACAGTTTAAATGCCCCTTGGAAGAGACGTGCAGGTCGTAGTAGCTTAACAAGACGGTTTAAATGCCCCTTGGAAGAGACGTGCAGGTCGCAGTAGCTTAACAAGACGGTTTAAATGCCACTTGGAAGAGACGTGCAGGTCGCAGTAGCTTAACAAGACGGTTTAAATGCCCCTTGGAAGAGCGGTGGAGGTCGCAGTAGCTTAACAAGACGGTTTAAATGCCCCTTGAAAGAGACGTGCAGGTCGCAGTAGCTTAACAAGATGGTTTAATTGCCCCTTCGAAGTGCGGTGGAGGTCGCAGTAGCTTTACAAGACAGATGAAATGCCCCTTGGAAGAGCGTTGGAGGTCGCAGTAGCTTAATAAGACAGTTTAAATGCCCCTTGGAAGAGACATGCAGGTCACAGCATCTTAACAAGATTGTTTAAATGCCCCTTGGAAGAGACGTGCAGGTCGCAATAGCTTCACAAGACGGTTTAAATGTCCCTTGGTAGAGACATGCAGTTCGCAGTAGCTTAACCACTTCGCACCAGAGCCTGTTTTTGCCTTCGTGACCGGGCCAATTTTTTCAATTCTGACCACTGTCACTTTATGAAGCAATTACTCTGGAACGCTTCAACGGATCCCCCTGATTCTGAGATTGTTTTTTCGTGACATATTGTACTTCATGATAGTGGTAAAATTTCTTTGATATCACTTGCGTTTATTTGTGAAAAAATCGGAAATTTGGCGAAAATTTTGAAAATTTTGCAATTTTCAAACTTTGAATTTTTAAGCCCTTAAATCAGAGAAATATGTCACACAAAATACTTAATAAATAACATTTCCCACATGTCTACTTTACATCAGCACAATTTTGGAACCAAAATTTTTTTTTGTTAGGGAGCTATAAGGGTTAAAATTGACCAGCGATTTCTCATCTTTCCAACAAAATTTACAAAAACATTTTTTTAGGGACCACATCACATTTGAAGTCACTTTGAGGGGTCTTTATGACAGAAAATACCCAAAAGTGACACCGTTCTAAAAACTGCACCCCTCAAGGTGCTCAAAACCACATTCAAGAACTTTATTAACCCTTCAGGTGCTTCACAGAAATTTTTGGAATGTGGAAGAAAAAAAATTAACATTTAACTTTTTTCACAAAAATGTTACTTTAGACCGAATTTTTTTTATTTTTACAGGGGTAACAGGAAAAAATGGACCCCAAATTTTTTTTGTGCAATTTCTCTTGAGCGTGCTGATACCCCATATGTGAGGGAAAACCACTGTTTGGGCGCACGGCAGGGCTCGGAAACGAAGGCGCGCCATTAGACTTTTTGAATGTAAAATTTGTCTGAATAATTAGCAGACACCATGTTACATAGTTACATAGTTTATAAGGCCGAAAAAAGACAAGCGTCCATCCAGTTCAGCCTATTTCTTGTGCACTGCAGCTATTCCGCAGCGTTGATCCAGGGGAACGCAAAAAAAAAAAAAAAACATGCGGTATAGGCCAATTGACATCATTGAGGAAAAAATTCACTTCCCGACACCAATCTGGCAGTAAGATTAAATCCCTGGATTAATTAACTAAGCATAAGATGTAATTTTATTGTTCTCAAGAAAGGCGTCCAGGCCTCTCTTGAACTCATTAAGTGAGTTGGACATCACCACTTCCTCTCCCAGAGAGTTCCAGAGTCTGACCGTAAAGAATCCCCTTCTATGCTGGTGCAGGAGCCTCCTTTCCTCCAGACGCATAGTGTGCCCCCTCGTCTTTGTCACCATCCTTGGTATAAACAGGTCATGGGAGAGATCTCTGTACTGCCCCCTGATGTATTTATACATGTTTATGAGGTCTCCCCTAAGCCTTCTCTTTTCCAACGTAAATAGGCCTAATTTTGACAACCTCTCTGGGTATTCTAGTCCCTCCATTCCCTTTATTACCTTAGTCGCCCTCCTTTGTACCCTCTCTAGCTCCAATATGTCTTTCCTGAGCACCGGAGCCCAGAACTGTGCACAATATTCTAAGTGCGGCCTTACCAGCGCTTTATACAGAGGAAGAACAATGTTCTCATCATATGCCCCTATTTCTCTTCTGATGCATGCCATGACTCTATTTGCCTTCGCAGCTGCTGCCTGACACTGGGCACTCCAATTTAATTTGCTATTAACCAAGACGCCCAGGTCCTTCTCCATGTCAGATTTCCCCAACGATTTCCCATTTAATATGTATGGGTGACTGCTGTTTTTCTTTCCCATGTGCATGACCTTACATTTATCGGCATTGAACCCCATTTGCCATTTTTTGGCCCAACTCCCCAATTTATCTAAATCCTCCTGTAGCTGTGCCCTTTCCTCATCTGTGTTAACTACTTTACAAAGTTTAGTATCATCTGCAAATATTGCTATTTTACTATGCAACCCTTCCACTAGATCATTAATAAATATATTAAATAATATAGGGCCCAAGACAGACCCTTGAGGCACCCCGCTAGTAACCCTGACACACCCTGAGCTTACTCCATTGATAACCACCCTCTGCTTTCTATCACTCAGCCAGCTATTTACCCACTTACACACATTATCCCCCAGACCAAGCATTCTCATTTTATATACCAACCTTTTGTGTGGCACGGTATCAAACGCTTTGGAGAAGTCAAGGTATACAACATCCACTGACTCTCCCCGGTCCAGCTGTGAGCTCACCTCCTCGTAGAAGGCAATCAGGTTTGTTTGGCAGGAGCGATCTCTCATGAATCCATGTTGATATGGAGTTAGACAGTTATTATCATTAAGATATTCTACAATAGCATCTCTAAGAAATCCTTCAAACAATTTACCCACAACAGACGTTAAGCTGACTGGTCTATAGTTCCCAGGGTCACTTTTAGACCCCTTTTTGAATATTGGTACCACATTTGCTTGGCGCCAGTCTAGTGGGGCAGTCCCTGTCCATAAAGAGTGCTTGAATATAAGATACAGCGGTCTGTCTATCACATTACTTAATTCTTTTAGTACCCGGGGGTGTATGCCATCTGGGCCTGGTGACTTGTCTATTTTGATATTATTTAGGCGTTTCTGAACTTCCTCCTGGGTTAGGTGGGTGATATTTAGCGGAGGGTTTACTTTATCACTTTGCATTTCCTCCGATAAATTGTTTTCTTTTGTGAAAACAGTGGAGAAGAAGCTATTGAGTAGGTTTGCTTTACCCTCATCGCTCTCTATGATTTTACCCAGGTTATTTTTCAATGGGCCAACTCCATCAGTTTTAATCCTTTTACTGTTTATATAGTTAAAGAACAGTTTGGGATTTGTTTTACTTTCTTTGGCAATTAGTCTCTCTGTCTCCTCTTTTGCTATTCTTATTTGTTTCTTACAGATTTTGTTTTTTTCCCTATAAGTTATTAGCGCTTCCTCGCTGCCTTCTTGTTTAAGTTTACCGAAAGCCCTTTTTTTGTTTTTCATTGCCCTCTTGACTTCCTTATTTAGCCACATTGGCTTCCTCCTATTCCTAGCCCTTTTATTCCCATAAGGTATGTACCTTCTACAGTGACTATGTAGGACTGTTTTGAAAATTTCCCATTTTCTATCCGTGCTCCTATTACTGAAGATACTATCCCAGTCTATAAGGTGAAGGGCATCTCTTAGCTGATCAAACTTTGCCCTCCTGAAGTTCAGTGTTTTTGTGACTCCCTTGCTGGGCACCCTACTGAAGCACATGTGGAATTGTATAATGTTGTGGTCACTATTTCCGAGGTGCCCCCCAACCTGCACCTCAGTTATTCTGTCTGGCCTGTTAGTTAATATTAAGTCTAAAAGGGCCGTCCCTCTAGTTGGTTCCTGCACAAGTTGTGACAAATAATTGTCTTTGATAATTGACAGAAACCTGTTTCCTTTCTGAGATCTACAGCTTTCGGTTTCCCAGTCTATATCGGGGTAGTTGAAGTCCCCCATAATAATCACCTCGTTATTTTTTGCTACTTCGTCTATTTGTCTCATTAATAGACTTTCCGTGGCTTCTGCTATATTTGGTGGTTTATAACAGACTCCTATGATAATTTTATTATTGTTTTTTGCCCCATGTATCTCCACCCATAAGGACTCGACCTCCTCATTTCCCTCCCATACATCCTCCCGTATTGTAGGCTTTAGACACGTCTTTACATATAGACAGACTCCACCCCCTTTCCGATTTCTTCGATCCCTTCTAAACAGACTGTAACCCTGTAAGTTAACTGCCCAGTCATAGCTTTCATCCAACCATGTCTCGGTTATTCCCACTATGTCATAGTTACCTGTAGATATTTCTGCTTCCAGTTCATCCATCTTGTTTGTCAGGCTCCTGGCATTTGCTAGCACGCAGTTTACACGATTTTGGTTTGTTCCAATCTTCTCCCTGTGGATTGTATTAGAAATTTTCTTACCTTCCTTCCAAGTATCTGGTCTTGGACCTTCTTTGTCGCACTTCATATCTTTCATTAGTATGTTCTCTGGTTGCATGTTCGTGTCCGGCGTTTTTCTTCCCATCCCCTCTTCTTCTAGTTTAACGCCCTCCTGATGAGTGTTGCGAGTCTCCTGGCGAATGTGTGTTTCCCGGGTTTGTTGAGGTGTAGTCCGTCTCTGGCAAGGAGTCCATCATAGAGGTAATTCACACCGTGGTCCAGGAATCCAAATCCTTGTTGTCTGCACCATCGTCTCAGCCAGCTGTTCACATCAAGGATCCTGTTCCATCTCCTGACGCCATGCCCGTCTACTGGAAGGATAGAAGAAAAAACTACCTGCGCATCCAGTTCTTTTACTTTCTTCCCCAATGCTTCAAAGTCCTTGCAGATTGTCGGTAGGTCCTTCTTTGCCGTGTCATTGGTGCCAACATGTATCAGAAGAAATGGGTGGACATCCTTGGGACTGATGAGCTTTGGTATCCTATCGGTAACATCCTTGATCTTCGCCCCTGGGAGGCAGCATACTTCTCTTGCGGTTATATCCGGTCTGCAGATAGCTGCTTCTGTTCCTCTCAGTAGTGAGTCTCCCACCACCACCACTCTTCTTCCCATCTTGGCTGTCTTTTTTCTTGTCGCTTCTGGGTGTTTCTGGGTGCTCTTTTCTTTTTTGCTTGCTGGTAGTTCCTCATCCTTAGGTGTGCCATCTTCGTCCTCCACAAGTCCTTGGAATCTGTTTCTCAGTTGTGTGGTTGGTGGTGTCTCCATGGTCTTCTTGCTTCTTTTGGTCACTTGCCTCCACTTGTCTGCCTCTGGAGGTTCTCTGACGCTTCCTTCACTTTCTGTGACCAGTAGTGACGCTTCTGTTCTGTCCAGGAAGTCTTCATTTTCCTTGATGAGTTTTAATGTCGCAATTCTTTCTTCCAGTCCCCGCACCTTTTCTTCTAAAAGAGCCAGTAGTCTACACTTCTGGCAGGTGAAGTTGGTTTCAGCTTCTGGTCGATCTGTGAACATGTAGCACATGTTGCAGCTCACCATGTAGGTTGTCACATCTGCCATGCTGCTCCTTGTCCCTGCTGACTTGATGTCTGTCTTCTTTCTTGTGATACCCTAGGAGAAACAAATTCGCGCGCGGTTTGGCGATGCTTTCCAAGCAGCTGGTCCCGGCTGTACCCAACGATCTTCTAGCTGAAGGAGACTCTTCGCTTTTCCCAGAAGGCACCTGGAATATGCAAATTGCCCTCTTCAAGCTTCAATCCCTGGTTTGGCGATGCTTTCCAAGCAGCTGGTCCCGGCTGTACCCAACGATCTTCTAGCTGAAGGAGACTCTTCGCTTTTCCCAGAAGGCACCTGGAATATGCAAATTGCCCTCTTCAAGCTTCAATCCCTGGTTTGGCGATGCTTTCCAAGCAGCTGGTCCCGGCTGTACCCAACGATCTTCTAGCTGAAGGAGACTCTTCGCTTTTCCCAGAAGGCACCTGGAATATGCAAATTGCCCTCTTCAAGCTTCAATCCCTGGTTTGGCGATGCTTTCCAAGCAGCTGGTCCCGGCTGTACCCAACGATCTTCTAGCTGAAGGAGACTCTTCGCTTTTCCCAGAAGGCACCTGGAATATGCAAATTGCCCTCTTCAAGCTTCAATCCCTGGTTTGGCGATGCTTTCCAAGCAGCTGGTCCCGGCTGTACCCAACGATCTTCTAGCTGAAGGAGACTCTTCGCATTTCCCAGAAGGCACCTGGAATATGCAAATTGCCCTCTTCAAGCTTCAATCCCTGGTTTGGCGATGCTTTCCAAGCAGCTGGTCCCGGCTGTACCCAACGATCTTCTAGCTGAAGGAGACTCTTCGCTTTTCCCAGAAGGCACCTGGAATATGCAAATTGCCCTCTTCAAGCTTCAATCCCTGGTTTTGCGTTTGGAGAGCTCCTGATGTGACTAAACAGTGGAAACCCCCCACAAGTGACACCATTTTGGAAACTAGACCCCTTAGGGAACTTATCTAGATGTGTGGTGAGCACCTTGAACCCCAAGGTGCTTCACAGAAGTTTATAATAATCAGCTGTAAAAATAAAATTTTCACATTTTTCCCGCAAAAACGTTTTTCATCCCTTAATTTTGCATTATCAGAAGGGTAATAGGATAAATTGCACCATGAAATTTGTTGTGCAATTTCTCCTGAACACGCCGATACCCCATATGTGGGGGAAAACCACTGTTTGGGCGCACGGCAGGGTTTGGAAGGGAAGGAGCACCATTTGACTTTCTGAATGTAAAATTTGTCTGAATAATTAGCAGACGCCATGTTGCGTTTGGAGAGCCCCTGATATTCCTAAACAGTGGAAACCCCCCACAAGTGACACCATTTTGGAAACTAGACCCCTTAGGGAACTTATCTAGATGTGTGGTGAGCACCTTGAACCCCAACGTGCTTCACAGAAGTTTATAATAATCAGCTGTAAAAATAAAATTTTCACATTTTTCCCGCAAAAACGTTTTTCATCCCTTAATTTTGCATTATCATAAGGGTAATAGGATAAATTGCACCATGAAATTTGTTGTGCAATTTCTCCTGAACACGCCGATACCCCATATGTGGAGGCAAACCACTGTTTGGGTGCACGGCAGGGCTCGGAAGGAAAGGAGCGCCATTTGACTTTTTGAATGCAAAATTTGTTTGAATAATTAGCGGACGCCATGTTGCATTTGGGGAGCCCCTGATGTGCCTAAACAGTGGAAACCCCCCACAAGTGACACCATTTTGGAAACTAAACCCCTTAGGGAACTTATCTAGATGTGTGGTGAGCACCTTGAACCCCAAGGTGCTTCACAGAAGTTTATAATAATCAGCTGTAAAAATAAAATTTTCACATTTTTCCCGCAAAAACGTTTTTCATCCCTTAATTTTGCATTATCAGAAGGGTAATAGGATAAATTGCACCATGAAATTTGTTGTGCAATTTCTCCTGAACACGCCGATACCCCATATGTGGGGGAAAACCACTGTTTGGGCGCACGGCAGGGTTTGGAAGGGAAGGAGCGCCATTTGACTTTCTGAATGTAAAATTTGTCTGAATAATTAGCAGACGCCATGTTGCGTTTGGAGAGCCCCTGATGTTCCTAAACAGTGGAAACCCCCCACAAGTGACACCATTTTGGAAACTAGACCCCTTAGGGAACTTATCTAGATGTGTGGTGAGCACCTTGAACCCCAACGTGCTTCACAGAAGTTTATAATAATCAGCTGTAAAAATAAAATTTTCACATTTTTCCCGCAAAAACGTTTTTCATCCCTTAATTTTGCATTATCATAAGGGTAATAGGATAAATTGCACCATGAAATTTGTTGTGCAATTTCTCCTGAACACGCCGATATCCCATATGTGGGGGAAAACCACTGCTTTGGTGTACGGCAGGGTTCGGAAGAGAAAGGAGCGCTATGTTGGCTGGGATAGGCAGCAGACACCATGTCACATTTGAAGAGTCGCTGACATGCAGAAACAGCAGAAACCCCCACAAGTGACCCCATTTTGTAAACTACACCTCTCAAGGAATTCATCTAGGGAAGTAGTGAGTATTTTTTAATTTTTTAATTTATACCATTGGGCAGTGAAAAAAGCATAATTATATTTTTACCACAAAAAAATGTTTTACCCTCAGATTTTACATTTTCACACAGGGCAATGGGTAAAAATGGTGCCGAAATGTGTGACACAATTTCTTCTAAAAGTGCCAATACCCCATATGTGGCTGTATCGTACCGCTCAGCCATACGGCGAGATCTGGGGGGGACGGAGTGCTATTTGACAATTGGAGAACAAATTATTGTAGAATAGGCATTTGGATTTGGGAGCACAAAATTTTTTGAATTTCTTTTGGGGGGCAAGGGCCATTTCGCTTTTCCAGAGCCTTTCTGCTACCAGTAACTTGGAAGTCCCTTATATTTTTAACAGATGACGGACCTGAGTGGGGACTAGCTTTTTTTGAGGACTAAGTTGAAGCTTTTATTGGGAACATTTTACGTAACATTTATCCGGCGCTCTAGGCTGAGCACTTACATCAGGGTTTCCATCTAAATTTCCAAGTGATGTAATTCAGATGAAACCCCTGCGGGATCCATTCACTGTAATGAGGCAGCAGAGTTACTCTGGACTCCGTCTGGCCTCTGTTTAGCGGTGTCCTTTTTTTCAGAAGTGCACAAAACTGTGGCCAACCGCACTTTTATGCACGCCTAAAACAAATGACACCGTGGGATCACAGGCCAGACGGCATCCACAGTGGCCTATATCTGCCTCATTACAGGGAATCTTCCGTCATGGGTTCCGGCTGAATCACATATTTCAGAGATTTACATGGAAACTCTGGCGTAAGTGCTCAGCGCAGAGCGCAGGATAAATGTGTGCCGAGAAATACTGCGATCTTTGGGAGACATAATAAACAAATCAGTAGCAGGTGAAGAATTGGTTTTATTTATTTTTTTACGCCGTTCCTAGTGTGATATAACTGATTAGATTACTTTATTCTTCGGGTCGGTGCGATTACAGAGATACCAGATTTATATCGGGTTTTTATGACTGACAGCTGTCACACACTAAGAGACGCTTTTTTTTTGCAAAATCTAGTTTTTGCATCGCCATATTTTGAGAGCTATAATTTTTCCATATTTCGGCCGACAGAGTCATGTGATGGCTTGTTTTTTGCGGGACGAGTTGACATTTTTATTGGTACCATTTGTGGGTACGTGACATTTTTTGATCGCTTTCTATTCCGTTTTTTTGGGAGGTAAAATTAACAAAAACCAACAATTCAGGAATTGTTTTTTGAGTTTTTTTTTTATGCCGTTCTGCGTGTGGTAAAAGTGATCAGGCAGCGTTATTCTTCGGGTCAGTACATTTACAGCGATACTACACTTACTGTATATTTTTTTATGTTTTGGCGCTTTTACACAATAAAACAATTTTAAAGAAAAAATATTTTTTTTGCATTGCTTTATTCTGAGAGGTATAACTTTTTTATTTTTCGGCTGATGGAGCTGTATAGTGGCTTGATTTTTGCAGAACAAGATGACGTTTTCAGCGGTACCATTTCTATTTCCATTTTGCTTTTTGATCGCATTCTTTTCCACTTTTTGTTTGGCGATATGAGGAAAAAGCATAGTTTTTTGCTCCGTTTTTTATTTATTTTTATTACGGTGTACACATAAGGAGTTAATTAGTGTGACAGTTTTATAGCTCGGGTTGTTTCGAACGCGGCAATACCAAATATGTGTACTTTTTTTATTTTTGCATAAATATACGGATTTATCGGTTTAATATTTTATTTATTTATTTTTATTTATTTTGTATTTTTTTTTTAACAGTTTCAAAACATTTTTTTTTACTTTTTTTTACATTTTTACTTAGTCCCTGTATGGGACATTAATTTTTATTTTTCTGATCTCTGATCTCATGTAATGTAATAGACATATATTACATTACATGAGATCTTCACTGACTCTTTCAGTCAGTTTCCTGTCTGGCATCAGCTACATACAGGCTGAAGTCAGACAGGAAGGACACCATATATGGCAGAGCTGGAGGCGGTCATGTGACCTCCAGCTGCCATAGCAACGCCAGGTCCTGGAAGGTATAAGGGGGGCCGTCGGAGAGGTAAGTGGACGACCCCCTCTCCTCCTGCTGTCTCCTATATGCCGTGATCACTATAGATCACAGCATATAGAAGACAGCAAAGGGTTAACATCACTGGGACCTGATCTAATCAGGTCCCGATGATGTTCCCTGTCAGAGCTAACGCTCTGCACCGCTCTCACAGCGCTTGCAGGACCCAGGGGGTCCTGAGCACTGCGAGACCACCCACCGTTTTTAAACGTCCGCGCTGCACAGAGCCCAGGCAGCGCGGACGTTTATCTACAGTGGGCGGTCGGGAAGCGGTTAACAAGACGGTTTAAATGCCCCATGGAAGAGACGTGCAGGTCGCAGTAGCTTAACAAGACGGTTTAAATGTCCCTTGGAAGAGACGTGCCAGTCGCAGTAGCTTAAAAAACGGTTTAAATGCGCCTTGGAAGAGACGTGCAAGTCGCAGTAGCTTAACAAGACAGTTTAAATGCCCCTTGGGAAAGACGAGCAGGTCGCAGTAGCTTAACAAGACGGTTTAAATGCCCCTTGGAAGAGACGTGCAGTTCGCAGTAGCTTAACAAGATGGTTTAAATGCCCCTTGGAAGAGACGTGCAGGTCGCAGTAGCTTAACAAGATGGTTTAAATGCCCCTTGTAAGAGCGGTGGAGGTCGCAGTAGCTTAAAAAGATGGTTTAAATGCCCCTTGGAAGAGACATGCAGTTCGCAGCAGCTTAAAAAGACGGTTTAAATGCCCCTTGGAAGAGGCTTGCAGGTCGCAGTAGCTTACCAAGACGGTTTAAATGCCCCTTGGAAGAGACGTGCAGGTCGCAGTAGCTTAACAAGATGGTTTAAATGCCCCTTGGAAGAGCGGTGGAGGTCGCAGTAGCTTAACAAGATGGTTTAAATGGCCCTTGGAAGAGACATGCAGTTCGCAGCAGCTTAAAAAGATGGTTTAAATGCCCCTTGGAAGAGACGTGCAGGTCGCAGTGACTTAACAAGACGGTTTAAATGCCCCTTGGAAGAGACATGCAGGTCTCAGTAGCTTAACAAGATGGTTTAAATGCCCCTTGGAAGAGACGTGCAGGTAGCAGTAGCTTAACAAGACTGTTTAAATGCCCCTTGTAAAAGTGGTGGAGGTTACAGTAGCTTAACAAGACGGTTTAAATGCCACTTGGAAGAGACGTGCAAGTCGTAGTAGCTTAAAAAGATGGTTTAAATGCGCCTTGGAAGAGACGTGCAGGTCTCAGTAGCTTAACAAGACTGTTTAAATGCCCCTTGGAAGAGCGGTGGAGGTCGCAGTAGCTTAAGAAGACAGTTTAAATGCCCTTTGAAAGAGACGTGCAGGTCGCAGTAGCTTAACAAGACCGTTTAATTGCCCCTTGGAAGTGCGGTGGATGTCGCAGTAGCTTAGCAAAACGGTTTAAATGCCCCTTGGAAGAGACATGCAGGTCACAGCAGCTTAACAAGATGGTTTAAATGACCCTTGGAAGAGACGTGCAGGTCGCAGTAGCTTAACAAGACGGTTTAAATGCCCCTTGGAAGAGCGGTGGAGGTCGCAGTAGCTTAACAAGACGGTTTAAATGCCCCTTGGAAGAGACTAGCTTTGAGCCACCCCCGTAGTGTTCGAGTTCGGTTCGGTTCGTCGAACACCCGTGTGTTCGCCGAACTGTTCGTCGAACTGTTCGTCGAACACCTTCGAACACCGTTAAAATCAAAACCAGGGATTGAAGCTTGAAGAGGGCAATTTGCATATTCCAGGTGCCTTCTGGGAAAAGCGAAGAGTCTCCTTCAGCTAGAAGATCGTTGGGTACAGCCGGGACCAGCTGCTTGGAAAGCATCGCCAAACCAGGGATTGAAGCTTGAAGAGGGCAATTTGCATATTCCAGGTGCCTTCTGGGAAAAGCGAAGAGTCTCCTTCAGCTAGAAGATCGTTGGGTACAGCCGGGACCAGCTGCTTGGAAAGCATCGCCAAACCAGGGATTGAAGCTTGAAGAGGGCAATTTGCATATTCCAGGTGCCTTCTGGGAAAAGCGAAGAGTCTCCTTCAGCTAGAAGATCGTTGGGTACAGCCGGGACCAGCTGCTTGGAAAGCATCGCCAAACCAGGGATTGAAGCTTGAAGAGGGCAATTTGCATATTCCAGGTGCCTTCTGGGAAAAGCGAAGAGTCTCCTTCAGCTAGAAGATCGTTGGGTACAGCCGGGACCAGCTGCTTGGAAAGCATCGCCAAACCGCGCGCCTGACGGCGCGCAAATTTGTTTCTCCTAGGGTATCACAAGAAAGAAGACAGACATCAAGTCAGCAGGGACAAGGAGCAGCATGGCAGATGTGACAACCTACATGGTGAGCTGCAACATGTGCTACATGTTCACAGATCGACCAGAAGCTGAAACCAACTTCACCTGCCAGAAGTGTAGACTACTGGCTCTTTTAGAAGAAAAGGTGCGGGGACTGGAAGAAAGAATTGCGACATTAAAACTCATCAAGGAAAATGAAGACTTCCTGGACAGAACAGAAGCATCACTACTGGTCACAGAAAGTGAAGGAAGCGTCAGAGAACCTCCAGAGGCAGACAAGTGGAGGCAAGTGACCAAAAGAAGCAAGAAGACCATGGAGACACCACCAACCACACAACTGAGAAACAGATTCCAAGGACTTGTGGAGGACGAAGATGGCACACCTAAGGATGAGGAACTACCAGCAAGCAAAAAAGAAAAGAGCACCCAGAAACACCCAGAAGCGACAAGAAAAAGGACAGCCAAGAAGGGAAGAAGAGTGGTGGTGGTGGGAGACTCACTACTGAGAGGAACAGAAGCAGCTATCTGCAGACCGGATATAACCGCAAGAGAAGTATGCTGCCTCCCAGGGGCGAAGATCAAGGATGTTACCGATAGGATACCAAAGCTCATCAGTCCCAAGGATGTCCACCCATTTCTTCTGATACATGTTGGCACCAATGACACGGCAAAGAAGGACCTACCGACAATCTGCAAGGACTTTGAAGCATTGAGGAAGAAAGTAAAAGAACTGGATGCGCAGGTAGTTTTTTCTTCTATCCTTCCAGTAGACGGGCATGGCGTCAGGAGATGGAACAGGATCCTTGATGTGAACAGCTGGCTGAGACGATGGTGCAGACAACAAGGATTTGGATTCCTGGACCACGGTGTGAATTACCTCTATGATGGACTCCTTGCCAGAGACGGACTACACCTCAACAAACCCGGGAAACACAGATTCGCCAGGAGACTCGCAACACTCATCAGGAGGGCGTTAAACTAGAAGAAGAGGGGATGGGAAGAAAAACGCCGGACACGAACATGCAACCAGAGGACATACTAATGAAAGATATGAAGTGCGACAAAGAAGGTCCAAGACAAGATACTTGGAAGGAAGGTAAGAAAATTTCTAATACAATCCACAGGGAGAAGATTGGAACAAAACAAAATCGTGTAAACTGCGTGCTAGCAAATGCCAGGAGCCTGACAAACAAGATGGATGAACTGGAAGCAGAAATATCTACAGGTAACTATGACATAGTGGGAATAACCGAGACATGGTTGGATGAAAGCTATGACTGGGCAGTTAACTTACAGGGTTACAGTCTGTTTAGAAGGGATCGAAGAAATCGGAAAGGGGGTGGAGTCTGTCTATATGTAAAGACGTGTCTAAAGCCTACAATACGGGAGGATGTATGGGAGGGAAATGAGGAGGTCGAGTCCTTATGGGTGGAGATACATGGGGCAAAAAACAATAATAAAATTATCATAGGAGTCTGTTATAAACCACCAAATATAGCAGAAGCCACGGAAAGTCTATTAATGAGACAAATAGACGAAGTAGCAAAAAATAACGAGGTGATTATTATGGGGGACTTCAACTACCCCGATATAGACTGGGAAACCGAAAGCTGTAGATCTCAGAAAGGAAACAGGTTTCTGTCAATTATCAAAGACAATTATTTGTCACAACTTGTGCAGGAACCAACTAGAGGGACGGCCCTTTTAGACTTAATATTAACTAACAGGCCAGACAGAATAACTGAGGTGCAGGTTGGGGGGCACCTGGGAAATAGTGACCACAACATTATACAATTCCACATGTGCTTCAGTAGGGTGCCCAGCAAGGGAGTCACAAAAACACTGAACTTCAGGAGGGCAAAGTTTGATCAGCTAAGAGATGCCCTTCACCTTATAGACTGGGATAGTATCTTCAGTAATAGGAGCACGGATAGAAAATGGGAAATTTTCAAAACAGTCCTACATAGTCACTGTAGAAGGTACATACCTTATGGGAATAAAAGGGCTAGGAATAGGAGGAAGCCAATGTGGCTAAATAAGGAAGTCAAGAGGGCAATGAAAAACAAAAAAAGGGCTTTCGGTAAACTTAAACAAGAAGGCAGCGAGGAAGCGCTAATAACTTATAGGGAAAAAAACAAAATCTGTAAGAAACAAATAAGAATAGCAAAAGAGGAGACAGAGAGACTAATTGCCAAAGAAAGTAAAACGAATCCCAAACTGTTCTTTAACTATATAAACAGTAAAAGGATTAAAACTGATGGAGTTGGCCCATTGAAAAATAACCTGGGTAAAATCATAGAGGGCGATGAGGGTAAAGCAAACCTACTCAATAGCTTCTTCTCCACTGTTTTCACAAAAGAAAACAATTTATCGGAGGAAATGCAAAGTAATAAAGTAAACCCTCCGCTAAATATCACCCACCTAACCCAGGAGGAAGTTCAGAAACGCCTAAATAATATCAAAATAGACAAGTCACCAGGCCCAGATGGCATACACCCCCGGGTACTAAAAGAATTAAGTAATGTGATAGACAGACCGCTGTATCTTATATTCAAGCACTCTTTATGGACAGGGACTGCCCCACTAGACTGGCGCCAAGCAAATGTGGTACCAATATTCAAAAAGGGGTCTAAAAGTGACCCTGGGAACTATAGACCAGTCAGCTTAACGTCTGTTGTGGGTAAATTGTTTGAAGGATTTCTTAGAGATGCTATTGTAGAATATCTTAATGATAATAACTGTCTAACTCCATATCAACATGGATTCATGAGAGATCGCTCCTGCCAAACAAACCTGATTGCCTTCTACGAGGAGGTGAGCTCACAGCTGGACCGGGGAGAGTCAGTGGATGTTGTATACCTTGACTTCTCCAAAGCGTTTGATACCGTGCCACACAAAAGGTTGGTATATAAAATGAGAATGCTTGGTCTGGGGGATAATGTGTGTAAGTGGGTAAATAGCTGGCTGAGTGATAGAAAGCAGAGGGTGGTTATCAATGGAGTAAGCTCAGGGTGTGTCAGGGTTACTAGCGGGGTGCCTCAAGGGTCTGTCTTGGGCCCTATATTATTTAATATATTTATTAATGATCTAGTGGAAGGGTTGCATAGTAAAATAGCAATATTTGCAGATGATACTAAACTTTGTAAAGTAGTTAACACAGATGAGGATAGGGCACAGCTACAGGAGGATTTAGATAAATTGGGGAGTTGGGCCAAAAAATGGCAAATGGGGTTCAATGCCGATAAATGTAAAGTCATGCACATGGGAAAGAAAAACAGCAGTCACCCATACATATTAAATGGGAAACCGTTGGGGAAATCTGACATGGAGAAGGACCTGGGCGTCTTGGTTAATAGCAAATTAAATTGGAGTGCCCAGTGTCAGGCAGCAGCTGCGAAGGCAAATAGAGTCATGGCATGCATCAGAAGAGGAATAGGGGCATATGATGAGAACATTGTTCTTCCTCTGTATAAAGCGCTGGTAAGGCCGCACTTAGAATATTGTGCACAGTTCTGGGCTCCGGTGCTCAGGAAAGACATATTGGAGCTAGAGAGGGTACAAAGGAGGGCGACTAAGGTAATAAAGGGAATGGAGGGACTAGAATACCCAGAGAGGTTGTCAAAATTAGGCCTATTTACGTTGGAAAAGAGAAGGCTTAGGGGAGACCTCATAAACATGTATAAATACATCAGGGGGCAGTACAGAGATCTCTCCCATGACCTGTTTATACCAAGGATGGTGACAAAGACGAGGGGGCACACTATGCGTCTGGAGGAAAGGAGGTTCCTGCACCAGCATAGAAGGGGATTCTTTACGGTCAGAGCCGTGAGTCTCTGGAACTCTCTGGGAGAGGAAGTGGTGATGTCCAACTCACTTAATGAGTTCAAGAGAGGCCTGGACGCCTTTCTTGAGAACAATAAAATTACATCTTATGCTTAGTGATAGTTAATTAATCCAGATTGGTGTCGGGAAGTGAATTTTTTCCTCAATGATGTCAATTGGCCTATACCGCATGTTTTTTTTTTTTTGTTTTGTTTTGTTTTTTTTTGCATTCCCCTGGATCAACGCTGCGGAATAGCTGCAGTGCACAAGAAATAGGCTGAACTGGATGGACGCTTGTCTTTTTTCGGCCTTATAAACTATGTAACTATGTAACTATGTAATGGCAGACAAACAAAAACACATAGAAACACATAGAAAACACCTTCAAAGGTGTCCAAAAGCTGACAAACTGCTCAGAAGACATAACTAACACATGGAAAAGTGACAAGTACATATAGTCATGCGAAAATAAAAGAGGTGGAGGAGTAAAAGGACTGGGAGACACAGATATAGGCATGTCATGCCCTTCTAAAATCCAAAAAGTGAGAAGCCGACACGGCCAGTCCGCTCCTGCCCGTGCCACCTCCGTGTCGCCGGGTTTGTGCCAGAGCCGCGGTGAACCCTGATGGCCAGCCCCCCTCTCCCAATACTGGTGCCTGTCCGCTGGTGGGTCGAGCGAGCCCCCCTGTGGTGGAGGCAGCTCTAAGCTTTTTAATTTAAATTGTCTCTCTAATTTGAATGAATACACTTTAAATCCATTTACAAGGATCTATTGGAGGGCAAGTCTCATGCCAGCAGCCGCGTAATTCCAGCTCCAGTAGCGTCCACTAAAGCTGCTGCAGTTAAAAAGCTTTTATAAGGATCGAGCTCGGCTGTCCACCGCAAGGCATCCTACTGCCAGTCCCAGCCCCTATGCCTTGGGGTGCCTCCTGATGCTCTTCACTGAGTATCCCGTGGTCCCGAAGCATTTCCTTTGAAAAAATGAAGTGTCCAAACTACAGGTGGTGTAGCTTGCTTAACAGCCGGGATAATCCGCTGACTAGCAGACCCTGCTACTAGGCACAAAGTATTTCCTGGGCTAGATGCAGTTAAAAATTTGTAATTAGATACTCTCGTTGGATGCTGAGAAAGCATTCCATAGAGTCTCCTGGCACGCCATATATGATTCTCTTAAAAAGCTTGGGGTAGGGGTCTAGGGGACCCTTTTATAGCCAAAATCACGGCCCTGTATCGCAATACGTCACCTAGGCTGAAGATAAATGGAACTGTAGCACCCTGAGGGCTTGGTTGCTACAGAGGTATTGCACCTCACCCAGAGGTGTGATATCTCACTCTCAGGTAAGGATGCAGTGTGGATCAGGACCCGACACCTGCATGCATTACACCACATTGCCGTGGGGCAGGGCGACCAATATGCCCCTGAGATGGGCACGACAGTCCCTGTCCCTGGCTGGAGTGGGGGGAGGGAACACTGAGGAAGGGGAACCCTGTAGTGCAGGAGCAGGGAGGAAGCAGTTCCTGGGTGCATTGAGAAGGGAGTATAAAAGGTGGGCACCATCTTAGTTCAGTGCAGAGAAGTCTGAGCAGAAGTGGCAGGGAGCAGGGGCTCCGAATGAGCTCTGCTCCGGAGGCGGGCCTAGTAACAGAGGCCCAGGCCTGGAAGAGGGAGAAGGAAGGAAGATGAGCGGAGAAGGCTCCAGGAACGTGGAACGAAGGGATCTCAGGGGTGCGGACGGGCGAGTCGCCACCGCACGCCAGAATCCACCTGCGTGGAGGGGTCAGGCCAAAGGGGGAGACCGGTCCCCGAAACTAGTGGAGGCAGGAAATGACCCTCAGCTAGAAACAGGAGGCTGTGACATTTTATGTGGCGCAGCCCCTCGCTACACCCGCTAGGAAGGCACCACATAGGGTCAGGGAAACTGGCGCCAAGTTTACCAAGAGGAGGCCCGAGGCAGCCGGACAGAAGGGTTGGTAAGAAAGGCCAGACAAAGGCCACACAAAGGGGGTCCTGTGAAGCGCTCCAAAGTTATCTGGGAGTTGTCTGAGCCCCTCACCTGGTGAGCACAGTACTACGTGGGCAGCCGTTACCTGCAGACGTGATCTGGATAATAAGAACTGTGAGTAAAGGCCCTGGACTGCATCACTGACTCCGTGTCATTACTGCTGCTGCCCTGCACCATCACCCCCATCCTCCGCATACACTGCCCTGAGGCTATACTCCTCCCGTGGGGAGTTATGCTACGCTCTGCTGCACCCACAACACCAGCCTCAGCGGTCTGCCCTGGAGCGGCGGTTCACTCTGACCGCAATCCACGGGTGGCGTAGTCGGACATTTAAACATCAAAACCACATAAATAGTTCCGCCACTGGTTTGACCGCCCTGAGCCACGGAACCGGGTTGCCGCCACGGAGACTACAACCACCAGCATCCACCAAAAAGGGTCCGGCTCCGGGTGTCCCAAGGCCCAGGGGGCGCGGTAGAACATTTTCATCACCTTTCACAATCACCAATGGGACAAGGCAGGGATGTTCTCTGTCCCCTCTCTTATACATCCTAGTGACGGAGCACCTGCTCTCATCAATTCGCCATAACCCCAATATTAGGTGGATTGAGGTGGGAGGCACCGAGTACAAGTGCTCTCTATTTGCTGATGATGTCCTAGTATATATCACTCAATCACATATATCCATCCATGCTGTTATGGCTGAAATAGATCACTTTGTTACATGGTCAAATTTTAAAATCAATGCAGCGAAGTCTGAGGCCCTCGATGTCTCCCTCCCCAAATCCATATAGGATTCCATCCAGTCCAACCTTCCCTTTGCCTGGCCCTCACAGGGTATCAAATACTTAGGAATTCCTATTCATAGAGACCTCTCCCATCTATGTTATCTTAATTTTGGGCCCTTTATTGAACAACTCCATACAGACCACGGTTGGCAAGTTAGAACTGTAAGATTCACTACGTGAACCACTGGTGTTTTGTGGAAAAGCACATGTACACTGTGTTCCAAATTATTATGCAAAAAGTGTTTAGGAGTGATAAGGGAAGAATTTGTTTGTTTGTCAGTTAAACTCATTGATGGTGATGTGTGTCAGGGCTCTTTATATCACTGTAAGCAATTGCAGACACCAGTGCTAATTAGTTTGGCAGGTGTGTCCAATGAAAGGCAAGACTACTTAAGAAGGCTCTCTCACATTATTCAGCAGCCTACATTTTCTGCCAAAATGGGAAAGAAACAGGATGTGTCGGCTGCTGAGAAGCAACAAATTGTGGAGTGTTTAGGTCAACGCATGACTACAATCAACATTGTGCGATGATCAGGATGAAGTGTCTTGGCAATCAAGAAGTATGTAGCTGATTCACAGTACACATGTGTGCATGCTGATAAGGGCAAATTGAGGACTCTTTCCTACAGGCAATTACGTCAGGTTGAAAGAGCAGCGGCAAAAAAGCCTTGTCATAGCAGCAGACAAGTTTTTGAAGCTGCTTGTGCCTCCAATGTCCCCCGAACAACAAGATGCAGGGTCCTTCAGAGGTTTGCAGCTGTGCATACGCCATCCTGTCGACCTCCTCTATCCACTTCACACAAGCAGAAACGGCTCCAGTGGGCCAAACATTACATGAAAACTGATTTCAAAACAGTTTTGTTCACGGATGAGTGCCGTGCAGCGCTCGATGGTCCAGATGGATGGAGTGGAGGATGGCTGGTTGATGGACACCCCACGCAAACACGGCTACAGCGCCAACAAGGAGGAGGTGGAGTAATGTTTTGGGCTGGAATCATGGGGAGAGAGATTGTCGGCCCCTTTAGGATCCCTGAATGCGCTAAAGATGAACTCCATAATGTATGTGGATTTTCTCAAACAGCACTTCCTGCCATGGTTCAAGAAGAAGAACCGTGTATTTCACAGCAAGATCATTTTTCTGCATGATAATGCACCATCTCATGCTGCACATAAAACATCTGCATCTCTGGCTGATATGGGCATAAAAGGGGACAAACTTATGGTGTGACCCCCATGCTCCCCTGACCTCTACCCCATTCAGAACCTTTGGAGCATCATTAAAAGGAGTGTCTATGATGGCGGGAGGCAGTTCACATCTAAGCAACAGCTCTGGGAGGGTATTCTGTCCTCATGCAAAACAATTGAAGCAGAAACCATCCAAAACCTGACAAATTCAATGGACGAGAGAGTTCAGAAGCTCCTTTCGAACAAGGGGTCCTATGTGAAAATGTAACATCACCTAGAATAAAGTTTTGAGTTGAAAACTGTTTGATTTCAGTTTCTAACAACCTGCTAATGCTTATAATTTCAAAAATGACCATTTTTTTGGTCTTTATTAAAATGAAAAGGTTGATCGAAAAGTTTGGGGGATCTAAGAGTGTGGCAACCCAGTAGTCATGATTACTTCGAATTCTGACAATATGAGGGTCATGCTGCAGGTAGTGCAGCAAGAAGGCACTTATGTGTCTTGCGCATCTCAGAGCCCCAAAATTATTTTCCGGGCTAGATGCAGCTAAAAATTATTTTTAATTTTAAATCTGGTGGAGCTTATTATAGATGGCCTAATAGGATCAGTGCTGCACACTGCTACAAAGCCCAAATTATTTTCCAGTCAAGATACAGATAAACATGATTAGTAATTTGAAAGCTTAAAACGGTTGGTAGGGTGATTTTAAACAATCATCAAGCTTTTACTCTCCCCAGGATGACACAGGGGTAGAAAAGTCGTTTCGGATCCATGATTTGTTCATCTTTATGAACGTGAGTCTGTCTACATTATCAGTGGAGAGCCGCGTGCGCTTATCTGTCAGCACACCACCAGCAGCGCTGAACACACGTTCAGACAGAACGCTGGCTGCGGGGCATGACAAGATCTCCAAGGCGTAAGTGGCTAGCTCCGGCCATTTATCCAGATTGGAAGCCCAAAAAGAGCAAGGGTCCAGTGACACAGTCGTGGCTTCAATGTTTACTTGGAGATACTCCTGTACCATCGTCTCTAGGCGTTGACTATGTGTCAGACTTCTTGTCTCCTGTGGCCTTGCAAAGGATGGGCTAAAAATGTGGTGAAATGATTCCGCAAAATTGATGTTACCAGCAGATACTGTGGTTCTGTTACGGTTTGAGTGCTGAACACTTGACGGTCCCACGGTTGGCAAGTTGGAACTGTGAGATTCACTACGTGCACCACTGGTATTTTGTGGAAAAGCACATGTAAGATTCTGCAACAGTCTCTGCTGATACTCCTGCATGCGTGCATCCCTTTCTATGGCAGGAATAATTTCTGCAAATTTACTTTTGTACCGGGGATCTAACAGTGTGGCAACCCAGTAGTCAGGATTATTTCTAATTCTCACAATTCGAGGGTCATGTTGCAGGTAGTGCAGCAAGAAGGCACTCATGTGTGTTGCGCATCCAGGAGCACCAAGTCCCTGTTGTGTTGGTGGCGAGGTAACAATCATGCTTCCTTCCTCTGTCCTCTCCCCCCAACCTCGCACAACAGAAATGTGATCAAGGTCTCCCTCATCTGATGAGTCTTCCATCAGTTCGTCCTCCACTTCTTCCTGGGCTCCTGCACCTTCCTCACTAGTTTGGCTGCTACCATGCGCCCTGGTATAACCATCTCCCCCACCCTCACATGCCTGCCGCCTTGGTGCTGCCGACCGTCTGGACCTTGCAGATGTTAGCCCTTCCGCATACAACTCCTCCTCCTCTACTTCCTCCACCTCCTCTTGTGCCACCACCTGACTCCGAATTCTGTTTAACATGTGCTCCAGCATGTAAATCACCGGAATAGTCATGCTGATAATGGCATCGTCAGCACTAAACATCTTCGTCGCCATTTCAAAACTGTGCAGAAGGGTGCATAGGTCCCTGATCTGAGACCACTCCTCCAGCGTGATTTGCCCCACCTCTGGATCTCGTTGGCCCAGGCTATACGTCAGAACGTATTGCACCAGGGCTTGTCGGTGCTGCCACAGTCGCTGCAACATGTGCAGAGTTGAATTCCACCGGGTAGGCACATCGCATTTTAGCCGGTGAAGTGGCAGGCCCAACGACTTCTGTAGAGATGTAAGTCGCTGAGCTGCGGGATGCGAACGGCGGAAGTGAGCACACAGCGACCGTGCCCTCTGCAGAAGGCCATCTAGTCTGGGATAGTGGGCTAAAAATTGCTGGACAACCAGGTTCAACACGTGAGCCATACAAGGCACGTGTGTGACATTGCCCCGGCGAAGGGCCGCACCCAGGTTTGCAGCATTGTCGCACACGGCCTTCCCTGGTTTCAGGTCCAGTGGAGACAACCATTCATGAAATTGGTTCTCCAGAGCTGACCACAACTCCTCAGCTGTGTGACTCACATTTCCCAGACATTTCAATGTAAAAACCGCCTGATGACGTTGAGCCCTACTGCCAGCATAGTAAGGAGGTGTGCAGGATCCCTTCTGCGCAGTTAGAAAGCTTGTGGCATGACCAGACAGGCTTTGGGTGCAGGTGGAAGACCGAGAGGAGGTTGAGGAGGCAGAAGCAGTGGAGGAACTTTGACATAAAGAGGATTGACGCACAACTCGTGGGGACGGCAAGACTTGGACAGCAGCCCCTTGTCCTGCTGTCACCATAGTTACCCAGTGCCCAGTCAGCGACATGTAACGCCCCTGTCCATGCCTACTCGTCCAAGTGTCTGTGGTGAAATGCACCCTGTCACACACAGAGTTTCTCAAAGAAGCGGTGATGTTGTGTGCGACATGCTGGTGGAGCGCAGGCACACCTTTCTTTGAGAAGTAGTGCCGACTGGGCATCTGGTACTAGGGCACTGCGACGGACATAAGGTCTCGAAAATCCTCTGTGTCCACCAGGCGGAAAGGCAGCATTTCTGTAGCCAAGAGCTTGCAGATGGTGAAATTCAACCTCTTAGCTTTCTCATGGCTAGGAGGAAATGGTCTTTTACTTGTCCACATCTGAGGGACCGAGGGCTGGCTCTTGTGCTTAGACGGGGTTGATAAGGGTGTCCCCGGCAAACTGCCGGTCTGTGAGGAAGATGCAGGCGGACATGTTAGGTTGCCTTGATCCAAAGGTGGTGCTATCGATGTCGGACAGCGCTCAACACCAGCTGGTGTTCCCACCTCCAAAGAAAATGATGACCTGCCAATCACGCTGGCTGTTGCGGGTAAAGAGGTGGCAGGTCTGCGCCCCAAAACAGGTGTGACTGCTGTCCCCCCAGTCACAGAGGATGAAGAGGCCGCGGATGCACAAGATATGGCAGACGGCGGTTGGCCCGGCCGGCTAGGCCGCATTGTAGCACACTGAGCTTCCCACTGCAACTTATGCTTCATGTCCATGTGCCGGTTCATGCATGAAGTACTCAAACTATGTATTTTTTGGCCTCTACTTAGCTTTTGCTGACAAATATTACAGATAACACGAGTTGGGTCATCTTTATCAATCTGAAAAAATGCCCAGGCTATGCAAGGCTTAGCACCCATGCGACCTGAAGAGCCACCACGACTTGTGGTGAGAGGCAGAGTTGTGTTTGAGGATGCAGTTGTTGACGTGCTTCCAGTACTACGTCTCTGTCCAGGAAGGCGCAACCTGACCTCGTCGTCACTAGCATCTTCCTCCACCTCCTCTGCTGACCTCATCTCTTGGCTGACTGTGGGTTGACAGTAAGTGGGATCTCCGACCTCATCATCATCACCCTGTGCGTTATCACACCCGTCGTCCTCAGAGCCAACCTGTTCCTGCCCTGACAAAAAACTAAAGTTGTCGCTCCAATCAGGTATTTGAGTCTTATCATCGTCTTCCTCATTGTCTCCACCAACAGGAGTTACAGTTTGGGAATGAGGGTCTACATTATGGTCAGAACCTTCTGCGTCTGGTCCTGGATCCGACTCATAAAGATTCTGGGCATCAGTGCAGATCATTTCCTCGTCTGGATTCACAGAAGCGCTGGAGTCGACCTCTGATTCCCAGGCTATAGTATGAGTAAACAGCTCTGCAGACTCAACCATCTGTTCTACCTCATACTCAGACGGGCAGCTGGAGATTTGGGAGCTGTGAGGAAGCAAGTGCGATTTGGGTGACACCTTTGAGGACTGGAGTATTTGTGATGTTGAAGTTGATGTGGAGGAGAGCCCACTTAAAGGAGCACTTGATATCCGTTGAAGCACCTGCTGTTTTTGTGCCTCATCTGGAATTTGTAGCGATTGGCGTGGCCGTAAGAAAGGGATCTTATCACATTGTCCGCTAAAAGAAGTAGACATTTTAGTTTGGCTGGAAGATGGTCTTTCTTCTGCACCTACCCCACGGACACAACCTTTTTTTCCCTTCCCAACACGCCTATTCCCCTTTCCACCAGCAGCAGGCCTTTTTCCACTCATTTTGGTGGTTAACTAATTCACAACTCTGGAGTTGTTTGCACAAAAAAACAATGGATGGTAACCGAGCAGAGCTGAGTGGCCAAACTGTGGTATTAGGCCAAAACTATTGGCTGGGTTAGATGCAGAAAAAAATTATTTTTAATTTGCAACCTGATGGAGGTCAGTATAGATGGACTAATAGACCAAGTCCCACACACCGCTAGAAGCCCAAATATTTTTTCAGAGCTAGATGCAGAAAATTTTTTGATTCAATTTGCAACCTGATGGAGGTCAGTATAGATGGACTAATAGACCAAGTCCCACACACTGCTAGAAGCCCAAATATTTTTTCAGAGCTAGATGCAGAAAAAAATTATTTTTAATTTGCAACCTGATGGAGGTCAGTATAGATGGACTAATAGACCAAGTCCCACAAACCGCTAGAAGCCCAAATATTTTTTCAGAGCTAGATGCAGAAAAAAATTATTTTTAATTTGCAACCTGATGGAGGTCAGTATAGATGGACTAATAGACCAAGTCCCACACACCGCTAGAAGCCCAAATATTTTTTCAGAGCTAGATGCAGAAAATTTTTTGATTCAATTTGCAACCTGATGGAGGTCAGTATAGATGGACTAATAGACCAAGTCCCACACACCGCTAGAAGCCCAAATATTTTTTCAGAGCTAGATACAGAAAAAAATTATTTTTAATTTGCAACCTGATGGAGGTCAGTATAGATGGACTAATAGACCAAGTCCCACACACCGCTAGAAGCCCAAATATTTTTTCAGAGCTAGATGCAGAAAATTTTTTGATTCAATTTGCAACCTGATGGAGGTCAGTATAGATGGACTAATAGACCAAGTCCCACACACTGCTAGAAGCCCAAATATTTTTTCAGAGCTAGATGCAGAAAAAAATTATTTTTAATTTGCAACCTGATGGAGGTCAGTATAGATGGACTAATAGACCAAGTCCCACACACCGCTAGAAGCCCAAATATTTTTTCAGAGCTAGATGCAGAAAATTTTTTGATTCAATTTGCAACCTGATGGAGGTCAGTATAGATGGACTAATAGACCAAGTCCCACACACTGCTAGAAGCCCAAATATTTTTTCAGAGCTAGATGCAGAAAAAAAATATTTTTAATTTGCAACCTGATGGAGGTCAGTATAGATGGACTAATAGACCAAGTCCCACACACCGCTAGAAGCCCAAATATTTTTTCAGAGCTAGATGCAGAAAAAAATTATTTTTAATTTGCAACCTGATGGAGGTCAGTATAGATGGACTAATAGACCAAGTCCCACACACCGCTAGAAGCCCAAATATTTTTTCAGAGCTAGATGCAGAAAATTTTTTGATTCAATTTGCAACCTGATGGAGGTCAGTATAGATGGACTAATAGACCAAGTCCCACACACCGCTAGAAGCCCAAATATTTTTTCAGAGCTAGATGCAGAAAAAAATTATTTTTAATTTGCAACCTGATGGAGGTCAGTATAGATGGACTAATAGACCAAGTCCCACACACCGCTAGAAGCCCAAATATTTTTTCAGAGCTAGATGCAGAAAATTTTTGATTCAATTTGCAACCTGATGGAGGTCAGTATAGATGGACTAATAGACCAAGTCCCACACACTGCTAGAAGCCCAAATATTTTTTCAGAGCTAGATGCAGAAAAAAATTATTTTTAATTTGCAACCTGATGGAGGTCAGTATAGATGGACTAATAGACCAAGTCCCACACACCGCTAGAAGCCCAAATATTTTTTCAGAGCTAGATGCAGAAAATTTTTTGATTCAATTTGCAACCTGATGGAGGTCAGTATAGATGGACTAATAGACCAAGTCCCACACACTGCTAGAAGCCCAAATATTTTTTCAGAGCTAGATGCAGAAAAAAAATATTTTTAATTTGCAACCTGATGGAGGTCAGTATAGATGGACTAATAGACCAAGTCCCACACACCGCTAGAAGCCCAAATATTTTTTCAGAGCTAGATGCAGAAAAAAATTATTTTTAATTTGCAACCTGATGGAGGTCAGTATAGATGGACTAATAGACCAAGTCCCACACACCGCTAGAAGCCCAAATATTTTTTCAGAGCTAGATGCAGAAAAAAATTATTTTTAATTTGCAACCTGATGGAGGTCAGTATAGATGGACTAATAGACCAAGTCCCACACACCGCTAGAAGCCCAAATATTTTTTCAGAGCTAGATGCAGAAAAAAATTATTTTTAATTTGCAACCTGATGGAGGTCAGTATAGAAGGAGTAATAGAACAAGTCCCACACACTGCTAGAAGCCCAAATATTTTTTCAGAGCTAAATGAAGAAAAAAATTATTTTTAATTTGCAACCTGATGGAGGTCAGTATAGATGGACTAATAGACCAAGTCCCACACACTGCTAGAAGCCCAAATATTTTTTCAGAGCTAGATGCAGAAAAAAAATATTTTTAATTTGCAACCTGATGGAGGTCAGTATAGATGGACTAATAGACCAAGTCCCACACACCGCTAGAAGCCCAAATATTTTTTCAGAGCTAGATGCAGAAAAAAATTATTTTTAATTTGCAACCTGATGGAGGTCAGTATAGATGGACTAATAGACCAAGTCCCACACACCGCTAGAAGCCCAAATATTTTTTCAGAGCTAGATGCAGAAAAAAATTATTTTTAATTTGCAACCTGATGGAGGTCAGTATAGATGGACTAATAGACCAAGTCCCACACACCGCTAGAAGCCCAAATATTTTTTCAGAGCTAGATGCAGAAAAAAATTATATTCAGTTTGCAACCTGATGGAGGTCAGTATAGATGGACTAATAGAATGATGCTATGCCCAAAAGATTTTACTTCACTAGGTGCAGTAAAAAAATTGGTATTCTATACACAGGTGGTATATCTTGCAACACAGATAGGCTACTCCACTGACTAACACACTCTGCAATAGGCCAAAAAGGATTAGCTTTGCTAGATTCAGCCAAATGCTGTGAAAAAAACTTGCACAGCACTGGCACAGACCTGCCTGGCAAAAACTGATAGGAACTCATGTAACCTAGTCCTGAAAAGGACTCCAATTACAATTAGTCTTTACTCCCACAACCTATCTATTTAAGAGCACAGACCTCCCTGATAAAAGTCGTAGGAAATGCTGTAACCTAGTCCTTAAAAGGACTACAATCACAACTATTCCCTACTCCCAAGCTATCTGTATATTTGTGCAAAAATTGGCTTGAAATTAACAAGGTATAGCGCACACAGCAACAGCGGTGCCGTCTAACACGCAGCTGCAGCAGTGAGAAAATGGGGGCGACGGGGAAAATGGCTTGGTCTTATAGGGCAAGGACATGTGACATACACTGCCAATGACACATGCCCTTGCTTGTGTGAAAAAAAAGCACTTCGCTCCGTGTGTGCGCTGCTGATAGGCTGACAGATTGCACCTCCCCACTGCAAATGCGGGAAAGAGAAAAAAAAATGGAGATCTTCATTGTTCCTGCAGAGATCCATCCCCTGCCCCTCCCCCCACCCCGCTGTACACTCAAACTGCGAATTAACATTAATTTTCATCATTACTGAGAAAAAATCCAGTTATGATTTTGGTGCACGAACAGTTATCGAACATAACCTCGAACAGCCGAATTTTTCTCAAATTGTTCGTGTTCGCCGAACGGCTCGAACACCGCCCAAAACAGCTCGAATTTGAGATTGGCGAACAGTTCGAGTAGAACAACGCTCATCTCTAGAAGAGACGTGCAGGTCGCAGTAGCTTAACAAGACGGTTTAAATGCCACTTGGAAGAGACGTGCAGGTCGCAGTAGCTTAACAAGACGGTTTAAATGCCTCTTGGAAGAGCGGTGGAGGTCGCAGTAGCTTAACAAGACGGTTTAAATGCCCCTTGAAAGAGACGTGCAGGTCGCAGTAGCTTAACAAGACGGTTTAAATGCCCCGTCGTAGTGCGGTGGAGGTCGCAGTAGCTTTACAAGACAGATGAAATGCCCCTTGGAAGAGCGTTGGAGGTCGCAGTAGCTTAATAAGACAGTTTAAATGCCCCTTGGAAGAGACATGCAGATCACAGCATCTTAACAAGATTGTTTAAATGCCCCTTGGAAGAGACGTGCAGGTCGCAATAGCTTAACAAGACTGTTTAAATGTCCCTTGGTAGAGACATGCAGGTCGCAGTAGCTTAACAAGACGGTTTAAATGCCCCATGGAAGAGACGTACAGGTCGCAGTAGCTTAACAAGACGGTTTAAATGCCCCTTGGAAGAGACGTGCAGGTCGCAGTAGCTTAACAAGACAGTTTAAATCCCCCATGGAAGAGACGTGCAAGTCGCAGTAGCTTAACAAGATGGTTTAAATGCTCCTTGGAAGAGCGGTGGAGGTCGCAGTAGCTTAACAAGACAGTTTAAATGCCCCTTGGAAGAGACGTGCAGGTTGCAGTAGCTTAACAAGATGGTTTAAATGCCCCTTGGAAGAGACGTGCAGGTCGCAGTAGCTTAACAAGATGGTTTAAATGCACCTTGGAAGAGCGGTGGAGGTCGCAGCAGCTTAAAAAGATGGTTTAAATGCCCCTTGGAAGAGACGTGCAGGTCGCAGTGGCTTAACAAGACGGTTTAAATGCCCCTTGGAAGAGACATGCAGGTCGCAGTAGCTTAACAAGATGGTTTAAATGCCCCTTGGAAGAGACGTGCAGGTAGCAGTAGCTTAACAAGACTGTTTAAATGCCCCTTGTAAAAGTGGTGGAGGTTACAGTAGCTTAACAAGACGGTTTAAATGCCCCTTGGAAGAGACGTGCAAGTCGTAGTAGCTTAAAAAGATAGTTTAAATGCGCCTTGGAATAGACGTGCAGGTCTCAGTAGCTTAACAAGACTGTTTAAATGCCCCTTGGAAGAGCGGTGGAGGTCGCAGTAGCTTAAGAAGACAGTTTAAATGCCCCTTGAAAGAGACGTGCAGGTCGCAGTAGCTTAACAAGACCGTTTAATTGCCCCTTGGAAGTGCGGTGGATATCGCAGTAGCTTAACAAAACGGTTTAAATGCCCCTTGGAAGAGACATGCAGTTCGCAGCAGCTTAACAAGATGGTTTAAATGCCCCTTGGAAGAGACGTGCAGGTAGCAGTGGCTTAACAAGATGGTTTAAATGCCCCTTGGAAGAGACATGCAGGTCGCAGTAGCTTAACAAGACAGTTTAAATGCCCCTTGGACAAGTGGTGGAGGTTACAGTAGCTTAACAAGACAGTTTAAATGCCCCTTGGAAGAGACATGCAAGTCGCAGTAGATTAAAAAGACGGTTTAAATGCGCCTTGGAAGAGACGTGCAGGTCGCAGTAGCTTAACAAGACGGTTTAAATGCCCCTTGGAATAGAAGTGCAGGTCGCAGTAGCTTAACAAGACGGTATAAATGCCCCTTGGAAGAGACGTGCAGGTCGCAGTAGCTTAACAAGACGGTTTAAATCCCCCTTGGAAGAGACGTGCAGGTCGCAGCAGCTTAACAAGAGGGTTTAAATGCCCCTTGGAATAGGCTTGCAGGTCGCAGTAGCTTACCAAGACGGTTTAATTGCCCCTTGGAAGAGACTTGCAGGTCGCAGTAGCTTAAAAAGACGGTTTAAATGCCCATTGGAAGAGTGGTGCAGGTCGCAGGAGCTTAACAAGATGGTTTAAATGCCCCTTGGAAGAGATGTGCAGGTCGCAGTAGCTTAAAAAGACGGTTTAAATGCCCATTGGAAGAGTGGTGCAGGTCGCAGTAGCTTAACAAGACGGTTTAAATGCCCCTTGGAAGAGACATGCAGGTCGCAGTAGCTTAACAAGACGGTTTAAATGCCCCTTGAAAGAGACGTGCAGGTCGCAGTAGCTTAACAAGACGGTTTAAATGCCCCTTGGAAGAGACTTGCAAGGCGCAGTAGCTTAACAAGACTGTTTAAATGCCCCTTAGAAGAGACGTGCAGGTCGCAGAAGCTTAACGATACGGTTTAAATGCCCATTGGAAGTGTGGTGGAGGTCGCAGTAGCTTAACAAGACAGTTTAAATGCCCCTTGGAAGAGACATGCAGGTCGCAGCAGCTTAACAAGACGGTTTAAATGCCCCTTGGAAGAGATATGCAGGTCGCAGTAGCTTAACAAGATGGTTTAAATGCCCCTTGGAAGAGCGGTGGAGGTCGCATTAGCTTAACAAGACGGTTTAAATGCCCATTGGAAGAGACGTGCAGGTCGCAGTAGCTTAATAAGACGGTTTAAATGCCCCTTGGAAGAGAGGTGGAGGTCGCAGTAGCTTAACAAGACAGTTTAAATGCCCCTTGGAAGAGACTTGCAAGTCGCAGACGCTTAACAAGACGGTTTAAATGCCACTTGGAAGAGACGTGCAGGTCACAGTAGCTTAACAAGGCGGTTTAAATGTCCCTTGGAAGAGACGTGCAAGTTGTAGTAGCTTAAAAAGATGGTTTAAATGCGCCTTGGAATAGACGTGCAGGTCTCAGTAGCTTAACAAGACTGTTTAAATGCCCCTTGGAAGAGCGGTGGAGGTCGCAGTAGCTTAAGAAGACTGTTTAAATGCCCCTTGAAAGAGACGTGCAGGTCGCAGTAGCATAACAAGACCGTTTAATTGCCCCTTGGAAGTGCGGTGGATGTCGCAGTAGCTTAACAAGATGGTTTAAATGCCCCTTGGAAGAGACGTGCAGGTAGCAGTGGCTTAACAAGATGGTTTAAATGCCCCTTGGAAGAGACATGCAGGTCGCAGTAGCTTAACAAGACAGTTTAAATGCCCCTTGGACAAGTGGTGGAGGTTACAGTAGCTTAACAAGACAGTTTAAATGCCCCTTGGAAGAGACATGCAAGTCGCAGTAGCTTAAAAAGACGGTTTAAATGCGCCTTATAAGAGACGTGCAGGTCGCAGTAGCTTAACAAGACGGTTTAAATGCCCCTTGGAATAGAAGAGCAGGTCACAGTAGCTTAACAAGACGGTATAAATGCCCCTTGGAAGAGACGTGCAGGTCGCAGCAGCTTAACAAGAGGGTTTAAATGCCCCTTGGAATAGGCTTGCAGGTCGCAGTAGCTTACCAAGACGGTTTAATTGCCCCTTGGAAGAGACTTGCAGGTCGCAGTAGCTTAAAAAGACGGTTTAAATGCCCATTGGAAGAGTGGTGCAGGTCGCAGGAGCTTAAGAAGATGGTTTAAATGCCCCTTGGAAGAGATGTGCAGGTCGCAGTAGCTTAAAAATACGGTTTAAATGCCCATTGGAAGAGTGGTGCAGGTCGCAGTAGCTTAACAAGACGGTTTAAATCCCACTTGGAAGAGACGTGCAGGTCGCAGTAGCTTAACAAGACGGTGTAAATGCCCCATCGAAGTGCGGTGGAGGTCGCAGTAGCTTTACAAGACAGATGAAATGCCCCTTGGAAGAGCGTTGGAGGTCGCAGTAGCTTAATAAGACAGTTTAAATGCCCCTTGGAAGAGAAATGCAAGTCGCAGTAGCTTAAAAAGACGGTTTAAATGCACCTTGGAAGAGACGTGCAGGTCGCAGTAGCTTAACAAGACGGTTTAAATGCCCCTTGGAATAGAAGAGCAGGTCACAGTAGCTTAACAAGACGGTATAAATGCCCCTTGGAAGAGACGTGCAGGTCGCAGTACTTTAACAAGACGGTTTAAATCCCCCTTGGAAGAGACGTGCAGGTCGCAGCAGCTTAACAAGAGGGTTTAAATGCCCCTTGGAATAGGCTTGCAGGTCGCAGTAGCTTACCAAGACGGTTTAATTGCCCCTTGGAAGAGACTTGCAGGTCGCAGTAGCTTAAAAAGACGGTTTAAATGCCCATTGGAAGAGTGGTGCAGGTCGCAGGAGCTTAACAAGATGGTTTAAATGCCCCTTGGAAGAGATGTGCAGGTCGCAGTAGCTTAAAAAGACGGTTTAAATGCCCATTGGAAGAGTGGTGCAGGTCGCAGTAGCTTAACAAGATGGTTTAAATGCCCCTTGGAAGAGATGTGCAGGTCGCAGTAGCTTAACAAGACGGTTTAAATGCCCCTTGAAAGAGACGTGCAGGTCGCAGTAGCTTAACAAGACGGTTTAAATGCCCCTTGGAAGAGACGTGCAAGGCGCAGTAGCTTAACAAGACTGTTTAAATGCCCCTTAGAAGAGACGTGCAGGTCGCAGAAGCTTAACAAGACGGTTTAAATGCCCATTGGAAGTGTGGTGGAGGTCGCAGTAGCTTAACAAGACTGTTTAAATGCCCCTTGGAAGAGACATGCAGGTCGCAGCAGCTTAACAAGACGGTTTAAATGCCCCTTGGAAGAGATGTGCAGGTCGCAGTAGCTTAACAAGATGGTTTAAATGCCCCTTGGAAGAGCAGTGGAGGTCGCATTAGCTTAACAAGACAGTTTAAATGCCCATTGGAAGAGACGTGCAGGTCGCAGTAGCTTAATAAGACGGTTTAAATGCCCCTTGGAAGAGAGGTGGAGGTCGCAGTAGCTTAACAAGACAGTTTAAATGCCCCTTGGAAGAGACGTGCAAGTCGCAGACGCTTAACAAGACGGTTTAAATGCCACTTGGAAGAGACATGCAGGTCACAGTAGCTTAACAAGGCGGTTTAAATGTCCCTTGGAAGAGACGTGCAAGTTGTAGTAGCTTAAAAAGATGGTTTAAATGCGCCTTGGAATAGACGTGCAGGTCTCAGTAGCTTAACAAGACTGTTTAAATGCCCCTTGGAAGAGCGGTGGAGGTCGCAGTAGCTTAAGAAGACAGTTTAAATGCCCCTTGAAAGAGACGTGCAGGTCGCAGTAGCTTAACTAGACCGTTTAATTGCCCCTTGGAAGTGCGGTGGATGTCGCAGTAGCTTAACAAAAGGGTTTAAATGCCCCTTGGAAGAGACATGCAGTTCGCAGCAGCTTAACAAGATGGTTTAAATGCCCCTTGGAAGAGACGTGCAGGTAGTAGTGGCTTAACAAGATGGTTTAAATGCCCCTTGGAAGAGACATGCAGGTCGCAGTAGCTTAACAAGACAGTTTAAATGCCCCTTGGACAAGTGGTGGAGGTTACAGTAGCTTAACAAGACAGTTTAAATGCCCCTTGGAAGCGACATGCAAGTCGCAGTAGCTTAAAAAGACGGTTTAAATGCACCTTGGAAGAGACGTGCAGGTCGCAGTAGCTTAACAAGACAGTTTAAATGCCCATTGGAAGAGTGGTGCAGGTCGCAGGAGCTTAACAAGATGGTTTAAATGCCCCTTGGAAGAGATGTGCAGGTCGCAGTAGCTTAAAAAGACGGTTTAAATGCCCATTGGAAGAGTGGTGCAGGTCGCAGTAGCTTAACAAGATGGTTTAAATGCCCCTTGGAAGAGATGTGCAGGTCGCAGTAGCTTAACAAGACGGTTTAAATGCCCCTTGAAAGAGACGTGCAGGTCGCAGTAGCTTAACAAGACGGTTTAAATGCCCCTTGGAAGAGACGTGCAAGGCGCAGTAGCTTAACAAGACTGTTTAAATGCCCCTTAGAAGAGACGTGCAGGTCGCAGAAGCTTAACAAGACGGTTTAAATGCCCATTGGAAGTGTGGTGGAGGTCGCAGTAGCTTAACAAGATGGTTTAAATGCCCCTTGGAAGAGATGTGCAGGTCGCAGTAGCTTAACAAGACGGTTTAAATGCCCCTTGAAAGAGACGTGCAGGTCGCAGTAGCTTAACAAGACGGTTTAAATGCCCCTTGGAAGAGACGTGCAAGGCGCAGTAGCTTAACAAGACTGTTTAAATGCCCCTTAGAAGAGACGTGCAGGTCGCAGAAGCTTAACAAGACAGTTTAAATGCCCATTGGAAGTGTGGTGGAGGTCGCAGTAGCTTAACAAGACGGTTTAAATGCCCCTTGGAAGAGACATGCAGGTCGCAGCAGCTTAACAAGACGGTTTAAATGCCCCTTGGAAGAGATGTGCAGGTCGCAGTAGCTTAACAAGATGGTTTAAATGCCCCTTGGAAGAGCGGTGGAGGTCGCATTAGCTTAACAAGACGGTTTAAATGCCCATTGGAAGAGACGTGCAGGTCGCAGTAGCTTAATAAGACGGTTTAAATGCCCCTTGGAAGAGAGGTGGAGGTCGCAGTAGCTTAACAACACAGTTTAAATGCCCCTTGGAAGAGACGTGCAAGTCGCAGACGCTTAACAAGTCGGTTTAAATGCCACTTGGAAGAGACATGCAGGTCACAGTAGCTTAACAAGGCGGTTTAAATGTTCCTTAGAAGAGCGGAGGAGGTCGCAGTAGCTTAACAAGACAGTTTAAATGCCCCTTGGTAGAGACGTGCAAGGCGCAGTAGCTTAACAAGACTGTTTAAATGCCTCTTAGAAGAGACGTGCAGGTCGCAGAAGCTTAACAAGACGGTTTAAATTCCCATTGGAAGTGTGGTGGAGGTCGCAGTAGCTTAACAAGACGGTTTAAATGCCCCTTGGAAGAGACATGCAGGCCGCAGCAGCTTAACAAGACGGTTTAAATGCCCCTTGGAAGAGATGTGCAGGTCGCAGTAGCTTAACAAGATGGTTTAAACGCCCCTTGGAAGAGCGGTGGAGGTCACATTAACTTAACAAGACGGTTTAAATGACCATTGGAAGAGACGTGCAGGTCGCAGTAGCTTAATAAAAAGGTTTAAATGCCCCTTGGAAGAGAGGTGGAGGTCGCAGTAGCTTAACAAGACAGTTTAAATGCCCCTTGGAAGAGACGTGCAAGTCGCAGACGCTTAACAATACGGTTTAAATGCCACTTGGAAGAGACATGCAGGTCACAGTAGCTTAACAAGGCTGTTTAAATGTCCCTTAGAAGAGCGGAGGAGGTCGCAGTAGCTTAACAAGACAGTTTAAATGCCCCTTGGAAGAGACGTGCAAGGCGCAATAGCTTAACAACACTGTTTAAATGCCCCTTGGAAGAGACATGCAGGTCGCAGCAGCTTATCAAGACGGTTTAAATAACCCTTGGAACAGACGTGGAGGTCGCAGTAGCTTAACAAGATGGTTTAAATGCCCATTGGAAGATACATGCAGGTCGCAGTAGCTTAACAAAGCGTTTTAAATTCCCCTTGAAAGAGACGTGCAAGTCGCAGTAGGTTAAGAAGACAGTTTAAATGCCCCTTGGAAAAGTGGTGGAGGTTACAGTAGCTTAAGAAGACGGTTTAAATGCCCCTTGGAAGAGACGTGCAAGTCGCAGTAGCTTAACAAGACTGTTTAAATGCCCCTTAGAAGAGACGTGCAGGTCGCAGAAGCTAAACAAGACAGTTTAAATGCACCTTGGAAGAGACGTGCATGTCGCAGTAGCTTAACAAGATGGTTTAAATGCCCCTTGGAAGAGGGGTGGAGGTCGCAGTAGCTTAAGAAGAGAGTTTAAATGCCCCTTGGAAGAGACGTGCAGGTGGCAGTAGATTAACAAGAGGGTTTAAATGCCCCTTGGAAGAGGTTAGCAGGTCGCAGTAGCTTAACAAGACAGTTTAAATGCCCCTTGGAAGAGCGGTGGAGTTCGCAGTAGCTTAACAAGACAGTTTAAATGCCCCTTGGAAGAGACATGCAGGTCGCAGAACCTTAACAAGATGGTTTAAATCCCCCTTGGAAGAGATGTGCAGGTCGCAGTAGCTTAACAAGATGGTTTAAATGCCCCTTGGAAGAGCGGTGGAGGTCGCATTAGCTTAACAAGACGGTTTAAATGCCCATTGGAAGAGACGAGCAGGTCGCAGCAGCTTAATAAGACGGTTTAAATGCCCCTTGGAAGAGAGGTGGAGGTCGCAGTAGCTTAACATGACAGTTTAAATGCCCCTTGGAAGAGACGTGCAAGTCACAGACGCTTAACAAGACGGTTTAAATGCCACTTGGAAGAGACATGCAGGTCACAGTAGCTTAACAAGCCGGTTTAAATGTCCCTTAGAAGAGCGGAGGAGGTCGCAGTAGCTTAACAAGACAGTTTAAATGCCCCTTGGAAGATACGTGCAAGGCGCAATAGCTTAACAAGACTGTTTAAATGCCCCTTAGAAGAGACGTGCAGGTCGCAGAAGCTTAACAAGACGGTTTAAATGCACATTGGGAGTGTGGTGGAGGTCGCAGTAGCTTAACAACACGGTTCAAATGCCCCTTGGAAGAGACATGCAGGTCGCAGCAGCTTATCAAGACGGTTTAAATAACCCTTGGAACAGACGTGGAGGTCGCAGTAGCTTAACAAGATGGTTTAAATGCCCATTGGAAGAGACATGCAGGTCGCAGTAGCTTAACAAAGTGTTTTAAATTCCCCTTGAAAGAGACGTGCAGGTCGCAGTAGCTTAAGAAGACTTTTTAAATGCCCCTTAGAAGAGACGTGCAGGTCGCAGAAGATAAACAAGACAGTTTAAATGCACCTTGGAAGAGACGTGCATGTCGCAGTAGCTTAACAAGATGGTTTAAATGCCCCTTGGAAGAGGGGTGGAGGTCGCAGTAGCTTAAGAAGACAGTTTAAATGCCCTTTGGAAGAGACGTGCAGGTCGCAGTAGATTAACAAGAGGGTTTAAATGCCCCTTGGAAGAGGATAGCAGGTCGCAGCAGCTAAACAAGACAGTTTAAATGCCCCTTGGAAGAGCGGTGGAGTTCGCAGTAGCTTAACAAGACAGTTTAAATGCCCCTTGGAAGAGACATGCAGGTCGCAGAACCTTAACAAGATGGTTTAAATCCCCCTTGGAAGAGATGTGCAGGTCACAGTAGCTTAACAAGTTGGTTTAAATGCCCCTTGGAAGAGCGGTGGAGGTCGCATTAGCTTAACAAGACGGTTTAAATGCCCATTGGAAGAGACGTGCAGGTCGCAGTACCTTAATAAGACGGTTTAAATGCCCCTTGGAAGAGAGGTGGAGGTCGCAGTAGCTTAAAAAGACAGTTTAAATGCCCCTTGGAAGAGACATGCAAGTTGCAGACGCTTAACAAGACGGTTTAAATGCCACTTGGAAGAGACATGCAGGTCACAGTAGCTTAACAAGGCGTTTAAATGTCCCTTAGAAGAGCGGAGGAGGTCGCAGTAGCTTAACAAGACAGTTTAAATGCCCCTTGGAAGAGACGTGCAAGGCGCAATAGCTTAACAAGACTGTTTAAATGCCCCTTAGAAGAGACGTGCAGGTCGCAGAAGCTTAACAAGACGGTTTAAATGCCCATTGGAAGTGTGGTGGAGGTCGCAGTAGCTTAACAACACGGTTTAAATGCCCCTTGGAAGAGAAATGCAGGTCGCAGCAGCTTATCAAGACGGTTTAAATAACCCTTGGAACAGACGTGGAGGTCGCAGTAGCTTAACAAGATGGTTTAAATGCCCATTGGAAGAGACATGCAGGTCGCAGTAGCTTAACAAAGCGTTTTAAATTCCCCTTGAAAGAGACGTGCAGGTCGCAGTAGCTTAAGAAGACGGTTTAAATGCCCCTTGGAAAAGTGGTGGAGGTTACAGTAACTTAAGAAGACGGTTTAAATGCCCCTTGGAAGAGACGTGCAAGTCGCAGTAGCTTAACAAGACTGTTTAAATGCCCCTTAGAAGAGACGTGCAGGTCGCAGAAGCTAAACAAGACAGTTTAAATGCACCTTGGAAGAGACGTGCATGTCGCAGTAGCTTAACAAGATGGTTTAAATGCCCCTTGGAAGAGGGGTGGAGGTCGCAGTAGCTTAAGAAGACAGTTTAAATGCCCCTTGGAAGAGACGTGCAGGTGGCAGTAGATTAACAAGAGGGTTTAAATGCCCCTTGGAAGAGGTTAGCAGGTCGCAGTATCTTAACAAGACAGTTTAAATGCCCATTGGAAGAGCGGTGGAGTTCGCAGTAGCTTAACAAGACAGTTTAAATGCCCCTTGGAAGAGACATGCAGGTTGCAGAACCTTAACAAGATGGTTTAAATCCCCCTTGGAAGAGACGTGCAGGTGGCAGTAGCTTAAAAGACGTTTTAAATGTCCCTTGGTAGAGACATGCAGGTCGCAGTAGCTTAAAAAAATGGTTTAAATCCCCCTTGGAAAAGACGTGCAGGTCGCAGAAGCTTAACAAGAGGGTTTAAATGCCCCTTGGAATAGGCTTGCAGGTCGCAGTAGCTTACCAAGACGGTTTAAATGCCCCTTGGAAAAGGCTTGCAGGTCGCAGTAGCTTAACAAGACGGTTTAAATGCCCCTTGGAAGAGTGGTGGAGGTCGCAGTAGCTTAACAAGACAGTTTAAATGCCCCTTGGAAGAGACATGCAGTTCGCAGTAGCTTAATAAGACGGTTTAAATGCCCCTTGGAAGAGGCTTGCAGGTCGCAGTAGCTTACCAAGACGGTTTAAAATCCCCTTGGAAGAGACGTGCAGGTCGCAGTAGCTTAACAAGATGGTTTAAATGCCCCTTGGAAGAGCGGTGGAGGTCGCAGTAGCTTAACAAGATGGTTTAAATGCACCTTGGAAGAGACATGCAGTTCGCAGGAGCTTAAAAAGATGGTTTAAATGCCTCTTGGAAGAGACGTGCAGGTCGCAGTGGCTTAACAAGACGGTTTAAATGCCCCTTCGAAGAGACATGCAGGTCGCAGTAGCTTAACAAGATGGTTTAAATGCCCCTTGGAAGAGACGTGCAGGTAGCAGTAGCTTAACAAGACTGATTAAATGCCCGTTGTAAAAGTGGTGGAGGTTACAGTAGCTTAACAAGACGGTTTAAATGCCCCTTGGAAGAGACGTGCAAGTCGTAGTAGCTTAAAAAGATGGTTTAAATGTGCCTTGGAAGAGACGTGCAGGTCTCAGTAGCTTAACAAGACTGTTTAAATGCCCCTTGGAAGAGCGGTGGAGGTCGCAGTAGCTTAAGAAGACAGTTTAAATGCCCCTTAAAAGAGACGTGCAGGTCGCAGTAGCTTAACAAGACCGTTTAATTGCCCCTTGGAAGTGCGGTGGATGTCGCAGTAGCTTAACAAAACGGTTTAAATGCCCCTTGGAAGAGACATGCAGGTCGCAGCAGCTTAACAAGATGGTTTAAATGCCCCTTGGAAGAGACGTGCAGGTAGCAGTGGCTTAACAAGATGGTTTAAATGCCCCTTGGAAGAGACATGCAGGTCGCAGTAGCTTAACAAGACAGTTTAAATGCCCCTTAGAAAAGTGGTTGAGGTTACAGTAGCTTAACAAGACAGTTTAAATGCCCCTTGGAAGAGACATGCAAGTCGCAGTAGCTTAAAAAGACGGTTTAAATGCGTCTTGGAAGAGACGTGCAGGTCGCAGTAGCTTAACAAGATGTTTTAAATGCCCTTTGGAATAGAAGAGCAGGTCGCAGTAGCTTAACAAGACGGTTTAAATGCCCCTTGGAAGAGACGTGCAGGTCGCAGTAGCTTAACAAGACGGTTTAAATCCCCCTTGGTAGAGACGTGCAGGTCGCAGCAGCTTAACAAGAGGGTTTAAATGCCCCTTGGAATAGGCTTTCAGGTCGCAGTAGCTTACCAAGACGGTTTAATTGCCCCTTGGAAGAGACGTGCAGGTCGCAGTAGCTTAAAAAGACGGTTTAAATGCCCATTGGAAGAGTGGTGCAGGTCCCAGGAGCTTAACAAGATGGTTTAAATGCCCCTTGGAAGAGATGTGCAGGTCGCAGTAGCTTAAAAAGACGGTTTAAATGCCCATTGGAAGAATGGTGCAGGTCGCAGTAGCTTAATAAGATGGTTTAAATGCCCCTTGGAAGAGATGTGCAGGTCGCAGTAGCTTAACAAGACGGTTTAAGTGCCTGTTAGAAGAAACGTGCAGGTCGCAGTAGCTTAACAAGATGGTTTAAATGCCCCTTGGAAGAGCGGTGGAGGTCGCATTAGCTTAACAAGACGGTTTAAATGCCCATTGGAAGAGACGTGCAAGTCGCAGACGCTTAACAAGACGGTTTAAATGCCACTTGGAAGAGACATGCAGGTCACAGTAGCTTAACAAGGCGGTTTAAATGTCCCTTGGAAGAGCGGAGGAGGTAGCAGTAGCTTAACAAGACAGTTTAAATGCCCCTTGGAAGAGACGGGCAAGGCGCAGTAGCTTAACAAGACTGTTTAAATGCCCCTTAGAAGAGACGTGCAGGTCGCAGAAGCTTAACAAGACGGTTTAAATACCCATTGGAAGTGTGGTGGATGTCGCAGTCGCTTAAGAAGACGGTTTAAATGCCCCTTGGAAGAGACATGCAGGTCGCAGCAGCTTAACAAGACGGTTTAAATGCCCCTTGGAAGAGATGTGCAGGTCGCAGTAGCTTAACAAGATGCTTTAAATGCCCCTTGGAAGAGCGGTGGAGGTCGCATTAGCTTAACAAGACGGTTTTAATGCCCATTGGAAGAGACGTGCAGGTCGCAGTAGCTTAATAAGACGGTTTAAATGCCCCTTGGAAGAGAGGTGGAGGTCGCAGTAGCTTAACAAGACAGTTTAAATGCCCCTTGGAAGAGACGTGCAAGTCGCAGACGCTTAACAAGACGGTTTAAATGCCACTTGGAAGAGACATGCAGGTCACAATAGCTTAACAAGACGGTTTAAGTGCCCGTTAGAAGAAACGTGCAGGTCGCAGTAGCTTAACAAGATGGTTTAAATGCCCCTTGGAAGAGCGGTGGAGGTCGCATTAGCTTAACAAGACGGTTTAAATGCCCATTGGAAGAGACGTGCAAGTCGCAGACGCTTAACAAGACGGTTTAAATGCCACTTGGAAGAGACATGCAGGTCACAGTAGCTTAACAAGGCGGTTTAAATGTCCCTTGGAAGAGCGGAGGAGGTAGCAGTAGCTTAACAAGACAGTTTAAATGCCCCTTGGAAGAGACGGGCAAGGCGCAGTAGCTTAACAAGACTGTTTAAATGCCCCTTAGAAGAGACGTGCAGGTCGCAGAAGCTTAACAAGACGGTTTAAATACCCATTGGAAGTGTGGTGGATGTCACAGTCGCTTAAGAAGACGGTTTAAATGCCCCTTGGAAGAGACATGCAGGTCGCAGCAGCTTAACAAGACGGTTTAATTGCCCCTTGGAAGAGATGTGCAGGTCGCAGTAGCTTAACAAGATGCTTTAAATGCCCCTTGGAAGAGCGGTGGAGGTCGCATTAGCTTAACAAGACGGTTTTAATGCCCATTGGAAGAGACGTGCAGGTCGCAGTAGCTTAATAAGACGGTTTAAATGCCCCTTGGAAGAGAGGTGGAGGTCGCAGTAGCTTAACAAGACAGTTTAAATGCCCCTTGGAAGAGACGTGCAAGTCGCAGACGCTTAACAAGACGGTTTAAATGCCACTTGGAAGAGACATGCAGGTCACAATAGCTTAACAAGGCGGTTTAAATGTCCCTTAGAAGAACGGAGGAGGTCGCAGTAGCTTAACAAGACAGGTTAAATGCCCCTTAGAAGAGACGTGCAGGTCGCAGAAGCTTAACAAGACGGTTTAAATGCCCATTGGAAGTGTGGTGGAGGTCGCAGTAGCTTAACAAGACGGTTTAAATGCCCCTTGGTAGAGACATGCAGGTCGCAGCAGCTTAACAAGACGGTTTAAATAACCCTTGGAACAGACGTGGAGGTCGCAGTAGCTTAACAAGACGGTTTAAATGCCCCTTGGAAGAGACATGCAGGTCGCAGTAGCTTAACAAAGCGTTTTAAATTCCCCTTGAAAGAGACGTGCAGGTCGCAGTAGCTTAAGAAGACGGTTTAAATGCCCCTTGGAAAAGTGGTGGAGGTTACAGTAGCTTAAGAAGACGGTTTAAATGCCCCTTGGAAGAGACGTGCAAGACGCAGCAGCTTAACAAAACTGTTTAAATGCCCCTTAGAAGAGACGTGCAGGTCGCAGAAGCTAAACAAGACAGTTTAAATGCCCCTTGGAAGAGACATGCATGTCGCAGTAGCTTAACAAGATGGTTTATATGCCCCTTGGAAGAGCGGTGGAGGTCGCAGTAGCTTAAGAAGACAGTTTAAATGCCCCTTGGAAGAGACGTGCAGGTCGCAGTAGCTTAACAAGAGAGTTTAAATGCCCCTTGGAAGACGCTTGCAGGTCGCAGTAGCTTAACAAGACAGTTTAAATGCCCCTTGGAAGAGCGGTTGAGTTCGCAGTAGCTTAACAAGACAGTTTAAATGCCCCTTGGAAGAGACATGCAGGTCGCAGAACCTTAACAAGATGGTTTAAATCCCCCTTAGAAGAGACGTGCAGGTCGCAGTAGCTTAAAAGACGTTTTAAATGTCCCTTGGTAGAGACATGCAGGTCGCAGTAGCTTAAAAAGATGGTTTAAATCCCCCTTGGAAGAGACGTGCAGGTCGCAGAAGCTTAACAAGAGGGTTTAAATGCCCCTTGGAATAGGCTTGCAGGTCGCAGTAGCTTACCAAGACAGTTTAAATGCCCCTTGGAAAAGGCTTGCAGGTCGCAGTAGCTTAACAAGACCGTTTAAATGCCCCTTGGAAGAGTGGTGGAGGTCGCAGTAGGTTAACAAGACAGTTTAAATGCCCCTTGGAAGAGACATGCAGTTCGCAGTAGCTTAATAAGACGGTTTAAATGCCCCTTGGAAGAGATGTGTAGGTCGCAGTAGCTTAATAAGACGGTTTAAATGCCCCTTGGAAGAGAGGTGGAGGTCGCAGTAGCTTAACAAGACAGTTTAAATGCCCCTTGGAAGAGACGTGCAGGTCGCAGTAGCTTAACAAGACAGTTTAAATGCCCCTTGGAAGAGACGTGCAGGTCGCAGTAGCTTAACAAGACGGTTTAAATGCCACTTGGAAGAGACGTGCAAGTCGCAGTAGCTTAACAAGACGGTTTAAATGCCCCTTGGAAGAGCGGTGGAGGTCGCAGTAGCTTAACAAGATGGTTTAAATGCCCCTTGAAAGAGACGTGCAAGTCGCAGTAGCTTAACAAGACGGTTTAAATGCCCCTTCGAAGTGCGGTGGAGGTCGCAGTAGCTTAACAAGAGGGTTTAAATGCCCCTTGAAAGAGACATGCAGGTCGCAGTAGCTTAACAAGACGGTTTAAATGCCCCTTGAAAGAGACGTGCAGGTCGCAGTAGCTTAACAAGACGGTTTAAATGCCCCTTCGAAGTGCGGTGGAGGTCGCAGTAGCTTTACAAGACAGATGAAATGCCCCTTGGAAGAGCGTTGGAGGTCGCAGTAGCTTAATAAGACAGTTTAAATGCACCTTGGAAGAGACATGCAGGTCACAGCATCTTAACAAGATTGTTTAAATGCCCCTTGGAAGAGACGTGCCAGTCGCAGTAGCTTAAAAAACGGTTTAATTGCGCCTTGGAAGAGACGTGCAAGTCGCAGTAGCTTAACAAGACAGTTTAAATGCCCCTTGGGAAAGACGAGCAGGTCGCAGTAGCTTAACAAGACGGTTTAAATGCCCCTTGGAAGAGACGTGCAGGTCGCAGTAGCTTAACAAGACAGTTTAAATCCCCCATGGAAGAGACGTGCAAGTCGCAGTAGCTTAACAAGATGGTTTAAATGCCCCTTGGAAGAGAGGTGGAGGTCGCAGTAGCTTAACAAGACAGTTTAAATGCCCCTTGGAAGAGACGTGCAGGTCAAAGTAGCTTAACAAGACAGTTTAAATGACCCTTTGAAGAGACGTGCAGGTCGCAGCAGCTTAACAAGATGGTTTAAATGCCCCTTGGAAGAGCGGTGAAGGTCGCAGTAGCTTAATAAGACAGTTTAAATGCCCCTTGGAAGAGACGTGCAGGTCGCAGTAGCTTAACAAGACGGTTTAAATCTCCCTTGCTAGAGACATGAAGGTCGCAGTAGCTTAAAAAGACGGTTTAAATGCCCCATGGAAGAGACGTGCAGGTCACAGTAGCTTAACAAGACAGTTTAAATGACCCTTTGAAGAGACGTGTAAGTCGCAGTAGCTTAAAAAGACGGTTTAAATGCGCCTTGGAAGAGACGTGCAAGTCGCAGTAGCTTAACAAGACAGTTTAAATGCTCCTTGGAAGAGACGAGCAGGTCGCAGTAGCTTAACAAGATGGTTTAAATGCCCCTTGGAAGAGACGTGGAGGACGCAATAGCTTAACAAGACAGTTTAAATCCCCCTTGCAAGAGACGTGCAGGTCGCAGTAGCTTAACAAGATGGTTTAAATGCCCCTAGGAAGAGCGGTGGAGGTCGCAGTAGCTTAACAAGACGGTTTAAATGCCCCTTGGAAGAGACGTGCAGGTCGCAGTAGCTTAAAAAGACGGTTTAAATGCACCTTGGAAGAGACGTGCAGGTCGCAGTAGCTTAACAAGATGGTTTAAATGCCCCTTGGAAGAGCGGTATAGGTCGCAGTAGCTTAACAAGATGGTTTAAATGCCCCTTGGAAGAGACGTGCAAGTCGCAGTAGCTTAACAAGATGGTTTAAATGCCCCTTGGAAGAGCGGTGGAGGTCGCAGTAGCTTAACAAGACAGTTTAAATGCCCCTTGGAAGAGACGTGTAGGTCAAAGTAGCTTAACAAGACAGTTTAAATGACCCTTTGAAGAGACGTGCAGGTCGCAGCAGCTTAACAAGATGGTTTAAATGCCCCTTGGAAGAGCGGTGAAGGTCGCAGTAGCTTAATAAGACAGTTTAAATGCCCCTTGGAAGAGACGTGTAGGTCGCAGTAGCTTAACAAGACGGTTTAAATCTCCCTTGCTAGAGACATGAAGGTCGCAGTAGCTTAAAAAGACGGTTTAAATGCCCCATGGAAGAGACGTGCAGGTCACAGTAGCTTAACAAGACAGTTTAAATGACCCTTTGAAGAGACGTGCAAGTCGCAGTAGCTTAAAAAGACGGTTTAAATGCGCCTTGGAAGAGACGTGCAAGTCGCAGTAGCTTAACAAGACAGTTTAAATGCTCCTTGGAAGAGACGAGCAGGTCGCAGTAGCTTAACAAGATGGTTTAAATGCCCCTTGGAAGAGACGTGGAGGTCGCAGTAGCTTAACAAGACAGTTTAAATCCCCCTTGCAAGAGACGTGCAGGTCGCAGTAGCTTAACAAGATGGTTTAAATGCCCCTAGGAAGAGCGGTGGAGGTCGCAGTAGCTTAACAAGACGGTTTAAATGCCCCTTGGAAGAGACGTGCAGGTCGCAGTAGCTTAAAAAGACGGTTTAAATGCACCTTGGAAGAGACGTGCAGGTCGCAGTAGCTTAACAAGATGGTTTAAATGCCCCTTGGAAGAGCGGTATAGGTCGCAGTAGCTTAACAAGATGGTTTAAATGCCCCTTGGAAGAGAAATGCAGTTCGCAGCAGCTTATAAAGACGGTTTAAATGCCCCTTGGAGGAGGCTTGCATGTCGCAGTAGCTTACCAAGACGGTTTAAATGCCCCTTGGAAGAGACGTGCAGGTCGCAGAAGCTTAACAAGATGGTTTAAATGCCCCTGGGAAGAGCGGTGGAGGTCGCAGTAGCTTAAAATGACAGTTTAAATGCCCCTTGGAAGAGACATGCAGGTCGCAGTAGCTTAACAAGAGGGTTTAAATGCCCCTGGGAAGAGGCTTGCAGGTCGCAGTAGCTTACCAAGACGATTTAAATGCCCCTTGGAAGAGAACTGCAGCTCGCAGTAGCTTAACAAGACAGTTTATATGCCCCTTGGAAGAGCAGTGGAGGTCGCAGTAGCTTAACAAGACTGTTTAAATATCCCTTGGAAGAGACGTGCAGGTCGCAGTAGCTTAAAAAACATTTTAAATGTCCCTTGGTAGAGACATGCAGGTCGCAGTAGCTTAACAAGATGGCTTAAATCCCCCTTGGAAGAAACGTGCAGGTCGCAGCAGCTTAACAAGAGAGTTTAAATGCCCCTTGGAATAGGCTTGCAGGTCGCAGTAGCTTAACAAGACGGTTTAAATGCCCCTTGGAAGAGTGGTGGAGGTCGCAGTATCTTAACAAGACAGTTTCAATGCCCCTTGGAAAAGACATGCAGTTCGCAGTAGCTTAATAAGACGGTTTAAATGCCCCTTGGAAGAGATGTGCAGGTCGCAGTAGCTTAATAAGACGATTTAAATGCCCCTTGGAAGAGAGGTGGAGGTCGCAGTAGCTTAGCAAGACAGTTTAAATGCCCCTTGGAAGAGATGTGCAGGTCGCAGTAGCTTAACAAGACGGTTTAAATGCCACTTGGAAGAGACGTGCAGGTCGCAGTAGCTTAACAAGATGATTTAAATGCCCCTTGGAAGTGCGGTGGAGGTCGCAGTAGCTTTACAAGACAGATGAAATGCCCCTTGGAAGAGCGTTGGAGGTCGCAGTAGCTTAATAAGACAGTTTAAATGCCCCTTGGAAGAGAAATGCAGGTCACAGCATCTTAACAAGATTGTTTAAATGCCACTTGGAAGAGACGTGCAGGTCGCAATAGCTTAACAAGACGGTTTAAATGTCCCTTGGTAGAGACATGCAGGTCGCAGTAGCTTAACAAGACGGTTTAAATGTCCCTTGGAAGAGACGTGCCAGTCGCAGTAGCTTAAAAAACGGTTTAAATGCGCCTTAGAAGAGACGTGCAAGTCGCAGTAGCTTAACAAGACGGTGTAAATGCCCCTTGGAAAAGACGTGCAGGTCGCACTAGCTTAACAAGACGGTGTAAATGCCCCTTGGAAAAGACGTGCAGGCCGCAGTAGCTTAACAAGATGGTTTAAATGCCTCTTGGAAGAGACATGCAGGTTGCAGTAGCTTAACAAGATGGTTTAAATGCCCCTTGGAAGAGACATGCAGGTCGCAGTAGCTTAACAAGACAGTTGAAATGCCCATTGTAAGAGCGGTGGAGGTCGCAGTAGCTTAACAAGATTGTTTAAATGCCCCTTGGAAGAGACGTGCAGGTCGCAGTCGCTTAACAAGACGGTTTAAATGTCCCTTGCTAGAGACATGCAGGTCGCAGTAGCTTAACAAGACGGTTTAAATGCCCCATGGAAAAGACGTGCAGGTCGCAGTAGCTTAACAAAACGGTTTAAATGACCCTTGGAAGAGACGTGCAAGTCGCAGAAGCTTAAAAAGACGGTTTAAATGCGCATTGGAAGAGACGTGCAAGTCGCAGTAGCTTAACAAGACAGTTTAAATGCTCCTTGGAAGAGACGTGCAGGTCGCAGTAGCTTAACAAGACAGTTTAAATGCCCCTTGGAAGAGAAGTGCAGGTCGCAGTAGCTAAACAAGACGGTTTAAATGCCCCTTGGAAGAGACGTGCAGGTCGCAGTAGCTTAACAAGATGGTTTAAATGCCCCTTGGAAGAGCGGTGGAGGTCGCAGTAGCTTAACAAGATGGTTTAAATGCCCCTTGGAAGAGACATGCAGTTCGCAGCAGCTTATAAAGACGGTTTAAATGCCCCTTGGAAGAGGCTTGCAGGTCGCAGTAGCTTACCAAGACGGTTTAAATGCCCCTTGGAAGACACGTGCAGGACGCAGTAGCTTAACAAGATGGTTTAAATGCCCCTTGGAAGAGCGGTGGAGGTCGCAGTAGCTTAAAAAGACTGTTTAAATGCCCATTGGAAGAGACGTGCAGGTCGCAGTAGCTTAACAAGAGGGTTTAAATGCCCCTTGGAAGAGGCTTGCAGGTCGCAGTAGCTTACCAAGACGACTTAAATGCCCCTTGGAAGAGACGTGCAGGTCGCAATAGCTTAACAAGACAGTTTAAATGCCCCTTGGAAGAGGCTTGCAGGTCGCAGTAGATTAACAAGACGGTTTAAATGCCCCTTGGAAGAGGCTTGCAGGTCGCAGTAGCTTACCAAGACGATTTAAATGTCCCTTGGAAGAGACGTGCAGCTCGCAGTAGCTTAACAAGACAGTTTAAATGCCCCTTGGAAGAGAGGTGGAGGTCGCAGTAGCTTAACAAGACAGTTTAAATGCCCCTTGGAAGACACATGCAGGTCGCAGCACCTTAACAAGACTGTTTAAATATCCCTTGGAAGAGACGTGCAGGTCGCAGTAGCTTAAAAGACGTTTTAAATGTCCCTTGGTAGAGACATGCAGGTCGCAGTAGCTTAACAAGATGGCTTAAATCCCCCTTGGAAGAGACGTGCAGGTCGCAGCAGCTTAACAAGAGGGTTTAAATGCCCCTTGGAATAGGCTTGCAGGTCGCAGTAGCTTACCAAGACGGTTTAAATGCCCCTTCGAAGAGGCTTGCAGGTCGCAGTAGCTTAACAAGACGGTTTAAATGCCCCTTGGAAGAGTTGTGGAGGTCGCAGTAGCTTAACAAGACAGTTTCAATGCCCCTTGGAAGAGACATGCAGGTCGAAGTAGCTTAACAAGATGGTTTAAATGCCACTTGGAAGAGACGTGCAGGTCGCAGTAGCTTAACAAGATGGTTTAAATGCCCCTTGGAAGAGCGGTGGAGGTCGCAGTAGCTTAACAAGACGGTTTAAATGCCCCTTGAAAGAGATGTGCAGGTCGCAGTAGCTTAACAAGACGGTTTAAATGCCCCTTCGAAGTGCGGTGGAGGTCGCAGTAGCTTTACAAGACAGATGAAATGCCCCTTGGAAGAGCGTTGGAGGTCGCAGTAGCTTAATAAGACAGTTTAAATGCCCCTTGGAAGAGACATGCAGGTCACAGCATCTTAACAAGATTGTTTAAATGCCCCTTGGAAGAGACATGCAGGTCGCAATAGCTTAACAAGACGGTTTAAATGTCCCTTGGTAGAGACATGCAGGTCGCAGTAGTTTAACAAGACGGTTTCAATGTCCCTTGGAAGAGACGTGCCAGTCGCAGTAGCTTAAAAAACGGTTTAAATGCGCCATGGAAGAGACGTGCAAGTCGCAGAAGCTTAACAAGATAGTTTAAATGCACCTTGGGAAAGACGAGCAGGTCGCAGTAGCTTAACAAGACGGTTTAAATGCCCCTTGGAAGAGACGTGCAGGTCGCAGTAGCTTAACAAGACAGTTTAAATCCCCCATGGAAGAGACGTGCAAGTCGCAGAAGCTTAACAAGATGGTTTAAATGCCCCTTGGAAGAGCGTTGGAGGTCGCAGTAGCTTAACAAGACAGTTTAAATGCCCCTTGGAAGAGACGTGCAGGTCGCAGTAGCTTAACAAGATGGTTTAAATGCCCCTTGGAAGAGCGGTGGAGGTCGCAGTAGCTTAAAAAGATGGTTTAAATGCCCCTTGGAAGAGACAAGCAGTTCGCAGCAGCTTAAAAAGACGGTTTAAATGCCCCTTGGAAGAGGCTTGCAGGTCGCAGTAGCTTACCAAGACGGTTTAAATTCCCCTTGGAAGAGACGTGCAGGTCGCAGTAGCGTAACAAGTTGGTTTAAATGCCCCTTGGAAGAGCGATGGAGGTCGCAGTAGCTTAACAAGATGGTTTAAATGCCCCTTGGAAGAGACATGCAGTTCGCAGCAGCTTAAAAAGACGGTTTAAATGCCCCTTGGAAGAGACGTGCAGGTCGCAGTGGCTTAACAAGACGGTTTAAATGCCCCTTGGAAGAGACATGCAGGTCGCAGTAGCTTAACAAGATGGTTTAAATGCCCCTTGGAAGAGACGTGCAGGTAGCAGTAGCTTAACAAGACTGTTTAAATGCCCCTTGTAAAAGTGGTGGAGGTTACAGTAGCTTAACAAAACGGTTTAAATGCCCCTTGGAAGAGACGTGCAAGTCGCAGTAGCTTAAAAAGACGGTTTAAATGCGCCTTGGAAGAGACGTGCAGGTCTCAGTAGCTTAACAAGACGGTTTAAATGCCCCTTGGAAGAGCGGTGGAGGTCGCAGTAGCTTAAGAAGACAGCTTAAATGCCCCTTGAAAGAGACATGCAGGCCGCAGTAGCTTAACAAGACCGTTTAAATGCCCCTTGGAAGTGCGGTGGATGTCGCAGTAGCTTAACAAGACGGTTTAAATGCCCCTTGGAAGAGACATGCAGGTCGCAGCAGCTTAACAAGATGGTTTAAATGCCCCTTGGAAGAGACGTGCAGGTAGCAGTGGCTTAACAAGATGGTTTAAATGCCCCTTGGAAGAGACATGCATGTCGCAGTAGCTTAACAAGACAGTTTAAATGCCCCTTGGAAGAGACATGCAAGTCGCAGTAGCTTAAAAAGAAGGTTTAAATGCGCCTTGGAAGAGACGTGCAGGTCGCAGTAGCTTAAGAAGACAGTTTAAATGCCCCTTGGAAGAGACGTGCAGGTCGCAGTAGCTTACCAAGACGATTTAAAAGCCCCTTTGAAGAGACGTGCAGGTCGCAGTAGCTTAACAAGACAGTTTATATGCCCCTTGGAAGAGGCTTGCAGGTCGCAGTAGCTTAACAAGACGGTTTAAATGTCCCTTGGATGAGACGTGTAGCTCGCAGTATAGCTTAACAAGACAGTTTAAATGCCCCTTGGAAGAGCGGTGGAGTTCGCAGTAGCTTAACAAGACAGTTTAAATGCCCCTTGGAAGAGGCATGCAGGTCGCAGCACCTTAACAAGACTGTTTAAATAACCCTTGGAAGAGAAGTGCAGGTCGCAGTATCTTAAAAGATGTTTTAAATGTCCCTTGTTAGAGACATGCAGGTCGCAGTAGCTTAAAAAGATGGTTTAAATCCCCCTTGGAAGAGACTTGCAGGTCGCAGCAGCTTAACAAGAGGGTTTAAATGCCCCTTGGAATAGGCTTGCAGGTCGCAGTAGCTTACCAAGACGGTTTAAATGCCCCTTGGAAAAGGCTTGCAGGTCGCAGTAGCTTAACAAGACGGTTTAAATGCCCCTTGGAAGAGAGGTGGAGGTCGCAGTAGCTTAACAAGACAGTTTAAATGCCCCTTGGAAGATACGTGCAGGTCGCAGCAGCTTAACAAGACGGTTTAAATGCCACTTGGAAGAGACGTGCAGGTCGCAGTAGCTAAACAAGACTGTTTAAATGCCCATTGGAAGAGACATGCAGGTCGCAGGAGCTTAACAAGACGGTTTAAATGCCCCTTGGAAGAGAGGTGGAGGTCGCAGTAGCTTAACAAGACAGTTTAAATGCCCCTTGGAAGATACGTGCAGGTCGCAGCAGCTTAACAAGACGGTTTAAATGCCCCTTGGAAGAGAGGTGGAGGTCGCAGTAGCTTAACAAGACGGTTTAAATGCCCCTTGAAAGAGACGTGCAGGTCGCAGTAGCTAAACAAGACTGTTTAAATGCCCATTGGAAGAGACATGCAGGTCGCAGGAGCTTAACAAGACGGTTTAAATGCCCCTTGGAAGAGACGTGGAGGTTGCAGTAGCTTAACAAGACGGTTTAAATGCCCCTTGGAAGAGACATGCAGGTCGCAGAAGCTTAAGAAGACGGTTTAAATGCCCCTTGGAAAAGTCGTGGAAGTTACAGTAGATTAAGAAGACGGTTTAAATGCCCCTTGGAGGAGACGTGCAAGTCGCAGTAGCTTAACAAGACTGTTTAAATGCCCCTTAGAAGAGACGTGCAGGTCACAGAAGCTTAACAAGACGGTTTAAATGCCCCTTGGAAGAGACATGCAGGTCGCAGCAGCTTAACAAGACGGTTTAAATGCCCCTTGGAAGAGACGTGGAGGTCGCAGTAGCTTAACAAGACTGTTTAAATGCCTTTGGAAGAGACATGCAGGTCGCAGTAGCTTAACAAGATGGTTTAAATGCCCCTTGGAAAAGTGCTGGAATTTACAGTAGCTTAAGAAGACGGTTTAAATGCACCTTGGTAGAGATGTGCAAGTTGCAGTAGCTTAACAAGACTGTTTAAATGCCCCTTAGAAGAGACGTGCAGGTGGCAGAAGCTAAACAAAAGACATTTTAAATGCCCCTTGGAAGAGACGTGCAGGTCGCTGTAGCTTAACAAGATGGTATAAATGCCCCTTGGAAGAGCGGTGGAGGTCGCAGTAGCTTAAGAAGACAGTTTAAATGCCCCATGGAAGAGATGTGCAGGTTGCAGTAGCTGAATAAGACGTTTAAATGCCCCGTGGAATAGGCTTGCAGGTCGCAGTAGCTTACCAAGACAATTTAATTCCCCTTGGATGGGACGTGCAGGTCGCAGTAGCTTAACAAGACGGTTTAAATGCCCCTTGGAAGAGACGTGCAGGTCGCAGTAGCTTAACAAGACGGTTTAAATGCCCCCTTGGAATAGGCTTGCATGTCGCAGTAGCTTAACAAGACGGATTAAATGCCCCTTATAAGAGACGTGCAAGTTACAGTAGCTTAATAAGACGGTTTAAAAGCCCCTTGGAAGAGATGTGTAGGTCGCAGGAGCTTAACAAGATGGTTTAAATGCCCCTTGGAAGAGCGGTGGAGGTCGCCGTAGCTTATAAAGATGGTTTAAATGCCCCTTGGAAGAGACATGCAGGACGCAGCAGCTTAAAAAGACGGTTTAAATGCCACTTGGAAGAGACGTGCAGGTCGCAGAGGCTTAACAAGACGGTTTAAATGCCCCTTGGAAGAGCGGTGCATGTCGCAGTAGCTTAACAAGATGGTTTAAATGCCCCTTGGAAGAGCGGTGGAGGTCACATTAGCTTAACAAGACAGTTTAAATGCCCCTTGGAAGAGACGTGCAGGTCGCAGTAGCTTATCAAGACGGTTTAAATGCCCCTTGGAATAGACGAGCAGGTCGCAGTAGCTTAACAAGACGGTTTAAATGCAACTTGGAAGAGACGTACAGGTCGCAGTAGCTTAACAAGACGGTTTAAATCCCCATTGGAAGAGACGTGCAGGTCGCAGCAGCTTAACAAGAGGGTTTAAATGCCCCTTGGAATAGGCTTGCAGGTCGCAGTAGCTTAACAAGACGGTTTAAATGCCCCTTGGAAGAGACTTGCAGGTCGCAGTAGCTTAACAACACGGTTTAAATTCCCCTTGGAAGAGAGGTGGAGGTCGCAGTAGCTTAACAAGACAGTTTAAATGATCCTTGGAGAGACATGCAGGTCGCAGTAGCATAATAAGATGGTTTAAATGCCCCTTGGAAGAGATGTGCAGGTCGCAGTAGCTTAATAAGACGGGTTAAATGCCCCTTGGAAGAGAGGTGGAGGACGCAGTAGCTTAACAAGACAATTTAAATGCCCCTTGGAAGAGACGTGCAGGTCGCAGTAGCTTAACAAGACGGTTTAAATGCCCCTTGGAATAGACATGCAGGTCACAGCCGCTTAACAAGACGGTTTAAATGCCCCTTGGAAGAGACGTGGAGGTCGCAGTAGCTTAACAAGACGGTTTAAATGACCCTTGGAAGAGCGGTGGAGGTCGCAGTAGCTTAACAAGACAGTTTAAATGCCCCTTGAAAGAGACGTGCAGGTCGCAGTAGCTTAACAAAACGCTTTAAATGCCACTTGGAAGAGACGTGCAGGTCGCAGTAGCTTAAAAAGACAGTTTAAATGCCTCTTGAAAGAGACGTGCAGGTCGCAGTAGCTTAACAAGACGGTTTAAATGCCCCTTGGAATAGACATGCAGGTCACAGCAGCTTAACAAGACGGTTTAAATGCCCCTTGGAAGAGACGTGAAGGTCGCAGTAGCTTAACAAGACAGTTTAAATGCCTCTTGAAAAAGACGTGCAGGTCGCAGTAGCTTAACAAGACGGTTTAAATGCCCCTTGGAAGTGCGGTGGAGGTCGCAGTAGTTTAACAAGACGGTTTAAATGCCCCTTGTAATAGACATGCAGGTCACAGCAGCTTAACAAGACGGTTTAAATGCCCCTTGGAAGAGACGTGGAGGTCGCAGTAGCTTAATAAGACGGTTTAAATGCCCCCTTGAAAGAGACATGCAGGTCGCAGTAGCTTAACAAGATGGTTTAAATGCCCCTTGGAAAAGTGGTGGAGGTTACAGTAGCTTAAGAAGACGGTTTAAATGCCCCATGGAAGAGATGTGCAAGTCGCAGTAGCTTAACAAGACTGTTTAAATGCCCCATGGAAGTGCGGTGGAGGTCGCAGTAGCTTAACAAGACGGTTGAAATGCCCCTTGGAAGAGACATGCAGGTCACATCAGCTTAACAAGACGGTTTAAATGCCCCTTGGAAGAGACGTGGAGGTCGCAGTAGCTTAACAAGACGGTTTAAATGCCCCTTGGAAGAGACATGCAGGTCGCAGAAGCTAAACAAGACAGTTTAAATGCCCCTTGGAAGAGACGTGCAGGTCGCAGTAGCTTAAAAAGATGGTTTAAATGCCCCTTGGAAGAGCGGTGGAGGTCGCAGTAGCTAAAGAAGACAGTTTAAATGCCCCTTGGAAGAGACATGCAGGTCGCAGTAGCTTAACAAGAGGGTTTAAATGCCCCTTGGAAGAGGCTTGCAGGTCGCAGTAGCTTACCAAGACGATTTATATGACCCTTGGAAGAGACGTGCAGGTCGCAGTAGCTTAACAAGACAGTTTAACTGCCCCTTGGAAGAACGGTGGAGGTCGCAGTAGCTTAACAAGACAGTTTAAATGCCACTTGGAAGAAACATGCAGGTCGAAGCAGCTTAACAAGAGTGTTTAAATGCCCCTAGTAAAAGACGTGCAGGTCGCAGAGGCTTAACAAGACAGTTTAAATGCCCCTTGGAAGAGAAGTGCAAGTTACAGTAGCTTAACAAGACAGTTTAAATGCCCCTTGGAAGAGATGTGCAGGTCGCAGTAGCTTAACAAGATGGTTTAAATGCCCCTTGGAAGAGCCGTGCCAGTCGCAGTAGCTTAAAAAACGGTTTAAATGCGCCATGGAAGAGACGTGCAAGTCGCAGAAGCTTAACAAGATAGTTTAAATGCACCTTGGGAAAGACGAGCAGGTCGCAGTAGCTTAACAAGACGGTTTAAATGCCCCTTGGAAGAGACGTGCAGGTCGCAGTAGCTTAACAAGACAGTTTAAATCCCCCATGGAAGAGACGTGCAAGTCGCAGTAGATTAACAAGATGGTTTAAATGCCCCTTGGAAGAGCGTTGGAGGTCGCAGTAGCTTAACAAGACAGCTTAAATGCCCCTTGGAAGAGACGTGCAGGTCGCAGTAGCTTAACAAGATGGTTTAAATGCCCCTTGGAAGAGCGGTGGAGGTCGCAGTAGCTTAAAAAGATGGTTTAAATGCCCCTTGGAAGAGACAAGCAGTTCGCAGCAGCTTAAAAAGACGGTTTAAATGCCCCTTGGAAGAGGCTTGCAGGTCGCAGTAGCTTACCAAGACGGTTTAAATGCCCCTTGGAAGAGACGTGCAGGTCGCAGTAGCTTAACAAGTTGGTTTAAATGCCCCTTGGAAGAGCGATGGAGGTCGCAGTAGCTTAACAAGATGGTTTAAATGCCCCTTGGAAGAGACATGCAGTTCGCAGCAGCTTAAAAAGACGGTTTAAATGCCCCTTGGAAGAGACGTGCAGGTCGCAGTGGCTTAACAAGACGGTTTAAATGCCCCTTGGAAGAGACATGCAGGTCGCAGTAGCTTAACAAGATGGTTTAAATGCCCCTTGGAAGAGACGTGCAGGTAGCAGTAGCTTAACAAGACTGTTTAAATGCCCCTTGTAAAAGTGGTGGAGGTTACAGTAGCTTAACAAAACGGTTTAAATGCCCCTTGGAAGAGACGTGCAAGTCGCAGTAGCTTAAAAAGACGGTTTAAATGCGCCTTGGAAGAGATGTGCAGGTCTCAGTAGCTTAACAAGATGGTTTAAATGCCCCTTGGAAGAGCGGTGGAGGTCGCAGTAGCTTAAGAAGACAGCTTAAATGCCCCTTGAAAGAGACGTGCAGGCCGCAGTAGCTTAATAAGACCGTTTAAATGCCCCTTGGAAGTGCGGTGGATGTCGCAGTAGCTTAACAAGACGGTTTAAATGGCCCTTGGAAGAGACATGCAGGTCGCAGCAGCTTAACAAGATGGTTTAAATGCCCCTTGGAAGAGACGTGCAGGTAGCAGTGGCTTAACAAGACAGTTTAAATGCCCCTTGGAAGAGACATGCAAGTCGCAGTAGCTTAAAAAGAAGGTTTAAACGCGCCTTGGAAGAGACGTGCAGGTCGCAGTAGCTTAACAAGATGGTTTAAATGCCCCTTGGAATAGAAGAGCAGGTCGCAGTAGCTTAACAATACGGTTTAAATGCCCTTTGAAAGAGACGTGCAGGTCGCAGTAGCTTAACAAGACGGTTTAAATCCCCCTTGGAAGAGACGTGCAGGTCGCAGCAGCTTAACAAGAGGGTTTAAATGCCCCTTGGAATAGGCTTGCAGGTCGCAGTAGCTTACCAAGACGGTTTAATTGCCCCTTGGAAGAGACGTGCAGGTCGCAGTAGCTTAACAAGACGGTTTAAATGCCCATTGGAAGAGAGGTGGAGGTCGCAGTAGCTTAACAAGACAGTTTAAATGCCCCTTGGAAGAGACGTGCAAGTCGCAGACGCTTAACAAGACGGTTTAAATGCCACTTGGAAGAGACGTGCAGGTCGCAGTAGCTTAACAAGACGGTTTAAATGTCCCTTGGAAGAGTGGAGGAGGTCGCAGTATCTTAACAAGACAGTTTAAATGCCCCTTGGAAGAGACGTGCAAGTCGCAGACGCTTAACAAGACGGTTTAAATGCCCCTTGGAAGAGACGTGCAGGTCACAGCAGCTTAACAAGACGGTTTAAATGTCCCTTGGAAGAGTGGAGGAGGTCGCAGTAGCTTAACAAGACTGTTTAAATGCCCCTTAGAAGAGACGTGCAGGTCGCAGAAGCTTAACAAGACGGTTTAAATGGCCATTGGAAGTGTGGTGGAGGTCGCAGTAGCTTAACAAGACGGTTTAAATGCCCCTTAGAAGAGACATGCAGGTCGCAGCAGCTTAACAAGACAGTTTAAATAACCCTTGGAACAGACGTGGAGGTCGCAGTAGCTTAACAAGGCGGTTTAAATGCCCCTTGGAAGAGACATGCAGGTCGCAGTAGCTTAACAAAGCGTTTTAAATTCCCCTTGAAAGAGACGTGCAGGTCGCAGTAGCTTAAGAAGACGGTTTAAATGCCCCTTGGAAAAGTGGTGGAGGTTACAGTAGCTTAAGAAGACGGTTTAAATGCCCCTTGGAAGAGACGTGCAAGTCGCAGTAGCTTAACAAGACTGTTTAAATGCCCCTTAGAAGAGACGTGCAGGTCACAGAAGCTAAACAAGACAGTTTAAATGCCCCTTGGAAGAGACGTGCAGGTCGCAGAAGCTCAACAAGACAGTTTAAATGCCCCTTGGAAGAGACGTGCATGTCGCAGTAGCTTAACAAGATGGTTTAAATGCCCCTTGGAAGAGACGTGCAGTTAGCAGTAGCTTAACAAGACTGTTTAAATGCCCCTTGTAAAAGTGGTGGAGGTTACAGTAGCTTAACAAAACGGTTTAAATGCCCCTTGGAAGAGACGTGCAAGTCGCAGTAGCTTAAAAAGACGGTTTAAATGCCCCTTGGAAGAGCGGTGGAGGTCGCAGTAGCTTAAGAAGACAGCTTAAATGCCCCTTGAAAGAGACGTGCAGGCCGCAGTAGCTTAACAAGACCGTTTAAATGCCCCTTGGAAGTGCGGTGGATGTCGCAGTAGCTTAAAAAGACGGTTTAAATGGCCCTTGGAAGAGACATGCAGGTCGCAGCAGCTTAACAAGATGGTTTAAATGCCCCTTGGAAGAGACGTGAGGGTAGCAGTGGCTTAACAAGATGGTTTAAATGCCCCTTGGAAGAGACATGCATGTCGCAGTAGCTTAACAAGACAGTTTAAATGCCCCTTGGAAGAGACATGCAAGTCGCAGTAGCTTAAAAGGAAGGTTTAAACGCGCCTTGGAAGAGACGTGCAGGTCGCAGTAGCTTAACAAGATGGTTTAAATGCCCCTTGGAATAGAAGAGCAGGTCGCAGTAGCTTAACAATACGGTTTAAATGCCCTTTGAAAGAGACGTGCAGGTCGCAGTAGCTTAACAAGACGGTTTAAATCCCCCTTGGAAGAGACGTGCAGGTCGCAGCAGCTTAACAAGAGGTTTTAAATGCCCCTTGGAATAGGCTTGCAGGTCGCAGTAGCTTACCAAGACGGTTTAATTGCCCCTTGGAAGAGACGTGCAGGTCGCAGTAGCTTAACAAGACGGTTTAAATGCCCATTGGAAGAGAAGTGGAGGTCGCAGTAGCTTAACAAGACAGTTTAAATGCCCCTTGGAAGAGACGTGCAAGTCGCAGACGCTTAACAAGACGGTTTAAATGCCAATTGGAAGAGACGTGCAGGTCGCAGTAGCTTAACAAGACGGTTTAAATGTCCCTTGGAAGAGTGGAGGAGGTCGCAGTATCTTAACAAGACAGTTTAAATGCCCCTTGGAAGAGACGTGCAAGTCGCAGACGCTTAACAAGACGGTTTTAAATGCCCCTTGGAAGAGACGTGCAGGTCACAGCAGCTTAACAAGACGGTTTAAATGTCCCTTGGAAGAGTGGAGGAGGTCGCAGTAGCTTAACAAGACTGTTTAAATGCCCCTTAGAAGAGACGTGCAGGTCGCAGAAGCTTAACAAGACGGTTTAAATGGCCATTGGAAGTGTGGTGGAGGTCGCAGTAGCTTAACAAGACGGTTTAAATGCCCCTTAGAAGAGACATGCAGGTCGCAGCAGCTTAACAAGACGGTTTAAATAACCCTTGGAACAGACGTGGAGGTCGCAGTAGCTTAACAAGACGGTTTTAATGCCCCTTGGAAGAGACATGCAGGTCGCGGTAGCTTAACAAAGCGTTTTAAATTCCCCTTGAAAGAGACGTGCAGGTCGCAGTAGCTTAAGAAGACGGTTTAAATGCCCTTTGGAAAAGTGGTGGAGGTTACAGCAGCTTAAGAAGACGGTTTAAATGCCCCTTGGAAGAGACGTGCAAGTCGCAGTAGCTTAACAAGACTGTTTAAATGCCCCTTAGAAGAGACGTGCAGGTCACAGAAGCTAAACAAGACAGTTTAAATGCCCCTTGGAAGAGACGTGCAGGTCGCAGAAGCTCAACAAGACAGTTTAAATGCCCCTTGGAAGAGACGTGCATGTCGCAGTAGCTTAACAAGATGGTTTAAATGCCCCTTGGAAGAGCGGTGGAGGTCGCAGTAGCTAAAGAAGACAGTTTAAATGCCCCTTGGAAGAGACGTGCAGGTCGCAGTAGCTTAACAAGAGGGTTTAAATGCCCCTTGGAAGAGGCTTGCAGGTCGCAGTAGCTTACCAAGACGATTTAAATGCCCCTTGGAAGAGACGTGCAGGTCGCAGTAGCTTAACAAGACAGTTTATATGCCCCTTGGAAGAGGCTTGCAGGTCGCAGTAGCTTAACAAGACGGTTTAAATGTCCCTTGGAAGAGACGTGTAGCTCGCAGTATAGCTTAACAAGACAGTTTAAATGCCCCTTGGAAGAGCGGTGGAGTTCGCAGTAGCTTAACAAGACAGTTTAAATGCCCCTTGGAAGAGACATGCAGGTCGCAGCACCTTAACAAGACTGTTTAAATAACCCTTGGAAGAGAAGTGCAGGTCGCAGTAGCTTAAAACACGTTTTAAATGTCCCTTGGTAGAGACATGCCGTTCGCAGTAGCTTAAAAAGATGGTTTAAATCCCCCTTGGAAGAGACGTGCAGGTCGCAGCAGCTTAACAAGAGGGTTTAAATGCCCCTTGGAATAGGCTTGCAGGTCGCAGTAGCTTACCAAGACGGTTTAAATGCCCCTTGGAAAAGGCTTGCAGGTCGCAGTAGCTTAACAAGACGGTTTAAATGCCCCTTGGAAGAGTGGTGGAGGTCGCAGTAGCTTAATAAGACGGTTTAAATGCCCTTTGGAAGAGATGTGCAGGTCGCAGTAGCTTAATAAGACGGTTTAAATGCCCCTTGGAAGAGAGGTGGAGGTCGCAGTAGCTTAACAAGACAGTTTAAATGCCCCTTGGAAGATACGTGCAGGTCGCAGCAGCTTAACAAGACGGTTTAAATGCCACTTGGAAGAGACGTGCAAGTCGCAGTAGCTTAACAAGACGGTTTAAATGCCCCTTGGAAGAGCGGTGGAGGTCGCAGTAGCTTAATAAGACGGTTTAAATGCCCCTTGAAAGAGACGTGCAGGTCGCAGTAGCTTAACAAGACTGTTTAAATGCCCATTGGAAGAGACATGCAGGTCGCAGGAGCTTAACAAGACGGTTTAAATGCCCCTTGGAAGAGACGTGGAGGTCGCAGTAGCTTAACAAGACGGTTTAAATGCCCCTTGGAAGAGACATGCAGGTCGCAGAAGCTTAAGAAGACGGTTTAAATGCCCCTTGGAAAAGTCGTGGAGGTTACAGTAGATTAAGAAGACGGTTTATATGCCCCTTGGAGGAGACGTGCAAGTCGCAGTAGCTTAACAAGACTGTTTATATGCCCCTTAGAAGAGACGTGCAGGTCGCAGCAGCTTAACAAGAGGGTTTAAATGCCCCTTGGAAGAGCGGTGGAGGTCGCAGTAGCTTAACAAGACGGTTTAAATGCCCCTTGAAAGAGACGTGCAGGTCGCAGTAGCTTACCAAGACGGTTTAAATGCCCCTTGGAAAAGGCTTGCAGGTCGCAGTAGCTTAACAAGACGGTTTAAATGCCCCTTGGAAGAGTGGTGGAGGTCGCAGTAGCTTAATAGGACCGTTTAAATGCCCTTTGGAAGAGATGTGCAGGTCGCAGTAGCTTAATAAGACGGTTTAAATGCCCCTTGGAAGAGAGGTGGAGGTCGCAGTAGCTTAACAAGACAGTTTAAATGCCCCTTGGAAGATACATGCAGGTCGCAGCAGCTTAACAAGACGGTTTAAATGCCACTTGGAAGAGACGTGCAAGTCGCAGTAGCTTAACAAGATGGTTTAAATGCCCCTTGGAAGAGCGGTGGAGGTCGCAGTAGCTTAACAAGACGGTTTAAATGCCCCTTGAAAGAGACGTGCAGGTCGCAGTAGCTTAACAAGACTGTTTAAATGCCCATTGGAAGAGACATGCAGGTCGCAGGAGCTTAACAAGACGGTTTAAATGCCCCTTGGAAGAGACGTGGAGGTCGCAGTAGCTTAAGAAGACGGTTTAAATGCCCCTTGGAAGAGACATGCAGGTCGCAGAAGCTTAAGAAGACGGTTTAAATGCCCCTTGGAAAAGTCGTGGAGGTTACAGTAGATTAAGAAGATGGTTTAAATGCCCCTTGGAGGAGAAGTGCAAGTCGCAGTAGCTTAACAAGACTGTTTATATGCCCCTTAGAAGAGACGTGCAGGTCACAGAAGCTTAACAAGACGGTTTAAATGCCCCTTGGAAGAGACATGCAGGTCGCAGCAGCTTAACAAGACGGTTTAAATTCCCCTTGGAAGAGACGTGGAGGTACCAGTAGCTTAACAAGACTGTTTAAATGCCCTTGGAAGTGACATGCAGGTCGCAGTAGCTTAACAAGATGGTTTAAATGCCCCTTGGAAAAGGGCTGGAATTTACAGTAGCTTAAGAAGACGGTTTAAATGCCCCTTGGTAGAGATGTGCAAGTCGCAGTAGCTTAACAAGACTGTTTAAATGCCCCTTAGAAGAGACGTGCAGGTGGCAGAAGCTAAACAAAAGACATTTTAAATGCCCCTTGGAAGAGACGTGCAGGTCGCAGTAGCTTAACAAGATGGTTTAAATGCCCCTTGGAAGAGCGGTGGAGGTCGCAGTAGCTTAAGAAGACAGTTTAAATGCCCCATGGAAGAGATGTGCAGGTTGCAGTAGCTGAATAAGACGTTTAAATGCCCCGTGGAATAGGCTTGCAGGTCGCAGTAGCTTACCAAGACGATTTAATTCCCCTTGGATGGGACGTGCAGGTCGCAGTAGCTTAACAAGACGGTTTAAATGCCCCTTGGAAGAGACGTGCAGGTCGCAGTAGCTTAACAAGACGGTTTAAATGCCCCCTTGGAATAGGCTTGCATGTCGCAGTAGCTTAACAAGACGGTTTAAATGCCCCTTATAAGAGACGTGTAAGTTACAGTAGCTTAACAAGACGGTTTAAAAGCCCCTTGGAAGAGATGTGTAGGTCGCAGTAGCTTAACAAGATGGTTTAAATGCCCCTTGGAAGAGCGGTGGAGGTCGCAGTAGCTTATCAAGATGGTTTAAATGCCCCTTGGAAGAGACATGCAGGACGCAGCAGCTTAAAAAGACGGTTTAAATGCCACTTGGAAGAGACGTGCAGGTCGCAGAGGCTTAACAAGACGGTTTAAATGCCCCTTGGAAGAGCGGTGCATGTCGCAGTAGCTTAACAAGATGGTTTAAATGCCCCTTGGAAGAGCGGTGGAGGTCGCATTAGCTTAACAAGACAGTTTAAATGCCCCTTGGAAGAGATGTGCAGGTCGCAGTAGCTTAATAAGACGGTTTAAATGCCCCTTGGAAGAGATGTGCAGGTCGCAGTAGCTTAATAAGACGGTTTAAATGCCCCTTGGAAGAGAGGTGGAGGACGCAGTAGCTTAACAAGACAATTTAAATGCCCCTTGGAAGAGACGTGCAGGTCGCAGTAGCTTAACAAGACGGTTTAAATGCCCCTTGGAATAGACATGCCAGTCACAGCCGCTTAACAAGACGGTTTAAGTGCCCCTTGAAAGAGACGTGGAGGTCGCAGTAGCTTAACAAGACGGTTTAAATGACCATTGGAAGAGCGGTGGAGGTCGCAGTAGCTTAACAAGACAGTTTAAATGCCCCTTGAAAGAGACGTGCAGGTCGCAGTAGCTTAACAAAACGCTTTAAATGCCACTTGGAAGAGACGTGCAGGTCGCAGTAGCTTAAAAAGACAGTTTAAATGCCTCTTGAAAGAGACGTGCAGGTCGCAGTAGCTTAACAAGACGGTTTAAATGCCCCTTGGAATAGACATGCAGGCCACAGTAGCTTAACAAGACGGTTTAAATGCCCCTTGGAAGAGACGTGAAGGTCGCAGTAGCTTAACAAGACGGTTTAAATGCCCCTTGGAAGAGACATGCAGGTCGCAGTAGCTTAACAAGAAAGTTTAAATGCCCCTTGAAAGAGACATGCAGGTCACAGCAGCTTAACAAGACGGTTTAAATGCCCCTTGGAATAGACATGCAGGTCACAGTAGCTTAACAAGACGGTTTAAATGCCACTTGGAAGAGATGTGCAGGTCGCAGTAGCTTAAGAAGACAGTTTAAATGCCCCTTGGAAGAGATGTGCAGGTCGCAGTAGCTTAACAAGATGGTTTAAATGCCCCTTGGAAGAGCGGTGGAGGTCGCAGTAGCTTAACACGATGGTTTAAATGCCACTTGGAAGAGACATGCAGGTCGCAGCAGCATAAAAAGACGGTTTAAATGCCCCTTGGAAGAGACGTGCATGTCGTAGAGGCTTAACAAGACGGTTTAAATGCCCCTTGGAAGAGACATGCAAGTCGCAGTAGCTTAACAAGACGTTTTAAATGCCCTTGGAAAAGTGGTGGAGGTTACAGTAGATTAACATGATGGTTTAAATGCCCCTTGGAAGAGACGATCAAGTATCAGGAGTTAAAAAAGAAGGTTTAAATGCGCCTTGGAAGAGAAATGCAGGTCGCAGTAGCATAACAAGACGGTTTAAATGCCCCTTGGAAGAGACAATCAGGTCGCAGTAGCTTAACAAGATGGTTTAAATGCCCCTTGGAAGAGACCTGCAGGTAGCAGTAGCTTAACAAGACGGTTTAAATGCCCCTTGGAAGAGACGAGCAGGTCGCAGGATCTTAACAAGAGGGTTTAAATGTCCCTTAGAATAGGCTTGCAGGTCGCAGTTGCATAACAAGACGGTTTAAATGCCCCTTGGAAGAGACGAGCAGGTCGCAGGATCTTAACAAGAGGGTTTAAATGCCCCTTAGAATAGGCTTGCAGGTCGCAGTAGCTTAAAAAGATGGTTTAAATGCCCCATGGAAAAGTGGTGGAGGTTACAGTAGCCTAAAAAGACGGTTTAAATGCCCCTTGTAAGAGAAGTGCAAGTTACAGTAGCTTAACAAGACTGTTTAAATGCCCATTGGAAGAGATGTGCAGGTCGCAGTAGCTTAACAAGATGGTTTAAATGCCCCTTGGAAGAGCGGTGGAGGTCGCTGTAGCTTATCACGATGGTTTAAATGACCCTTGGAAGAGACGTGCAGGTCGCAGAGGCTTAACAAGATGGTTTAAATGCCCCTTTGAAGAGACATGCAGGTCGCAGTAGCTTAACAAGACGGTTTAAATGCCCCTTGGAAGAGACGTGCAAGTCGCAGTAGCTTAACAAGACGGTTTAAATGCCCCTTGGAAAAGTGGTGGAGGTTACAGTAGGTTAACAAGATGGTTTAAATGCCCCTTGGAAGAGATGATCAAGTCGCAGGAGCTTAAAAAGAAGGTTTAAATGCGCCTTGGAAGAGAAGTGCAGGTCGCAGTAGCTTAACAAGACAGTTTAAATGCCCCTTGGAAGAGACGAGCAGGTCGCAGTAGCTTAACAAGACGGTTTAAATGCCCCTTGGAAGAGAAGTGCAGGTAGCAGTAGCTTAACAAGACGGTTTAAATCCCCCTTGGAAGAGACATGCAGGTCGCAGTATCTTAACAAGAGGGTTTAAATGCCCCTTAGAATAGGCTTGCAGGTCGCAGTAGCTTAACAATACAGTTTAAATGCCCCGTGGAAGAGACGTGCAGGTCGCAGTAGCTTAATAAGACGGTTTAAATGCCCCTTGGAAGAGAGGTGGAGGTCGCAGTAGCTTAACAAGACGGTTTAAATGCCCCTTGGAAGTGCGGTGGAGGTCGCAGTAGCTTAACAAGATGGTTTAAATGCCCCTTGGAAGAGACATGCAGGTCGCAGCTGCTTAACAAGACGGTTTAAATGCCCCTTGGAAGAGACGTGCAGGACGCAGTAGCTTAACAAGACAGGTTAAATGCCCCTTGGAAGAGACATGCAGGTCGCAGTAGCTTAACAAGACAGTTAAATGCCCCTTGGAAGAGACGTGCAGGTCGCAGTAGCTTAACAAGACGGTTTAAATCCCCCTTGGAAGAGATGTGCAGGTCGCAGTAGGTTAACAAGAGGGTTTAAATGCCCCTTGAAATAGGCTTGCTGGTCGCAGTAGCTTAACAAGACGGTTTAAATGCCCCTTGGAAGAGACGTGCAGGTCGCATTAGCTTAACAAGACAGTTTAAATGAACCTTGGAAGAGCGGTGGAGGTTGCAGTAGCTTAACAAGACAGTTTAAATGCCACTTGGAAGAAACATGCAGGTCGAAGCAGTTAACAAGACTGTTTAAATGCCCCTAGGAAAAGACGTGTAGGTCGTAGAGGCTTAACAAGACGCTTTAAATGCCCCTCTGAAGAGACATGCAGGTCGCAGTAGCTTAACAAGACGGTTTAAATGCACCTTGGAAGAGACGTGCAGGTCGCAGTAGCTTAACAAGACGGTTTAAATGCCGCGTGGAAAAGTGGTGGAGGTTACAGTAGCTTAACCAGACGGTTTAAATGCCCCTTGGAAGAGACGTGCAAGTTACAGTAGCTTAACAAGATTTTTTAAATGCCCCTTGGAAGAGATGTGCAGGTCGCAGTAGCTTAACAAGATGGTTTAAATGCCCCTTGGAAGAGATGTGCAGGTCGCAGTAGCTTAAAACGATGATTTAAATGCCCCTTGGAAGAGACATGCAGGTCACAGCAGCTTAAAAAGACGGTTTAAATGCCCCTTGGAAGAGACTTACAGGTCGCAGTAGCTTAACAAGACGGTTTAAAAGCCCCTTGGAAAAGTGGTGGAGGTTACAGTAGCTTAACAAGATGGTTTAAATGCCCCTTGGAAGAGACGATCAAGTACCAGAAGCTTAAAAAGAAGGTTTAAATGCGCCTTGGAAGAGAACTGCAGGTCGCAGTAGCATAACAAGACGGTTTAAATGCCCCTTGGAAGAGACGAGCAGGTCGCAGTAGCTTAACAAGACGGTTTAAATGCCCCTTGGAAGAGACGTGCAGGTAGCAGTAGCTTAACAAGACGGTTTAAATCCCCCTTGGAAGAGACATGCAGGTCGCAGGATCTTAACAAGAGGTTTTAAATGCCCCTTAGAATAGGCTTGCAGGTCGCAGTAGCTTAACAAGACAGTTTAAATGACCCCTTGGAAGAGACGTGCAGGTCGCAGTAGCTTAACATGACGGTTTAAATGCCCCGTGGAAATGTGGTGGAGGTTACAGTAGATTATCAAGACGGTTTAAATGCCCCTTGTAAGAGAAGTGCAAGTTACAGTAGCTTAACAAGACGGTTTAAATGCCCCTTGGAAGAGATGTGCAGGTCGCAGTAGCTTAACAAGATGGTTTAAATGCCCCTTGGAAGAGCGGTGGAGGTCGCAGTAGCTTATCACGATGGTTTAAATGTCCCTTGGAAGAGACATGCAGGTCGCAGGATCTTAACAAGAGGGTTTAAATGCCCCTTAGAATAGGCTTGCAGGTCGCAGTAGCTTAACAATACAGTTTAAATGCCCCTTGGAAGAGACATGCAGGTCGCAGTAGCTTAATAAGATGGTTTAAATGCCCCTTGGAAGAGGCGAGCAGGTCGCAGTAGCTTAACAAGACGGTTTAAATGTCCCTTGGAAGAGACGTGCAGGTCGCAGTAGCTTAACAAGACGGTTTAAATCCCCCTTGGAAGAGATGTGAAGGTCGCAGTAGCTTAACAAGAGGGTTTAAATGCCCCTTGAAATAGGCTTGCTGGTCGCAGTAGCTTACCAAGACGATTTAAATGCCCCTTGGAAGAGACATGCAGGTCGCAGTAGATTAACAAGACAGTTTAAATGCCCCTTGGAAGAGCGGTGGAGGTCGCAGTAGCTTAACAAGACAGTTTAAATGCCCTTTGGAAGAGACATGCAGGTCGCAGTAGCTTAACAAGACGGATTAAATGCCTCGTGGAAAAGTGGTGGAGGTTACAGTAGCTTAACAAGACGGTTTAAATGCCCCTTAGAAGAGATGTGCAGGTCGCAGTAGCTTAACAAGATGGTTTAAATGCCCCTTGGAAGAGCGGTGGAGGTCGCAGTAGCTTAACACGATGGTTTAAATGCCCCTTGGAAGAGTTATGCAGGTCGCAGTAGCTTAAAAAGACGGTTTAAATGCCTCTTGGAAAAGTGGTGGAGGCTACAGTAGCTTAACAAGACGGTTTAAATGCCCCTTGGAAGAGACATGCAGGTCGCAGTAGCTTAACAAGACGTTTTAAATGCCCCTTGGAAAAGTGGTGGAGGTTACAGTAGCTTAACAAGACGGTTTAAATGCCCCTTGGAAGAGACGAGCAGGTCGCAGTAGCTTAACAAGACGGTTTAAATGCCCCTTGGAAGAGACGTGCAGGTACCAGTAGCTTAACAAGACGGTTTAAATCCCCCTTGGAAGAGACATGCAGGTCACAGGATCTTAACAAGAGGGTTTAAATGCCCCTTGGAAGAGACGTGCAGGTTGCAGTAGCTTAACAAGACAGTTTAAATGCCCCTTGGAAGAAACATGCAGGTCGCAGGAGCTTAACAAGAGGGTTTAAATGCCCCTTGGAAGAGACGTGCAGGTCGCAGTAGCTTAACAAGATGGTTTAAATGCCCCTTGGAAGAGCGGTGGAGGTCGCAGTAGCTTAACAAGACTGTTTAAATGCCCCTTGGAAGAGACATGCAGGTCGCAGTAGCTTAACAAGACTGTTTAAATGCACCTTGGAAGAGACATGCAGGTCGCAGTAGCTTAACAAGAGGGTTTAAATGCCAATTTCAAGAGACGAGCAGGTCGCAGGAGCTTAATAAGAGGGTTTAAATGCCCCTTGGAAGAGACGTGCAGGTCGCAGTAGCTTAACAAGATGGTTTAAATGCCCCTTGGAAGAGCGGTGGAGGTCGCAGAAGCTTAACAAGACTGTTTAAATGCCCCTTGGAAGAGACATGCAGGTCGCAGTAGCTTAACAAGACTGTTTAAATGCACCTTGGAAGAGACATGCAGGTCGCAGTAGCTTAACAAGCGGGTTTAAATGCCAATTTCAAGAGACGAGCAGGTCGCAGGAGCTTAATAAGAGGGTTTAAATGCCCCTTGAAAGAGACGTGCAGGTCGCAGTAGCTTAACAAGATGGTTTAAATGCCCCTTGGAAGAGCGGTGGAGGTCGCAGTAGCTTAACAAGACTGTTTAAATGCCCCTTGGAAGAGACATGCAGGTCGCAGTAGCTTAACAAGACTGTTTAAATGCACCTTGGAAGAGACATGCAGGTCGCAGTAGCTTAACAAGAGGGTTTAAATGCCAATTTCAAGAGACGAGCAGGTCGCAGGAGCTTAAAAAGAGGGTTTAAATGTCCCTTGGAAGAGACGTTCAAGTCACAGTAGCGTAAAAAGACTGTTTAAATGCGCCTTGGAAGAGACGTGCAGGTCGCAGAAGCTTAACAAGACGCTTTAAATGCCCCTTGGAAGAGAGGTGGAGGTCGCAGTAGCTTAACAAGACAATTTAAATGCCCCTTGGAAGAGACGTGCAGGTCGCAGTAGCTTAACAAGAGGTTTTAAATGCCCCTTGGAAGAGACGTGCAGGTCGCAGTAGCTTAACAAGACAGTTTAAAGGCTCCTTGGAAGATCGGTGGAGGTCGCAGTAGCTTAACAAGACAGTTTAAATGCCACTTGGAAGAAACATGCAGGTCGAAGCAGCTTAACAAGACTGTTTAAATGCCCCTAGGAAAAGACGTGCAGGTCGCAGAGGCTTAACAAGACGGTTTAAATACCCCTTGGAAGAGACATGCAGGTCGCAGTAGCTTAACAAGACGTTTAAATGCCCCTTGGAAGAGACATGCAGGTCGCAGTAGCTTAACAAGATGGATGAAATGCCCCGTGGAAAAGTGGTGGAGGTTACAGTAGCTTAACAAGATGGTTTAAATGCCCCTTGGCAGAGACTTGCAAGTTACAGTAGCTTAACAAGACGGATTAAATGCCCCTTGGAAGAGATGTGCAGGTCGCAGTAGCTTAACAAGATGGTTTAAATGCCCCTTGGAAGAGCGGTGGAGGTCGCAGAAGCTTAACACGATGGTTTAAATGCCCCTTGGAAGAGACATGCAGGTTGCAGCAGCTTAAAAAGATGGTTTAAATGCCACTTGGAAGAGACGTGCAGGTCGCAGTAGCTTAACAAGACGGTTTAAATGCCCCGTGGAAAAATGGTGGAGGTTACAGTAGCTTAACAAGATGGTTTAAATGCCCCTTGGCAGAGACTTGCAAATTACAGTAGCTTAACAATACGGATTAAAGGCCCCTTGGAAGAGACGTGCAAGTCGCAGTAGCTTAACAAGACGGTTTAAATGCCCCTTGGAAAAGTGGTGGAGGTTACAGTAGCTTAACAAGATGGTTTAAATGCCCCTTGGAAGAGACGATCAAGTCGCAGGAGCTTAAAAAGAAGGTTTAAATGCGCCATGGAAGAGAACTGCAGGTCGCAGTAGCATAACAAGACGGTTTAAATTCCCCTTGGAAGAGACATGCAGGTCGCAGTAGCTTAACAAGATGGTTTAAATGGCCCTTGGAAGAGACGTGCAGGTAGCAGTAACTTAACAAGACGGTTTAAATGCCCCTTGGAAGAGACCTGCAGGTAGCAGTAGCTTAACAAGACGGTTTAAATGCCCCTTGGAAGAGACGTGCAGGTAGCAGTAGCTTAACAAGACGGTTTAAATCCCCCTTGGAAGAGACATGCAGGTCGCAGTAGCTTAAAAAGAAGGTTTAAATGCCCCTTGGAAGAGACGAGCAGGTCGCAGTAGCTTAACAAGACGGTTTAAATTGGCCTTGGAAGAGACATGTAGGTCACAGTTGCTTAACAAGATGGTTTAAATGCCCCTTGGAAGAGACGAGCAGGTCGCCGTTGCTTATCAAGACGGTTTAAATCCCTCTTGGAAGAGAAGTGCAGGTCGCAGGATCTTAAAGAAAGGGTTTAAATGCCCCTTAGAATAGGCTTGCAGGTCGCAGTAGCTTAACAAGACAGTTTAAATGCCCCTTGGAAGAGACGTGCAAGTCGCAGTAGCTTAAAAAGACGGTTTAAATGCGCCTTGGAAGAGACGTGCAGGTCGCAGTAGCTTAACAAGACGGTTTAAATGCACCTTGGAAGAGACGAGCAGGTCGCAGTAGCTTAACAAGACGGTTTAAATGGCCCTTGGAAGAGACGTGCAGATCACAGTAGCTTAACAAGACGGTTTAAATCCCCCTTGGAAGAGACGTGCAGGTCGCAGTAGCTTAACAAGATGGTTTAAATGCCCCTTGGAAGAGCGGTGGAGGTCGCAGTAGCTTAACAAGATGGTTTAAATGCCCCTTGGAAGAGACGTGCAGGTCGTAGAGGCTTAACAAAACGATTTAAATGCCCCTTGGAAGAGGCATACAGGTCGCAGTAGCTTAACAAGACGGTTTAAAAGCCCCTTGGAAGAGAAGTGCAAGTCGCAGTAGCTTAAAAGACGGTTTAAATGCCCCTTGGAAAAGTGGTGGAGGTTACAGTAGCTTAACACGATGGTTTAAATGCCCCTTGGAAGAGACGTGCAGGTCGCAGTAGCTTAACAAGACGGTTTAAATGCCCTTGGAAGAGACATGCAGGTCGCAGTAGCTTAAAAAGATGGATTAAATGCCCCTTGGAAGAGACGATCAAGTATCAGGAGCTTAAAAAGAAGGTTTAAATGCACCTTGGAAGAGAAGTGCAGGTCGCAGTAGCGTAACAAGACGGTTTAAATGCCACTTGGAAGAGAAGTGCAAGTTACAGTAGCTTAACAAGACGGTTTAAATGCCCCTTGGAAGAGATGTGCAGGTCGCAGTAGCTTAACAAGACGGTTTAAATGCCCCTTGGAAGAGACCTGCAGGTAGCAGTAGCTTAACAAGACGGTTTAAATGCCCCTTGGAAGAGACGTGCAGGTAGCAGTAGCTTAACAAGACGGTTTAAATCCCCCTTGGAAGAGACATGCAGGTCGCAGTAGCTTAAAAAGAAGGTTTAAATGCCCCTTGGAAGAGACGAGCAGGTCGCAGTAGCTTAACAAGACGGTTTAAATTGGCCTTGGAAGAGACATGCAGGTCACAGTTGCTTAACAAGACGGTTTAAATCCCCCTTGGAAGAGAAGTGCAGGTCGCAGGATCTTTACAAGAGGGTTTAAATGCCCCTTAGAATAGGCTTGCAGGTCGCAGTAGCTTAACAAGACAGTTTAAATGCCCCTTGGAAGAGACGTGCAAGTCGCAATAGCTTAAAAAGACGGTTTAAATGCGCCTTGGAAGAGACGTGCAGGTCGCAGTAGCTTCACAAGACGGTTTAAATGCCCCTTGGAAGAGACGAGCAGGTCGCAGTAGCTTAACAAGACGGTTTAAATGGCCCTTGGAAGAGACGTGCAGATCACAGTAGCTTAACAAGACGGTTTAAATCCCCCTTGGAAGAGACGTGCAGGTCGCAGTAGCTTAACAAGACGGTTTAAATGCACCTTGGAAGAGACGAGCAGGTCGCAGTAGCTTAACAAGACGGTTTAAATGGCCCTTGGAAGAGACGTGCAGATCACAGTAGCTTAACAAGACGGTTTAAATCCCCCTTGGAAGAGACGTGCAGGTCGCAGTAGCTTAACAAGATGGTTTAAATGCCCCTTGGAAGAGCGGTGGAGGTCGCAGTAGCTTAACAAGATGGTTTAAATGCCCCTTGGAAGAGACATTCAGGTCGCAGCAGCTTAAAAAGACGGTTTAAATGCCCCTTGGAAGAGACGTGCAGGTCGTAGAGGCTTAACAAAACGATTTAAATGCCCCTTGGAAGAGGCATACAGGTCGCAGTAGCTTAACAAGACGGTTTAAAAGCCCCTTGGAAGAGAAGTGCAAGTCGCAGTAGCTTAAAAGACGGTTTAAATGCCCCTTGGAAAAGTGGTGGAGGTTACAGTAGCTTAACACGATGGTTTAAATGCCCCTTGGAAGAGACGTTCAGGTCGCAGTAGCTTAACAAGACGGTTTAAATGCCCCTTGGAAGAGACATGCAGGTCGCAGTAGCTTAAAAAGATGGATTAAATGCCCCTTGGAAGAGACGATCAAGTATCAGGAGCTTAAAAAGATGGTTTAAATGCACCTTGGAAGAGAAGTGCAGGTCGCAGTAGCGTAACAAGACGGTTTAAATGCCACTTGGAAGAGAAGTGCAAGTTACAGTAGCTTAACAAGACGGTTTAAATGCCCCTTGGAAGAGACGTGCAGGTAGCAGTAGCTTAACAAGACGGTTTAAATCCCCCTTGGAAGAGACATGCAGGTCGCAGTAGCTTAAAAAGAAGGTTTAAATGCCCCTTGGAAGACACGAGCAGGTCGCAGTAGCTTAACAAGACGGTTTAAATCCCCCTTGGAAGAGACGTGCAGGTCGCAGTAGCTTAACAAGACGGTTTAAATGCACCTTGGAAGAGACGAGCAGGTCGCAGTAGCTTAACAAGATGGTATAAATGCCCCTTGGAAGAGCGGTGGAGGTCGCAGTAGCTTAAAACGATGGTTTAAATGCCCCTTGGAAGAGACGTGCAGGTCACAGTTGCTTAACAAGACGGTTTAAATCCCCCTTGGAAGAGAAGTGCAGGTCGCAGGATCTTTACAAGAGGGTTTAAATGCCCCTTAGAATAGGCTTGCAGGTCGCAGTAGCTTAACAAGACAGTTTAAATGCCCCTTGGAAGAGACGTGCAAGTCGCAATAGCTTAAAAAGACTGTTTAAATGCGCCTTGGAAGAGACGTGCAGGTCGCAGTAGCTTCACAAGACGGTTTAAATGCCCCTTGGAAGAGACGAGCAGGTCGCAGTAGCTTAACAAGACGGTTTAAATGGCCCTTGGAAGAGACGTGCAGATCACAGTAGCTTAACAAGACGGTTTAAATCCCCCTTGGAAGAGACGTGCAGGTCGCAGTAGCTTAACAAGATGGTATAAATGCCCCTTGGAAGAGCGGTGGAGGTCGCAGTAGCTTAAAACGATGGTTTAAATGCCCCTTGGAAGAGACGTGCAGGTCGTAGAGGCTTAACAAAACGATTTAAATGCCCCTTGGAAGAGGCATGCAGGTCGCAGTAGCTTAACAAGACTGTTTAAATGCCCCTTGGAAGAGACATGCAGGTCGCAGTAGCTTAACAAGACGGTTTAAATGCCCCTTGGAAAAGTGGTGGAGGTTACAGTAGCTTAACACGATGGTTTAAATGCCCCTTGGAAGAGACGTGCAGGTCGCAGTAGCTTAACAAGACGGTTTAAATGCCCCTTGGAAGAGAAGATAAAGTATCAGGAGCTTAAAAAGAAGGTTTAAATGCGCCTTGGAAGAGAAGTGCAGGTCGCAGTAGCATAACAAGACGGTTTAAATGCCCCTTGGAAGAGACGAGCAGTTCGCAGTAGCTTAGCAAGACGGTTTAAATGCCCCTTGGAAGAGACGTGCAGGTAGCAGTAGCTTAACAAGACGGTTTAAATCCCCCTTGGAAGAGACATGCAGGTCACAGGATCTTAACAAGAGGGTTTAAATGCCCCTTAGAATAGGCTTGCAGGTCGCAGTAGCTTAACAAGACAGTTTAAATGCCCCTTGGAAGAGACGTGTAGGTCGCAGTAGCTTATCAAGACGGTTTAAATGCCCCTTGAAAGAGACATGCAGGTCGCAGTAGCTTAACGAGACTGTTTAAATGCCCCTTGGAAGAGACGTGCAGGTCGCAGGAGCTTAATAAGAGGGTTTAAATGCCCCTTGGAAGAGACGTTCAAGTCACAGTAGCGTAAAAAGACTGTTTAAATGCGCCTTGGAAGAGACGTTCAGGTCGCAGAAGCTTAACAAGACGCTTTAAATGCCCCTTGGAAGAGAGGTGGAGGTCGCAATAGCTTAACAAGACAATTTAAATGCCCCTTGGAAGAGACGTGCAGGTCGCAGTAGCTTAACAAGACGGTTTAAATGCCCCTTGGAAGAGATGTGCAGGTCGCAGTAGCTTAACAAGATGGTTTAAATGCCCCGTGGAAGAGCGGTGGAGGTCGCAGTAGCTTATCACGATGGTTTAATTGCCCCTTGGAAGAGACATGCAAGTCGCAGCAGCTTAAAAAGACGGTTTAAATGACCCTTGGAAGAGACGTGCAGGTCGCAGAGGCTTAACAAGATGGTTTAAATGCCCCTTGGAAGAGACATGCAGGTCGCAGTAGCTTAACAAGATGGTTTAAAAGCCCCTTGGAAGAGACGTGCAAGTCGCAGTAGCTTAAAAAGACGGTTTAAATGCCCCTTGGAAAAGTGGTGGAGGTTACAGTAGCTTAACAAGACAGTTTAAATGCCCCTTGGAAGAGACGATCAAATCGCAGGAGCTTAAAAAGAGGGTTTAAATGCCCCTTAGAATAGGCTTGCAGGTCGCAGTAGCTTAACAATACAGTTTAAATGCCCCGTGGAAGAGACGTGCAGGTTGCAGTAGCTTAATAAGGCGGTTTAAATGCCCCTTGGAAGAGACGTGCAGGTCGCAGTAGCTTAATAAGACGGTTTAAATGCCCCTTGGAAGAGACGTGCAGGTCGCAGTAGCTTAACAAGATGGTTTAAATGCCCCTTGGAAGAGCGGTGGAGGTCGCAGTAGCTTTACAAGACTGTTTAAATGCCCCTTGGAAGAGACATGCAGGTCGCAGTAGCTTAACGAGACTGTTTAAATGCCCCTTGGAAGAGACGTGCAGGTCGCAGGAGCTTAATAAGAGGGTTTAAATGCCCCTTGGAAGAGACGTTCAAGTCACAGTAGCGTAAAAAGACTGTTTAAATGCGCCTTTGAAGAGACGTGCAGGTCGCAGAAGCTTAACAAGACGCTTTAAATGCCCCTTGGAAGAGAGGTGGAGGTCGCAATAGCTTAACAAGACAATTTAAATGCCCCTTGGAAGAGACGTGCAGGTCGCAGTAGCTTAACAAGACGGTTTAAATGCCCCTTTCAAGAGAAGTGCAGGTCGCAGGAGCTTAACAAGAGGTTTTAAATGCCCCTTGGAAGAGACGTGCAGGTCGCAGTAGCTTAACAAGACAGTATAAATGCTCCTGGGAAGAGCGGTGGAGGTCGCAGTAGCTTAACAAGATAGTTTAAATGCCACATGGAAGAAACATGCAGGTCGAAGCAGCTTAACAAGACTGTTTAAATGCCCCTAGGAAAAGACGTGCAGGTCGCAGAGGCTTAACAAGACGGTTTAAATGCCCCTTGGAAGAGACATGCAGGTCGCAGTAGCTTAACAAGACGGTTTAAAAGCCCCTTGGAAGAGACGTGCAGGTCGCAGTAGCTTAACAAGACGTATTAAATGCCCCGTGGAAAAGTGGTGGAGGTTACAGTAGCTTAACAAGATGGTTTAAATGCCCCTTGGCAGAGACTTGCAAGTTACAGTAGCTTAACAAGATGGATTAAATGCCCCTTGGAAGAGATATGCAGGTCGCAGTAGCTTAACAAGTTGGTTTAAATGCCCCTTGGAAGAGCGGTGGAGGTCGCAGAAGCTTAACACGATGGTTTAAATGCCCCTTGGAAGAGACATGCAGGTTGCAGCAGCTTAAAAAGACGGTTTAAATGCCACTTGAAAGAGACGTGCAGGTCGCAGTAGCTTAACAAGACGGTTTAAATGCCCCTTGGCATAGACTTGCAAATTACAGTAGCTTAACAAGACGGATTAAATGCCCCTTGGAAGAGACATGCAGGTTGCAGCAGCTTAAAAAGACGGTTTAAATGCCCCGTGGAAAAGTGGTGGAGGTTACAGTAGCTTAACAAGATGGTTTAAATGCCCCTTGGCAGAGACTTGCAAATTACAGTAGATTAACAAGACGGATTAAATGCCCCTTGGAAGAGACGTGCAAGTGGGAGTAGCTTAACAAGACGGTTTAAAGGCCCCTTGGAAAAGTGGTGGAGGTTACAGTAGCTTAACAAGATGGTTTAAATGCCCCTTGGAAGAGACGATCAAGTCGCAGGAGCTTAAAAAGAACGTTTAAATGCGCCATGGAAGAGAACTGCAGGTCGCAGTAGCATAACAAGACGGTTTAAATTCCCCTTGGAAGAGACATGCAGGTCGCAGTAGCTTAACAAGACGGTTTAAATGCCCCTTGGAAGAGACGTGCAGGTAGCAGTAGCTTAACAAGACGGTTTAAATGCCCCTTGGAAGAGACCTGCAGGTAGCAGTAGCTTAACAAGACGTTTTAAATGCCCCTTGGAAGAGACGTGCAGGTAGCAGTAGCTTAACAAGACGGTTTAAATCCCCCTTGGAAGAGACATGCAGGTCGCAGTAGCTTAAAAAGAAGGTTTAAATGCCCCTTGGAAAAGACGAGCAGGTCGCAGTAGCTTAACAAGACGGTTTAAATTGGCCTTGGAAGAGACATGCAGGTCACTGTTGCTTAACAAGACAGTTTAAATGCCCCTTGGAACAGACGTGGAGGTCGCAGTAGCTTAACAAGACGGTTTAAATGCCCCTTGGAAGAGACATGCAGGTCGCAGTAGCTTAACAAGACAGTTTAAATGCCGCTTGAAAGAGACGTGCAAGTCGCAGTAGCTTAAAAAGACGGTTTAAATGCGCCTTGGAAGAGACGTGCAGGTCGCAGTAGCTTAACAAGACGGTTTAAATGCCCCTTGGAATAGACGAGCAGGTCACAGTAGCTTAACAAGACGGTTTAAATGGCCCTTGGAAGAGACGTGCAGATCACAGTAGCTTAACAAGACGGTTTAAATCCCCCTTGGAAGAGATGTGCAGGTCGCAGTAGCTTAACAAGATGGTTTAAATACCCGTTGGAAGAGCGGTGAAGGTCGCAGTAGCTTAACACGATGATTTAAATGCCCCTTGGAAGAGACATGCAGGTCGCAGCAGCTTAAAAAGACGGTTTAAATACCCCTTGGAAGAGACGTGCAGGTTGCAGTAGCTTAACAAAACGATTTAAATGCCCCTTGGAAAAGGCATGCAGGTCGCAGTAGCTTAACAAGACGGTTTAAAAGCCCCTTGGAAGAGAAGTGCAAGTCGCAGTAGCTTAAAAGACGGTTTAAATGCCCCTTGGAAAAGTGGTGGAGGTTACAGTAGCTTAACACGATGGTTTAAATGCCCCTTGGAAGAGACGTGCAGGTCGCAGTAGCTTAACAAGACGGTTTAAATGCCCCTTGGAAGAGACATGCAAGTCGCAGTAGCTTAACAAGACGTTTTAAATGCCCCTTGGAAAAGTGGTGGAGGTTACAGTAGCTTAAAAAGATGGTTTAAATGCCCCTTGGAAGAGACGATCAAGTATCAGGAGCTTAAAAAGAAGGTTTAAATGCGCCTTGGAAGAGAAGTGCAGGTCGCAGTAGCATAACAAGACGGTTTAAATGACCCTTGGAAGAGACGAGCAGGTCGCAGTAGCTTAACAAGACGGTTTAAATGCCCCTTGGAAGAGACGTGAAGGTAGCAGTAGTTTAACAAGACGGTTTAAATCCCCCTTGGAAGAGACATTCAGGTCACAGGATCTTAACAAGAGGGTTTAAATGCCCCTTAGAATAGGCTTGCAGGGCGCAGTAGCTTATCAAGACGGTTTAAATGCCCCGTGGAAAAGTGGTGGAGGTTACAGTAGCTTAACAAGACGGTTTAAATGCCACTTGGAAGAGAAGTGCAAGTTACAGTAGCTTAACAAGACGGTTTAAATGCCCCTTGGAAGAGATGTGCAGGTCGCAGTAGCTTAACAAGATGGTTTAAATGCCCCTTGGAAGAGCGGTGGAGGTCTCAGTAGCTAATCACGATGGTTTAAATGCCCCTTGGAAAAGACATGCAGGTTGCAGAAGCTTAACAAGACGGTTTAAATGCCCCTTGGAAGAGACATGCAGGTCGCAGTAGCTTAACAAGACGGTTTAAAAGCCCCTTGGAAGAGACGTGCAAGTCGCAGTAGCTTAACAAGACGGTTTAAATGCCCCTTGGAAAAGTGGTGGAGGTTACAGTAGCTTAAAAAGATGGTTTAAATGCCCCTTGGAAGAGACGATCAAGTCGCAGGAGCTTAAAAAGAGGGTTTAAATGCCCCTTAGAATAGGCTTGCAGGTCGCAGTAGCTTAACAATACAGTTTAAATGCCCCGTGGAAGAGACGTGCAGGTCGCAGTAGCTTAATAAGACGGCTTAAATGCCCCTTGGAAGAGACGTACAGGTCGCAGTAGCTTAACAAGACAGTTTAAATGCCCCTTGGAAGAGACGTGCAAGTCGGAGTAGCTTAACAAGACGGTTTAAAGGCCCCTTGGAAAAGTGGTGGAGGTTACAGTAGCTTAACAAGATGGTTTAAATGCCCCTTGGAAGAGACGATCAAGTCGCAGGAGCTTAAAAAGAAGGTTTAAATGCGCCATGGAAGAGAACTGCAGGTCGCAGTAGCATAACAAGACGGTTTAAATTCCCCTTGGAAGAGACATGCAGGTCGCAGTAGCTTAACAAGACGGTTTAAATGCCCCTTGGAAGAGACGTGCAGGTAGCAGTAGCTTAACAAGACGGTTTAAATGCCCCTTGGAAGAGACCTGCAGGTAGCAGTAGCTTAACAAGACGTTTTAAATGCCCCTTGGAAGAGACGTGCAGGTAGCAGTAGCTTAACAAGACGGTTTAAATCCCCCTTGGAAGAGACATGCAGGTCGCAGTAGCTTAAAAAGAAGGTTTAAATGCCCCTTGGAAAAGACGAGCAGGTCGCAGTAGCTTAACAAGACGGTTTAAATTGGCCTTGGAAGAGACATGCAGGTCACTGTTGCTTAACAAGACGGTTTAAATGCCCCTTGGAACAGACGTAGAGGTCGCAGTAGCTTAACAAGACGGTTTAAATGCCCCTTGGAAGAGACATGCAGGTCGCAGTAGCTTAACAAGACAGTTTAAATGCCGCTTGGAAGAGACGTGCAAGTCGCAGTAGCTTAAAAAGACGGTTTAAATGCGCCTTGGAAGAGACGTGCAGGTCGCAGTAGCTTAACAAGACGGTTTAAATGCCCCTTGGAATAGACGAGCAGGTCACAGTAGCTTAACAAGACGGTTTAAATGGCCCTTGGAAGAGACGTGCAGATCACAGTAGCTTAACAAGACGGTTTAAATCCCCCTTGGAAGAGATGTGCAGGTCGCAGTAGCTTAACAAGATGGTTTAAATACCCGTTGGAAGAGCGGTGAAGGTCGCAGTAGCTTAACACGATGATTTAAATGCCCCTTGGAAGAGACATGCAGGTCGCAGCAGCTTAAAAAGACGGTTTAAACACCCCTTGGAAGAGACGTGCAGGTCGCAGAGGCTTAACAAAACGATTTAAATGCCCCTTGGAAAAGGCATGCAGGTCGCAGTAGCTTAACAAGACGGTTTAAAAGCCCCTTGGAAGAGAAGTGCAAGTCGCAGTAGCTTAAAAGACGGTTTAAATGCCCCTTGGAAAAGTGGTGGAGGTTACAGTAGCTTAACACGATGGTTTAAATGCCCCTTGGAAGAGACGTGCAGGTCGCAGTAGCTTAACAAGACGGTTTAAATGCCCCTTGGAAGAGACATGCAAGTCGCAGTAGCTTAACAAGACGTTTTAAATGCCCCTTGGAAAAGTGGTGGAGGTTACAGTAGCTTAACAAGATGGTTTAAATGCCCCTTGGAAGAGACGATCAAGTATCAGGAGCTTAAAAAGAAGGTTTAAATGCGCCTTGGAAGAGAAGTGCAGGTCGCAGTAGCATAGCAAGACGGTTTAAATGACCCTTGGAAGAGACGAGCAGGTCGCAGTAGCTTAACAAGACGGTTTAAATGCCCCTTGGAAGAGACGTGAAGGTAGCAGTAGTTTAACAAGACGGTTTAAATCCCCCTTGGAAGAGACATTCAGGTCACAGGATCTTAACAAGAGGGTTTAAATGCCCCTTAGAATAGGCTTGCAGGTCGCAGTAGCTTATCAAGACGGTTTAAATGCCCCGTGGAAAAGTGGTGGAGGTTACAGTAGCTTAACAAGACGGTTTAAATGCCACTTGGAAGAGAAGTGCAAGTTACAGTAGCTTAACAAGACGGTTTAAATGCCCCTTGGAAGAGATGTGCAGGTCGCAGTAGCTTAACAAGATGGTTTAAATGCCCCTTGGAAGAGCGGTGGAGGTCGCAGTAGCTAATCACGATGGTTTAAATGCCCCTTGGAAAAGACATGCAGGTTGCAGAGGCTTAACAAGACGGTTTAAATGCCCCTTGGAAGAGACATGCAGGTCGCAGTAGCTTAACAAGACGGTTTAAAAGCCCCTTGAAGAGACGTGCAAGTCGCAGTAGCTTAACAAGACGGTTTAAATGCCCCTTGGAAAAGTGGTGGAGGTTACAGTAGCTTAAAAAGATGGTTTAAATGCCCCTTGGAAGAGACGATCAAGTCGCAGGAGCTTAAAAAGAGGGTTTAAATGCCCCTTAGAATAGGCTTGCAGGTCGCAGTAGCTTAACAATACAGTTTAAATGCCCCGTGGAAGAGACGTGCAGGTCGCAGTAGCTTAATAAGACGGCTTAAATGCCCCTTGGAAGAGACGTACAGGTCGCAGTAGCTTAACAAGACAGTTTAAATGCCCCTTGGAAGAGACGTGCAGGTTGCAGTAGCTTAACAAGACAGTTTAAATGCCACTTGGAAGAGAATTGCAGGTCGCAGTAGGTTAACAAGACGGTTTAAAAGCCCCTTGGAAGAAACGGTGGAGGTCGCAGTAGCTTAACAAGACAGTTTAAATGCCCCTTGACAGAGATGTGCAGGTCGCAGTAGCTTAACAAGACGGTTTAAATGCCCCTTGGAAGAGACGTGCAGGTCGCAGTAGCTTAACAAGACAGTTTAAATGCCACTTGGAAGAGACGTGCAGGTCGCAGTAGGTTAACAAGACGGTTTAAAAGCCCCTTGGAAGAAACGGTGGAGGTCGCAGTAGCTTAACAAGACAGTTTAAATGCCCCTTGACAGAGATGTGCAGGTCGCAGCAGCTTAACAAGACGGTTTAAATGCCCCTTGGAAGAGACATGCTGGTCGCAGCAGCTTAACAAGACGGTTTAAATGCCCCTTGGAAGAGACGTGCAGGTCGCAGTGGCTTAACAAGACGGTTTAAATGTCCCCTTGGAAGAGACATGCAGGTCGCAGTAGCTTAACAAGACGGCTAAATGCCCCTTGGAAGAGACGTGCAGGTCGCAGTAGCTTTACAAGACGGTTTAAATGCCCCTTGGAAAAGTGGTGGAGGTTTCAGTAGATTAACAAGACGGTTTAAATGCACCTTCGAAGAGACGTGCAGGTCGCAGTAGCTTAACAAGACGGTTTAAATCCCTCTTCGAAGAGATGTGCAGGTCGCAGTAGCTTAACAAGAGGGTTTAAATGCCCCTTGGAATAGGCTTGCTGGTCGCAGCAGCTTAACAAGATGGTTTAAATGCCCCTTGGAAGAGACGTGCAGGTCGCAGTAGCTTAACAAGACGGTTTAAATGCCGCTTGGAAGAGACGTGCAGGTAGCAGTAGCTTAACAAGGCGGTTTAAATCCCCCTTGGAAGAGACATGCACGTCGCAGTAGCTTAAAAAGAAGGTTTAAATGCCCCTTGGAAGAGATGAGCAGGTCGCAGTAGCTTAACAAGACGATTTAAATTCCCCTTGGAAGAGACGTGCAGGTAGCAGTAGCTTAACAAGACAGTTTAAATGCCCCTTGGAAGAGACATGCAGGTCGCAGGATCTTAACAAGAGAGTTTAAATGCCCCTTAGAATAGGCTTGCAGGTCGCAGCAGCTTAACAAGACAGTTTAAATGCCCCTTGGAAGAGACGTGCAAGTCGCAGTAGCTTAAAAAGACGGTTTAAATGCGCCTTGGAAGAGACGTGCAGGTCGCAGTAGCTTAACAAGACGGTTTAAATGGTCCTTGGAAGAGACGTGCAGGTCACAGTAGCTTAACAAGGCATTTTAAATCCCCCTTGGAAGAGACGTGCAGGTCTCAGTAGCTTAACAAGTTGGTTTAAATGCCCCTTGGAAGAGACATGCAGGTCGCAGTAGCTTAACAAGATGGCTTAAATACCCCTTGGAAGAGACATGCAGGTCGCAGCAGCTAAATAAGACGGTTTAAATGCCCTTTGGAACAGACGTGCAGGTCGCAATGGCTAAACAAGACGGTTTAAATCCCCCTTGGAAGAGACATGCAGGACGCAGTAGCTTAAAAAGAAGGTTTAAATGCCCCTTGGAAGAGACGAGCAGGTCGCAGTAGCTAAACAAGACGGTTTAAATGCCCCTTGGAAGTGCGGTGGAGATCGCAGTAGCTTAACAAGACGGTTTAAATGCCCCTTGGAAGAGACATGCAGGTCACAGCACCTTAACAAGACGGTATAAATGCCCCTTGGAAGAGACGTGGAGGTCGCAGTAGCTTAACAAGACGGTTTAAATGCCCCTTGGAAGAGACATGCAGGTCGCAGTAGCTTAACAAATCGTTTTAAATGCCCCTTGGAAGTGCTGTGGAGGTCGCAGTATCTTAACAAGACGGTTTAAATGCCCCTTGGAAAACTGGTGGAGGTTACAGTAGCTTAAGAAGACGGTTTAAATGCCCCATGGAAGAGACGTGCAAGTCGCAGTAGCTTAACAAGACGGTTTAAATGACCCCTTGGAAGAGACGTGCAGGTAGCAGTAGCTTAACAAGACGGTTTACATACCCCTTGGAAGAGACATGCAGGTCGCAGTGTCTTAACAAGAGGATTTAAATGCCCCTTAGAATAGGCTTGCAGGTCGCAGTAGCTTAACAATACAGTTTAAATGCCCCGTGGAAGAGACGTGCAGGTCGCAGTAGCTTAATAAGATGGTTTAAATGCCCCTTGGAAGAGCGGTGGAGGTCGCAGTAGCTTAACAAGATGGTTTAAATGCCCCTTGGGAGTGCGGTGGAGGTCGCAGTAGCTTAACAAGATGGTTTAATTGCCCCTTGGAAGAGACATGCAGGTCGCAGCAGCTTAACAAGACGGTTTAAATGCCCCTTGGAAGAGACGTGCAGGTCGCAGTGGCTTAACAAGAGGGTTTAAATGCCCCTTGGAAGAGACGTGCAGGTCGCAGTAGATTAACAAGACGGTTTAAATGCACCTCGGTAGAGACGTGCAGGTCGCAGTAGCTTAAAAAGACGGTTTAAATGCACCTTGGAAGAGACGTGCAGGTCGCAGTAGCTTAACAAAACGGTTTAAATGCCCGTTGGAAGAGACGAGCAGTTCGCAGTAGCTTAACAAGACGGTTTAAATGCCCCTTGGAAGAGACGTGCAGGTCGCAGTAGCTTAACAAGACGGTTTAAATCCCCCTTGGAAGAGATGTGCAGGTCGCAGTAGCTTAACAAGAGGGTTTAAATGCCCCTTGGAATAGGCTTGCTGGTCGCAGTAGCTTACCAAGACGGTTTAAATGCCCCTTGGAAGAGACGTGCAGGTCGCAGTAGCTTAACAAGACAGTTTAAATGCCCCTTGGAAGAGCGGTGGAGGTCGCAGTAGCTTAACAAGACAGTTTAAATGCCCCTAGTAAAAGACGTGCAGGTCGCAGAGGCTTAACAAGACGGTTTAAATGCCCATTGGAAGAGACATGCAGGTCGCATTAGCTTAACAAGTCTTTTTAAATGCACCTTGGAAGAGACGTGCAGGTCGCAGTAGCTTAACAAGACGGTTTAAATGCCCCTTTGAAGAGACGTGCAAGTTACAGTAGCTTAACAAGATGGTTTAAATGCCCCTTGGAAGAGATGTGCAGGTCGCAGTAGCTTAACAAGATGGTTTAAATGCCCCTTGGAAGAGCGGTGGAGGTCGCAGTAGCTTAACAAGATGGTTTAAATGCCCCTTGGAAGAGACATGCAGGTCGCAGCAGCTTAAAAAGACAGTTTAAATGCCCCTTGGAAGAGACGTGCATGTCGTAGAGGCTTAACAAGACGGTTTAAATGCCGCTTGGAAGAGACGTGCAGGTAGCAGTAGCTTAACAAGGCGGTTTAAATCCCCCTTGGAAGAGACATGCAGGTCGCAGTAGCTTAAAAAGAAGGTTTAAATGCCCCTTGGAAGAGATGAGCAGGTCGCAGTAGCTTAACAAGACGATTTAAATTCCCCTTGGAAGAGACGTGCAGGTAGCAGTAGCTTAACAAGACAGTTTAAATGCCCCTTGGAAGAGACATGCAGGTCGCAGCAGCTTAACAAGACAGTTTAAATGCCCCTTGGAAGAGACGTGCAAGTCGCAGTAGCTTAAAAAGACGGTTTAAATGCGCCTTGGAAGAGACGTGCAGGTCGCAGTAGCTTAACAAGACGGTTTAAATGGTCCTTGGAAGAGACGTGCAGGTCACAGTAGCTTAACAAGGCATTTTAAATCCCCCTTGGAAGAGACGTGCAGGTCTCAGTAGCTTAACAAGTTGGTTTAAATGCCCCTTGGAAGAGCGGTGGAGGTCGCAGTAGCTTAACACGATGGTTTAAATGCCCCTTGGAAGAGACATGCAGGTCGCAGCAGCTTAAAAAGACGGTTTAAATGCCCCTTGGAAGAGACGTGCAGGTAGCAGAGGCTTAACAAGACGGTTTAAATGCACCTTGGAAGAGACGTGCAGGTCGCAGTAGCTTAAAAAGACAGTTTTAATGCACCTTGGAAGAGACGTGCAGGTCGCAGTAGCTTAACAAGACGGTTTAAATACCCCTTGGAAGAGACGTGCAGGTCACAGTAGCTTAACAAGACGGTTTAAATCCCTCTTGGAAGAGATGTGCAGTTCGCAGTAGCTTAACAAGATGGTTTAAATGCCCCTTGGAATAGGCTTGCTGGTCGCAGCAGCTTAAAAAGATGGTTTAAATGCCCCTTGGAAGAGACGTGCAGGTCGCAGTAACTTAAAAAGACGGTTTAAATGCCCCTTGGAAGAGACGTGCAGGTAGCAGTAGCTTAACAAGGCTGTTTAAATCCCCCATGGAAGAGACATGCAGGTCGCAGTAGCTTAAAAAGAAGGTTTAAATGCCCCTTGGAAGAGACGAGCAGGTCGCAGTAGCTTAACAATACGGTTTAAATGCCCCTTGGAAGAGACATGCAGGTCGCAGGATCTTAACAAGAGAGTTTAAATGCCCCTTAGAATAGGCTTGCAGGTCGCAGTAGCTTAACAAGGCGTTTTAAATCTCCCTTGGAAGAGACGTGCAGGTCGCAGTAGCTTAACAAGATGGTTTAAATGCCCCTTGGAAGAGCGGTGGAGGTCGCAGTAGCTTAACACGATGGTTTAAATGCCCCTTGGAAGAGACATGCAGGTCGCAGCAGCTTAAAAAGACGGTTTAAATGCCCCTTGGAAGAGACGTGCAGGTCGCAGAGGCTTAACAAGACGGTTTAAATGCCCCTTGGAAGAGGCATGCAGGTCGCAGTAGCTTAACAAGACGTGTTAAAAGCCCCTTGGAAGAGAAGTGCAAGTCGCAGTAGCTTTAAAGACGGTTTAAATGCCCCTTGGAAAAGTGGAGGAGGTTACAGTAGGTTAACAAGATGGTTTAAATGCCCCTTGGAAGAGACGTGCAGGTAGCAGTAGCTTAACAAGACACTTTAAATTCCCCTTGGAAGAGACGTGCAGGTAGCAGTAGATTAACAAGACACTTTAAATGCCCCTTGGAAGAGACATGCAGGTCGCAGTAGCTTAACAAGATGGCTTAAATACCCCTTGGAAGAGACATGCAGGTCGCAGCAGCTAAATAAGACGGTTTAAATGCCCCTTGGAACAGACGTGCAGGTCGCAATGGCTAAACAAGACGGTTTAAATCCCCCTTGGAAGAGACATGCAGGTCGCAGTAGCTTAAAAAGAAGGTTTAAATGCCCCTTGGAAGAGACGAGCAGGTCGCAGTAGCTAAACAAGACGGTTTAAATGCCCCTTGGAAGTGCGGTGGAGATCGCAGTAGCTTAACAAGACGGTTTAAATGCCCCTTGGAAGAGACATGCAGGTCACAGCACCTTAACAAGACGGTATAAATGCCCCTTGGAAGAGACGTGGAGGTCGCAGTAGCTTAACAAGACGGTTTAAATGCCCCTTGGAAGAGGCATGCAGGTCGCAGTAGCTTAACAAGACGGTTTAAATGCCCCCTGGAAGAGACATGCAGGTCGCAGTAGCTTAACAAGACGGTTTAAATGCCCCCTGGAAGAGACATGCAGGTCGCAGTAGCTTAACAAGACGGTTTAAAAGCCGTTGGAAGAGACGTGCAAGTCGCAGTAGCTTAACAAGACGGTTTAAATGCCCCTTGGAAGAGTGGTGGAGGTTACAGTAGCTTAACAAGATGGTTTAAATGCCCCTTGGAAGAGACGATCAAGTCGCAGTAGCTTAACAAGACGGTTTAAATCCCCCTTGGAAGAGACATGCAGGTCGCAGGATCTTAACAAGACGGTTTAAATGGCCCTTGGAAGAGACGTGCAGGTAGCAGTAGCTTAACAAGACGGTTTAAATCCCCCTTGGAAGAGACATGCAGGTCGCAGGATCTTAACAAGAGGGTTTAAATGCCCCTTAGAATAGGCTTGCAGGTCGCAGTAGCTTAACAATACAGTTTAAATGCCCCGTGGAAGAGACGTGCAGGTCGCAGTAGCTTAATAAGACGGTTTAAATGCCCCTTGGAAGAGACGAGCAGGTCGCAGTAGCTTAACAAGACGGTTTAATCCCCCTTGGAAGAGATGTGCAGGTCGCAGTAGCTTAACAAGAGGGTTTAAATGCCCCTTGGAATAGGCTTCCTGGTCGCAGTAGCTTTCCAAGACGGTTTAAATGCCCCTTGGAAGAGACGTGCAGGTCGCAGTAGATTAACCAGACAGTTTAAATGCCCCTTGGAAGAGCGCTGGAGGTAGCAGTAGCTTAACAAGACAGTTTAAATGCCACTTGGAAGAAACATGCAGGTCGAAGCAGCTTAAGAAGACTGTTTAAATGCCCCTAGGAAAAGAAGTGCAGGTCGCAGAGGCTTAACAAGACGGTTTAAATGCCCCTTGGAAGAGACATGCAGGTTGCAGTAGCTTAGTAAGACGGTTTAAATGCACCTTGTAAGAGACGTGCAGGTCGCAGTAGCTTAACAAGACGGTTTAAATTCCCCGTGGAATAGTGGTGGAGGATACAGTAGCTTAACAAGACAGTTTAAATGCCCCTTGGAAGAGACGTGCAAGCTACAGTATCTTAACAAGATGGTTTTAATGCCCCTTGGAAGAGATGTGCAGGTCGCAGTAGCTTAACAAGATGGTTTAAATGCCCCTTGGAAGAGCGGTGGAGGTCGCAGTAGCTTAACACGATGGTTTAAATGCCCCTTGGAAGAGACATGCAGTTCGCAGCAGCTTAAAAAGACGGTTTAAATGCCCCTTGGAAGAGACATGCAGGTCGCAGTAGCTTAACTGGACGGTTTAAAAGCCACTTGGAAGAGACGTGCAAGTCGCAGTAGCTTAACAAGACGTTTTAAATGCCCCTTGGAAAAGTGGTGGAGGTTACAGTAGCTTAACAAGATCGTTCAAATGCCCCTTGGAAGAGACGATCAAGTATCAGGAGCTTAAAAAGAAGGCTTAAATGCGCCTTGGAAGAGAAGTGCAGGTCGCAGTAGCATAACAAGAAAGTTTAAATGCCCCTTGGAAGAGACGAGCAGGTCGCAGTAGCTTAACAAGATGGTTTAAATGCCCCTTGGAAGAGACGTGCAGGTCGCAGTAGCTTAAAAAAGACGGTTTAAATCCACCTTGGAAGAGACGTGCAGGTCGCAGTAGCTTAACAAGACAGTTTAAATGCCCCTTGACAGAGATGTGCAGGTCGCAGTAGCTTAACAAGACGGTTTAAATGCCCCTTGGAAGTGCGGTGGAGGTCGCAGTAGCTTAACAAGAGGGTTTAAATGCCCCTTGGAATAGGTTTGCTGGTCGCAGTAGCTTAACAAGACGGTTTAAATGCCCCTTGGAAAAGTGGTGGAGGTTGCAGTAGCTTAACAAGACGGTTTAAATGCCCCTTGGAAGAGACGAGTATGTCACAGTAGCTTAACAAGATGGTTTAAATGCACCTTGGAAGAGAGATGCAGGTCATAGTAGCTTAACAAGATAGTTTAAATCCCCCTTGGAAGAGACGTGCAGGTCGCAGTAGCTTAACAAGAGTGTTTAAATGCCCCTTGGAATAGGCTTGCAGGTCACAGTAGCTTTACAAGACTGTTTAAATGCCCCTAGGAAGAGCGGTGGAGGTCGCAGTGGCTTAACAAGACAGTTTAAATGCCCCTTGGAAGAGACGTGCAGTTCGCAGTAGCTTAACAAGACAGTTTAAATGCCCCTTGGAAGAGACGTGCAGGTCGCAGGAGCTTAATAAGATGGTTTAAATGCCCCTTGGAAGAGAGATGGAGGTCGCAGTAGCTTAACAAGACAGTTTAAATGCCCCTTGGAAGAGACGTGCAGGTCGCAGTAGCTTAACAAGAGGGTTTAAATGCCCCTTTCAAGAGACGTGCAGGTCGCAGGAGCTTAACAAGAGGGTTTAAATGCCCCTTGGAAGAGACGTGCAGGTCGCAGTAGCTTAACAAGATGGTTTAAATGGCACTTGGAAGAGCGGTGGAGGTCGCAGTAGCTTAACAAGACTGTTTAAATGCCCCTTGGAAGAGACATGCAGGTCGCAGTAGCTTAACAAGACTGTTTAAATGCCCCTTGGAAGAGACGTGCAGGTCGCAGTAGCTTAACAAGACTGTTGAGATGCCCCTTGGAAAAGAGGTGGAGGTTACAGTAACTTAACAAGACGGTTTAAATGCCCCTTGGAAGAGACGTTCAAGTCACAGTAGCTTAAAAAGACGGTTTAAATGCCCCTTGGAAGAGAGGTGGAGGTCGCAGTAGCTTAACAAGACAGTTTAAATGCCCCTTGGAAGAGATGTGCAGGTCGCAGTAGCTTAACAAGAGGGTTTAAATGACCCTTTCAAGAGACGAGCAGGTCGCAGGAGCTTAATAAGAGGGTTTAAATGCCCCTTGGAAGAGACGTTCAAGTCACAGTAGCGTAAAAAGACTGTTTAAATGCGCCTTGGAAGAGACGTGCAGGTCGCAGAAGCTTAACAAGACGCTTTAAATGCCCCTTGGAAGAGAGGTGGAGGTCGCAGTAGCTTAACAAGACAATTTAAATGACCCTTGGAAGAGACGTGCAGGTCGCAGTAGCTTTACAAGAGGGTTTAAATGCCCCTTTCAAGAGACGTGCAGGTCGCAGGAGCTTAACAAGAGGTTTTAAATGCCCCTTGGAAGAGACATGCAGGTCGCAGTAGCTTAACAAGACAGTTTAAATGCTCCTTGGAAGAGCGGTGGAGGTCGCAGTAGCTTAACAAGACAGTTTAAATGCCACTTGGAAGAAACATGCAGGTCGAATCAGCTTAACAAGACTGTTTAAATGCCCCTAGGAAAAGACGTGCAGGTCACAGAGGCTTAACAAGACGGTTTAAATGCCCCTTGGAAGAGACATGCAGGTCGCAGTAGCTTAACAAGACGGTTTAAATGCCCCTTGGAAGAGACGTGCAAGTCGCGGTAGCTTAACAAGACGGTTTAAATGCGCCGTGGAAAAGTGGTGGAGGTTACATTAGCTTAACAAGATGGTTTAAATGCCCCTTGGCAGAGACTTGCAAGTTACAGTAGCTTAAGAAGACGGATTAAATGCCCCTTGGAAGAGATGTGCAGGTCGCAGTAGCTTAACAAGATGGTTTAAATGCCCCTTGGAAGAGCGGTGGAGGTCGCAGAAGCTTAACACGATGGTTTAAATGCCCCTTGGAAGAGACATGCAGGTTGCAGCAGCTTGAAAAGACGGTTTAAATGACACTTGGAAGAGACGTGCAGGTCGGCGAGGCTTAACAAGACGCTTTAAATGCCCCTTGGAAGAGACATGCAGGTCGGAGTAGCTTAACAAGACGGTTTAAAAGCTCCTTGGAAGAGACGTGCAGGTCGCAGTAGCTTAACAAGAGGGTTTAAATGCCCCTTTCAAGAGACGTGCAGGCTGCAGCAGCTTAAAAAGACGGTTTAAATGCCACTTGGAAGAGACGTGCAGGTCGCCGAGGCTTAACAAGACGGTTTAAATGCCCCTTGGAAGAGACATGCAGGTCACAGTAGCTTAACAAGACGGTTTAAAAGCCCCTTGGAAGAGACGTGCAAGTCGCAGTAGCTTAACAAGATGGTTTAATGCCCCTTGGAAAAGTGGTGGAGGTTACAGTAGCTTAACAAGATGGTTTAAATGCCCCTTGGAAGAGACGATCAAGTCGCAGGATCTTAAAAAGAAGGTTTAAATGCGCCATGGAAGAGAACTGCAGGTCGCAGGAGCATAACAAGATGGTTTAAATTCCCCTTGGAAGAGACATGCAGGTCGCAGTAGCTTAACAAGACGGTTTAAATGCCCCTTGGAAGGGACGTGCAGGTAGCAGTAGCTTAACAAGACGGTTTAAATGCCCCTTGGAAGAGACGTGCAGGTAGCAGTAGCTTAACAAGACGGTTTAAATGCCCCTTGGAAGAGACGTGCAGGTCGCAGTAGCTTAACAAGACGGTTTAAATCCCCCTTGGAAGAGACATGCAGGTCGCAGTAGCTTAAAAAGAAGGTTTAAATGCCCCTTGGAAGAGACGAGCATGTCGCAGTAGCTTATCAAGACGGTTTAAATTGGCCTTGGAAGAGACATGCAGGTCACAGTTGCTTAACAAGACGGTTTAAATACCCCTTGGAAGAGACGAGCAGGTCTCAGTTGCTTAACAAGACGGTTTAAATACCCCTTGGAAGAGAAGTGCAGGTCGCAGGATCTTAACAAGAGGGTTTAAATGCCCCTTAGAATAGGCTTGCAGGTCGCAGTAGCTTAACAAGACAGTTTAAATGCCCCTTGGAAGAGAAGTGCAAGTCGCAGTAGCTTAAAAAGACGGTTTAAATGCGCCTTGGTAGAGACGTGCAGGTCGCAGTAGCTTAACAAGACGGTTTAAATGCCCCTTGGAAGAGACGTGCAGGTCGCAGTAGCTTAACAAGATGGTTTAAATGCCCCTTGGAAGAGCGGTGGAGGTCGCAGTAGCTTAACACGATGGTTTAAATGCCCCTTGGAAGAGACATGCAGGTCGCAGCAGCTTAAAAAGACGGTTTAAATGCCCCTTGGAAGAGACGTGCAGGTCGCCGTAGCTTAACAAGACAGTTTAAAAGCCCCTTGGAAGGGAAGTGCAAGTCGCAGTAGCTTAAAAGACGGTTTAAATGCCCCTTGGAAAAGTGGTGGAGGTTACAGTAGCTTAACAAGATGGTTTAAATGCCCCTTGGAAGAGACGATCAAGTCGCAGGAGCTTAAAAAGAAGGTTTAAATGCGCCTTGGAAGAGAAGTGCAAGTCGCAGAAGCTTAACAAGACGCTTTAAATGCCCCTTGGAATAGAGGTGGAGGTCGCAGTAGCTTAACAAGACAGGTTAAATGCCCCTTGGAAGAGACGTGCAGGTCGCAGTAGCTTAACAAGAGGGTTTAATTGCCCCTTTCAAGAGACGTGCAGGTCGCAGGAGCTTAACAAGAGGGTTTAAATGCCCCTTGGAAGAGACGTGCAGGTCGCAATAGCTTAACAAGATGGTTTAAATGCCCCTTGGAAGAGCGGTGGCGGTCGCAGTAGCTTAACAAGACGGATTAAATGCCCCTTGGAAGAGACATGCAGGTCGCAGTAGCTTAACAAGACTGTTTAAATGCCCCTTGGAAGAGACGTGCAGGTAGCAGTAGCTTAACAAGACTGTTGAGATGCCCCTTGGAAAAGTGGTGGAGGTTACAGTAGCTTAACAAGACAGTTTAAATGCCCCTTGGAAGAGAAGTTCAAGTCACAGTAGCTTAAAAAGACGATTTAAATGCGCCTTGGAAGAGATGTGCAGGTCGCAGTACCTTAATAAGACGGTTTAAATGCCCCTTGGAAGAGAGGTGGAGGTCGCAGTAGCATAACAAGACAGTTTAAATGCCCCTTGGAAGAGACGTGCAGGTAACAGTAGCTTAACAAGAGGGTATAAATGCCCCTTTCAAGAGACGTGCATGTCGCAGGAGCTTAACAAGAGGGTTTAAATGACCCTTGGAAGAGACTTGCAGGTCGCAGTAGCTTAACAAGATTGTTGAGATGCCCCTTGGAATAGTGGTGGAGGTTACAGTAGCTTAACAAGACGGTTTAAATGCCCCTTGGAAGAGACGTTCAAGTCACAGTAGCTTAAAAAGACGGTTTAAATGCGCCTTGGAAGAGACTTGCAGGTCGCAGTAGCTTAACAAGACGGTTTAAATGCCCCTTGGAAGAGACCAGCAGGTCGTAGAAGCTTAACAAGACGCTTTAAATGCCCCTTGGAAGTGTGGTGGAGGTTGCAGTAGCTTAACAAGACAGTTTAAATGCCCCTTGGAAGAGACTTGCAGGTCGCAGTAGCTTAACAAGACGGTTTAAATGCCCCTTGGAAGAAACGTGCAGGTAGCAGTAGCTTAACAAGACGGTTTAAATGCCCCTTGGAAGAGACGTGCAGGTAGCAGTAGCTTAACAAGACGGTTTAAATGCCCCTTGGAAGAGACGTGCAGGTCGCAGTAGCTTAACAAGACGGTTTAAATCCCCCTTGGAAGAGACATGCAGGTCGCAGTAGCTTAAAAAGAAGGTTTACATGCCCCTTGGAAGAGACGAGCAGGTCGCAGTAGCTTAACAAGACGGTTTAAATTGGGCTTGGAAGAGACATGCAGGTCACAGTTGCTTAACAAGACGGTTTAAATGCCCCTTGGAAGAGACGAGCAGGTCGCAGTTGCTTAACAAGACGGTTTAAATCCCCCTTGGAAGAGAAGTGCAGGTCGCAGTATCTTAACAAGAGGGTTTAAATGCCCCTTAGAATAGGCTTGCAGGTCGCAGTAGCTTAACAAGACAGTTTAAATGCCCCTTGGAAGAGACGTGCAAGTTGCAGTAGCTTAAAAAGACGGTTTAAATGCGCCTTGGAAGAGACGTGCAGGTCGCAGTAGCTTAACTAGACGGTTTAAATGCCCCTCGGAAGAGACGTGCAGGTCGCAGTAGCTTAACAAGACGGTTTAAATGGCCCTTGGAAGAGACGTGCAGGTCACAGTAGCTTAACAAGACGGTTTAAATCCCCCTTGGAAGAGACGTGCAGGTCGCAGTAGCTTAACAATATGGTTTAAATGCCCCTTGGAAGAGCGGTGGAGGTCGCAGTAGCTTAACACAATGGTTTAAATGCACCTTGGAAGAGACATGCAGGTCGCAGCAGCTTAAAAAGACGGTTTAAATGCCCCTTGGAAGAGACGTGCAGGTCGCAGAGGCTTAACAAAACAGTTTAAATGCCCCTTGGAAGAGGCATGCAGGTCGCCGTAGCTTAACAAGACAGTTTAAAAGCCCCTTGGAAGAGAAGTGCAAGTCGCAGTAGCTTAAAAGACGGTTTAAATGCCCCTTGGAAAAGTGGTGGAGGTTACAGTAGCTTAACAAGAGACAATCAAGTCGCAGGAGCTTAAAAAGAAGGTTTAAATGCGCCTTGGAAGAGAAGTGCAGGTCGCAGAAGCTTAACAAGACGCTTTAAATGCCCCTTGGAATAGAGGTGGAGGTCGCAGTAGCTTAACAAGACAGTTTAAATGCCCCTTGGAAGAGACTTGCAGGTCGCAGTAGCTTAACAAGAGGGTTTAATTGCCCCTTTCAAGAGACGTGCAGGTCGCAGGAGCTTAACAAGAGGGTTTAAATGCCCCTTGGAAGAGCGGTGGAGGTCGCAGTAGCTTAACAAGACGGTTTAAATGCCCCTTGGAAGAGACATGCAGGTCGCAGTAGCTTAACAAGACTGTTTAAATGTCCCCTTGGAAGAGACGTGCAGGTAGCAGTAGCTTAACAAGACTGTTGAGATTCCCCTTGTAAAAGTGGTGGAGGTTACAGTAGCTTAACAAGACAGTTTAAATGCCCCTTGGAAGAGAAGTTCAAGTCACAGTAGCTTAAAAAGACGATTTAAATGCTCCTTGGAAGAGATGTGCAGGTCGCAGTAGCTTAGTAAGACGGTTTAAATGCCCCATGGAAGAGAGGTGGAGGTCGCAGTAGCATAACAAGACAGTTTAAATGCCCCTTTCAAGAGACGTGCATGTCGCAGGAGCTTAACAAGAGGGTTTAAATGACCCTTGGAAGAGACTTGCAGGTCGCAGTAGCTTAACAAGATTGTTGAGATGCCCCTTGGAATAGTGGTGTAGGTTACAGTAGCTTAACAAGACGGTTTAAATGCCCCTTGGAAGAGACGTTCAAGTCACAGTAGCTTAAAAAGACGGTTTAAATGCGCCTTGGAAGAGACTTGCAGGTCGCAGTAGCTTAACAAGACGGTTTAAATGCCCCTTGGAAGAGACGTGCAGGTCGCAGAAGCTTAACAAGACGCTTTAAATGCCCCTTGGAAGTGTGGTGGAGGTTGCAGTAGCTTAACAAGACAGTTTAAATGCCCCTTGGAAGAGACTTGCAGGTCGCAGTAGCTTAACAAGACGGTTTAAATGCCAATTGGAAGAGACGAGCAGGTCGCAGATGCTTAACAAGACAGTTTAAATGCCCCTTGGAAGAGACGTGCAGGTCGCAGTAGCTTAACAAGATGGTTTAAATGCCCCTTGGAAGAGACATGCAGGTCGCAGTAGCTTAACAAGACGGTTTAGATGCCCCTTGGAAAAGTGGTGGAGGTTACAGAAGCTTAACAAGACGGTTTAAATGCCCCTTGGAAGAGACGAGCAGGTCGCAGAAGCTTAACAAGACGCTTTAAATGCCCCTTGGATGAGAGGTGGAGGTCGCAGTAGCTTAACAAGATGGTTTAAATGCCTCTTGGAAGAGAGGTGGAGGTCGCAGTAGCTTAACAAGACAGTTTAAATGCACCTTGGAAGAGACGTACAGGTCGCAGTAGCTTAAAAATACGGTTTAAATGCCCCTTGGAAGAGACATGCAGGTCGCAGTAGCTTAACAAAGCCCTTTAAATGCCCTTTAACAGAGACATGCAGGTCGCAGTAGCTTAACAAAGCGTTTTAAATGCCCCTTGGAAGAGACATGCAGGTCGCAGTAGCTTAACAAGACGGTTTAAATGCCCCTTGGAAGAGACATGCAGGTCGCAGAAGCTTAACAAGACGGTTTAAATGCCCTTGGAAGAGACGTGCAGGTCGCAGTAGCTTAACAAGACGGTTGAATTGCCCCTTGGAAGAGAGGTGGAGGTCGCAGTAGCTTAACAAGACAATTTAAATGCCCCTTGGAAGAGACATGCAGGTCGCAGTAGCTTAATAAGATGGTTTAAATGCCCCTTGGAAGAGACGTGCATGTCGCAGAAGCTTAACAAGACGATTTAAATACCCCTTGGAAGAGACGTGCAGGTCGCAGTAGCTTAACAAGACGGTTTAAATGCCCCTTGCAAGAGACATGCAGGTCGCAGTAGCTTAACAAGATGGTTTAAATGCCCCTTGGAAGATCGGTGGAGGTCGCAGTAGCGTAACAAGACGGTTTAAATGCCCCTTGGAAAAGACGTTCAGTTCGCAGTAGCTTAACAAGATGTTTTAAATGCCCCTTGGAAGAGACATGCAGGTCGTAGTAGCTTAACAAGACGGTATCAATGCCCCTTGGAAAAGACTTGCTGGTCGCAGTAGCTTACCAAGACGGTTTAAATGGCCCTTCGAAGAGAAGTGCGGGTCGCAGTAACTTAACAAGACGTTTAAATGCCCCTTGGAAGAGCGGTGGAGGTCGCAGTAGCTTAAAAAGACGGTTTAAATGCCCCTTGGTAGAGACATGCAGGTCGCAGTAGCTTAACAAGACGGTTTAAATGCCCCTTGGAAGAGACGTGCAGGTCACAGTAGCTTAACAAGACGGTTTAAATGCACCTTGGAAGAGACGTGCAGATTGCAGTAGCTTAACAAGATGGTTTAAATGCCCCTTGGAAGAGACGTGCAGGTTGCAGTAGCTTAACAAGACGGTTTAAATGCCCCTTGGAAGAGACGAGCAGGTCGCAGTAGCTTACCAAGACGATTTAAATGCCCCATGGAAGAGACGTGCAGGTCGCAGTAGCTTAAAAAGACGGTTTAAATGCCCCATGGAAGAGACGTGCAGGTCGCAGTAGCTTACCAAGACGATTTAAATGCCCCGTGGCAGAGACGTGCAGGTCACAGTAGCTTATCAAGAAGGTTTAAATGCCCCTTGAAAGAGCGGTGGATGTCGCAGTAGCTTAACAAGACAGTTTAAATGCCCCTTGGAAGAGACATGCAGGTCGCAGCAGCTTAACTAGACTGTTTAAATGCCCCTTGGAAGAGACGTGCAGGTCGCAGTAGCTTAACAAGACAGTTTAAATGTCCCTTGGTAGAGACATGCAGGTCGAAATACGTTAACAAGACGGTTTAAATGCCCCATGGAGGAGACGTGCAGGTCGCAGTAGCTTAACAAGACGGTTTAAATGTCCCTTGGAAGAGACGTGCAAGTCGCAGTAGCTTAAAAAGTCGGTTTAAATGCGCCTTGTAAGAGACGTGCAGGTCGCAGTAGCTTAACAAGACGGTTTAAATGCCCCTTGTAAGAGACGAGCAGGTCACAGTAGCTTAACAACATGGTTTAAATGCCCCTTGTAAGAGACGTGCAGGTCACAGTAGCTTAACAAGAAAGTTTAAATGCCCCTTGGAAGAGACGTGCATGTCACAGTAGCTTAACAAGACGGTTTAAATGCCCCTTGGAAAAGACGTGCAAGTCGCAGTAGATTAAAAAGACGGTTTAAATGCGCCTTGGAAGAGACGTGCAGGTCGGAGTAGCTTAGCAAGACGGTTTAAATGCCACTTGGAAAAGTGGTGGAGGTTACAGTAGCTTAAAAAGACGGTTTAAATGCCCCTTGGAAGAGACATGCAGGTCGCATTAGCTTAACAAGATGGTTTAAATGCCCCTTGGAAGAGATGAGCAGGTCGCAGCAGCTTAACAAGACTGCTTAAATGCCCCTTGGAAGAGGCTTGCAGGTCGCAGTAGCTTAACAAGACAGTTTAAGTGCCCCTTGGAAGAGCGGTGGAGGTCACAGTAGCTTAACAAGACGGTTTAAATGCCCCTTGGAAGAGGCTTGCAGGTCGCAGTAGCTTACCAAAACAGTTTAAATGCCCCTTGAAAGAGCGGTGGATGTGGCAGTAGCTTAACAAGACAGTTTAAATGCCCCTTGGAAGAGACGTGCAAGTCGCAGTAGCTTAAAAAGGCGGTTTAAATGCGCCTTGGAAGAGACGTGCAGGTCGCAATAGCTTACCAAGATTGTTTAAATGCCCCTTGGAAGAGACGTGCAAGTCGCAGAGGCTTAACAAGACAGTTAAAATCCCCCTTAGAAGAGACGTGCAGGTCGCAGTAGCTTAACAAGATGGTTTAAATGCCCCTTGGAAGAGACGTGTAGGTCGCAGTAGCTTAACAAGAGGGTGTAAATGCCCCTTGGAAGAGGCTTGCAGGTCGTAGAAGCTTACCAAGACGGTTTAATTGCCCCTTGGAAGAGACGTGCAGGTCGCAGTAGCTTAACAAGAAGGTTTAATTGCCCCTTGGAAGAGACGTGCAGGTCGCAGTAGCTTAACAAGACGGTTTAAATGCCCCTTGGAAAAGTGGTGGAGCTTACAGGAGCTTAACAAGACGGTTTAAATGCCCCTAGGAAGAGACGTCCAAGTCGCAGAAGCTTAAAAAGACGGTTTAAATGCGCCTTGGAAGAGACGATCAGGTCGCAGTAGCTTAACAAGACGGTTTATATGCCCCTTAGAAGAGACGTGCAGGTCGCAGTAGCTTAACAAGACGGTTTAAATCCCCCTTGGAAGAGACGTGCAGGTCGCAGTAGCTTAACAAGAGTGTTTAAATGCCCCTTATAATAGGCTTGCAGGTCGCATTAGCTTAACAAGACAGTTTAAATGCCCCTTGGAAAAGTGGTGGAGGTTACAGTAGCTTAACAAGACAGTTTAAATGCCCCTTGGAAGAGACGTGCAGGTCGCAGGAGTTTGAAAAGACTGTTTAAATGCGCCTTGGAAGAGACGTTCAGGTCGCAGTAGCTTAACAAGATGGTTTAAATGCCCCTTGGAATAGACAAGCAGGTCGCAGTAGCTTAACAAGATGGTTTAAATGCCCCTTGGAAGAGACGTGCAGGTCACAGTAGCTTATCAAGACAGTTTAAATGCCCCTTGAAAGAGACGTGCAGGTCGCAGTAGCTTAACAAGACAGTTTAAATGCCCCTTGGAATAGACATGCAGGTCACAGCAGCTTAACAAGACTGTTTAAATGCCCCTTGGAAGAGACATGCAGGTCGCAGCAGCTTAACAAGACTGTTTAAATGCCCCTTGGAAGAGTCTTACAGGTCGCAGTAGCTTAACAAGACGGTTTAAATGTCCCTTGGAAGAGACGTGCAAGTCGCAGTAGCTTAACAAGACGGTTTAAATGCCCCATGGAGGAGACGTGCAGGTCGCAGTACCTTAACAAGACGGTTTAAATGCCCCTTGGAAGAGACGTGCAGGTCACAGTAGCTTAACAAAACGGTTTAAATGCCCCTTGGAAGAGACATGCAGGTCGCAGTAGCTTAACAAGACTGTTGAAATGCCCCTTGGAAGAGACGTGCAGGTTGCAGTAGCTTAACAAGACAGTTTAAATGCCCCTTGGAAGAGACGTGCAGGTCGCAGTAGCTTAACAAGACGGTTTAAATGCCCCTTGGAAGAGACATGCAGGTCGCAGCAGCTTAACAAAACGGTTTAAATGCCCCTTGGAAGAGACGTGGAGGTCGCAGTAGCTTAACAAGACTGTTGAAATGCCCCTTGGAAGAGACATGCAGGTCGCAGTAGCTTAACAAAGCGTTTTAAATGCCCCTTGGAAGAGACGTGCAGGTTGCAGTAGCTTAACAAGACGGTTTAAATGCCCCTTGGAAAAGTGGTGGAGGTCGTAGTAGCTTAACAAGACAGTTTAAATGCCCCTTGGAAGAGACTTGCAGGTCGCAGTAGCTTAACAAGACGGTTTAAATGACACTTGGAAGAGACGTGCAGGTCGCAGTAGCTTAAGAAGACGGTGTAAATGCCCCTTCGAAGAGACGTGCAAGTCGCAGAAGCTAAACAAGACAGTTTAAATGCCCAATGGAAGAGACGTGCAGGTCGCAGTAGCTTAACAAGATGGTTTAAATGCCCCTTGGAAGAGCGGTGGAGGTCGTAGTAGCTTAAGAAGACAGTTTAAATGCCCCTTGGAAGAGACATGCAGGTCGCAGTAGCTTAACAAGAGGGTTTAAATGCCCCTTGGAAGAGGCTTGCAGGTCGCAGTAGCTTACCAAGACGATTTAAATGCCCCTTGGAAGAGACGTGCAGGTCGCAGTAGCTTAGCAAGACAGTTTAAATGTCCCTTGGAAGAGCGGTGGAGGTCGCAGTAGCTTAACAAGACAGTTTAAATGCCACTTGGAAGAGACGTGCAGGTCGCAGTAGCTTAACAAGACGGTTTAAATGCCCCTTGGAAGAGGCTTGCAGGTCGCAGTAGCTTACCAAGACGGCTTAAATGCCCCTTTGAAGAGACGTGCAGGTCGCAGTAGCTTAACAAGACGGTTTAAATCCCCGTTGGAAGAGACGTGCAGGTCGCAGTAGCTTAACAAGAGTGTTTAAATGCCCCTTATAATAGGCTTGCAGGTCGCATTAGCTTAACAAGACAGTTACATGCCCCTTGGAAAAGTGGTGGAGGTTACAGTAGCTTAACAAGACAGTTTAAATGCCCCTTGGAAGAGACGTGCAGGTCGCAGTAGTTTAAAAAGACTGTTTAAATGCGCCTTGGAAGAGACGTTCAGGTCGCAGTAGCTTAACAAGATGGTTTAAATGCCCCTTGGAATAGACAAGCAGGTCGCAGTAGCTTAACAAGATGGTTTAAATGCCCCTTGGAAGAGACGTGCAGGTCACAGTAGCTTATCAAGACAGTTTAAATGCCCCATGAAAGAGACGTGCAGGTCGCAGTAGCTTAACAAGACAGTTTAAATGCCCCTTGGAATAGACATGCAGGTCACTGTTGCTTAACAAGACTGTTTAAATGCCCCTTGGAAGAGACAGGCAGGTCGCAGCAGCTTAACAAGACTGTTTAAATGCCCCTTGGAAGAGACTTACAGGTCGCAGTAGCTTAACAAGACGGTTTAAATGTCCCTTGGAAGAGACGTGCAAGTCGCAGTAGCTTAACAAGACGGTTTAAATGCCCCATGGAGGAGACGTGCAGGTCGCAGTAGCTTAACAAGACGGTTTAAATGCCCCTTGGAAGAGAAGTGCAGGTCACAGTAGCTTAACAAAACGGTTTAAATGCCCCTTGGAAGAGACGTGCAGGTCGCAGTAGCTTAACAAGACGGTTTAAATGCCCCTTGGAAGAGGCTTGCAGGTCGCAGTAGCTTACCAAGACGGTTTAAATGCCCCTTTGAAGAGACGTGCAGGTCGCTGTAGCTTAAAAAGACGGTTTAAATGCCCCTTGGAAGAGACGAGCAGGTCGCAGTAGCTTAACAAGACGGTTTAAATGCCCCTTGGAAGAGACGTGCAGGTCGCAGTAGCTTAACAAGACGGTTTAAATCCCCCTTGGAAGAGACGTGCAGGTCGCAGTAGTTAACAAGAGTGTTTAAATGCCCCTTGGAATAGGCTTGCAGGCCGCATTAGCTTACCAAGATGTTTTAAATGCCCCTTGGAAAAGTGGTGGAGGTTACAGTAGCTTAACAAGACGGTTTAAATGTCCCTTGGAAGAGACGTGCAAGTCACAGTAGCTTAAAAAGACGGTTTAAATGCCCCTTGGAAGAGACGTGCAGGTCGTAGTAGCTTAACAAGTCGGTTTAAATCCCCCTTGGAAGAGACATGCAGGTAGCAGTAGCTTAACAAGACTTTTTAAATGCCCCTTGGAAGAGACGTACAAGTCGCAGTTGCTTAATAAGACGGTTTAAATGCCCCTTGGAAGAGAGGTGGAGGTCGCAGTAGATAAACAAGACAGTTTAAATGCCCCTTGGAAGAGTCGTGCAGGTCGCAGTAGCTTAACAAGATGGTTTAAATGCCCCTTGGAAGTGCGGAGGAGGTCGCAGTAGCTTAACAAGACTGTTTCAATGCCCCTTGGAAGAGACACGCAGGTCGCAGCAGCTTAACAAGACGGTTTAAATGCCCCTTGGAAGAGACATGCAGGTCGCAGTAGCTTAACAAAGCGTTTTAAATGCCCCTTCGAAGAGACGTGCAGGTCACAGTAGCTTAACAAGACGGTTTAAATGCCCCTAGGAAAAGTGGAGGAGGATACAGTAGCTTAAAAAGACGGTTTAAATGCCCCTTGGAAGAGACGTGCAAGTCGCAGTAGCTTAACAAGACAGTTTAAATGCGCCTTAGAAGAGACGTGCAGGTCACAGAAGCTTAACAAGACAGTTTAAATGCCCCTTGGAAGTGCGGTGGAGGTCGCAGTAGCTTAACAAGACGGTTTAAATGCCCCTTTTAAGAAACATGCAGGTCGCAGCAGCTTAACAAGACGGTTTAAATGCCCCTTGGAAGAGCGGTGGAGGTTGCAGTAGCTTAACAAGACAGTTTAAATGCCCCTTGGAAGAGACGTGATGGTCGCAGTAGCTTAACAAGACGGTTTAAATGCCCCTTGGAAGTGCGTTGGAGGTCGCAGTAGCTTAACAAGACGGTTTAAATGCCCCTTTTAAGAAACATGCAGGTCGCAGCAGCTTAACAAGACGGTTTAAATGCCCTTTGGAAGAGACGTGCAGGTCGCAGTAGCTTAACAAGACGGTTTAAATGCCCCTTGGAAAAGTGGTGGAGGTTACAGTAGATTAACAAGACGATTTAAATGCCCCTTGGAAGAGACGTGAAAGTCGCAGTAGCTTAACAAGACTGTTTAAATGCCCCTTAGAAGAGACGTGCAGGTCGCAGATGCTTAACAAGACAGTTTAAATGCCCCTTGGAAGAGACGTGCAGGTCGCAGTAGCTTAACAAGATGGTTTAAATGCCCCTTGGAAGTGCGGTGGAGGTCGCTGTAGCTTAACAAGACAGTTTAAATGCCCCTTGGAAGAGACATGCAGGCCGCAGCAGCTTAACAAGACCGTTTAAATGCCCCTTGGAAGAGACGTGCAGGTCGCAGTAGCTTAACAAGACGGTTTAAATGCACCTTGGAAAAGACATGAAGGTCGCAGTAGCTTAACAAGACGGTTTAAATGCCCCTTGGAAAAGTGGTGGAGGTTACAGTAGCTTAACAAGACGATTTAAATGCCCCTTGGAAGAGGCTTGCAGGTCGCAGTAGCTTACCAAGACTATTTAAATGTCCCTTGGAAGAGACGTGCAGGTCGCAGTAGCTTAATAAGACAGTTTAAATGCCCCTTGGAAGAGACGTGCAGGTCGCAGTAGCTTAACAAGATGGTTTAAATGCCCATTGGAAGAGCGGTGGAGGTCGCAGTAGCTTAACAAGACAGTTTAAATGCCCCTTGGAAGAGACGTGCAGGTCGCAGTAGCTTAACAAGACGGTATAAATGCCCGTTGGAAGAGGCTTGCAGGTCGCAGTAGCTTACCAAGACTATTTAAATGTCCCTTGGAAGAGACGTGCAGGTCGCAGTAGCTTAACAAGACGGTTTAAATGCCAATTGGAAGAGACGAGCAGGTCGCAGATGCTTAACAAGACAGTTTAAATGCCCCTTGGAAGAGACGTGCAGGTCGCAGTAGCTTAACAAGATGGTTTAAATGCCCCTTGGAAGAGACATGCAGGTCGCAGTAGCTTAACAAGACGGTTTAGATGCCCCTTGGAAAAGTGGTGGAGGTTACAGAAGCTTAACAAGACGGTTTAAATGCCCCTTGGAAGAGACGAGCAGGTCGCAGAAGCTTAACAAGACGCTTTAAATGCCCCTTGGATGAGAGGTGGAGGTCGCAGTAGCTTAACAAGACAGTTTAAATGCACCTTGGAAGAGACGTACAGGTCGCAGTAGCTTAAAAAGACGGTTTAAATGCCCCTTGGAAGAGACATGCAGGTCGCAGTAGCTTAACAAAGCCCTTTAAATGCCCTTTAACAGAGACATGCAGGTCGCAGTAGCTTAACAAAGCGTTTTAAATGCCCCTTGGAAGAGACATGCAGGTCGCAGTAGCTTAACAAGACGGTTTAAATGCCCCTTGGAAGAGACATGCAGGTCGCAGAAGCTTAACAAGACGGTTTAAATGCCCTTGGAAGAGACGTGCAGGTCGCAGTAGCTTAACAAGACGGTTGAATTGCCCCTTCAAAGAGAGGTGGAGGTCGCAGTAGCTTAACAAGACAATTTAAATGCCCCTTGGAAGAGACATGCAGGTCACAGTAGCTTAATAAGACGGTTTAAATGCCCCTTGGAAGAGACGTGCATGTCGCAGTAGCTTAACAAGACGATTTAAATACCCCTTAGAAGAGACGTGCAGGTCGCAGTAGCTTAACAAGACGGTTTAAATGCCCCTTGCAAGAGACGTGCAGGTCGCAGTAGCTTAACAAAATGGTTTAAATGCCCCTTGGAAGATCGGTGGAGGTCGCAGTAGCGTAACAAGACGGTTTAAATGCCCCTTGGAAAAGATGTTCAGTTCGCAGTAGCTTAACAAGATGTTTTAAATGCCCCTTGGAAGAGACATGCAGGTCGTAGTAGCTTAACAAGACGGTATCAATGCCCCTTGGAAAAGACTTGCTGGTCGCAGTAGCTTACCAAGACGGTTTAAATGGCCCTTCGAAGAGAAGTGCGGGTCGCAGTAACTTAACAAGACGTTTAAATGCCCCTTGGAAGAGCGGTGGAGGTCGCAGTAGCTTAAAAAGACGGTTTAAATGCCCCTTGGTAGAGACATGCAGGTCGCAGTAGCTTAACAAGACGGTTTAAATGCCCCTTGGAAGAGACGTGCAGGTCACAGTAGCTTAACAAGACGGTTTAAATGCCCCTTGGAAGAGACGTGCAGGTTGCAGTAGCTTAACAAGATGGTTTAAATGCCCCTTGGAAGAGACGTGCAGGTTGCAGTAGCTTAACAAGACGGTTTAAATGCCCCTTGGAAGAGACGAGCAGGTCGCAGTAGCTTACCAAGACGATTTAAATGCCCCATGGAAGAGACGTGCAGGTCGCAGTAGCTTAAAAAGACGGTTTAAATGCCCCATGGAAGAGACGTGCAGGTCGCAGTAGCTTACCAAGACGATTTAAATGCCCCGTGGAAGAGACGTGCAGGTCACAGTAGCTTATCAAGAAGGTTTAAATGCCCCTTGAAAGAGCGGTGGATGTCGCAGAAGCTTAACAAGACAGTTTAAATGCCCCTTGGAAGAGACATGCAGGTCGCAGCAGCTTAACTAGACGGTTTAAATGCCCCTTGGAAGAGGCTTGCAGGTCGCAGTAGCTTACCAAGACGGTTTAAATGCCCCTTTGAAGAGACGTGCAGGTCGCAGTAGCTTAACAAGACGGTTTAAATCCCCCTTGGAAGAGACGTGCAGGTCGCAGTAGCTTAACAAGAGTGTTTAAATGCCCCTTATAATAGGCTTGCAGGTCGCATTAGCTTAACAAGACAGTTTAAATGCCCCTTGGAAAAGTGGTGGAGGTTACAGTAGCTTAACAAGACGGTTTAAATGCCCCTTTTAAGAAACATGCAGGTCGCAGCAGCTTAACAAGACGGTTTAAATGCCCTTTGGAAGAGACGTGCAGGTCGCAGTAGCTTAACAAGACGGTTTAAATGCCCCTTGGAAAAGTGGTGGAGGTTACAGTAGATTAACAAGACGATTTAAATGCCCCTTGGAAGAGACGTGAAAGTCGCAGTAGCTTAACAAGACTGTTTAAATGCCCCTTAGAAGAGACGTGCAGGTCGCAGATGCTTAACAAGACAGTTTAAATGCCCCTTGGAAGAGACGTGCAGGTCGCAGTAGCTTAACAAGATGGTTTAAATGCCCCTTGGAAGTGCGGTGGAGGTCGCTGTAGCTTAACAAGACAGTTTAAATGCCCCTTGGAAGAGACATGCAGGCCGCAGCAGCTTAACAAGACCGTTTAAATGCCCCTTGGAAGAGACGTGCAGGTCGCAGTAGCTTAACAAGACGGTTTAAATGCACCTTGGAAAAGACATGAAGGTCGCAGTAGCTTAACAAGACGGTTTAAATGCCCCTTGGAAAAGTGGTGGAGGTTACAGTAGCTTAACAAGACGATTTAAATGCCCCTTGGAAGAGGCTTGCAGGTCGCAGTAGCTTACCAAGACTATTTAAATGTCCCTTGGAAGAGACGTGCAGGTCGCAGTAGCTTAATAAGACAGTTTAAATGCCCCTTGGAAGAGACGTGCAGGTCGCAGTAGCTTAACAAGATGGTTTAAATGCCCATTGGAAGAGCGGTGGAGGTCGCAGTAGCTTAACAAGACAGTTTAAATGCCCCTTGGAAGAGACGTGCAGGTCGCAGTAGCTTAACAAGACGGTATAAATGCCCGTTGGAAGAGGCTTGCAGGTCGCAGTAGCTTACCAAGACTATTTAAATGTCCCTTGGAAGAGACGTGCAGGTCGCAGTAGCTTAACAAGACGGTTTAAATGCCAATTGGAAGAGACGAGCAGGTCGCAGATGCTTAACAAGACAGTTTAAATGCCCCTTGGAAGAGACGTGCAGGTCGCAGTAGCTTAACAAGATGGTTTAAATGCCCCTTGGAAGAGACATGCAGGTCGCAGTAGCTTAACAAGACGGTTTAGATGCCCCTTGGAAAAGTGGTGGAGGTTACAGAAGCTTAACAAGACGGTTTAAATGCCCCTTGGAAGAGACGAGCAGGTCGCAGAAGCTTAACAAGACGCTTTAAATGCCCCTTGGATGAGAGGTGGAGGTCGCAGTAGCTTAACAAGACAGTTTAAATGCACCTTGGAAGAGACGTACAGGTCGCAGTAGCTTAAAAAGACGGTTTAAATGCCCCTTGGAAGAGACATGCAGGTCGCAGTAGCTTAACAAAGCCCTTTAAATGCCCTTTAACAGAGACATGCAGGTCGCAGTAGCTTAACAAAGCGTTTTAAATGCCCCTTGGAAGAGACATGCAGGTCGCAGTAGCTTAACAAGACGGTTTAAATGCCCCTTGGAAGAGACATGCAGGTCGCAGAAGCTTAACAAGACGGTTTAAATGCCCTTGGAAGAGACGTGCAGGTCGCAGTAGCTTAACAAGACGGTTGAATTGCCCCTTCAAAGAGAGGTGGAGGTCGCAGTAGCTTAACAAGACAATTTAAATGCCCCTTGGAAGAGACATGCAGGTCACAGTAGCTTAATAAGACGGTTTAAATGCCCCTTGGAAGAGACGTGCATGTCGCAGTAGCTTAACAAGACGATTTAAATACCCCTTAGAAGAGACGTGCAGGTCGCAGTAGCTTAACAAGACGGTTTAAATGCCCCTTGCAAGAGACGTGCAGGTCGCAGTAGCTTAACAAAATGGTTTAAATGCCCCTTGGAAGATCGGTGGAGGTCGCAGTAGCGTAACAAGACGGTTTAAATGCCCCTTGGAAAAGATGTTCAGTTCGCAGTAGCTTAACAAGATGTTTTAAATGCCCCTTGGAAGAGACATGCAGGTCGTAGTAGCTTAACAAGACGGTATCAATGCCCCTTGGAAAAGACTTGCTGGTCGCAGTAGCTTACCAAGACGGTTTAAATGGCCCTTCGAAGAGAAGTGCGGGTCGCAGTAACTTAACAAGACGTTTAAATGCCCCTTGGAAGAGCGGTGGAGGTCGCAGTAGCTTAAAAAGACGGTTTAAATGCCCCTTGGTAGAGACATGCAGGTCGCAGTAGCTTAACAAGACGGTTTAAATGCCCCTTGGAAGAGACGTGCAGGTCACAGTAGCTTAACAAGACGGTTTAAATGCCCCTTGGAAGAGACGTGCAGGTTGCAGTAGCTTAACAAGATGGTTTAAATGCCCCTTGGAAGAGACGTGCAGGTTGCAGTAGCTTAACAAGACGGTTTAAATGCCCCTTGGAAGAGACGAGCAGGTCGCAGTAGCTTACCAAGACGATTTAAATGCCCCATGGAAGAGACGTGCAGGTCGCAGTAGCTTAAAAAGACGGTTTAAATGCCCCATGGAAGAGACGTGCAGGTCGCAGTAGCTTACCAAGACGATTTAAATGCCCCGTGGAAGAGACGTGCAGGTCACAGTAGCTTATCAAGAAGGTTTAAATGCCCCTTGAAAGAGCGGTGGATGTCGCAGAAGCTTAACAAGACAGTTTAAATGCCCCTTGGAAGAGACATGCAGGTCGCAGCAGCTTAACTAGACGGTTTAAATGCCCCTTGGAAGAGGCTTGCAGGTCGCAGTAGCTTACCAAGACGGTTTAAATGCCCCTTTGAAGAGACGTGCAGGTCGCAGTAGCTTAACAAGACGGTTTAAATCCCCCTTGGAAGAGACGTGCAGGTCGCAGTAGCTTAACAAGAGTGTTTAAATGCCCCTTATAATAGGCTTGCAGGTCGCATTAGCTTAACAAGACAGTTTAAATGCCCCTTGGAAAAGTGGTGGAGGTTACAGTAGCTTAACAAGACAGTTTAAATGCCCCTTGGAAGAGACGTGCAGGTCGCAGTAGTTTAAAAAGACTGTTTAAATGCGCCTTGGAAGAGACGTTCAGGTCGCAGTAGCTTAACAAGATGGTTTAAATGCCCCTTGGAATAGACAAGCAGGTCACAGTAGCTTAACAAGATGGTTTAAATGCCCCTTGGAAGAGACGTGCAGGTCACAGTAGCTTATCAAGACAGTTTAAATGCCCCTTGAAAGAGACGTGCAGGTCGCAGTAGCTTAACAAGACAGTTTAAATGCCCCTTGGAATAGACATGCAGGTCACAGCAGCTTAACAAGACTGTTTAAATGCCCCTTGGAAGAGACATGCAGGTCGCAGCAGCTTAACAAGACTGTTTAAATGCCCCTTGGAAGAGACTTACAGGTCGCAGTAGCTTAACAAGACGGTTTAAATGTCCCTTGGAAGAGACGTGCAAGTCGCAGTAGCTTAACAAGACGGTTTAAATGCCCCATGGAGGAGACGTGCAGGTCGCAGTAGCTTAACAAGACGGTTTAAATGCCCCTTGGAAGAGACGTGCAGGTCACAGTAGCTTAACAAAACGGTTTAAATGCCCCTTGGAAGAGACATGCAGGTCGCAGTAGCTTAACAAGACTGTTGAAATGCCCCTTGGAAGAGACGTGCAGGTCGCAGTAGCTTAACAAGACAGTTTAAATGCCCCTTGGAAGAGACGTGCAGGTCGCAGTAGCTTAACAAGACGGTTTACATGCCCCTTGGAAGAGACATGCAGGTCGCAGCAGCTTAACAAAACGGTTTAAATGCCCCTTGGAAGAGACGTGGAGGTCGCAGTAGCTTAACAAGACTGTTGAAATGCCCCTTGGAAGAGACATGCAGGTCGCAGTAGCTTAACAAAGCGTTTTAAATGCCCCTTGGAAGAGACGTGCAGGTTGCAGTAGCTTAACAAGACGGTTTAAATGCCCCTTGGAAAAGTGGTGGAGGTCGTAGTAGCTTAACAAGACAGTTTAAATGCCCCTTGGAAGAGACTTGCAGGTCGCAGTAGCTTAACAAGACGGTTTAAATGCCCCTTGGAAGAGACGTGCATGTCGCAGTAGCTTAACAAGACGGTTTAAATCCCCCTTGGAAGAGACGTGCAGGTCGCAGTAGTTAACAAGACGGTTTAAATGCCCCTTGGAAGAGACGAGCAGGTCGCAGTAGCTTAACAAGACGGTTTAAATGCCCCTTGGAAGAGACGTGCAGGTCGCAGTAGCTTAACAAGACGGTTTAAATCCCCCTTGGAAGAGACGTGCAGGTCGCAGTAGTTAACAAGAGTGTTTAAATGCCCCTTGGAATAGGCTTGCAGGCCGCATTAGCTTACCAAGATGTTTTAAATGCCCCTTGGAAAAGTGGTGGAGGTTACAGTAGCTTAACAAGACGGTTTAAATGTCCCTTGGAAGAGACGTGCAAGTCACAGTAGCTTAAAAAGACGGTTTAAATGCCCCTTGGAAGAGACGTGCAGGTCGTAGTAGCTTAACAAGTCGGTTTAAATCCCCCTTGGAAGAGACATGCAGGTCGCAGTAGCTTAACAAGACGGTTTAAATGCCCCTTGGAAGAGACGTACAAGTCGCAGTAGCTTAATAAGACTTTTTAAATGCCCCTTGGAAGAGATGTGCAAGTCGCAGTTGCTTAATAAGACGGTTTAAATGCCCCTTGGAAGAGAGGTGGAGGTCGCAGTAGATAAACAAGACAGTTTAAATGCCCCTTGGAAGAGTCGTGCAGGTCGCAGTAGCTTAACAAGATGGTTTAAATACCAATTGGAAGAGACTTGCAGGTCGCAGTAGCTTAACAAGACGGTTTAAATGCCCCTTGGAAGTGCGGAGGAGGTCGCAGTAGCTTAACAAGACTGTTTCAATGCCCCTTGGAAGAGACACGCAGGTCGCAGCAGCTTAACAAGACGGTTTAAATGCCCCTTGGAAGAGACATGCAGGTCGCAGTAGCTTAACAAAGCGTTTTAAATGCCCCTTCGAAGAGACGTGCAGGTCACAGTAGCTTAACAAGACGGTTTAAATGCCCCTAGGAAAAGTGGAGTAGGATACAGTAGCTTAAAAAGACGGTTTAAATGCCCCTTGGAAGAGACGTGCAAGTCGCAGTAGCTTAACAAGACAGTTTAAATGCGCCTTAGAAGAGACGTGCAGGTCACAGAAGCTTAACAAGACAGTTTAAATGCCCCTTGGAAGTGCGGTGGAGGTCGCAGTAGCTTAACAAGACGGTTTAAATGCCCCTTTTAAGAAACATGCAGGTCGCAGCAGCTTAACAAGACGGTTTAAATGCCCCTTGGAAGAGCGGTGGAGGTTGCAGTAGCTTAACAAGACAGTTTAAATGCCCCTTGGAAGAGACGTGATGGTCGCAGTAGCTTAACAAGACGGTTTAAATGCCCCTTGGAAGTGCGGTGGAGGTCGCAGTAGCTTAACAAGACGGTTTAAATGCCCCTTTTAAGAAACATGCAGGTCGCAGCAGCTTAACAAGACGGTTTAAATGCCCTTTGGAAGAGACGTGCAGGTCGCAGTAGCTTAACAAGACGGTTTAAATGCCCCTTGGAAAAGTGGTGGAGGTTACAGTAGATTAACAAGACGATTTAAATGCCCCTTGGAAGAGACGTGAAAGTCACAGTAGCTTAACAAGACTGTTTAAATGCCCCTTAGAAGAGACGTGCAGGTCGCAGATGCTTAACAAGACAGTTTAAATGCCCCTTGGAAGAGACGTGCAGGTCGCAGTAGCTTAACAAGATGGTTTAAATGCCCCTTGGAAGTGCGGTGGAGGTCGCTGTAGCTTAACAAGACAGTTTAAATGCCACTTGGAAGAGACATGCAGGCCGCAGCAGCTTAACAAGACCGTTTAAATGCCCCTTGGAAGAGACGTGCAGGTCGCAGTAGCTTAACAAGACGGTTTAAATGCACCTTGGAAAAGACATGAAGGTCGCAGTAGCTTAACAAGACGGTTTAAATGCCCCTTGGAAAAGTGGTGGAGGTTACAGTAGCTTAACAAGACGATTTAAATGCCCCTTGGAAGAGTTTTGCAGGTCGCAGTAGCTTACCAAGACTATTTAAATGTCCCTTGGAAGAGACGTGCAGGTCGCAGTAGCTTAATAAGACAGTTTAAATGCCCCTTGGAAGAGACGTGCAGGTCGCAGTAGCTTAACAAGACGGTATAAATGCCCGTTGGAAGAGGCTTGCAGGTCGCAGTAGCTTACCAAGACTATTTAAATGTCCCTTGGAAGAGACGTGCAGGTCGCAGTAGCTTAACAAGACGGTTTAAATGCCCCTTGGAAGAGCGGTGGAGGTTACAGTAGCTTAACAAGACGGTTTAAATGCCCCTTGGAAGAGAAATGCAGGTCGCAGCAGCTTAGCAAGACGGTTTAAATGCCCCTTGGAAGAGACGTGGAGGTCGCAGTAGCTTAACAAGACTGTTTAAATGTCCCTTGGAAGAGACATGCAGGTCGCAGTAGCTTAACAAAGCATTTTAAATGCCCCTTGGAAGAGACGTGCAGGTCGCAGTAGCTTAACAAGACGGTTTAAATGCCCCTTGGAAAAGTGGTGGAGGTTACAGTAGCTTAAGAAGACGGTTTAAATGCCCCTTGGAATAGGCTTGCAGGTCGCAGAAGCTTAACAAGACGGTTTGAATGCCACTTGGAAGAGACGTGCAGGTCGCAGTAGCTTACCAAGACAGTTTAAATGCCCCTTGGAAGAGACATACAGGTCGCAGTAGCATAATAAGACAGTTTAAACGCCCCTTGGAAGAGACATGCAGGTCGCAGTAGCATAATAAGACAGTTTAAATGCCCCTTGGAAGAGATGTGCAGGTCGCAGTAGCTTAATAAGATGGTTTAAATGCCCCTTGTAAGAGAGGTGGAGGTCGCAGTAGCTTAACAAGACAGTTTAAATGCCACTTGGAAGAAACATGCAGGTCGAAGCAGCTTAACAAGACTGTTTAAATGCCCCTAGGAAAAGACGTGCAGGTCGCAGAGGCTTAAAAGGACGGTTTACATGCCCCTTGGAAGAGACGTGCAGGTCGCAGTAGCTTAACAAGACGGTTTAAATGCCCCGTGGAAAAGTGGTGGAGGTTACAGTAGCTTAACAAGATGGTTTAAATGCCCCTTATAAGAGACGTGCAAGTTACAGTAGCTTAACAAGACGATTTAAATGCCCCTTGGAAGAGGCTTGCAGGTCGCAGTAGCTTACCAAGACTATTTAAATGTCCCTTGGAAGAGACGTGCAGGTCGCAGTAGCTTAATAAGACGGTTTAAATGCCCCTTGGAAGAGACGTGCAGGTCGCAGTAGCTTAACAAGATGGTTTAAATGCCCATTGGAAGAGCGGTGGAGGTCGCAGTAGCTTAACAAGACAGTTTAAATGCCCCTTGGAAGAGACGTGCAAGTCGCAGTAGCTTAACAAGACGGTATAAATGCCCGTTGGAAGAGGCTTGCAGGTCGCAGTAGCTTACCAAGACTATTTAAATGTCCCTTGGAAGAGACGTGCAGGTCGCAGTAGCCTAACAAGACGGTTTAAATGCCCCTTGGAAGAGCGGTGGAGGTTACAGTAGCTTAACAAGACGGTTTAAATGCCCCTTGGAAGAGAAATGCAGGTCGCAGCAGCTTAGCAAGACGGTTTAAATGCCCCTTGGAAGAGACGTGGAGGTCGCAGTAGCTTAACAAGACTGTTTAAATGTCCCTTGGAAGAGACATGCAGGTCGCAGTAGCTTAACAAAGCATTTTAAATGCCCCTTGGAAGAGACGTGCAGGTCGCAGTAGCTTAACAAGACGGTTTAAATGCCCCTTGGAAAAGTGGTGGAGGTTACAGTAGCTTAAGAAGACGGTTTAAATGCCCCTTGGAATAGGCTTGCAGGTCGCAGAAGCTTAACAAGACGGTTTGAATGCCACTTGGAAGAGACGTGCAGGTCGCAGTAGCTTACCAAGACAGTTTAAATGCCCCTTGGAAGAGACATACAGGTCGCAGTAGCATAATAAGACAGTTTAAACGCCCCTTGGAAGAGACATGCAGGTCGCAGTAGCATAATAAGACAGTTTAAATGCCCCTTGGAAGAGATGTGCAGGTCGCAGTAGCTTAATAAGATGGTTTAAATGCCCCTTGTAAGAGAGGTGGAGGTCGCAGTAGCTTAACAAGACAGTTTAAATGCCACTTGGAAGAAACATGCAGGTCGAAGCAGCTTAACAAGACTGTTTAAATGCCCCTAGGAAAAGACGTGCAGGTCGCAGAGGCTTAACAAGACGGTTTACATGCCCCTTGGAAGAGACGTGCAGGTCGCAGTAGCTTAACAAGACGGTTTAAATGCCCCGTGGAAAAGTGGTGGAGGTTACAGTAGCTTAACAAGATGGTTTAAATGCCCCTTATAAGAGACGTGCAAGTTACAGTAGCTTAACAAGACGGTTTAAATGCCCCTTGGAAGAGAAATGCAGGTCGCAGCAGCTTAGCAAGACGGTTTAAATGCCCCTTGGAAGAGACGTGGAGGTCGCAGTAGCTTAACAAGACTGTTTAAATGTCCCTTGGAAGAGACATGCAGGTCGCAGTAGCTTAACAAAGCATTTTAAATGCCCCTTGGAAGAGACGTGCAGGTCGCAGTAGCTTAACAAGACGGTTTAAATGCCCCTTGGAAAAGTGGTGGAGGTTACAGTAGCTTAAGAAGACGGTTTAAATGCCCCTTGGAATAGGCTTGCAGGTCGCAGAAGCTTAACAAGACGGTTTGAATGCCACTTGGAAGAGACGTGCAGGTCGCAGTAGCTTACCAAGACAGTTTAAATGCCCCTTGGAAGAGACATACAGGTCGCAGTAGCATAATAAGACAGTTTAAACGCCCCTTGGAAGAGACATGCAGGTCGCAGTAGCATAATAAGACAGTTTAAATGCCCCTTGGAAGAGATGTGCAGGTCGCAGTAGCTTAATAAGATGGTTTAAATGCCCCTTGTAAGAGAGGTGGAGGTCGCAGTAGCTTAACAAGACAGTTTAAATGCCACTTGGAAGAAACATGCAGGTCGAAGCAGCTTAACAAGACTGTTTAAATGCCCCTAGGAAAAGACGTGCAGGTCGCAGAGGCTTAACAAGACGGTTTACATGCCCCTTGGAAGAGACGTGCAGGTCGCAGTAGCTTAACAAGACGGTTTAAATGCCCCGTGGAAAAGTGGTGGAGGTTACAGTAGCTTAACAAGATGGTTTAAATGCCCCTTATAAGAGACGTGCAAGTTACAGTAGCTTAACAAGACGGTTTAAATGCCCCTTGGAAGAGATGCGCAGGTCGCAGTAGCTTAACAAGTTGGTTTAAGTGCTCTTTGGAAGAGACATGCAGGTCGCAGCAGCTTAAAAAGACGGTTTAAATGCCCCTTGGAAGAGACGTGCAGGTCGCAGAGGCTTAACAAGATGGTTTAAATGCCCATTGGAAGAGACATGCAGGTCGCAGCAGCTTAACAAGACTGTTTAAATGCCCCTTGGAAGAGTCTTACAGGTCGCAGTAGCTTAACAAGACGGTTTAAATGTCCATTGGAAGAGACGTGCAAGTCGCAGTAGCTTAACAAGACGGTTTAAATGCCCCATGAAGGAGACGTGCAGGTCGAAGTAGCTTAACAAGACGGTTTAAATGCCCCTTGGAAGAGACGTGCAGGTCACAGTAGCTTAACAAAACGGTTTAAATGCCCCTTGGAAGAGACATGCAGGTCGCAGTAGCTTAACAAGACTGTTGAAATGCCCCTTGGAAGAGACGTGCAGGTCGCAGTAGCTTAACAAGACAGTTTAAATGCCCCTTGGAAGAGACGTGCAGGTCGCAGTAGCTTAACAAGACGGTTTAAATGCCCCTTGGAAGAGACATGCAGGTCGCAGCAGCTTAACAAAACGGTTTAAATGCCCCTTGGAAGAGACGTGGAGGTCGCAGTAGCTTAACAAGACTGTTGAAATGCCCCTTGGAAGAGACATGCAGGACGCAGTAGCTTAACAAAGCGTTTTAAATGCCCCTTGGAAGAGACGTGCAGGTTGCAGTAGCTTAACAAGACGGTTTAAATGCCCCTTGGAAAAGTGGTGGAGGTCGTAGTAGCTTAACAAGACAGTTTAAATGCCCCTTGGAAGAGACTTGCAGGTCGCAGTAGCTTAACAAGACGGTTTAAATGACACTTGGAAGAGACATGCAGGTCGCAGTAGCTTAAGAAGACGGTGTAAATGCCCCTTGGAAGAGACGTGCAAGTCGCAGAAGCTAAACAAGACAGTTTAAATGCCCCTTGGAAGAGACGTGCAGGTCGCAGTAGCTTAACAAGATGGTTTAAATGCCCCTTGGAAGAGCGGTGGAGGTCGTAGTAGCTTAAGAAGACAGTTTAAATGCCCCTTGGAAGAGACATGCAGGTCGCAGTAGCTTAACAAGAGGGTTTAAATGCCCCTTGGAAGAGGCTTGCAGGTCGCAGTAGCTTACCAAGACGATTTAAATGCCCCTTGGAAGAGACGTGCAGGTCACAGTAGCTTAGCAAGACAGTTTAAATGTCCCTTGGAAGAGCGGTGGAGGTCGCAGTAGCTTAACGAGACAGTTTAAATGCCACTTGGAAGAGACGTGCAGGTCGCAGTAGCTTAACAAGACGGTTTAAATGCCCCTTGGAAGAGGCTTGCAGGTCGCAGTAGCTTACCAAGACGGTTTAAATGCCCCTTTGAAGACACGTGCAGGTCGCAGTAGCTTAACAAGACGGTTTAAATCCCCCTTGGAAGAGACGTGCAGGTCGCAGTAGCTTAACAAGAGTGTTTAAATGCCCCTTATAATGGGCTTGCAGGTCGCATTAGCTTAACAAGACAGTTTAAATGCCCCTTGGAAAAGTGGTGGAGGTTACAGTAGCTTAACAAGACAGTTTAAATGCCCCTTGGAAGAGACGTGCAGGTCGCAGTAGTTTAAAAAGACTGTTTAAATGCGCCTTGGAAGAGACGGTCAGGTCGCAGTAGCTTAACAAGATGGTTTAAATGCCCCTTGGAATAGACAAACAGGTCGCAGTAGCTTAACAAGATGGTTTAAATGCCCCTTGGAAGAGACGTGCAGGTCGCAGTAGCTTAACAAGACAGTTTAAATGCCCCTTGGAATAGACATGCAGGTCACAGCAGCTTAACAAGACTGTTTAAATGCCCCTTGGAAGAGACATGCAGGTCGCAGCAGCTTAACAAGACTGTTTAAATGCCCCTTGGAAGAGACTTACAGGTCGCAGTAGCTTAACAAGACGGTTTAAATGTCCCTTGGAAGAGACGTGCAAGTCGCAGTAGCTTAACAAGACGGTTTAAATGCCTAATGGAGGAGACGTGCAGGTCGCAGTAGCTTAACAAGACGGTTTAAATGCCCCTTGGAAGAGACGTGCAGGTCACAGTAGCTTAACAAAACGGTTTAAATGCCCCTTGGAAGAGACATGCAGGTCGCAGTAGCTTAACAAGACTGTTGAAATGCCCCTTGGAAGAGACGTGCAGGTCGCAGTAGCTTAACAAGACAGTTTAAATGCCCCTTGGAAGAGACGTGCAGGTCGCAGTAGCTTAACAAGACGGTTTAAATGCCCCTTGGAAGAGACATGCAGGTCGCAGCAGCTTAACAAAACGGTTTAAATGCCCCTTGGAAGAGACGTGGAGGTCGCAGTAGCTTAACAAGACTGTTGAAATGCCCCTTGGAAGAGACATGCAGGTCGCAGTGGCTTAACAAAGCGTTTTAAATGCCCCTTGGAAGAGACGTGCAGGTTGCAGTAGCTTAACTAGACGGTTTAAATGCCCCTTGGAAAAGTGGTGGAGGTCGTAGTAGCTTAACAAGACAGTTTAAATGCCCCTTGGAAGAGACTTGCAGGTCGCAGTAGCTTAACAAGACGGTTTAAATGACACTTGGAAGAGACGTGCAGGTCGCAGTAGCTTAAGAAGACGGTGTAAATGCCCCTTGGAAGAGACGTGCAAGTCGCAGAAGCTAAACAAGACAGTTTAAATGCCCCTTGGAAGAGACGTGCAGGTCGCAGTAGCTTAACAAGATGGTTTAAATGCCCCTTGGAAGAGCGGTGGAGGTCGTAGTAGCTTAAGAAGACAGTTTAAATGCCCCTTGGAAGAGACATGCAGGTCGCAGTAGCTTAACAAGAGGGTTTAAATGCCCCTTGGAAGAGGCTTGCAGGTCGCAGTAGCTTACCAATACTATTTAAATGCCCCTTGGAAGAGACGTGCAGGTCGCAGTAGCTTAGCAAGACAGTTTAAATGTCCCTTGGAAGAGCGGTGGAGGTCGCAGTAGCTTAACAAGACAGTTTAAATGCCACTTGGAAGAGACGTGCAGGTCGCAGTAGCTTAACAAGACGGTTTAAATGCCCCTTGTAAGAGGCTTGCAGGTCGCAGTAGCTTACCAAGACGGTTTAAATGCCCCTTGGAAGAGGCTTGCAGGTCGCAGTAGCTTACCAAGACGGTTTAAATGCCCCTTAAAGAGACGTGCAGGTCGCTGTAGCTTAACAAGACGGTTTAAATGCCCCTTGGAAGAGACGTGCAGGTCGCAGTAGCTTAACAAGACGGTTTAAATCCCCCTTGGAAGAGACGTGCAGGTCGCAGTAGTTAACAAGACGGTTTAAATGCCCCTTGGAAGAGACGAGCAGGTCGCAGTAGCTTAACAAGACGGTTTAAATGCCCCTTGGAAGAGACGTGCAGGTCGCAGTAGCTTAACAAGACGGTTTAAATCCCCCTTGGAAGAGACGTGCAGGTCGCAGTAGTTAACAAGACTGTTTAAATGCCCCTTGGAATAGGCTTGCAGGCCGCATTAGCTTACCAAGATGTTTTAAATGCCCCTTGGAAAAGTGGTGGAGGTTACAGTAGCTTAACAAGACGGTTTAAATGCCCCTTGGAAGAGACGTGCAAGTCACAGTAGCTTAAAAAGACGGTTTAAATGCCCCTTGGAAGAGACGTGCAGGTCGTAGTAGCTTAACAAGTCGGTTTAAATCCCCCTTGGAAGAGACATGCAGGTCGCAGTAGCTTAACAAGACGGTTTAAATGCCACTTGGAAGAGACGTACAAGTCGCAGTAGCTTAATAAGACTTTTTAAATGCCCCTTGGAAGAGATGTGCAAGTCGCAGTTGCTTAATAAGACGGTTTAAATGCCCCTTGGAAGAGAGGTGGAGGTCGCAGTAGATAAACAAGACAGTTTAAATGCCCCTTGGAAGAGTCGTGCAGGTCGCAGTAGCTTAACAAGATGGTTTAAATACCAATTGGAAGAGACTTGCAGGTCGCAGTAGCTTAACAAGACGGTTTAAATGCCCCTTGGAAAAGTGGTGGAGGTTACAGTAGCTTAACAAGACGATTTAAATGCCCCTTGGAAGAGGCTTGCAGGTCGCAGTAGCTTACCAAGACTATTTAAATGTCCCTTGGAAGAGACGTGCAGGTCGCAGTAGCTTAATAAGACAGTTTAAATGCCCCTTGGAAGAGACGTGCAGGTCGCAGTAGATTAACAAGACGGTATAAATGCCCGTTGGAAGAGGCTTGCAGGTCGCAGTAGCTTACCAAGACTATTTAAATGTCCCTTGGAAGAGACGTGCAGGTCGCAGTAGCTTAACAAGACGGTTTAAATGCCCCTTGGAAGAGCGGTGGAGGTTACAGTAGCTTAACAAGACGGTTTAAATGCCCCTTGGAAGAGAAATGCAGGTCGCAGCAGCTTAGCAAGACGGTTTAAATGCCCCTTGGAAGAGACGTGGAGGTCGCAGTAGCTTAACAAGACTGTTTAAATGTCCCTTGGAAGAGACATGCAGGTCGCAGTAGCTTAACAAAGCATTTTAAATGCCCCTTGGAAGAGACGTGCAGGTCGCAGTAGCTTAACAAGACGGTTTAAATGCCCCTTGGAAAAGTGGTGGAGGTTACAGTAGCTTAAGAAGACGGTTTAAATGCCCCTTGGAATAGGCTTGCAGGTCGCAGAAGCTTAACAAGACGGTTTGAATGCCACTTGGAAGAGACGTGCAGGTCGCAGTAGCTTACCAAGACAGTTTAAATGCCCCTTGGAAGAGACATACAGGTCGCAGTAGCATAATAAGACAGTTTAAACGCCCCTTGGAAGAGACATGCAGGTCGCAGTAGCATAATAAGACAGTTTAAATGCCCCTTGGAAGAGATGTGCAGGTCGCAGTAGCTTAATAAGATGGTTTAAATGCCCCTTGTAAGAGAGGTGGAGGTCGCAGTAGCTTAACAAGACAGTTTAAATGCCACTTGGAAGAAACATGCAGGTCGAAGCAGCTTAACAAGACTGTTTAAATGCCCCTAGGAAAAGACGTGCAGGTCGCAGAGGCTTAACAAGACGGTTTACATGCCCCTTGGAAGAGACGTGCAGGTCGCAGTAGCTTAACAAGACGGTTTAAATGCCCCGTGGAAAAGTGGTGGAGGTCACAGTAGCTTAACAAGATGGTTTAAATGCCCCTTATAAGAGACGTGCAAGTTACAGTAGCTTAACAAGACGATTTAAATGCCCCTTGGAAGAGGCTTGCAGGTCGCAGTAGCTTACCAAGACTATTTAAATGTCCCTTGGAAGAGACGTGCAGGTCGCAGTAGCTTAATAAGACGGTTTAAATGCCCCTTGGAAGAGACGTGCAGGTCGCAGTAGCTTAACAAGATGGTTTAAATGCCCATTGGAAGAGCGGTGGAGGTCGCAGTAGCTTAACAAGACAGTTTAAATGCCCCTTGGAAGAGACGTGCAAGTCGCAGTAGCTTAACAAGACGGTATAAATGCCCGTTGGAAGAGGCTTGCAGGTCGCAGTAGCTTACCAAGACTATTTAAATGTCCCTTGGAAGAGACGTGCAGGTCGCAGTAGCCTAACAAGACGGTTTAAATGCCCCTTGGAAGAGCGGTGGAGGTTACAGTAGCTTAACAAGACGGTTTAAATGCCCCTTGGAAGAGAAATGCAGGTCGCAGCAGCTTAGCAAGACGGTTTAAATGCCCCTTGGAAGAGACGTGGAGGTCGCAGTAGCTTAACAAGACTGTTTAAATGTCCCTTGGAAGAGACATGCAGGTCGCAGTAGCTTAACAAAGCATTTTAAATGCCCCTTGGAAGAGACGTGCAGGTCGCAGTAGCTTAACAAGACGGTTTAAATGCCCCTTGGAAAAGTGGTGGAGGTTACAGTAGCTTAAGAAGACGGTTTAAATGCCCCTTGGAATAGGCTTGCAGGTCGCAGAAGCTTAACAAGACGGTTTGAATGCCACTTGGAAGAGACGTGCAGGTCGCAGTAGCTTACCAAGACAGTTTAAATGCCCCTTGGAAGAGACATACAGGTCGCAGTAGCATAATAAGACAGTTTAAACGCCCCTTGGAAGAGACATGCAGGTCGCAGTAGCATAATAAGACAGTTTAAATGCCCCTTGGAAGAGATGTGCAGGTCGCAGTAGCTTAATAAGATGGTTTAAATGCCCCTTGTAAGAGAGGTGGAGGTCGCAGTAGCTTAACAAGACAGTTTAAATGCCACTTGGAAGAAACATGCAGGTCGAAGCAGCTTAACAAGACTGTTTAAATGCCCCTAGGAAAAGACGTGCAGGTCGCAGAGGCTTAACAAGACGGTTTACATGCCCCTTGGAAGAGACGTGCAGGTCGCAGTAGCTTAACAAGACGGTTTAAATGCCCCGTGGAAAAGTGGTGGAGGTTACAGTAGCTTAACAAGATGGTTTAAATGCCCCTTATAAGAGACGTGCAAGTTACAGTAGCTTAACAAGACGGTTTAAATGCCCCTTGGAAGAGATGCGCAGGTCGCAGTAGCTTAACAAGATGGTTTAAGTGCTCTTTGGAAGAGACATGCAGGTCGCAGCAGCTTAAAAAGATGGTTTAAATGCCCCTTGGAAGAGACGTGCAGGTCGCAGAGGCTTAACAAGATGGTTTAAATGCCCATTGGAAGAGACATGCAGGTCGCAGCAGCTTAACAAGACTGTTTAAATGCCCCTTGGAAGAGTCTTACAGGTCGCAGTAGCTTAACAAGACGGTTTAAATGTCCATTGGAAGAGACGTGCAAGTCGCAGTAGCTTAACAAGACGGTTTAAATGCCCCATGGAGGAGACGTGCAGGTCGAAGTAGCTTAACAAGACGGTTTAAATGCCCCTTGGAAGAGACGTGCAGGTCACAGTAGCTTAACAAAACGGTTTAAATGCCCCTTGGAAGAGACATGCAGGTCGCAGTAGCTTAACAAGACTGTTGAAATGCCCCTTGGAAGAGACGTGCAGGTCGCAGTAGCTTAACAAGACAGTTTAAATGCCCCTTGGAAGAGACGTGCAGGTCGCAGTAGCTTAACAAGACGGTTTAAATGCCCCTTGGAAGAGACATGCAGGTCGCAGCAGCTTAACAAAACGGTTTAAATGCCCCTTGGAAGAGACGTGGAGGTCGCAGTAGCTTAACAAGACTGTTGAAATGCCCCTTGGAAGAGACATGCAGGACGCAGTAGCTTAACAAAGCGTTTTAAATGCTTCTTGGAAGAGACGTGCAGGTTGCAGTAGCTTAACAAGACGGTTTAAATGCCCCTTGGAAAAGTGGTGGAGGTCGTAGTAGCTTAACAAGACAGTTTAAATGCCCCTTGGAAGAGACTTGCAGGTCGCAGTAGCTTAACAAGACGGTTTAAATGACACTTGGAAGAGACGTGCAGGTCGCAGTAGCTTAAGAAGACGGTGTAAATGCCCCTTGGAAGAGACGTGCAAGTCGCAGAAGCTAAACAAGACAGTTTAAATGCCCCTTGGAAGAGACGTGCAGGTCGCAGTAGCTTAACAAGATGGTTTAAATGCCCCTTGGAAGAGCGGTGGAGGTCGTAGTAGCTTAAGAAGACAGTTTAAATGCCCCTTGGAAGAGACATGCAGGTCGCAGTAGCTTAACAAGAGGGTTTAAATGCCCCTTGGAAGAGGCTTGCAGGTCACAGTAGCTTAGCAAGACAGTTTAAATGTCCCTTGGAAGAGCGGTGGAGGTCGCAGTAGCTTAACGAGACAGTTTAAATGCCACTTGGAAGAGACGTGCAGGTCGCAGTAGCTTAACAAGACGGTTTAAATGCCCCTTGGAGGAGGCTTGCAGGTCGCAGTAGCTTACCAAGACGGTTTAAATGCCCCTTTGAAGACACGTGCAGGTCGCAGTAGCTTAACAAGACGGTTTAAATCCCCCTTGGAAGAGACGTGCAGGTCGCAGTAGCTTAACAAGAGTGTTTAAATGCCCCTTATAATGGGCTTGCAGGTCGCATTAGCTTAACAAGACAGTTTAAATGCCCCTTGGAAAAGTGGTGGAGGTTACAGTAGCTTAACAAGACAGTTTAAATGCCCCTTGGAAGAGACGTGCAGGTCGCAGTAGTTTAAAAAGACTGTTTAAATGCGCCTTGGAAGAGACGGTCAGGTCGCAGTAGCTTAACAAGATGGTTTAAATGCCCCTTGGAATAGACAAACAGGTCGCAGTAGCTTAACAAGATGGTTTAAATGCCCCTTGGAAGAGACGTGCAGGTCACAGTAGCTTATCAAGACAGTTTAAATGCCCCTTGAAAGAGACGTGCAGGTCGCAGTAGCTTAACAAGACAGTTTAAATGCCCCTTGGAATAGACATGCAGGTCACAGCAGCTTAACAAGACTGTTTAAATGCCCCTTGGAAGAGACATGCAGGCCGCAGCAGCTTAACAAGACTGTTTAAATGCCCCTTGGAAGAGACTTACAGGTCGCAGTAGCTTAACAAGACGGTTTAAATGTCCCTTGGAAGAGACGTGCAAGTCGCAGTAGCTTAACAAGACGGTTTAAATGCCCCATGGAGGAGACGTGCAGGTCGCAGTAGCTTAACAAGACGGTTTAAATGCCCCTTGGAAGAGACGTGCAGGTCACAGTAGCTTAACAAAACGGTTTAAATGCCCCTTGGAAGAGACATGCAGGTCGCAGTAGCTTAACAAGACTGTTGAAATGCCCCTTGAAAGAGACGTGCAGGTCGCAGTAGCTTAACAAGACAGTTTAAATGCCCCTTGGAAGAGACGTGCAGGTCGCAGTAGCTTAACAAGACGGTTTAAATGCCCCTTGGAAGAGACATGCAGGTCGCAGCAGCTTAACAAAACGGTTTAAATGCCCCTTGGAAGAGACGTGGAGGTCGCAGTAGCTTAACAAGACTGTTGAAATGCCCCTTGGAAGAGACATGCAGGTCGCAGTGGCTTAACAAAGCGTTTTAAATGCCCCTTGGAAGAGACGTGCAGGTTGCAGTAGCTTAACTAGACGGTTTAAATGCCCCTTGGAAAAGTGGTGGAGGTCGTAGTAGCTTAACAAGACAGTTTAAATGCCCCTTGGAAGAGACTTGCAGGTCGCAGTAGCTTAACAAGACGGTTTAAATGACACTTGGAAGAGACGTGCAGGTCGCAGTAGCTTAAGAAGACGGTGTAAATGCCCCTTGGAAGAGACGTGCAAGTCGCAGAAGCTAAACAAGACAGTTTAAATGCCCCTTGGAAGAGACGTGCAGGTCGCAGTAGCTTAACAAGATGGTTTAAATGCCCCTTGGAAGAGCGGTGGAGGTCGTAGTAGCTTAAGAAGACAGTTTAAATGCCCCTTGGAAGAGACATGCAGGTCGCAGTAGCTTAACAAGAGGGTTTAAATGCCCCTTGGAAGAGGCTTGCAGGTCGCAGTAGCTTACCAATACTATTTAAATGCCCCTTGGAAGAGACGTGCAGGTCGCAGTAGCTTAGCAAGACAGTTTAAATGTCCCTTGGAAGAGCGGTGGAGGTCGCAGTAGCTTAACAAGACAGTTTAAATGCCACTTGGAAGAGACGTGCAGGTCGCAGTAGCTTAACAAGACGGTTTAAATGCCCCTTGGAAGAGGCTTGCAGGTCGCAGTAGCTTACCAAGACGGTTTAAATGCCCCTTGGAAGAGGCTTGCAGGTCGCAGTAGCTTACCAAGATGGTTTAAATGCCCCTTTGAAGAGACGTGCAGGTCGCTGTAGCTTAACAAGACGGTTTAAATGCCCCTTGGAAGAGACGTGCAGGTCGCAGTAGCTTAACAAGACGGTTTAAATCCCCCTTGGAAGAGACGTGCAGGTCGCAGTAGTTAACAAGACGGTTTAAATGCCCCTTGGAAGAGACGAGCAGGTCGCAGTAGCTTAACAAGACGGTTTAAATGCCCCTTGGAAGAGACGTGCAGGTCGCAGTAGCTTAACAAGATGGTTTAAATCCCCCTTGGAAGAGACGTGCAGGTCGCAGTAGTTAACAAGACTGTTTAAATGCCCCTTGGAATAGGCTTGTAGGCCGCATTAGCTTACCAAGATGTTTTAAATGCCCCTTGGAAAAGTGGTGGAGGTTACAGTAGCTTAACAAGACGGTTTAAATGCCCCTTGGAAGAGACGTGCAAGTCACAGTAGCTTAAAAAGACGGTTTAAATGCCCCTTGGAAGAGACGTGCAGGTCGTAGTAGCTTAACAAGTCGGTTTAAATCCCCCTTGGAAGAGACATGCAGGTCGCAGTAGCTTAACAAGACGGTTTAAATGCCCCTTGGAAGAGACGTACAAGTCGCAGTAGCTTAATAAGACTTTTTAAATGCCCCTTGGAAGAGATGTGCAAGTCGCAGTTGCTTAATAAGACGGTTAAAATGCCCCTTGGAAGAGAGGTGGAGGTCGCAGTAGATAAACAAGACAGTTTAAATGCCCCTTGGAAGAGTCGTGCAGGTCGCAGTAGCTTAACAAGATGGTTTAAATACCAATTGGAAGAGACTTGCAGGTCGCAGTAGCTTAACAAGACAGTTTAAATGCCCCTTGGAAGTGCGGAGGAGGTCGCAGTAGCTTAACAAGACTGTTTCAATGCCCCTTGGAAGAGACACGCAGGTCGCAGCAGCTTAACAAGACGGTTTAAATGCCCCTTGGAAGAGACATGCAGGTCGCAGTAGCTTAACAAAGCGTTTTAAATGCCCCTTCGAAGAGACTTGCAGGTCACAGTAGCTTAACAAGACGGTTTAAATGCCCCTAGGAAAAGTGGAGGAGGATACAGTAGCTTAAAAAGACGGTTTAAATGCCCCTTGGAAGAGACGTGCAAGTCGCAGTAGCTTAACAAGACAGTTTAAATGCGCCTTAGAAGAGACGTGCAGGTCACAGAAGCTTAACAAGACAGTTTAAATGCCCCTTGGAAGTGCGGTGGAGGTCGCAGTAGCTTAACAAGACGGTTTAAATGCCCCTTTTAAGAAACATGCAGGTCGCAGCAGCTTAACAAGACGGTTTAAATGCCCCTTGGAAGAGCGGTGGAGGTTGCAGTAGCTTAACAAGACAGTTTAAATGCCCCTTGGAAGAGACGTGATGGTCGCAGTAGCTTAACAAGACGGTTTAAATGCCCCTTGGAAGTGGGGTGGAGGTCGCAGTAGCTTAACAAGACGGTTTAAATACCCCTTTTAAGAAACATGCAGGTCGCAGCAGCTAAACAAGACGGTTTAAATGCCCTTTGGAAGAGACGTGCAGGTCGCAGTAGCTTAACAAGACGGTTTAAATGCCCCTTGGAAAAGTGGTGGAGGTTACAGTAGATTAACAAGACGATTTAAATGCCCCTTGGAAGAGACGTGAAAGTCGCAGTAGCTTAACAAGACTGTTTAAATGCCCCTTAGAAGAGACGTGCAGGTCGCAGATGCTTAACAAGACAGTTTAAATGCCCCTTGGAAGAGACGTGCAGGTCGCAGTAGCTTAACAAGATGGTTTAAATGCCCCTTGGAAGTGCGGTGGAGGTCGCTGTAGCTTAACAAGACAGTTTAAATGCCCCTTGGAAGAGACATGCAGGCCGCAGCAGCTTAACAAGACCGTTTAAATGCCCCTTGGAAGAGACGTGCAGGTCGCAGTAGCTTAACAAGACGGTTTAAATGCACCTTGGAAAAGACATGCAGGTCGCAGTAGCTTAACAAAGCGTTTTAAATGCCCCTTGGAAGAGACGTGCAGGTCGCAGTAGTTTAACAAGACGGTTTAAATGCCCCTTGGAAAAGTGGTGGAGGTTACAGTAGCTTAACAAGACGATTTAAATGCCCCTTGGAAGAAGCTTGCAGGTCGCAATAGCTTACCAAGACTATTTAAATGTCACTTGGAAGAGACGTGCAGGTCGCAGTAGCTTAATAAGACAGTTTAAATGCCCCTTGGAAGAGACGTGCAGGTCGCAGTAGCTTAACAAGATGGTTTAAATTCCCATTGGAAGAGCGGTGGAGGTCGCAGTAGCTTAACAAGACAGTTTAAATGCCCCTTGGAAGAGACGTGCAGGTCGCAGTAGCTTAACAAGACGGTATAAATGCCCGTTGGAAGAGGCTTGCAGGTCGCAGTAGCTTACCAAGACTATTTAAATGTCCCTTGGAAGAGACGTGCAGGTCGCACTAGCTTAACAAGACGGTTTAAATGCCCCTTGGAAGAGCGGTGGAGGTTACAGTAGCTTAACAAGACGGTTTAAATGCCCCTTGGAAGAGAAATGCAGGTCGCAGCAGCTTAGCAAGACGGTTTAAATGCCCCTTGGAAGAGACGTGGAGGTCGCAGTAGCTTAACAAGACTGTTTAAATGTCCCTTGGAAGAGACATGCAGGTCGCAGTAGCTTAACAAAGCATTTTAAATGCCCCTTGGAAGAGACGTGCAGGTCGCAGTAGCTTAACAAGACGGTTTAAATGCCCCTTGGAAAAGTGGTGGAGGTTACAGTAGCTTAAGAAGACGGTTTAAATGCCCCTTGGAATAGGCTTGCAGGTCGCAGAAGCTTAACAAGACGGTTTGAATGCCACTTGGAAGAGACGTGCAGGTCGCAGTAGCTTACCAAGACAGTTTAAATGCCCCTTGGAAGAGACATACAGGTCGCAGTAGCATAATAAGACAGTTTAAACGCCCCTTGGAAGAGACATGCAGGTCGCAGTAGCATAATAAGACAGTTTAAATGCCCCTTGGAAGAGATGTGCAGGTCGCAGTAGCTTAATAAGATGGTTTAAATGCCCCTTGTAAGAGAGGTGGAGGTCGCAGTAGCTTAACAAGACAGTTTAAATGCCACTTGGAAGAAACATGCAGGTCGAAGCAGCTTAACAAGACTGTTTAAATGCCCCTAGGAAAAGACGTGCAGGTCGCAGAGGCTTAACAAGACGGTTTACATGCCCCTTGGAAGAGACGTGCAGGTCGCAGTAGCTTAACAAGACGGTTTAAATGCCCCGTGGAAAAGTGGTGGAGGTTACAGTAGCTTAACAAGATGGTTTAAATGCCCCTTATAAGAGACGTGCAAGTTACAGTAGCTTAACAAGACGGTTTAAATGCCCCTTGGAAGAGATGCGCAGGTCGCAGTAGCTTAACAAGATGGTTTAAGTGCTCTTTGGAAGAGACATGCAGGTCGCAGCAGCTTAAAAAGACTGTTTAAATGCCCCTTGGAAGAGTCTTACAGGTCGCAGTAGCTTAACAAGACGGTTTAAATGTCCATTGGAAGAGACGTGCAAGTCGCAGTAGCTTAACAAGACGGTTTAAATGCCCCATGGAGGAGACGTGCACGTCGCAGTAGCTTAACAAGACGGTTTAAATGCCCCTTGGAAGAGACGTGCAGGTCACAGTAGCTTAACAAAACGGTTTAAATGCCCCTTGGAAGAGACATGCAGGTCGCAGTAGCTTAACAAGACTGTTGAAATGCCCCTTGGAAGAGACGTGCAGGTCGCAGTAGCTTAACAAGACAGTTTAAATGCCCCTTGGAAGAGACGTGCAGGTCGCAGTAGCTTAACAAGACGGTTTAAATGCCCCTTGGAAGAGACATGCAGGTCGCAGCAGCTTAACAAAACGGTTTAAATGCCCCTTGGAAGAGACGTGGAGGTCGCAGTAGCTTAACAAGACTGTTGAAATGCCCCTTGGAAGAGACATGCAGGACGCAGTAGCTTAACAAAGCGTTTTAAATGCCCCTTGGAAGAGACGTGCAGGTTGCAGTAGCTTAACAAGACGGTTTAAATGCCCCTTGGAAAAGTGGTAGAGGTCGTAGTAGCTTAACAAGACAGTTTAAATGCCCCTTGGAAGAGACGTGCAGGTCGCAGTAGCTTAAGAAGACGGTGTAAATGCCCCTTGGAAGAGACGTGCAAGTCGCAGAAGCTAAACAAGACAGTTTAAATGCCCCTTGGAAGAGACGTGCAGGTCGCAGTAGCTTAACAAGATGGTTTAAATGCCCCTTGGAAGAGCGGTGGAGGTCGTAGTAGCTTAAGAAGACAGTTTAAATGCCCCTTGGAAGAGACATGCAGGTCGCAGTAGCTTAACAAGAGGGTTTAAATGCCCCTTGGAAGAGGCTTGCAGGTCGCAGTAGCTTACCAAGACGATTTAAATGCCCCTTGGAAGAGACGTGCAGGTCACAGTAGCTTAGCAAGACAGTTTAAATGTCCCTTGGAAGAGCGGTGGAGGTCGCAGTAGCTTAACAAGACAGTTTAAATGCCACTTGGAAGAGACGTGCAGGTCGCAGTAGCTTAACAAGACGGTTTAAATGCCCCTTGGAAGAGGCTTGCAGGTCGCAGTAGCTTACCAAGACGGTTTAAATGCCCCTTTGAAGACACGTGCAGGTCGCAGTAGCTTAACAAGACGGTTTAAATCCCCCTTGGAAGAGACGTGCAGGTCGCAGTAGCTTAACAAGAGGGTTTAAATGCCCCTTATAATGGGCTTGCAGGTCGCATTAGCTTAACAAGACAGTTTAAATGCCCCTTGGAAAAGTGGTGGAGGTTACAGTAGCTTAACAAGACAGTTTAAATGCCCCTTGGAAGAGACGTGCAGGTCGCAGTAGTTTAAAAAGACTGTTTAAATGCGCCTTGGAAGAGACGGTCAGGTCGCAGTAGCTTAACAAGATGGTTTAAATGCCCCTTGGAATAGACAAACAGGTCGCAGTAGCTTAACAAGATGGTTTAAATGCCCCTTGGAAGAGACGTGCAGGTCACAGTAGCTTATCAAGACAGTTTAAATGCCCCTTGAAAGAGACGTGCAGGTCGCAGTAGCTTAACAAGACAGTTTAAATGCCCCTTGGAATAGACATGCAGGTCACAGCAGCTTAACAAGACTGTTTAAATGCCCCTTGGAAGAGACATGCAGGTCGCAGCAGCTTAACAAGACTGTTTAAATGCCCCTTGGAAGAGACTTACAGGTCGCAGTAGCTTAACAAGACGGTTTAAATGTCCCTTGGAAGAGACGTGCAAGTCGCAGTAGCTTAACAAGACGGTTTAAATGCCCCATGGAGGAGACGTGCAGGTCGCAGTAGCTTAACAAGACGGTTTAAATGCCCCTTGGAAGAGACGTGCAGGTCACAGTAGCTTAACAAAACGGTTTAAATGCCCCTTGGAAGAGACATGCAGGTCGCAGTAGCTTAACAAGACTGTTGAAATGCCCCTTGGAAGAGACGTGCAGGTCGCAGTAGCTTAACAAGACAGTTTAAATGCCCCTTGGAAGAGACGTGCAGGTCGCAGTAGCTTAACAAGACGGTTTAAATGCCCCTTGGAAGAGACATGCAGGTCGCAGCAGCTTAACAAAACAGTTTAAATGCCCCTTGGAAGAGACGTGGAGGTCGCAGTAGCTTAACAAGACTGTTGAAATGCCCCTTGGAAGAGACATGCAGGTCGCAGTGGCTTAACAAAGCGTTTTAAATGCCCCTTGGAAGAGACGTGCAGGTTGCAGTAGCTTAACTAGACGGTTTAAATGCCCCTTGGAAAAGTGGTGGAGGTCGTAGTAGCTTAACAAGACAGTTTAAATGCCCCTTGGAAGAGACTTGCAGGTCGCAGTAGCTTAACAAGACGGTTTAAATGACACTTGGAAGAGACGTGCAGGTCGCAGTAGCTTAAGAAGACGGTGTAAATGCCCCTTGGAAGAGACGTGCAAGTCGCAGAAGCTAAACAAGACAGTTTAAATGCCCCTTGGAAGAGACGTGCAGGTCGCAGTAGCTTAACAAGATGGTTTAAATGCCCCTTGGAAGAGCGGTGGAGGTCGTAGTAGCTTAAGAAGACAGTTTAAATGCCCCTTGGAAGAGACATGCAGGTCGCAGTAGCTTAACAAGAGGGTTTAAATGCCCCTTGGAAGAGGCTTGCAGGTCGCAGTAGCTTACCAATACTATTTAAATGCCCCTTGGAAGAGACGTGCAGGTCGCAGTAGCTTAGCAAGACAGTTTAAATGTCCCTTGGAAGAGCGGTGGAGGTCGCAGTAGCTTAACAAGACAGTTTAAATGCCACTTGGAAGAGACGTGCAGGTCGCAGTAGCTTAACAAGACGGTTTAAATGCCCCTTGGAAGAGGCTTGCAGGTCGCAGTAGCTTACCAAGACGGTTTAAATGCCCCTTGGAAGAGGCTTGCAGGTCGCAGTAGCTTACCAAGACGGTTTAAATGCCCCTTTGAAGAGACGTGCAGGTCGCTGTAGCTTAACAAGACGGTTTAAATGCCCCTTGGAAGAGACGTGCAGGTCGCAGTAGCTTAACAAGACGGTTTAAATCCCCCTTGGAAGAGACGTGCAGGTCGCAGTAGTTAACAAGACGGTTTAAATGCCCCTTGGAAGAGACGAGCAGGTCGCAGTAGCTTAACAAGACGGTTTAAATGCCCCTTGGAAGAGACGTGCAGGTCGCAGTAGCTTAACAAGATGGTTTAAATCCCCCTTGGAAGAGACGTGCAGGTCGCAGTAGTTAACAAGACTGTTTAAATGCCCCTTGTAATAGGCTTGCAGGCCGCATTAGCTTACCAAGATGTTTTAAATGCCCCTTGGAAAAGTGGTGGAGGTTACAGTAGCTTAACAAGACGGTTTAAATGCCCCTTGGAAGAGACGTGCAAGTCACAGTAGCTTAAAAAGACGGTTTAAATGCCCCTTGGAAGAGACGTGCAGGTCGTAGTAGCTTAACAAGTCGGTTTAAATCCCCCTTGGAAGAGACATGCAGGTCGCAGTAGCTTAACAAGACGGTTTAAATGCCCCTTGGAAGAGACGTACAAGTCGCAGTAGCTTAATAAGACTTTTTAAATGCCCCTTGGAAGAGATGTGCAAGTCGCAGTTGCTTAATAAGACGGTTTAAATGCCCCTTGGAAGAGAGGTGGAGGTCGCAGTAGATAAACAAGACAGTTTAAATGCCCCTTGGAAGAGTCGTGCAGGTCGCAGTAGCTTAACAAGATGGTTTAAATACCAATTGGAAGAGACTTGCAGGTCGCAGTAGCTTAACAAGACAGTTTAAATGCCCCTTGGAAGTGCGGAGGAGGTCGCAGTAGCTTAACAAGACTGTTTCAATGCCCCTTGGAAGAGACACGCAGGTCGCAGCAGCTTAACAAGACGGTTTAAATGCCCCTTGGAAGAGACATGCAGGTCGCAGTAGCTTAACAAAGCGTTTTAAATGCCCCTTCGAAGAGACTTGCAGGTCACAGTAGCTTAACAAGACGGTTTAAATGCCCCTAGGAAAAGTGGAGGAGGATACAGTAGCTTAAAAAGACGGTTTAAATGCCCCTTGGAAGAGACGTGCAAGTCGCAGTAGCTTAACAAGACAGTTTAAATGCGCCTTAGAAGAGACGTGCCGGTCACAGAAGCTTAACAAGACAGTTTAAATGCCCCTTGGAAGTGCGGTGGAGGTCGCAGTAGCTTAACAAGACGGTTTAAATGCCCCTTTTAAGAAACATGCAGGTCGCAGCAGCTTAACAAGACGGTTTAAATGCCCCTTGGAAGAGCGGTGGAGGTTGCAGTTGCTTAACAAGACAGTTTAAATGCCCCTTGGAAGAGACGTGATGGTCGCAGTAGCTTAACAAGACGGTTTAAATGCCCCTTGGAAGTGCGGTGGAGGTCGCAGTAGCTTAACAAGACGGTTTAAATACCCCTTTTAAGAAACATGCAGGTCGCAGCAGCTTAACAAGACGGTTTAAATGCCCTTTGGAAGAGACGTGCAGGTCGCAGTAGCTTAACAAGACGGTTTAAATGCCCCTTGGAAAAGTGGTGGAGGTTACAGTAGATTAACAAGACGATTTAAATGCCCCTTGGAAGAGACGTGAAAGTCGCAGTAGCTTAACAAGACTGTTTAAATGCCCCTTAGAAGAGACGTGCAGGTCGCAGATGCTTAACAAGACAGTTTAAATGCCCCTTGGAAGAGACGTGCAGGTCGCAGTAGCTTAACAAGATGGTTTAAATGCCCCTTGGAAGTGCGGTGGACGTCGCTGTAGCTTAACAAGACAGTTTAAATGCCCCTTGGAAGAGACATGCAGGCCGCAGCAGCTTAACAAGACCGTTTAAATGCCCCTTGGAAGAGACGTGCAGGTCGCAGTAGCTTAACAAGACGGTTTAAATGCACCTTGGAAAAGACATGCAGGTCGCAGTAGCTTAACAAAGCGTTTTAAATGCCCCTTGGAAGAGACGTGCAGGTCGCAGTAGTTTAACAAGACGGTTTAAATGCCCCTTGGAAAAGTGGTGGAGGTTACAGTAGCTTAACAAGACGATTTAAATGCCCCTTGGAAGAAGCTTGCAGGTCGCAATAGCTTACCAAGACTATTTAAATGTCCCTTGGAAGAGACGTGCAGGTCGCAGTAGCTTAACAAGACGGTTTAAATGCCCCTTGGAAGAGCGGTGGAGGTTACAGTAGCTTAACAAGACGGTTTAAATGCCCCTTGGAAGAGAAATGCAGGTCGCAGCAGCTTAGCAAGACGGTTTAAATGCCCCTTGGAAGAGACGTGGAGGTCGCAGTAGCTTAACAAGACTGTTTAAATGTCCCTTGGAAGAGACATGCAGGTCGCAGTAGCTTAACAAAGCATTTTAAATGCCCCTTGGAAGAGACGTGCAGGTTGCAGTAGCTTAACAAGACGGTTTAAATGCCCCTTGGAAAAGTGGTGGAGGTTACAGTAGCTTAAGAAGACGGTTTAAATACCCCTTGGAATAGGCTTGCAGGTCGCAGAAGCTTAACAAGACGGTTTGAATGCCACTTGGAAGAGACGTGCAGGTCGCAGTAGCTTACCAAGACAGTTTAAATGCCCCTTGGAAGAGACATGCAGGTCGCAGTAGCATAATAAGACAGTTTAAACGCCCCTTGGAAGAGACATGCAGGTCGCAGAAGCATAATAAGACAGTTTAAATGCCCCTTGGAAGAGATGTGCAGGTCGCAGTAGCTTAATAAGATGGTTTAAATGCCCCTTGTAAGAGAGGTGGAGGTCGCAGTAGCTTAACAAGACAGTTTAAATGCCACTTGGAAGAAACATGCAGGTCGAAGCAGCTTAACAAGACTGTTTAAATGCCCCTAGGAAAAGACGTGCAGGTCGCAGAGGCTTAACAAGACGGTTTAAATGCCCCGTGGAAAAGTGGTGGAGGTTACAGTAGCTTAACAAGATGGTTTAAATGCCCCTTATAAGAGACGTGCAAGTTACAGTAGCTTAACAAGACGGTTTAAATGCCCCTTGGAAGAGATGCGCAGGTCGCAGTAGCTTAACAAGATGGTTTAAGTGCTCTTTGGAAGAGACATGCAGGTCGCAGCAGCTTAAAAAGACGGTTTAAATGCCCCTTGGAAGAGACGTGCAGGTCGCAGGGGCTTAACAGGATGGTTTAAATGCCCATTGGAAGAGCGGTGCATGTCGCAGTAGCTTAACAAGATGGTTTAAATGCCCCTTGGAAGAGCGGTGGAGGTCGCAGTAGCTTAACAAGACAGTTTAAATGCCCCTTGGAAGAGACATGGAGGTCGCAATAGCTTAACAATATTGTTTAAATGCCCCTTGGAAGAGACGTGGAGGTCGCAGTAGCTTAGCAAGATGGTTTAAATGCCCCTTGAAAGAGGCTTGCAGGTCGCAGTAGCTTACCAAGACAGTTTAAATGCCCCTTGGAAGAGACGTGCAGGTCGCAGTAGCTTAACAATATTGTTTAAATGCCCCTTGGAAGAGACGTGGAGATCGCAGTAGCTTAGCAAGATGGTTTAAATGCCCCTTGGAAGAGACATGCAGTTCGCAGCAGCTTAAAAAGATGGTTTAAATGCCCCTTGGAAGAGACGTGCAGGCCGCAGTGGCTTAACAAGACGGTTTAAATGCCCCCTGGAAGAGACATGCAGGTCGCAGTAGCTTAACAAGATGGTTTAAATGCCCCTTGTAAAAGTGGTCGTGGTTACAGTAGCTTAAAAGACAGTTTAAATGCCCCTTGGAAGAGACGAGCAGGTCACAGTAGCTTAGCAAGATGGTTTAAATGGCCCTTGGAAGAGACGTGCAGGTCGCAGTAGCTTAACATGACGGTTTAAATCCCCCTTGGAAGAGACGTGCAGGTCGCAGTAGCTTAACAAGACGGTTTAAATGCCCCTTGGAAGAGCGGTGGAGGTCGCAGTAGCTTAACAACACAGTTTCAATGCCCCTTGAAAGAGACGTGCAGGTCGCGGTAGCTTAACAAGACGGTTTAAATGCCCCTTGGAAGTGCGGTGGAGGTCGCAGTAGCTTAACAAGACGGTTTAAAGGCCCCTTGGAAGAGACGCGCAGGTCGCAGTAGATTAACAAGACGGTTTAAATGCCCCTTGGAAGAGACGTGCAGTTCGCAGTAGCTTAACAAGACAGTTTAAATGCCCTTTGGAAAAGTGGTGGAGGTTACAGTAGCTTAACAAGAAAGTTTAAATGCTCCCTTGGAAGAGACATGCAAGTCGCAGTAGCTTAAAAAGACGGTTTAAATGCGCCTTGGAAGAGACGTGCAGGTCGCAGTAGCTTAACAAGACGGTTTAAATGCCCCTTGGAATAGACGAGCAGGTCGCAGTAGCTTAACAAGATGGTTTAAATGCCCCTTGGAAGAGACGTGCAGGTCGCAGCAGCTTAACAAGAGGGTTTAAATGCCCCTTGGAATAGGCTTGCAGGTCGCAGAAGCTTAACAAGACGGTTTGAATACCACTTGGAAGAGACGTGCAGGTCGCAGTAGCTTACCAAGACAGTTTAAATGCCCCTTGGAAGAGACGTGCAGGTCGCAGTAGCATAATAAGACAGTTTAAACGCCCCTTGGTAGAGACATGCAGGTCGCAGTAGCATAATAAGACAGTTTAAATGCCCCTTGGAAGAGATGTGCAGGTCGCAGTAGCTTAATAAGATGGTTTAAATGCCCCTTGTAAGAGAGGTGGAGGTCGCAGTAGCTTAACAGGACAGTGTAAATGCCCCTTGGAAGAGACGTGCAGGTCGCAGTAGCTTAAAAAGACGGTTTAAATGCCACTTGGAAGAGACGTGCAGGTCGCAGTAGCTTAACAAGTCGGTTTAAATGCCCCTTGGAAGAGCGGTGGAGGTCGCAGTAGCTTAACAAGACAGTTTACATGCCCCTTGAAAGTTACGTGCAGGTCGCAGTAGCCTAACAAGACGGTTCAAATGCCTATTGGAAGAGTGTTGGAGGTCGCAGGAGGTTAACAAGAGAGTTTAAATGCCCCTTGGATGAGAAATGCAGGTCGCAGTAGCTTATAAGACGGTTTAAATACCCCTTGGAAGAGAGGTGGAGGTCGCAGTGGCTTAGCAAGACAGTTTAAATACCCCTTGGAAGAGACGTGCAGGTCGCAGTAGCTTAACAAGACGGTTTAAATGCCCCTTGGAAGAGACGTGCAGGTCGCAGTAGCTAAACAAGACTGTTTAAATGCCCCTTGGAAGAGCGGTGGAGGTCGCAGTAGCTTAACAAGATAGTTTAAATGCCCCTTGAAAGAGACGTGCAGGTCGCAGCAGCTTAACAAGACGGTTTAAATGCCCCTTGGAAGTGCGGTGGAGGTCGCAGTAGCTTAACAAGATGGTTTAAATGCCCCTAGGAAGAGACATGCAGGTCACAGCAGCTTAACAAGACGGTTTAAATGCCCCTTGGAAGAGACGTGGAGGTCGCAGTAGCTTAACAAGACGGTTTAAATGCCCCTTGGAAGAGACATGCAGGTCGCAGTAGCTTAACAAAGCGTTTTAAAAGCCCCTTGGTAGTGCGGTGGAGGTCGCAGTAGCTTAACAAGACGGTTTAAATGCCCCTTGGAAAAGTGGTGGAGGTTACAGTAGCTTAAGAAGATGGTTTAAATGCCCCTTGGAAGAGACGTGCAAGTCGCAGTAGCTTAACAAGAATGTTTAAATGCCCCTTAGAAGAGACGTGCAGGTTGCAGAAGCTAAACAAGACAGTTTAAATGCCCCTTGGAAGAGACATGCAGGTCGCAGTAGCTTAACAAGATGGTTTAAATGCCCCTTGGAAGAGCGGTGGAGGTCGCAGTAGCTTAAGAAGACAGTTTAAATGCCCCTTGGAAGAGACATGCAGGTCACAGTAGCTTAACAAGAGGGTTTAAATGCCCATTGGAAGAGGCTTGCAGGTCGCAGTAGCTTACCAAGACGATTTAAATGCCCCTTGGAAGAGACGTGCAGGTCGCAGTAGCTTAACAAGACAGTTTAAATGCCCCTTGAAAGAGCGGTGGGATCGCAGTAGCTTAACAAGACAGTTTAAATGCCACTTGGAAGAAACATGCATGTCGAAGCAGCTTAACAAGACGGTTTAAATGCCCCTTGGAAGATACATGCAGGTCGCAGTAGCTTAACAAGACGGTTTAAATGCACCTTGGAAGAGACGTGCAGGTCGCACTAGCTTAACAAGACAGTTTAAATGCCACTTGGAAGAAACATGCATGTCGAAGCAGCTTAACAAGACTGTTTAAATGCCCCTAGGAAAAGACGTGCAGGTCGCAGGAGCTTAAAAAGAAGGTTTAAATGCACCTTGGAATAGACATGCAGGTCGCAGTAGCTTAACAAGACAGTTTAAATGCCCCTTGGAAGTGCGGTGGAGGTCGCAGTAGCTTAACAAGATGGTTTAAATGCCCCTTGGAAGAGACATGCAGGTCACAGCAGCTTAACAAGACGGTTTAAATGCCCCTTGGAAGAGACGTGGAGGTCGCAGTAGCTTAACAAGACGGTTTAAATGCCCCTTGGAAGAGACATGCAGGTCGCAGTAGCTTAACAAAGCGTTTTCAAAGCCCCTTGGTAGTGCGGTGGAGGTCGCAGTAGCTTAACAAGACGGTTTAAATGCCCCTTGGAAAAGTGGTGGAGGTTACAGTAGCTTAAGAAGATGGTTTAAATGCACCTTGGAAGAGACGTGCAAGTCGCAGTAGCTTAACAAGACTGTTTAAATGCCCCTTAGAAGAGACGTGCAGGTCGCAGAAGCTAAAGAAGACAGTTTAAATGCCCCTTGGAAGAGACGTGCAGGTCGCAGTAGCTTAACAAGATGGTTTAAATGCCCCTTGGAAGAGCGGTGGAGGTCGCAGTAGCTTAAGAAGACAGTTTAAATGCCCCTTGGAAGAGACATGCAGGTCGCAGTAGCTTAACAAGAGGGTTTAAATGCCCATTGGAAGAGGCTTGCAGGTCGCAGAAGCTTACCAAGACGATTTAAATGCCCCTTGGAAGAGACGTGCAGGTCGCAGTAGCTTAACAAGACAGTTTAAATGCCCCTTGAAAGAGCGGTAGAGGTCGCAGTAGCTTAACAAGACAGTTTAAATGCCACTTGGAAGAAACATGCATGTCGAAGCAGCTGAACAAGGCGGATTAAATGTCCCTTGGAAGAGACATGCAGGTCGCAGTAGCTTAACAAGACGGTTTAAATGCACCTTGGAAGAGACGTGCAGGTCGCAGTAGCTTAACAAGACAGTTTAAATGCCCCTTGAAAGAGCGGTAGAGGTCGCAGTAGCTTAACAAGACAGTTTAAATGCCACTTGGAAGAAACATGCATGTCGAAGCAGCTTAACAAGGCGGATTAAATGCCCCTTGGAAGAGACATGCAGGTCGCAGTAGCTTAACAAGACGGTTTAAATGCACCTTGGAAGAGACGTGCAGGTCGCACTAGCTTAACAAGACAGTTTAAATGACACTTGGAAGAAACATGCATGTCGAAGCAGCTTAACAAGACTGTTTAAATGCCCCTAGGAAAAGACGTGCAGGTCGCAGTAGCTTAAAAAGAAGGTTTAAATGCGCCTTGAAAGAGAAGTGCAGGTCGCAGTAACATAAAAAAACGGTTTAAATGCACCTTGGAAAAGCGGTGGATGTCGCAGTAGCTTAACACGAAGGTTTAAATGCCCCTTGGAATAGACATGCAGGTCGCAGTAGCTTAACAAGACGGTTTAAATGCCCCTTGGAAAAGACGTGCAGGTCGCAGAGGCTTAACAAGACGGTTTAAATGACCCTTGGAAGAGACATGCAGGTCGCAGTAGCTTAACAAGACGGTTTAAAAGCCCCTTGGAAGAGACGTGCAAGTCGCAGGAGCTTAAAAAGAAGGTTTAATTGCGCCTTGGAAGAGAAGTGCAGGTCGCAGTAGCATAGCAAGACGGTTTAAATACACCTTGGAAGAGACATGCAGGTCGCAGTAGCTTAACAAGACAGTTTAAATGCCCCTTGGAAGAGACGTGCAGGTCGCATTAGCTTAATAAGACGTTTTAAATGTCCCTTGGAAGAGACATGCAGGTCGCAGTAGCTTAATAAGATGGTTTAAATGCCCCTTGGAAGAGACGTGCAGGTCGCAGTATCTTAACAAGACTGTTTAAATGCCCCTTGGAAGAGAAGTGCAAGTTACAGTAGCTTAACAAGACGGTTTAAATTTCCCTTGGAAGAGATGTGCAGGTCGCAGTAGCTTAATAAGATGTTTTAAATGCCCCTTGGAAGAGAGGTGGAGGTCGCAGTAGCTTAACAAGACAGTTTAAATGACCCTTGGAAGAGACGTGCAGGTCGCAGTAGCTTAACAAGACGATTTAAATGCCCCTTGGAAGAGACGTGCAGTTAGCAGTAGCTTAACAAGACGGTTTAAATCCCCCTTGGAAGAGACATGCAGGTCACAGGATCTTAACAAGAGGGTTTAAATGCCCCTTAGAGTAGGCTTGCAGATCGCAGTAGCTTAACAAGACAGTTTAAATGCCCCTTGGAAGAGACATGCTGGTCGCAGTAGCTTAAAAAGACGGTTTAAATGCGCCTTGGAAGAGACGTGCAGGTCGCAGTAGCTTAACAAGATGGTTTAAATGGCCCTTGGAAGAGACGTGCAGGTCGCAGTACCTTAACAAGACGGTTTAAATGCCCCTTGGAAGAGACGTGCAGGTTGAAGTAACTTAATAAGACGGTTTAAATGCCTCTTGGAAGAGATGTTCATGTCGCAGTAGCTTAATAAGATGTTTTAAATGCCCCTTGGAAGAGAGGTGGAGGTTGCAGTAGCTTAACAAGACAGTTTAAATGCCCCTTGGAAGAGACGTGCAGGTTGCAGTAGCTTAATAAGACGGTTTAAATGCCGCTGGGAAGAGCGGTGGAGGTCGCAGTAGCTTAACAAGACGGTTTAAATGCCCCTTGAAAGAGACGTGCAGGTCGCAGTAGCTTAACAAGACGGTTTAAATGCCCCATGGACGTGCGGTGGAGGTCGCAGTAGCTTAACAAGACGGTTTAAATGCCCCTTGGAAGAGACATTCAGGTCGCAGCAGCTTAACAAGATGGTTTAAATCCCCTTGGAAGAGACATGCAGGTAGCAGTGGCTTAACAAGACGGTTTCATTGCCCCTTGGAAGAGACATGCAGGTCGCAGTAGCGTAAAACGACGGTTTAAATGCCCCTTGGAAGAGACGTGCAGGTCGCAGTAGCTTAACAAGACAGTTTAAATGCCCCTTGGAAAAGTGGTGGAGGTTACAGTAGCTTAACAAGAAAGTTTAAATGCCCCTTGGAAGAGACATGCAAGTCGCAGTAGCTTAAATAGACGGTTTAAATGCGCCTTGGAAGAGACGTGCAGGTCGCAGTAGCTTAACAAGACGGTTAAAATGCCCCTTGGAATAGACGAGCAGGTCGCAGTAGCTTAACAAGACGTTTTAAATGCCCCTTGGAAGAGACGTGCAGGTCTCAGTAGCTTAACAAGACGGTTTAAATCCCCCTTGGCAGAGACGTGCAGGTCGCAGCAGCTTAACAAGAGGGTTTAAATGCCCCCTGGAATAGGCTTGCAGGTCGCAGAAGCTTAACAGGACAGTTTGAATGCCCCTTGGAAGAGACGTGCAGGTCGCAGTAGCTTACCAAGACAGTTTAAATGCCCCTTGGAAGAGACATGCAGGTCGCATTAGCATAATAAGACAGTTTAAATGCCCCTTGGAAGAGACATGCAGGTCGCAGTAGCATAATAAGACAGTTTAAATGCCCCTTGGAAGAGATGTGCAGGTCGCAGTAGCTTAATAAGATGGTTTAAATGCCCCTTGTAAGAGAGGTGGAGGTCGCAGTAGCTTAACAAGACGGTTTAAATGCACCTTGGAAGAGACAAACAGGTCGCACTAGCTTAACAAGACAGTTTAAATGCCACTTGGAAGAAACATGCATGTCGAAGCAGCGTAACAAGACTGTTTAAATGCCCCTAGGAAAAGACGTGCAGGTCGCAGGAGCTTAAAAAGAAGGTTTAAATGCGCCTTGGAATAGACATGCAGGTCGCAGTAGCTTAACAAGACGGTTTAAATGCCCCTTGGAAGTGCGGTGGAGGTCGCAGTAGCTTAATAAGATGGTTTAAATGCCCCTTGGAAGAGACATGCAGGTCACAGTAGCTTAACAAGACGATTTAAATGCCCCTTGGAAGAGACATGGAGGTCGCAGTAGCTTAACAAGACGGTTTAAATGCCCCTTGGAAGAGACATGCAGGTCGCAGTAGCTTAACAAAGCGTTTTAAAAGCCCCTTGGTAGTGCGGTGGAGGTTACAGTAGCTTAAGAAGACGGTTTAAATGCACCTTGGAAGAGACGTGCAAGTCGCAGTAGCTTAACAAGACTGTTTAAATGCCCCTTAGAAGAGACGTGCAGGTCGCAGAAGCTAAATAAGACAGTTTAAATGCCCCTTGGAAGAGACGTGCAGGTCGCAGTAGCTTAACAAGATGGTTTAAATGCCCCTTGGAAGAGCGGTGGAGGTCGCAGTAGCTTAAGAAGACAGTTTAAATGCCCCTTGGAAGAGACATGCAGGTCGCAGTAGCTTAACAAGAGGGTTTAAATGCCCATTGGAAGAGGCTTGCAGGTCGCAGTAGCTTACCAAGACGATTTAAATGCCCCTTGGAAGAGACTTGCAGGTCGCAGTAGCTTAACAAGACAGTTTAAATGCCACTTGGAAGAAACATGCATGTCGAAGCAGCTTAACAAGACGGATTAAATGCCCCTTGGAAGAGACATGCAGGTCGCAGTAGCTTAACAAGACGGTTTAAATGCACCTTGGAAGAGACGTGCAGGTCGCACTAGCTTAACAAGACAGTTTAAATGCCACTTGGAAGAAACATGCATGTCGAAGCAGCTTAACAAGACTGTTTAAATGCCCCTAGGAAAAGACGTGCAGGTCGCAGGAGCTTAAAAAGAAGGTTTAAATGCGCCTTGAAAGAGAAGTGCAGGTCGCAGTAGCATAAAAAAACGGTTTAAATGCCCCTTGGAAAAGCGGTGGAGGTCGCAGTAGCTTAACACGAAGGTTTAAATGCCCCTTGGAATAGACATGCAGGTCGCAGTAGCTTAACAAGACCGTTTAAATGCCCCTTGGAAAAGACGTGCAGGTCGCAGAGGCTTAACAAGACGGTTTAAATGACCCTTGGAAGAGACATGCAGGTCGCAGTAGCTTAACAAGACGGTTTAAAAGCCCCTTGGAAGAGACGTGCAAGTCGCAGGAGCTTAAAAAGAAAGTTTAATTGCGCCTTGGAAGAGAAGTGCAGGTCGCAGTAGCATAGCAAGACGGTTTAAATGCACCTTGGAAGAGACATGCAGGTCGCAGTAGCTTAACAAGACAGTTTAAATGCCCCTTGGAAGAGACGTGCAGGTCGCAATAGCTTAATAAGACCTTTTAAATGTCCCTTGGAAGAGACATGCAGGTCGCAGTAGCTTAATAAGATGGTTTAAATGCCCCTTGGAAGAGACGTGCAGGTCGCAGTATCTTAACAAGACTGTTTAAATGCCCCTTGGAAGAGAAGTGCAAGTTACAGTAGCTTAACAAGACGGTTTAAATTTCCCTTGGAAGAGATGTGCAGGTCGCAGTAGCTTAACAAGACGGTTTAAATGCCTCTTGGAAGAGATGTGCAGGTCGCAGTAGCTTAATAAGATGTTTTAAATGCCCCTTGGAAGAGAGGTGGAGGTCGCAGTAGCTTAACAAGACAGTTTAAATGACCCTTGGAAGAGGCGTGCAGGTCGCAGTAGCTTAACAAGACGGTTTAAATGCCACTTGGAAGAGACGTGCAGGTTGCAGTAGTTTAATAAGACGGTTTAAATGCCCCATGGAGGAGCGGTGGAGGTCGCAGTAGCTTAACAAGACAGTTTAAATGCCCCTTGAAAGAGACGTGCAGGTCGCAGTAGCTTAACAAGACGATTTAAATGCCCCTTGGAAGAGACGTGCAGTTAGCAGTTGCTTAACCAGACGGTTTAAATCCCCCTTGGAAGAGACATGCAGGTCACAGGATCTTAACAAGAGGGTTTAAATGCCCCTTAGAGTAGGCTTGCAGATCGCAGTAGCTTAACAAGACAGTTTAAATGCCCCTTGGAAGAGACATGCTGGTCGCAGTAGCTTAAAAAGACGGTTTAAATGCGCCTTGGAAGAGACGTGCATGTCGCAGTAGCTTAACAAGATGGTTTAAATGGCCCTTGGAAGAGACGTGCAGGTCGCAGTACCTTAACAAGACGGTTTAAATGCCCCTTGGAAGAGACGTGCAGGTTGAAGTAACTTAATAAGACGGTTTAAATGCCTCTTAGAAGAGATGTGCATGTCGCAGTAGCTTAATAAGATGTTTTAAATGCCCCTTGGAAGAGACGTGCAGGTTGCAGTAGCTTAATAAGACGGTTTAAATGCCGCTTGGAAGAGCGGTGGAGGTCGCAGTAGCTTAACAAGACGGTTTAAATGCCCCTTGAAAGAGACGTGCAGGTCGCAGTAGCTTAACAAGACGGTTTAAATGCCCCATGGACGTGCGGTGGAGGTCGCAGTAGCTTAACAAGACGGTTTAAATGCCCCTTGGAAGAGACATTCAGGTTGCAGCAGCTTAACAAGATGGTTTAAATCCCCTTGGAAGAGACGTGCAGGTAGCAGTGGCTTAACAAGACGGTTTAAATGCCCCTTGGAAGAGACATGCAGGTCGCAGTAGCTTAAAACGACGGTTTAAATGCCCCTTGGAAGAGACGTGCAGGTCGCAGTAGCTTAACAAGACAGTTTAAATGCCCCTTGGAAAAGTGGTGGAGGTTACAGAAGCTTAACAAGAAAGTTTAAATGCCCCTTGGAAGAGACATGCAAGTCGCAGTGGCTTAAATAGACGGTTTAAATGCGCCTTGGAAGAGACGTGCAGGTCGCAGTAGCTTAACAAGACGGTTAAAATGACCCTTGGAATAGACGAGCAGGTCGCAGTAGCTTAACAAGACGGTTTAAATGCCCCTTGGAAGAGACGTGCAGGTCTCAGTAGCTTAACAAGACGGTTTAAATCCCCCTTGGCAGAGACGTGCAGTTCGCAGCAGCTTAACAAGAGGGTTTAAATGCCCCTTGGAATAGGCTTGCAGGTCGCAGAAGCTTAACAAGACGGTTTGAATGCCCCTTGGAAGAGACGTGCAGGTCGCAGTAGCTTAGTAAGACAGTTTAAATGCCCCTTGGAAGAGACATGCAGGTCGCAGTAGCATAATAAGACAGTTTAAATGCCCCTTGGAAGAGACATGCAGGTCGCAGTAGCATAATAAGACAGTTTAAATACCCCTTGTAAGAGAGGTGGAGGTCGCAGTAGCTTAACAGGACAGTTTAAATGCCCCTTGGAAGAGACGTGCAGGTCGCAGTAGCTTAAAAAGACGGTTTAAATGCCACTTGGAGGAGACGTGCAGGTCGCAGTAGCTTAAAAAGACGGTTTAAATGCCCCTTGGAAGAGCGGTGGAGGTCGCAGTAGCTTAACAAGACAGTTTAAATGCCCCTTGAAAGTTACGTGCAGGTCGCAGTAGCTTAACAAGACGGTTCAAATGCCCATTGGAAGAGTGGTGGAGGTCGCAGGAGCTTAACAAGAGAGTTTAAATGCCCCTTGGATGAGACATGCAGGTCGCAGTAGCTTAATAAGACGGTTTAAATACCCCTTGGAAGAGAGGTGGAGGTCGCAGTGGCTTAGCAAGACAGTTTAAATGCCCCTTGGAAGAGACGTGCAGGTCGCAGTAGCTTAACAAGACGGTTTAAATGCCCCTTGGAAGAGACGTGCAGGTCGCAGTAGCTAAACAAGACGGTTTAAATGCCCCTTGGGAGAGCGGTGGAGGTCGCAGTAGCTTAACAAGATAGTTTAAATGCCCCTTGGAAGAGACGTGCAGGTCGCAGCAGCTTAACAAGACGGTTTAAATGCCCCTTGGAAGTGCGGTGGAGGTCGCAGTAGCTTAACAAGATGGTTTAAATGCCCCTTGGAAGAGACATGCAGGTCACAGCAGCTTAACAAGACGGTTTAAATGCCCCTTGGAAAAAACGTGGAGGTCGCAGTAGCTTAACAAGACGGTTTAAATGCCCCTTGGAAGAGACATGCAGGTCGCAGTAGCTTAACAAAGCGTTTTAAAAGCCCCTTGGTAGTGCGGTGGAGGTCGCAGTAGCTTAACAAGACGGTTTAAATGCCCCTTGGAAAAGTGGTGGAGGTTACAGTAGCTTAAGAAGATGGTTTAAATGCCCCTTGGAAGAGACGTGCAAGTCGCAGTAGCTTAACAAGACTGTTTAAATGCCCCTTAGAAGAGACGTGCAGGTCGCAGAAGCTAAACAAGACAGTTTAAATGCCCCTTGGAAGAGACGTGCAGGTCGCAGTAGCTTAACAAGATGGTTTAAATGCCCCTTGGAAGAGCGGTGGAGGTCGCAGTAGCTTAAGAAGACAGTTTAAATGCCCCTTTGAAGAGACATGCAGGTCGCAGTAGCTTAACAAGAGGGTTTAAATGCCCATTGGAAGAGGCTTGCAGGTCGCAGTAGCTTACCAAGACGATTTAAATGCCCCTTGGAAGAGACGTGCAGGTCGCAGTAGCTTAACAAGACAGTTTAAATGCCCCTTGAAAGAGCGGTGGAGGTCGCAGTAGCTTAACAAGACAGTTTAAATGCCACTTGGAAGAAACATGCATGTCGAATCAGCTTAACAAGACGGTTTAAATGTTTAAATGCCCCTTGGAAGAGACATGCAGGTCGCAGTAGCTTAACAAGACGGTTTAAATGCACCTTGGAAGTGCGGTGGAGGTCGCAGTAGCTTAATAAGATGGTTTAAATGCCCCTTGGAAGAGACATGCAGGTCACAGTAGCTTAACAAGACGATTTAAATGCCCCTTGGAAGAGACGTGGAGGTCGCAGTAGCTTAACAAGACGGTTTAAATGCCCCTTGGAAGAGACATGCAGGTCGCAGTAGCTTAACAAAGCGTTTTAAAAGCCCCTTGGTAGTGCGGTGGAGGTTACAGTAGCTTAAGAAGACGGTTTAAATGCACCTTGGAAGAGACGTGCAAGTCGCAGTAGCTTAACAAGACTGTTTAAATGCCCCTTGAAAGAGCGGTGGAGGTCGCAGTAGCTTAACAAGACAGTTTAAATGCCACTTGGAAGAAACATGCATGTCGAAGCAGCTTAACAAGACGGTTTAAATGCCCCTTGGAAGAGACATGCAGGTCGCAGTAGCTTAACAAGACGGTTTAAATGCACCTTGGAAGAGACAAACAGGTCGCACTAGCTTAACAAGACAGTTTAAATGCCACTTGGAAGAAACATGCATGTCGAAGCAGCGTAACAAGACTGTTTAAATGCCCCTAGGAAAAGACGTGCAGGTCGCAGGAGCTTTTAAAAGAAGGTTTAAATGCGCCTTGGAATAGACATGCAGGTCGCAGTAGCTTAACAAGACGGTTTAAATGCCCCTTGGAAGTGCGGTGGAGGTCGCAGTAGCTTAATAAGATGGTTTAAATGCCCCTTGGAAGAGACATGCAGGTCACAGTAGCTTAACAAGACGATTTAAATGCCCCTTGGAAGAGACGTGGAGGTCGCAGTAGCTTAACAAGACGGTTTAAATGCCCCTTGGAAGAGACATGCAGGTCGCAGTAGCTTAACAAAGCGTTTTAAAAGCCCCTTGGTAGTGCGGTGGAGGTTACAGTAGCTTAAGAAGACGGTTTAAATGCACCTTGGAAGAGACGTGCAAGTCGCAGTAGCTTAACAAGACTGTTTAAATGCCCCTTAGAAGAGACGTGCAGGTCGCAGAAGCTAAATAAGACAGTTTAAATGCCCCTTGGAAGAGACGTGCAGGTCGCAGTAGCTTAACAAGATGGTTTAAATGCCCCTTGGAAGAGCGGTGGAGGTCGCAGTAGCTTAAGAAGACAGTTTAAATGCCCCTTGGAAGAGACATGCAGGTCGCAGTAGCTTAACAAGAGGGTTTAAATGCCCATTGGAAGAGGCTTGCAGGTTGCAGTAGCTTACCAAGATGATTTAAATGCCCCTTGGAAGAGACTTGCAGGTCGCAGTAGCTTAACAAGACAGTTTAAATGCCACTTGGAAGAAACATGCATGTCGAAGCAGCTTAACAAGACGGATTAAATGCCCCTTGGAAGAGACATGCAGGTCGCAGTAGCTTAACAAGACGGTTTAAATGCACCTTGGAAGAGACGTGCAGGTCGCACTAGCTTAACAAGACAGTTTAAATGCCACTTGGAAGAAACATGCATGTCGAAGCAGCTTAACAAGACTGTTTAAATGCCCCTAGGAAAAGACGTTCAGGTCGCAGGAGCTTAAAAAGAAGGTTTAAATGAGCCTTGGAAGAGAAGTGCAGGTCGCAGTAGCATAAAAAAACGGTTTAAATGCCCCTTGGAAAAGCGGTGGAGGTCGCAGTAGCTTAACACGAAGGTTTAAATGCCCCTTGGAATAGACATGCAGGTCGCAGTAGCTTAACAAGACGGTTTAAATGCCCCTTGGAAAAGACGTGCAGGTCGCAGAGGCTTAACAAGACGGTTTAAATGACCCTTGGAAGAGACGTGCAAGTCGCAGGAGCTTAAAAAGAAGGTTTAATTGCGCCTTGGAAGAGAAGTGCAGGTCGCAGTAGCATAGCAAGACGGTTTAAATGCACCTTGGAAGAGACATGCAGGTCGCAGTAGCTTAACAAGACAGTTTAAATGCCCCTTGGAAGAGACGTGCAGGTCGCAGTAGCTTAATAAGACGTTTTAAATGTCCCTTGGAAGAGACATGCAGGTCGCAGTAGCTTAATAAGATGGTTTAAATGCCCCTTGGAAGAGACGTGCAGGTCGCAGTATCTTAACAAGACTGTTTAAATGCCCCTTGGAAGAGAAGTGCAAGTTACAGTAGCTTAACAAGACGGTTTAAATTTCCCTTGGAAGAGATGTGCAGGTCGCAGTAGCTTAACAAGATGGTTTAAATGCCTCCTGGAAGAGATGTGCAGGTCGCAGTAGCTTAATAAGATGTTTTAAATGCCCCTTGGAAGAGAGGTGGAGGTCGCAGTAGCTTAACAAGACAGTTTAAATGACCCTTGGAAGAGACGTGCAGGTCGCAGTAGCTTAACAAGACGCTTTAAATGCCACTTGGAAGAGACGTGCAGGTTGCAGTAGCTTAATAAGACGGTTTAAATGCCCCATGGAAGAGCGGTGGAGGTCGCAGTAGCTTAACAAGACAGTTTAAATGCCCCTTGAAAGAGACGTGCAGGTCGCAGTAGCTTAACAAGACGATTTAAATGCCCCTTGGAAGAGACGTGCAGTTAGCAGTAGCTTAACAAGACGGTTTAAATCCCCCTTGGAAGAGACATGCAGGTCACAGGATCTTAACAAGAGGGTTTAAATGCCCCTTAGAGTAGGCTTGAAGGTCGCAGTAGCTTAACAAGACAGTTGAAATGCCCCTTGGAAGAGACATGCTGGTCACAGTAGCTTAAAAAGACGGTTTAAATGCGCCTTGGAAGAGACGTGCAGGTCGCAGTAGCTTAACAAGATGGTTTAAATGGCCCTTGGAAGAGACGTGCAGGTCGCAGTAGCTTAACAAGACGGTTTAAATGCCCCTTGGAAGAGACGTGCAGGTTGAAGTAACTTAATAAGACGGTTTAAATGCCTCTTGGAAGAGATGTGCATGTCGCAGTAGCTTAATAAGATGTTTTAAATGCCCCATGGAAGAGAGGTGGAGGTTGCAGTAGCTTAACAAGACAGTTTAAATGCCCCTTGGAAGAGACGTGCAGGTTGCAGTAGCTTAATAAGATGGTTTAAATACCGCTTGGAAGAGCGGTGGAGGTCGCAGTAGCTTAACAAGACGGTTTAAATGCCCCTTGAAAGAGACGTGCAGGTCGCAGTAGCTTAACAAGACGGTTTAAATGCCCCTTGGAAGAGACATTCAGGTCGCAGCAGCTTAACAAGATGGTTTAAATCCCCTTGGAAGAGACGTGCAGGTAGCAGTGGCTTAAAAAGACGGTTTAAATGCCCCTTGGAAGAGACATGCAGGTCGCAGTAGCTTAAAACGACGGTTTAAATGCCCCTTGGAAGAGACGTGCAGGTCGCAGTAGCTTAACAAGACAGTTTAAATGCCCCTTGGAAAAGTGGTGGAGGTTACAGTAGCTTAACAAGAAAGTTTAATTGCCCCTTGGAAGAGACATGCAAGTCGCAGTAGCTTAAATAGACTGTTTAAATGCGCCTTGGAAGAGACGTGCAGGTCGCAGTAGCTTAACAAGACGGTTAAAATGCCCCTTGGAATAGATGAGCAGGTCGCAGTACCTTAACAAGACGGTTTAAATGCCCCTTGGAAGAGACGTGCAGGTCGCAGTAGCTTAACAAGACGGTTTAAATGCCCCTTAGAAGAGTGGTGGAGGTCGCAGTAGCTTAACAAGACAGTTTAAATGCCCCTTGGAAGAGACATGCAGGTCGCAGTAGCATAATAAGACGGTTTAAATGCCCCTTGGAAGAGATGTGCAGGTCGCAGTAGCTTAATAAGACGGTTTAAATGCCCCTTGGAAGAGAGGTGGAGGTCGCAGTAGCTTAACAAGACAGTTTAAATGCCCCTTGGAAGAGACGTGCAGGTCGCAGTAACTTAACAAGACGGTTTAAATGCCACTTGGAAGAGACGTGCAGGTCGCAGTAGCTTAACAAGACGGTTTAAATGCCCCTTGGAAGAGCGGTGGAGGTCGCAGTAGCTTAACAAGACAGTTTAAGTGCCCCTTGAAAGAGACGTGCAGGTCGCAGTAGCTTAACAAGACAGTTTAAATGCCCCTTGGAAGAGTGGTGGAGGTCGCAGTAGCTTAACAAGACAGTTTAAATGCCCCTTGGAAGAGACATGCAGGTCGCAGTAGCTTAACAAGACGGTTTAAATGCCCCTTGGAAGATCGGTGGAGGTCGCAGTAGCTTAACAAGACAGTTTAAATGCCCCTTGGAAGAGACCTGCAGTTTGCAGTAGCTTAACAAGACGGTTTAAATGCCCCTTGGAAGAGCGGTGGAGGTCGCAGTAGCTTAACAAGACTGTTTAACTGATCCTTGAAAGAAACGTGCGGGTAAAAGTAGCTTAACAAGACGGTTTAAATGCCACTTGGAAGAGACGTGCAGGTCGCAGTAGCTTAACAAGACGGTTTAAATGCCCCTTGGAAGAGACGTGCAGGTCGCAGTAGCTTAACAAGACAGTTTAAGTGTCCCTTGGAAGAGCGGTGGAGGTCGCGTTAGCTTAACAAGACAGTTTAAATGCCCATTGGAAGTGCGGTGAAGGTCGCAGTAGCTTAACAAGACGGTTTAAATGCCCTTTGGAAGAGACATGCAGGTCACAGCTGCTTAACAAGACGGTTTAAATGCCCCTTGGAAGAGACGTGGAGGTCGCAGTAGCTTAACAAGACGGTTTAAATGCCCCTTGGAAGAGACATGCAGGTCGCAGTAGCTTAACAAGACTGTTTAAATGCCCCTTAGAAGAGATGCGCAGTTCTCCGAAGCTAAACAAGACAGTTTAAATGCCCCTTGGAAGAGACGTGCAGGTCGCAGTAGCTTAAGAAGATGGTTTAAATGCCCCTTGGAAGAGCGTTGGAGGTCGCAGTAGCTTAAGAAGACAGTTTAAATGCCCCTTGGAAGAGACGTGCAGGTCGCAGGAGCTTAACAAGAGGGTTTAAATGCCCTTTGGAAGAGGCTTGCAGGTCGCAGTAGCTTACCAAGATGATTTAAATGCCCCTTGGAAGAGACGTGCAGGTCGCAGTAGCTTAACAATACAGTTTAAATGCCCCTTGGAAGAGCGGTGGAGGTCGCAGTAGCTTAACAAGACAGTTTAAATGCCACTTGGTAGAAACATGCAGGTCGAAGCAGCTTAACAAGACTGTATAAATGCCCCTAGGTAAAGACGTGCAGGTCGAAGAGGCTTTAAAAGACGGTTAAATGCCCCTTGGAAGAGAAATGCAGGTCGAAGTAGCTTAACAAGATGGTTTAAATGCACCTTGTAAGAGACGTGCAGGTCGCAGTAGCTTAACAAGACAGTTTAAATGCACCTTGTAAGAGACGTGCAGGTCGCAGTAGCTTAACAAGACGGTTTAAATGCCCCTTGGAAGAGACGTGCACATCGCAGTAGCTTAATAAGACGGTTTAAATGCCTCTTGGAAGAGATGTGCAGGTCGCAGTAGCTTAACAAGACAGTTTAAATGCCCCTAAAAAGAGAAGTGCAGGTCGCAGGAGCTTAACAAGAGGGTTTAAATGCCCCTTGGAAGAGACGTGCAGGTCGCAGAAGCTTAACAAGATGGTTTAAATGCCCCTTGGAAGAGACATGCAGGTCGCAGTAGCTTAACAAGACTGTTGCGATGTCCCTTGGAAAAGTGGTGGAGGTTACAGTAACTTAACAAGACGGTTTAAATGCTCCTTGGAAGAGACGTTCAAGTCACAGTAGCTTAAAAAGACGGTTTAAATGCGCATTGGAAGAGATGTGCAGCTCGCAGTAGCTTAATAAGACGGTTTAAATGCCCCTTGGAAGAGACGTGCAGGTCGCAGTAGCTTAACAAGACGGTTTAAATGCCCCTTGGAAGAGACGTGCAGGTAGCAGTAGCTTAACAAGAGGGTTTAAATGGTCCTTGGAAGAGACGAGCAGGTCGCAGGAGCTTAATAACAGGGTTTAAATGCCCCTTGGAAGAGACGTACAAGTCACAGTAGCGTAAAAAGACGGTTTAAATGCGCTTTGTAAGAGACGTGCAGGCCGCAGAAGCTTAACAAGACAGTTTAAATGCCCCTTGGAAGAGACGTGCAGGTCGCAGTAGCTTAACAAGAGTTTTTAAATGCCCCTTTCAAGAGACGTGCAGGTCGCAGGACCTTAACAAGAAGGTTTAAATGCCCCTTGGAAGAGATGTGCAGGTCGCAGTAGCTTAACAAGACAGTTTAAATGCCACTTGGAAGAAACATGCAGATCGAAGCAGCTTAATAAGACTGTTTAAATGCCCCTAGGAAAAGACGTGCAGGTCGCAGAGGCTTAACAAGACGGTTTAAATGCCCCTTGGAAGAGACATGCAGGTCGCAGTAGCTTAACAAGACGGTTTAAATGCCCCTTGGAAGACACGTGCAGGTCGCAGTAGCTTAACAAGACGGTTTAAATGCCCCGTGGAAAAGTGGTGGAGGTTACAGTAGCTTAACAAGACGGTTTAAATGCCCCTTGGAAGAGACATGCAGGTCGCAGAGGCTTAACAAGACGGTTTAAATGCCCCTTGGAAGAGACATGCAGGTCGCAGCAGCTTAAAAAGACCGTTTAAATGCCACTTGGAAGAGACGTGCAGGTCGCAGAGGCTTAACAAGACGGTTTAAATGCCCCTTGGAAGAGACGATCAAGTCGCAGGAGCTTAAAAAGGAGGTTTAAATGCGCCTTGGAAGAGAAGTGCAGGTCGCAGTAGCATAATAAGACGGTTTAAATGCCCCTTGGAAGAGACGTGCAGGTAGCAGTAGCTTAACAAGACGGTTTAAATCCCCCTTGGAAGAGACATGCAGGTCGCAGGATCTTAACAAGAGGGTTTAAATGCCCCTTAGAATAGGCTTGCAGGTCGCAGTAGCTTAACAAGACAGTTTAAATGGCCCTTGGAAGAGACGTGCAAGTCGCAGTAGCTTAAAAAGACGGTTTAAATGCGCCTTGGAAGAGACGTGCAGGTCGCAGTAGCTTAACAAGACGGTTTAAATGTCCCTTGGAAGAGACGTGCAGGTCGCAGTAGCTTAACAAGACGGTTTAAATCCCCCTTGGAAGAAACGTGCAGGACGCAGTAGCTTACCAAGACGGTTTAAATGCCCCTTGGACGAGACGTGCAGGTCGCAGTAGCTTAACAATACGGTTTAAATGCCCCTTGGAAGAGCGGTGGGGGTCGCAGTAGCTTAACAAGACAGTTTAAATGCCCCTTGGAAGAGACGTACAGGTTGAAGTAGCTTAATAAGACGGTTTAAATGCCTCTTGGAAGAGATGTGCAGGTCGCAGTAGCTTAATAAGATGTTTTAAATGCCCCTTGGAAGAGAGGTGGAGGTCGCAGTAGCTTAACAAGACAGTTTAAATGACCCTTGGAAGAGACGTGCAGGTCGCAGTAGCTTAACAAGACGGTTTAAATGACACTTGGAAGAGACGTGCAGGTTGCAGTAGCTTAATAAGACGGTTTAAATGCCCCTTGGAAGAGCGGTGGAGGTCGCAGTAGCTTAACAAGACAGTTTAAATGCCTCTTGAAAGAGACGTGCAGGTCGCAGTAGCTTAACAAGACGATTTAAATGCCCCTTGGAAGAGACGTGCAGGTAGCAGTAGCTTAACAAGACGGTTTAAATCCCCCTTGGAAGAGACATGCAGGTCACATGATCTTAACAAGAGGGTTTAAATGCCCCTTAGAATAGGCTTGCAGGTCGCAGTAGCTTAACAAGACAGTTTAAATGCCCCTTGGAAGAGACATGCTTGTCGCAGTAGCTTATAAAGACGGTTTAAATGCGCCTTGGAAGAGACCTGCAGGTCGTAGTAGCTTAACAAGACGGTTTAAATGGCCCTTGGAAGAGACGTGCAGGTCGCAGTAGCTAAACAAGACAGTTTAAATGCCCCTTGGAAGAGACGTGCTGGTTGAAGTAGCTTAATAAGATGGTTTAAATGCCTCTTGGAAGAGATGTGCATGTCGCAGTAGCTTAATAAGATGTTTTAAATGCCCCTTGGAAGAGAGGTGGAGGTCGCAGTAGCTTAACAAGACAGTTTAAATGCCCCTTGGAAGAGACGTGCAGGTCGCAGGTTCTTAACAAGACGGTTTAAATGCCACTTGGAATAGACGTGCAGGTTGCAGTAGCTTAAAAAGACGGTTTAAATGCCCGTTGGAAGAGCGGTGGAGGTCGCAGTAGCTTAACAAGACGGTTTAAATGCCCCTTGAAAGAGACGTGCAGGTCGCAGTAGCTTAACAAGACGGTTTAAATGCCCCATGGAGGTGCGGTGGAGGTCGCAGTAGCTTAACAAGACGGTTTAAATGCCCCTTGGAAGAGACATTCAGGTCGCAGCAGCTTAACAAGATGGTTTAAATCCCCTTGGAAGAGACATGCAGGTAGCAGTGGCTTAACAAGACGGTTTAAATGCCCCTTGGAAGAGACATGCAGGTCGCAGTAGCTTAACACAACGGTTTAAATGCCCCTTGGAAGAGACGTGCAGGTCGCAGTAGCTTAACAAGACAGTTTAAATGCCCCTTGGAAAAGTGGTGGAGGTTACAGTAGCTTAACAAGAAAGTTTAAATGCCCCTTGGAAGAGACAAACAAGTCGCAGTAGCTTAAATAGACGGTTTAAATGCGCCTTGGAAGAAACGTGCAGGTCGCAGTAGCTTAACAAGATGGTTAAAATGCCCCTTGGAATAGACGAGCAGGTCGCAGTAGCTTAACAAGACGGTTTAAATGCCCCTTGGAAGAGACGTGCAGGTCGCAGTAGCTTAACAAGAGGGTTTAAATCCCCTTTGGAACAGACGTGCAGGTCGCTGCAGCTTAACAAGAGGGTTTATATGCCCCTTGGAATTGGCTTGCAGGTCGCAGTAGCTTACCAGGAATGTTTAAATGCACCTTGAAAGAGTGGTGGAGGTCGCAGTAGCTTAACAAGACAGTTTAAATGCCCCTTGGAAGAGACATGCAGGTCGCAGTAGCATAATAAGACGGTCTAAATGCCCCTTGGAAGAGATGTGCAGGTCGCAGTAGCTTAATAAGACGGTTTAAATGCCCCTTGGAAGTGCGGTGAAGGTCGCAGTAGCTTAACAAGACGGTTTAAATGCCCTTTGGAAGAGACATGCAGGTCACAGCTGCTTAACAAGACGGTTTAAAAGCCCCTTGGAAGAGACGTGGAGGTCGCAGTAGCTTAACAAGACGGTTTAAATGCCCCTTGGAAGAGACATGCAGGTCGCAGTAGCTTAACAAGACTGTTTAAATGCCCCTTAGAAGAGATGCGCAGTTCTCCGAAGCTAAACAAGACAGTTTAAATGCCCCTTGGAAGAGACGTGCAGGTCGCAGTAGCTTAACAAGATGGTTTAAATGCCCCTTGGAAGAGCGTTGGAGGTCGCAGTAGCTTAAGAAGACAGTTTAAATGCCCCTTGGAAGAGACGTGCAGGTCGCAGGAGCTTAACAAGAGGGTTTAAATGCCCTTTGGAAGAGGCTTGCAGGTCGCAGTAGCTTACCAAGATGATTTAAATGCCCCTTGGAAGAGACGTGCAGGTCGCAGTAGCTTAACAATACAGTTTAAATGTCCCTTGGAAGAGCGGTGGAGTTCGCAGTAGCTTAACAAGACAGTTTAAATGCCACTTGGTAGAAACATGCAGGTCGAAGCAGCTTAACAAGACTGTTTAAATGCCCCTAGGAAAAGACGTGCAGGTCGAAGAGGCTTTAAAAGACGGTTAAATGCCCCTTGGAAGAGAAATGCAGGTCGAAGTAGCTTAACAAGATGGTTTAAATGCACCTTGTAAGAGACGTGCAGGTCGCAGTAGCTTAACAAGACAGTTTAAATGCACCTTGTAAGAGACGTGCAGGTCGCAGTAGCTTAACAAGACAGTTTAAATGCCCCTTGGAAGAGACGTGAAGGTCGCAGTAGCTTAATAAGACGGTTTAAATGCCCCTTGGAAGAGATGTGCAGGTCGCAGTAGCTTAACAAGACAGTTTAAATGCCCCTAAAAAGAGAAGTGCAGGTCGCAGGAGCTTAACAAGAGGGTTTAAATGCCCCTTGGAAGAGACGTGCAGTTCGCAGAAGCTTAACAAGATGGTTTAAATGCCCCTTGGAAGAGACATGCAGGTCGCAGTAGCTTAACAAGACTGTTGCGATGTCCCTTGGAAAAGTGGTGGAGGTTACAGTAACTTAACAAGACGGTTTAAATGCTCCTTGGAAGAGACATTCAAGTCACAGTAGCTTAAAAAGACGGTTTAAATGCGCATTGGAAGAGATTTGCAGGTCGCAGTAGCTTAATAAGACGGTTTAAATGCCCCTTGGAAGAGACGTGCTGGTCGCAGTAGCTTAACAAGACGGTTTAAATGCCCCTTGGAAGAGACGTGCAGGTAGCAGTAGCTTAACAAGAGGGTTTAAATGGTCCTTGGAAGAGACGAGCAGGTCGCAGGAGCTTAATAAGAGGGATTAAATGCCCCTTGGAAGAGACGTACAAGTCACAGTAGCGTAAAAAGACGGTTTAAATGCGCCTTGTAAGAGACGTGCAGGCCGCAGAAGTTTAACAAGACAGTTTAAATGCCCCTTGGAAGAGATGTGCAGGTCGCAGTAGCTTAACAAGAGTTTTTAAATGCCCCTTTCAAGAGACGTGCAGGTCGCAGGACCTTAGCAAGAAGGTTTAAATGTCCCTTGGAAGAGATGTGCAGGTCGCAGTAGCTTAACAAGACAGTTTAAATGCCACTTGGAAGAAACATGCAGATCGAAGCAGCTTAACAAGACTGTTTAAATGCCCCTAGGAAAAGACGTGCAGGTCGCAGAGGCTTAACAAGACGGTTTAAATGCCCCTTGGAAGAGACATGCAGGTCGCAGTAGCTTAACAAGACGGTTTAAATGCCCCTTGGAAGACACGTGCAGGTCGCAGTAGCTTAACAAGACGGTTTAAATGCCCCGTGGAAAAGTGGTGGAGGTTACAGTAGCTTAACAAGACGGTTTAAATGCCCCTTGGAAGAGACATGCAGGTAGCAGTAGCTTAACAAGAGGGTTTAAATGGTCCTTGGAAGAGACGAGCAGGTCGCAGGAGCTTAATAACAGGGTTTAAATGCCCCTTGGAAGAGACGTACAAGTCACAGTAGCGTAAAAAGACGGTTTAAATGCGCTTTGTAAGAGACGTGCAGGCCGCAGAAGCTTAACAAGACAGTTTAAATGCCCCTTGGAAGAGACGTGCAGGTCGCAGTAGCTTAACAAGAGTTTTTAAATGCCCCTTTCAAGAGACGTGCAGGTCGCAGGACCTTAACAAGAAGGTTTAAATGCCCCTTGGAAGAGATGTGCAGGTCGCAGTAGCTTAACAAGACATTTTAAATGCCACTTGGAAGAAACATGCAGATCGAAGCAGCTTAATAAGACTGTTTAAATGCCCCTAGGAAAAGACGTGCAGGTCGCAGAGGCTTAACAAGACGGTTTAAATGCCCCTTGGAAGAGACATGCAGGTCGCAGTAGCTTAACAAGACGGTTTAAATGCCCCTTGGAAGACACGTGCAGGTCGCAGTAGCTTAACAAGACGGTTTAAATGCCCCGTGGAAAAGTGGTGGAGGTTACAGTAGCTTAACAAGACGGTTTAAATGCCCCTTGGAAGAGACATGCAGGTCGCAGAGGCTTAACAAGACGGTTTAAATGCCCCTTGGAAGAGACATGCAGGTCGCAGCAGCTTAAAAAGACCGTTTAAATGCCACTTGGAAGAGACGTGCAGGTCGCAGAGGCTTAACAAGACGGTTTAAATGCCCCTTGGAAGAGACGATCAAGTCGCAGGATCTTAAAAAGGAGGTTTAAATGCGCCTTGGAAGAGAAGTGCAGGTCGCAGTAGCATAACAAGACGGTTTAAATGCCCCTTGGAAGAGACATGCAGGTAGCAGTAGCTTAACAAGACGGTTTAAATCCCCCTTGGAAGAGACATGCAGGTCGCAGGATCTTAACAAGAGGGTTTAAATGCCCCTTAGAATAGGCTTGCAGGTCGCAGTAGCTTAACAAGACAGTTTAAATGACCCTTGGAAGAGACGTGCAGGTCGCAGTAGCTTAACAAGACGCTTTAAATGCCACTTGGAAGAGACGTGCAGGTTGCAGTAGCTTAATAAGACGGTTTAAATGCCCCATGGAAGAGCGGTGGAGGTCGCAGTAGCTTAACAAGACAGTTTAAATGCCCCTTGAAAGAGACGTGCAGGTCGCAGTAGCTTAACAAGACGATTTAAATGCCCCTTGGAAGAGACGTGCAGTTAGCAGTAGCTTAACAAGACGGTTTAAATCCCCCTTGGAAGAGACATGCAGGTCACAGGATCTTAACAAGAGGGTTTAAATGCCCCTTAGAGTAGGCTTGAAGGTCGCAGTAGCTTAACAAGACAGTTGAAATGCCCCTTGGAAGAGACATGCTGGTCACAGTAGCTTAAAAAGACGGTTTAAATGCGCCTTGGAAGAGACGTGCAGGTCGCAGTAGCTTAACAAGATGGTTTAAATGGCCCTTGGAAGAGACGTGCAGGTCGCAGTAGCTTAACAAGACGGTTTAAATGCCCCTTGGAAGAGACGTGCAGGTTGAAGTAACTTAATAAGACGGTTTAAATGCCTCTTGGAAGAGATGTGCATGTCGCAGTAGCTTAATAAGATGTTTTAAATGCCCCATGGAAGAGAGGTGGAGGTTGCAGTAGCTTAACAAGACAGTTTAAATGCCCCTTGGAAGAGACGTGCAGGTTGCAGTAGCTTAATAAGATGGTTTAAATACCGCTTGGAAGAGCGGTGGAGGTCGCAGTAGCTTAACAAGACGGTTTAAATGCCCCTTGAAAGAGACGTGCAGGTCGCAGTAGCTTAACAAGACGGTTTAAATGCCCCATGGACGTGCGGTGGAGGTCGCAGTAGCTTAACAAGACGGTTTAAATGCCCCTTGGAAGAGACATTCAGGTCGCAGCAGCTTAACAAGATGGTTTAAATCCCCTTGGAAGAGACGTGCAGGTAGCAGTGGCTTAACAAGACGGTTTAAATGCCCCTTGGAAGAGACATGCAGGTCGCAGTAGCTTAAAACGACGGTTTAAATGCCCCTTGGAAGAGACGTGCAGGTCGCAGTAGCTTAACAAGACAGTTTAAATGCCCCTTGGAAAAGTGGTGGAGGTTACAGTAGCTTAACAAGAAAGTTTAATTGCCCCTTGGAAGAGACATGCAAGTCGCAGTAGCTTAAATAGACTGTTTAAATGCGCCTTGGAAGAGACGTGCAGGTCGCAGTAGCTTAACAAGACGGTTAAAATGCCCCTTGGAATAGACGAGCAGGTCGCAGTACCTTAACAAGACGGTTTAAATGCCCCTTGGAAGAGACGTGCAGGTCGCAGTAGCTTAACAAGACGGTTTAAATGCCCCTTAGAAGAGTGGTGGAGGTCGCAGTAGCTTAACAAGACAGTTTAAATGCCCCTTGGAAGAGACATGCAGGTCGCAGTAGCATAATAAGACGGTTTAAATGCCCCTTGGAAGAGATGTGCAGGTCGCAGTAGCTTAATAAGACGGTTTAAATGCCCCTTGGAAGAGAGGTGGAGGTCGCAGTAGCTTAACAAGACAGTTTAAATGCCCCTTGGAAGAGACGTGCAGGTCGCAGTAACTTAACAAGACGGTTTAAATGCCACTTGGAAGAGACGTGCAGGTCGCAGTAGCTTAACAAGACGGTTTAAATGCCCCTTGGAAGAGCGGTGGAGGTCGCAGTAGCTTAACAAGACAGTTTAAGTGCCCCTTGAAAGAGACGTGCAGGTCGCAGTAGCTTAACAAGACAGTTTAAATGCCCCTTGGAAGAGTGGTGGAGGTCGCAGTAGCTTAACACGACAGTTTAAATGCCCCTTGGAAGAGACATGCAGGTCGCAGTAGCTTAACAAGACGGTTTAAATGCCCCTTGGAAGATCGGTGGAGGTCGCAGTAGCTTAACAAGACAGTTTAAATGCCCCTTGGAAGAGACCTGCAGTTTGCAGTAGCTTAACAAGACGGTTTAAATGCCCCTTGGAAGAGCGGTGGAGGTCGCAGTAGCTTAACAAGACTGTTTAACTGCCCCTTGAAAGAAACGTGCGGGTAAAAGTAGCTTAACAAGACGGTTTAAATGCCACTTGGAAGAGACGTGCAGGTCGCAGTAGCTTAACAAGACGGTTTAAATGCCCCTTGGAAGAGACGTGCAGGTCGCAGTAGCTTAACAAGACAGTTTAAGTGTCCCTTGGAAGAGCGGTGGAGGTCGCGTTAGCTTAACAAGACAGTTTAAATGCCCATTGGAAGTGCGGTGAAGGTCGCAGTAGCTTAACAAGACGGTTTAAATGCCCTTTGGAAGAGACATGCAGGTCACAGCTGCTTAACAAGACGGTTTAAATGCCCCTTGGAAGAGCGTTGGAGGTCGCAGTAGCTTAAGAAGACAGTTTAAATGCCCCTTGGAAGAGACGTGCAGGTCGCAGGAGCTTAACAAGCGGGTTTAAATGCCCTTTGGAAGAGGCTTGCAGGTCGCAGTAGCTTACCAAGATGATTTAAATGCCCCTTGGAAGAGACGTGCAGGTCGCAGTAGCTTAACAATACAGTTTAAATGCCCCTTGGAAGAGCGGTGGAGGTCGCAGTAGCTTAACAAGACAGTTTAAATGCCACTTGGTAGAAACATGCAGGTCGAAGCAGCTTAACAAGACTGTTTAAATGCCCCTAGGTAAAGACGTGCAGGTCGAAGAGGCTTTAAAAGACGGTTAAATGCCCCTTGGAAGAGAAATGCAGGTCGAAGTAGCTTAACAAGATGGTTTAAATGCACCTTGTAAGAGACGTGCAGGTCGCAGTAGCTTAACAAGACAGTTTAAATGCACCTTGTAAGAGACGAGCAGGTCGCAGTAGCTTAACAAGACGGTTTAAATGCCCCTTGGAAGAGACGTGCACATCGCAGTAGCTTAATAAGACGGTTTAAATGCCTCTTGGAAGAGATGTGCAGGTCGCAGTAGCTTAACAAGACAGTTTAAATGCCCCTAAAAAGAGAAGTGCAGGTCGCAGGAGCTTAACAAGAGGGTTTAAATGCCCCTTGGAAGAGACGTGCAGGTCGCAGAAGCTTAACAAGATGGTTTAAATGCCCCTTGGAAGAGACATGCAGGTCGCAGTAGCTTAACAAGACTGTTGCGATGTCCCTTGGAAAAGTGGTGGAGGTTACAGTAACTTAACAAGACGGTTTAAATGCTCCTTGGAAGAGACGTTCAAGTCACAGTAGCTTAAAAAGACGGTTTAAATGCGCATTGGAAGAGATGTGCAGGTCGCAGTAGCTTAATAAGACGGTTTAAATGCCCCTTGGAAGAGACGTGCAGGTCGCAGTAGCTTAACAAGACGGTTTAAATGCCCCTTGGAAGAGACGTGCAGGTAGCAGTAGCTTAACAAGAGGGTTTAAATGGTCCTTGGAAGAGACGAGCAGGTCGCAGGAGCTTAATAACAGGGTTTAAATGCCCCTTGGAAGAGACGTACAAGTCACAGTAGCGTAAAAAGACGGTTTAAATGCGCTTTGTAAGAGACGTGCAGGCCGCAGAAGCTTAACAAGACAGTTTAAATGCCCCTTGGAAGAGACGTGCAGGTCGCAGTAGCTTAACAAGAGTTTTTAAATGCCCCTTTCAAGAGACGTGCAGGTCGCAGGACCTTAACAAGAAGGTTTAAATGCCCCTTGGAAGAGATGTGCAGGTCGCAGTAGCTTAACAAGACAGTTTAAATGCCACTTGGAAGAAACATGCAGATCGAAGCAGCTTAATAAGACTGTTTAAATGCCCCTAGGAAAAGACGTGCAGGTCGCAGAGGCTTAACAAGACGGTTTAAATGCCCCTTGGAAGAGACATGCAGGTCGCAGTAGCTTAACAAGACGGTTTAAATGCCCCTTGGAAGACACGTGCAGGTCGCAGTAGCTTAACAAGACGGTTTAAATGCCCCGTGGAAAAGTGGTGGAGGTTACAGTAGCTTAACAAGACGGTTTAAATGCCCCTTGGAAGAGACATGCAGGTCGCAGAGGCTTAACAAGACGGTTTAAATGCCCCTTGGAAGAGACATGCAGGTCGCAGCAGCTTAAAAAGACCGTTTAAATGCCACTTGGAAGAGACGTGCAGGTCGCAGAGGCTTAACAAGACGGTTTAAATGCCCCTTGGAAGAGACGATCAAGTCGCAGGAGCTTAAAAAGGAGGTTTAAATGCGCCTTGGAACAGAAGTGCAGGTCGCAGTAGCATAATAAGACGGTTTAAATGCCCCTTGGAAGAGACGTGCAGGTAGCAGTAGCTTAACAAGACGGTTTAAATCCCCCTTGGAAGAGACATGCAGGTCGCAGGATCTTAACAAGAGGGTTTAAATGCCCCTTAGAATAGGCTTACAGGTCGCAGTAGCTTAACAAGACAGTTTAAATGGCCCTTGGAAGAGACGTGCAAGTCGCAGTAGCTTAAAAAGACGGTTTAAATGCGCCTTGGAAGAGACGTGCAGGTCGCAGTAGCTTAACAAGACGGTTTAAATGGCCCTTGGAAGAGACGTGCAGGTCGCAGTAGCTTAACAAGACGGTTTAAATCCCCCTTGGAAGAAACGTGCAGGACGCAGTAGCTTAACAAGATGGTTTAAATGCCCCCTTGGAATAGGCTTGCAGGTCGCAGTAGCTTACCAAGACGGTTTAAATGCCCCTTGGACGAGACGTGCAGGTCGCAGTAGCTTAACAATACGGTTTAAATGCCCCTTGGAAGAGCGGTGGGGGTCGCAGTAGCTTAACAAGACAGTTTAAATGCCCCTTGGAAGAGACGTACAGGTTGAAGTAGCTTAATAAGACGGTTTAAATGCCTCTTGGAAGAGATGTGCAGGTCGCAGTAGCTTAATAAGATGTTTTAAATGCCCCTTGGAAGAGAGGTGGAGGTCGCAGTAGCTTAACAAGACAGTTTAAATGACCCTTGGAAGAGACGTGCAGGTCGCAGTAGCTTAACAAGACGGTTTAAATGACACTTGGAAGAGACGTGCAGGTTGCAGTAGCTTAATAAGACGGTTTAAATGCCCCTTGGAAGAGCGGTGGAGGTCGCAGTAGCTTAACAAGACAGTTTAAATGCCTCTTGAAAGAGACGTGCAGGTCGCAGTAGCTTAACAAGACGATTTAAATGCCCCTTGGAAGAGACGTGCAGGTAGCAGTAGCTTAACAAGACGGTTTAAATCCCCCTTGGAAGAGACATGCAGGTCACAGGATCTTAACAAGAGGGTTTAAATGCCCCTTAGAATAGGCTTGCAGGTCGCAGTAGCTTAACAAGACAGTTTAAATGCCCCTTGGAAGAGACATGCTTGTCGCAGTAGCTTATAAAGACGGTTTAAATGCGCCTTGGAAGAGACCTGCAGGTCGTAGTAGCTTAACAAGACGGTTTAAATGGCCCTTGGAAGAGACGTGCAGGTCGCAGTAGCTAAACAAGACAGTTTAAATGCCCCTTGGAAGAGACGTGCTGGTTGAAGTAGCTTAATAAGATGGTTTAAATGCCTCTTGGAAGAGATGTGCATGTCGCAGTAGCTTAATAAGATGTTTTAAATGCCCCTTGGAAGAGAGGTGGAGGTCGCAGTAGCTTAACAAGACAGTTTAAATGCCCCTTGGAAGAGACGTGCAGGTCGCAGGTTCTTAACAAGACGGTTTAAATGCCACTTGGAATAGACGTGCAGGTTGCAGTAGCTTAAAAAGACGGTTTAAATGCCCCTTGGAAGAGCGGTGGAGGTCGCAGTAGCTTAACAAGACAGTTTAAATGCCCCTTGAAAGAGACGTGCAGGTCGCAGTAGCTTAACAAGACGGTTTAAATGCCCCATGGAGGTGCGGTGGAGGTCGCAGTAGCTTAACAAGACGGTTTAAATGCCCCTTGGAAGAGACATTCAGGTCGCAGCAGCTTAACAAGATGGTTTAAATCCCCTTGGAAGAGACATGCAGGTAGCAGTGGCTTAACAAGACGGTTTAAATGCCCCTTGGAAGAGACATGCAGGTCGCAGTAGCTTAACACAACGGTTTAAATGCCCCTTGGAAGAGACGTGCAGGTCGCAGTAGCTTAACAAGACAGTTTAAATGCCCCTTGGAAAAGTGGTGGAGGTTACAGTAGCTTAACAAGAAAGTTTAAATGCCCCTTGGAAGAGACAAGCAAGTCGCAGTAGCTTAAATAGACGGTTTAAATGCGCCTTGGAAGAAACGTGCAGGTCGCAGTAGCTTAACAAGATGGTTAAAATGCCCCTTGGAATAGACGAGCAGGTCGCAGTAGCTTAACAAGACGGTTTAAATGCCCCTTGGAAGAGACGTGCAGGTCGCAGTAGCTTAACAAGAGGGTTTAAATCCCCTTTGGAACAGACGTGCAGGTCGCTGCAGCTTAACAAGAGGGTTTATATGCCCCTTGGAATTGGCTTGCAGGTCGCAGTAGCTTACCAGGAATGTTTAAATGCACCTTGGAAGAGTGGTGGAGGTCGCAGTAGCTTAACAAGACAGTTTAAATGCCCCTTGGAAGAGACATGCAGGTCGCAGTAGCATAATAAGACGGTCTAAATGCCCCTTGGAAGAGATGTGCAGGTCGCAGTAGCTTAATAAGACGGTTTAAGTGCCCCTTGGAAGTGCGGTGAAGGTCGCAGTAGCTTAACAAGACGGTTTAAATGCCCTTTGGAAGAGACATGCAGGTCACAGCTGCTTAACAAGACGGTTTAAAAGCCCCTTGGAAGAGACGTGGAGGTCGCAGTAGCTTAACAAGACGGTTTAAATGCCCCTTGGAAGAGACATGCAGGTCGCAGTAGCTTAACAAGACTGTTTAAATGCCCCTTAGAAGAGATGCGCAGTTCTCCGAAGCTAAACAAGACAGTTTAAATGCCCCTTGGAAGAGACGTGCAGGTCGCAGTAGCTTAACAAGATGGTTTAAATGCCCCTTGGAAGAGCGTTGGAGGTCGCAGTAGCTTAAGAAGACAGTTTAAATGCCCCTTGGAAGAGACGTGCAGGTCGCAGGAGCTTAACAAGAGGGTTTAAATGCCCTTTGGAAGAGGCTTGCAGGTCGCAGTAGCTTACCAAGATGATTTAAATGCCCCTTGGAAGAGACGTGCAGGTCGCAGTAGCTTAACAATACAGTTTAAATGCCCCTTGGAAGAGCGGTGGAGTTCGCAGTAGCTTAACAAGACAGTTTAAATGCCACTTGGTAGAAACATGGAGGTCGAAGCAGCTTAACAAGACTGTTTAAATGCCCCTAGGAAAAGACGTGCAGGTCGAAGAGGCTTTAAAAGACGGTTAAATGCCCCTTGGAAGAGAAATGCAGGTCGAAGTAGCTTAACAAGATGGTTTAAATGCACCTTGTAAGAGACGTGCAGGTCGCAGTAGCTTAACAAGACAGTTTAAATGCACCTTGTAAGAGACGTGCAGGTCGCAGTAGTTTAACAAGACAGTTTAAATGCCCCTTGGAAGAGACGTGCAGGTCGCAGTAGCTTAATAAGACGGTTTAAATGCCCCTTGGAAGAGATGTGCAGGTCGCAGTAGCTTAACAAGACAGTTTAAATGCCCCTAAAAAGAGAAGTGCAGGTCGCAGGAGCTTAACAAGAGGGTTTAAATGCCCCTTGGAAGAGACGTGCAGTTCGCAGAAGCTTAACAAGATGGTTTAAATGCCCCTTGGAAGAGACATGCAGGTCGCAGTAGCTTAACAAGACTGTTGCGATGTCCCTTGGAAAAGTGGTGGAGGTTACAGTAACTTAACAAGACGGTTTAAATGCTCCTTGGAAGAGACGTTCAAGTCACAGTAGCTTAAAAAGACGGTTTAAATGCGCATTGGAAGAGATTTGCAGGTCGCAGTAGCTTAATAAGACGGTTTAAATGCCCCTTGGAAGAGACGTGCAGGTCGCAGTAGCTTAACAAGACGGTTTAAATGCCCCTTGGAAGAGACGTGCAGGTAGCAGTAGCTTAACAAGAGGGTTTAAATGGTCCTTGGAAGAGACGAGCAGGTCGCAGGAGCTTAATAAGAGGGTTTAAATGCCCCTTGGAAGAGACGTACAAGTCACAGTAGCGTAAAAAGACGGTTTAAATGCGCCTTGTAAGAGACGTGCAGGCCGCAGATGCTTAACAAGACAGTTTAAATGCCCCTTGGAAGAGACGTGCAGGTCGCAGTAGCTTAGCAAGAGTTTTTAAATGCCCCTTTCAAGAGACGTGCAGGTCGCAGGACCTTAGCAAGAAGGTTTAAATGTCCCTTGGAAGAGATGTGCAGGTCGCAGTAGCTTAACAAGACAGTTTAAATGCCACTTGGAAGAAACATGCAGATCGAAGCAGCTTAACAAGACTGTTTAAATGCTCCTAGGAAAAGACGTGCAGGTCGCAGAGGCTTAACAAGACGGTTTAAATGCCCCTTGGAAGAGACATGCAGGTCGCAGTAGCTTAACAAGACGGTTTAAATGCCCCTTGGAAGACACGTGCAGGTCGCAGTAGCTTAACAAGACGGTTTAAATGCCCCGTGGAAAAGTGGTGGAGGTTACAGTAGCTTAACAAGACGGTTTAAATGCCCCTTGGAAGAGACATGCAGGTCGCAGAGGCTTAACAAGACGGTTTAAATGCCCCTTGGAAGAGACATGCAGGTCGCAGCAGCTTAAAAAGACCGTTTAAATGCCACTTGGAAGAGACGTGCAGGTCGCAGAGGCTTAACAAGACGGTTTAAATGCCCCTTGGAAGAGACGATCAAGTCGCAGGAGCTTAAAAAGGAGGTTTAAATGCGCCTTGGAAGAGAAGTGCAGGTCGCAGTAGCATAACAAGACGGTTTAAATGCCCCTTGGAAGAGACGTGCAGGTAGCAGTAGCTTAACAAGACGGTTTAAATCCCCCTTGGAAGAGACATGCAGGTCGCAGGATCTTAACAAGAGGGTTTAAATGCCCCTTAGAATAGGCTTGCAGGTCGCAGTAGCTTAACAAGACAGTTTAAATGGCCCTTGGAAGAGACGTGCAAGTCGCAGTAGCTTAAAAAGACGGTTTAAATGCGCCTTGAAAGAGACGTGCAGGTCGCAGTAGCTTAACAAGACGGTTTAAATGGCCCTTGGAAGAGACGTGCAGGTCGCAGTAGCTTAACAATACAGTTTAAATGCCCCTTGGAAGAGCGGTGGAGTTCGCAGTAGCTTAACAAGACAGTTTAAATGCCACTTGGTAGAAACATGGAGGTCGAAGCAGCTTAACAAGACTGTTTAAATGCCCCTAGGAAAAGACGTGCAGGTCGAAGAGGCTTTAAAAGACGGTTAAATGCCCCTTGGAAGAGAAATGCAGGTCGAAGTAGCTTAACAAGATGGTTTAAATGCACCTTGTAAGAGACGTGCAGGTCGCAGTAGCTTAACAAGACAGTTTAAATGCACCTTGTAAGAGACGTGCAGGTCGCAGTAGTTTAACAAGACAGTTTAAATGCCCCTTGGAAGAGACGTGCAGGTCGCAGTAGCTTAATAAGACGGTTTAAATGCCCCTTGGAAGAGATGTGCAGGTCGCAGTAGCTTAACAAGACAGTTTAAATGCCCCTAAAAAGAGAAGTGCAGGTCGCAGGAGCTTAACAAGAGGGTTTAAATGCCCCTTGGAAGAGACGTGCAGTTCGCAGAAGCTTAACAAGATGGTTTAAATGCCCCTTGGAAGAGACATGCAGGTCGCAGTAGCTTAACAAGACTGTTGCGATGTCCCTTGGAAAAGTGGTGGAGGTTACAGTAACTTAACAAGACGGTTTAAATGCTCCTTGGAAGAGACGTTCAAGTCACAGTAGCTTAAAAAGACGGTTTAAATGCGCATTGGAAGAGATTTGCAGGTCGCAGTAGCTTAATAAGACGGTTTAAATGCCCCTTGGAAGAGACGTGCAGGTCGCAGTAGCTTAACAAGACGGTTTAAATGCCCCTTGGAAGAGACGTGCAGGTAGCAGTAGCTTAACAAGAGGGTTTAAATGGTCCTTGGAAGAGACGAGCAGGTCGCAGGAGCTTAATAAGAGGGTTTAAATGCCCCTTGGAAGAGACGTACAAGTCACAGTAGCGTAAAAAGACGGTTTAAATGCGCCTTGTAAGAGACGTGCAGGCCGCAGAAGCTTAACAAGACAGTTTAAATGCCCCTTGGAAGAGACGTGCAGGTCGCAGTAGCTTAACAAGAGTTTTTAAATGCCCCTTTCAAGAGACGTGCAGGTCGCAGGACCTTAGCAAGAAGGTTTAAATGTCCCTTGGAAGAGATGTGCAGGTCGCAGTAGCTTAACAAGACAGTTTAAATGCCACTTGGAAGAAACATGCAGATCGAAGCAGCTTAACAAGACTGTTTAAATGCTCCTAGGAAAAGACGTGCAGGTCGCAGAGGCTTAACAAGACAGTTTAAATGCCCCTTGGAAGAGACATGCAGGTCGCAGTAGCTTAACAAGACGGTTTAAATGCCCCTTGGAAGACACGTGCAGGTCGCAGTAGCTTAACAAGACGGTTTAAATGCCCCGTGGAAAAGTGGTGGAGGTTACAGTAGCTTAACAAGACGGTTTAAATGCCCCTTGGAAGAGACATGCAGGTCGCAGAGGCTTAACAAGACGGTTTAAATGCCCCTTGGAAGAGACATGCAGGTCGCAGCAGCTTAAAAAGACCGTTTAAATGCCACTTGGAAGAGACGTGCAGGTCGCAGAGGCTTAACAAGACGGTTTAAATGCCCCTTGGAAGAGACGATCAAGTCGCAGGAGCTTAAAAAGGAGGTTTAAATGCGCCTTGGAAGAGAAGTGCAGGTCGCAGTAGCATAACAAGACGGTTTAAATGCCCCTTGGAAGAGACGTGCAGGTAGCAGTAGCTTAACAAGACGGTTTAAATCCCCCTTGGAAGAGACATGCAGGTCGCAGGATCTTAACAAGAGGGTTTAAATGCCCCTTAGAATAGGCTTGCAGGTCGCAGTAGCTTAACAAGACAGTTTAAATGGCCCTTGGAAGAGACGTGCAAGTCGCAGTAGCTTAAAAAGACGGTTTAAATGCGCCTTGGAAGAGACGTGCAGGTCGCAGTAGCTTAACAAGACGGTTTAAATGGCCCTTGGAAGAGACGTGCAGGTCGCAGTAGCTTAACAAGACGGTTTAAATCCCCCTTGGATGAAACGTGCAGGACGCAGTAGCTTAACAAGATGGTTTAAATGCCCCCTTGGAATAGGCTTGCAGGTCGCAGTAGATTACCAAGACGGTTTAAATGCCCCTTGGACGAGACGTACAGGTCGCAGTAGCTTAACAAGACGGTTTAAATGCCCCTTGGAAGAGCGGTGGGGGTCGCAGTAGCTTAACAAGACAGTTTAAATGCCCCTTGGAAGAGACGTACAGGTTGAAGTAGCTTAATAAGACGGTTTAAATGCCTCTTGGAAGAGATGTGCAGGTCGCAGTAGCTTAATAAGATGTTTTAAATGCCCCTTGGTAGAGAGGTGGAGGTCGCAGTAGCTTAACAAGACAGTTTAAATGACCCTTGGAAGAGAGGTGCAGGTCGCAGTAGCTTAACAAGACGGTTTAAATGACACTTGGAAGAGACGTGCAGGTTGCAGTAGCTTAATAAGACGGTTTAAATGCCCCTTGGAAGAGCAGTGGAGGTCGCAGTAGCTTAACAAGACAGTTTAAATGCCTCTTGAAAGAGACGTGCAGGTCGCAGTAGCTTAACAAGACGATTTAAATGCCCCTTGGAAGAGACGTGCAGGTAGCAGTAGCTTAACAAGACGGTTTAAATCCCCCTTGGAAGAGACATGCAGGTCACAGGATCTTAACAAGAGGGTTTAAATGCCCCTTAGAATAGGCTTGCAGGTCGCAGTAGCTTAACAAGACAGTTTAAATGCCCCTTGGAAGAGACGTGCTGGTCGCAGTAGCTTATAAAGACGGTTTAAATGCGCCTTGGAAGAGACCTGCAGGTCGTAGTAGCTTAACAAGACGGTTTAAATGGCCCTTGGAAGAGACGTGCAGGTCGCAGTAGCTTAACAAGACAGTTTAAATGCCCCTTGGAAGAGACGTGCTGGTTGAAGTAGCTTAATAAGATGGTTTAAATGCCTCTTGGAAGAGATGTGCATGTCGCAGTAGCTTAATAAGATGTTTTAAATGCCCCTTGGAAGAGAGGTGGAGGTCGCAGTAGCTTAAGAAGACAGTTTAAATGCCCCTTGGAAGAGACGTGCAGGTCGCAGTATCTTAACAAGACGGTTTAAATGCCACTTGGAATAGACGTGCAGGTTGCAGTAGCTTAAAAAGACGGTTTAAATGCGCCTTGGAAGAGACCTGCAGGTCGTAGTAGCTTAACAAGACGGTTTAAATGGCCCTTGGAAGAGACGTGCAGGTCGCAGTAGCTTAACAAGACAGTTTAAATGCCCCTTGGAAGAGACGTGCTGGTTGAAGTAGCTTAATAAGATGGTTTAAATGCCTCTTGGAAGAGATGTGCATGTCGCAGTAGCTTAATAAGATGTTTTAAATGCCCCTTGGAAGAGAGGTGGAGGTCGCAGTAGCTTAACAACACAGTTTAAATGCCCCTTGGAAGAGACGTGCAGGTCGCAGTATCTTAACAAGACGGTTTAAATGCCACTTGGAATAGACGTGCAGGTTGCAGTAGCTTAAAAAGACGGTTTAAATGCCCCTTGGAAGAGCGGTGGAGGTCGCAGTAGCTTAACAAGACGGTTTAAATGCCCCTTGAAAGAGACGTGCAGGTCGCAGTAGCTTAACAAGACGGTTTAAATGCCCCATGGAGGTGCGGTGGAGGTCGCAGTAGCTTAACAAGACGGTTTAAATGCCCCTTGGAAGAGACATTCAGGTCGCAGCAGCTTAACAATATGGTTTAAATCCCCTTGGAAGAGACATGCAGGTAGCAGTGGCTTAACAAGACGGTTTAAATGCCCCTTGGAAGAGACATGCAGGTCGCAGTAGCTTAACACGACGGTTTAAATGCCCCTTGGAAGAGACGTGCAGGTCGCAGTAGCTTAACAAGACAGTTTAAATGCCCCTTGGAAAAGTGGTGGAGGTTACAGTAGCTTAACAAGAAAGTTTAAATGCCCCTTGGAAGAGACATGCAAGTCGCAGTAGCTTAAATAGACGGTTTAAATGCGCCTTGGAAGAGACGTGCAGGTCGCAGTAGCTTAACAAGATGGTTAAAATGCCCCTTGGAATAGACGAGTTTAACGGGTCTGGGAGGCGGAACCTCTGAGCTACTATACAAGGGGGCGGCCCTTGTAAGGGAGCGGGTGGCAGTCTCTGGATAATGGGTAGGTACGACCTGTGATGGCAGAGCCTCCGGGTAGGCTAGCAGGCAGATGGTAGATGTGTGCTCCCAGGTGAGCAAGCGAGAGTCTCTGGAATAACAGGTGGTCACGGCATGTGACGGCGGAGCCTCCGGGCTGGCAAGCAGGCAGGTAACGGAGAAGCGCTCCCAGGTGAGCGGGCAAGAGTCTCTGAAGTAGCTGGTGGTCACAGCACGTGACAGCGGAGCCTCCGGGTAGGCAAGCAGGCAGGTAGTGGAGAAGCGCTCCCAGGTGAGCGGGCAAGAGTCTGAAGTAGCTGATGGTCACAGCACGTGACAACGGAGCCTCCGGGCAGGCAAGCAGGCAGGTAACGGAGAAGCGCTCCCAGGTGAGCGGGCAAGAGTCTGAAGTAGCTGATGGTCACAGCACGTGACAACGGAGCCTCCGGGCTGGCAAGCAGGCAGGTAACGGAGAAGCGCTCCCAGGTGAGCAGGCAAGCTGGTCCATAGACAGACTGACCGGAGTTGTAAGGCAGACCGTCGGACCTCAGGCAAGCAGGCAGGTAGCTGATGTGCGCTCCCAGGTGAGCGGGCAGGCTGGTCCTTTAGACAGACTGACAGGAGTAGTAAGGCAGACCGTCGGACCTCAGACTGGCATACAGGTAACAAGTATTCAGGCAGGAATCAGGCAGGTAACTGGCAGGTAACTGGCAGGTAACTGGCAGGTAACTGGCAACGGGACCTGAGGGCTGAAGCACAGGTGAGACACAGGTGCAAACAACATTGCTCGGGCACCTCCATTTTGGAGGAGGTGCCTTATATATGATGAAGTCCTCCGGCCATTGGCCGGGGACTCCTTAGGACGGCGCGCGCGGCCCCTTTAAGAGGAGGGGAGCTCGCGCGCGCGCGCCCTAAGCACAGGGGCCGGGAAGGAGCGCGCACTGAGAGCAGAGCGGGAGGAGGACGCCGGGAAGGAGCGCGCGCTGACAGCAGAGCGGGGGGAGGACGCCGGGCACGGAGCAGAGCGGTGAGGGGAGCAGCGTCCCTGCCTAGCAGAGGGCAGGGACGCCGGCACTACAACGAGCAGGTCGCAGTAGCTTAACAAGACGGTTTAAATGCCCCTTGGAAGAACGGTGGAGGTCCCAGTAGCTTAACAAGACAGTTTAAGTGCCCCTTGAAAGAGACGTGCAGGTCGCTGCAGCTTAACAAGAGGGTTTATATGCCCCTTGGAATTGGCTTGCAGGTCGCAGTAGCTTACCAGGAATGTTTAAATGCCCCTTGGAAGAGACATGCAGGTCGCAGTAGCTTAATAAGACGGTTTAAATGCCTCTTGGAAGAGAGGTGGAGGTCGCAGTAGCTTAACAAGACAGTTTAAATGCCCCTTGGAAGAGACATGCAGGTCGCAGTAGCTTAATAAGACGGTTTAAATGCCCCTTGGAAGAGAGGTGGAGGTCACAGTAGCTTAACAAGACAGTTTAAATGCCCCTTGGAAGAGACGTGCAGGTCGCAGTAGCTTAACAAGACGGTTTAAATGCCACTTGGAAGAGACGTGCAGGTCGCAGTAGCTTAACAAGACGGTTTAAATGCCCCTTGGAAGAGACGTGCAGGTCGCAGTAGCTTAACAAGACAGTTTAAATGTCCCTTGGAAGAGCGGTGGAGGTCGGATTAGCTTAACAAGACAGTTTAAATCCCCCTTGAAAGAGACGTGCAGGTCGCAGTAGCTTAACAAGACAGTTTAAATGCCCCTTGGAAGTGCGGTGAAGGTCGCAGTAGCTTAACAAGATGGTTTAAATGCACTTTGGAAGAGACATGCAGGTCACAGCTGCTTAACAAGACGGTTTAAATGCCCCTTGGAAGAGACGTGGAGGTCGCAGTAGCTTAACAAGACGTTTTAAATGCCCCTTGGAAGAGACATGCAGGTCGCAGTAGCTTAACAAGACTGTTTAAATGCCCCTTAGAAGAGACGCGCAGTTCTCCGAAGCTAAACAAGACAGTTTAAATGCCCCTTGGAAGAGACGTGCAGGTCGCAGTAGCTTAACAAGAGGGTTTAAATGCCCTTTGGAAGAGGCTTGCAGGTCGCAGTAGCTTACCAAGACGATTTAAATGCCCCTTGTAAGAGACGTGCAGGTCGCAGTAGCTTAACAAGACAGTTTAAATGCACCTTGGAAGAGCGGTGGAGGTCGCAGTAGCTTAACAAGACAGTTTAAATGCCACTTGGAAGAAACATGCAGGTCGAAGCAGCTTAACAAGACTGTTTAAATGCCCGTAGGAAAAGACGTGCAGGTCGAAGAGGCTTAAAAAGACGGTTAAATGCCCATTGGAAGAAAAATGCAGGTCGAAGTAGCTTAACAAGACGGTTTAAATGCACCTTGTAAGAGACGTGCAGGTCGCAGTAGCTTAAAAAGACGGTTTAAATGCCCCGTGGAAAAGTGGTGGAGGTTACAGTATCTTAACAAGATGGTTTAAATGCCCCTTGGAAGAGACGTGCAAGTTACAGTAGCTTAACAAGACGGTTTAAATGCCCCTTGGAATAGATGTGCAGGTCGCATTAGTTTAACAAGAGGGTTTAAATGCCCCTTGGAAAAGGCTTGCTGGTCGCAGTAGCTTACCAAGATGGTTTAAATGCCCCTTGGAAGAGACGTTCAGGTCTCAGTAGCTTAACAAGACGGTTTAAATGCCCGTTGGAAGAGAAGTGCAGGTCGCAGTAGCTTAACAAGACGGTTTAAATGCCCCTTGGAAAAGTGGTGGAGGTTACAGTAGCTTAACAAGACGGTTTAAATGCCCCTTGGAAGAGAAGAGCAGGTCAAAGTAGCTTAACAAGAAGGTTTAAATGCACCTTGGAAGAGACGTGCATGTCGCAGTAGCTTAATAAGACGGTTTAAATGCCCCTTGGAAAAGTGGTGGAAGTTACAGTAGCTTAACAAGACGGTTTAAATGCCACTTGGAAGAGACGTGCAGGTCGCAGTAGCTTAACAAGACGGTTTAAATGCCCCTTGGAAGAGACGTGCAGGTCGCAGTAGCTTAACAAGACAGTTTAAATGTCCCTTGGAAGAGCGGTGGAGGTCGGATTAGCTTAACAAGACAGTTTAAATCCCCCTTGAAAGAGACGTGCAGGTCGCAGTAGCTTAACAAGACAGTTTAAATGCCCCTTGGAAGTGCGGTGAAGGTCGCAGTAGCTTAACAAGATGGTTTAAATGCACTTTGGAAGAGACATGCAGGTCACAGCTGCTTAACAAGACGGTTTAAATGCCCCTTGGAAGAGACGTGGAGGTCGCAGTAGCTTAACAAGACGTTTTAAATGCCCCTTGGAAGAGACATGCAGGTCGCAGTAGCTTAACAAGACTGTTTAAATGCCCCTTAGAAGAGACGCGCAGTTCTCCGAAGCTAAACAAGACAGTTTAAATGCCCCTTGGAAGAGACGTGCAGGTCGCAGTAGCTTAACAAGAGGGTTTAAATGCCCTTTGGAAGAGGCTTGCAGGTCGCAGTAGCTTACCAAGACGATTTAAATGCCCCTTGTAAGAGACGTGCAGGTCGCAGTAGCTTAACAAGACAGTTTAAATGCACCTTGGAAGAGCGGTGGAGGTCGCAGTAGCTTAACAAGACAGTTTAAATGCCACTTGGAAGAAACATGCAGGTCGAAGCAGCTTAACAAGACTGTTTAAATGCCCGTAGGAAAAGACGTGCAGGTCGAAGAGGCTTAAAAAGACGGTTAAATGCCCATTGGAAGAAAAATGCAGGTCGAAGTAGCTTAACAAGACGGTTTAAATGCACCTTGTAAGAGACGTGCAGGTCGCAGTAGCTTAAAAAGACGGTTTAAATGCCCCGTGGAAAAGTGGTGGAGGTTACAGTATCTTAACAAGATGGTTTAAATGCCCCTTGGAAGAGACGTGCAAGTTACAGTAGCTTAACAAGACGGTTTAAATGCCCCTTGGAATAGATGTGCAGGTCGCATTAGTTTAACAAGAGGGTTTAAATGCCCCTTGGAAAAGGCTTGCTGGTCGCAGTAGCTTACCAAGATGGTTTAAATGCCCCTTGGAAGAGACGTTCAGGTCTCAGTAGCTTAACAAGACGGTTTAAATGCCCGTTGGAAGAGAAGTGCAGGTCGCAGTAGCTTAACAAGACGGTTTAAATGCCCCTTGGAAAAGTGGTGGAGGTTACAGTAGCTTAACAAGACGGTTTAAATGCCCCTTGGAAGAGAAGAGCAGGTCAAAGTAGCTTAACAAGAAGGTTTAAATGCACCTTGGAAGAGACGTGCATGTCGCAGTAGCTTAATAAGACGGTTTAAATGCCCCTTGGAAAAGTGGTGGAAGTTACAGTAGCTTAACAAGACGGTTTAAATCCCCCTTGGAAGAGACGTGCAGGTCGCAGTAGTTTAACAAGAGTGTTTAAATGCCCCTTGGAATAGGCTTGCAGGTCGCAGTAGCTTAACCAGATGGTTTAAATGCCCCTTGGAAGAGACGTGCAGGTCGCAGTAGCTTAACAAGACAGTTTAAATGCCCCTAGGAAGAGCGGTGGAGGTCGCAGTAGCTTAACAAGACAGTTTAAATGCCCCTTGGAAGAGACGTGCAGGTCGCAGTAGCTTAATAAGACGGTTTAAATGCCACTTGGAAGAGATGTGCAGGTCGCAGTAGCTTAATAGGATGGTTTAAATGCCCCTTAGAAGAGAGGTGGAGGTCGCAGTTGCTTAACAAGACAGATTAAATGCCCCTTGGAAGAGACGTGCAGGTCGCAGTAGCTTAACAAGTTGGTTTAAATGCCCCTTTCAAGAGACATGCAGGTCGCAGTAGCTTAACAAGAGGGTTTAAATGCCCCTTGGAAGAGACGTGCAGGTCGCAGTAGCTTAACAAGATGGTTTAAATGCCCATTGGAAGAGCGGTGGAGGTCGCAGTAGCTTAACAAGACGGTTTAAATGCCCCTTGGAAGAGACATGCAGGTCGCAGTAGCTTAACAAGACTGTTTAAATGCCCCTTGGAAGAGACTTGCAGGTCGCAGAGGCTTAACAAAACGGTTTAAATGCCCCTTGGAAGAGACGTGCAGGTCGCAGTAGCTTAACAAGACGGTTTAAATCCCACTTGGAAGAGATGTGCAGGTCGCAGTAGCTTAACAAGAGGGTTTAAATGCACCTTGGAATAGGCTTGCTGGTCGCAGTAGCTTACCAAGACGGTTTAAATGCCCCTTGGAAGAGATCTGCAGGTCGCAGTAGCTTAAAAAGATGGTTTAAATGCTCCTTGGAAGAGATATGCAGGTCGCAGTAGCTTAACATGACCGTTTTAATGCCCCTTAGAAGAGGCTTGCAGGTCGCAGTAGCTTAACAAGACGGTTTAAATGCCCCTGGGAAGAGATGAGCAGGTCGCAGTAGCTTAACAAGACGGTTCAAATGCCCCTTGGAAGAGACGTGCAGGTCGCAGTAGCTTAACAAGACGGTTTAAATCCCACTTGGAAGAGATGTGCAGGTCGCAGTAGCTTAACAAGAGGGTTTAAATGCCCCTTGGAATAGGCTTGCTGGTCGCAGTAGCTTACCAAGACGGTTTAAATGCCCCTTGGAAGAGATGTGCAGGTCGCAGTAGCTTAACAAGAGGGTTTAAATGCCCCTTGGAATAGGCTTGGTGGTCGCAGTAGCTTAGCAAGAAGGATTAAATGCCCCTTGGAAGAGACTTTCAGGTTGCAGTAGCTTAGCAAGACGGTTTAAATGCCCCTTGAAAGAGACGTGCAGGTCGCAGTAGCTTAACAAGACGGTTTAAATGCCCCTTGGAAAAGTGGTGGAGGTTACAGTAGCTTAACAAGACAGTTTAAATGCCCCTTGGAAGAGACGAGCAGGTCACAGTAGCTTAACAAGACGGTTTAAATGCCCCTTGGAAGAGACGTGCAGGTCGTAGTAGCTTAACAAGACGTTTTAAATCCCCCTTGGAAGAGACGTGCAGGTCGCAGTAGCTTAACAAGACGGTTTAAGTGCGCCTTGGAAGAGATGTGCAGGTCGCAGTAGCTTAATAAGATGGTTTAAATGCCCCTTGGAAGAGAGGTGGAGGTCGCAGTAGCTTAACAAGACAGTTTAAATGCCCCTTGGAAGAGACGTGCAGGTCGCAGTAGCTTAACAAGAGGGTTTAAATGCCCCGTTCAAGAGACGTGCAGGTCGCATTAGCTTAAAAAGACGGTTTAAATGCCCCTTGGAAGAGACATGCAGGTCGCAGCAGCTTAAAAAGACGTGCAGGTCGCATTAGCTTAACAAGACGGTTTAAATGCCCCTTGGAAGTGCGGTGGAGGTTGCAGTAGCTTAACAAGACAGTTTAAATGCCCCTTGGAATAGACATGCAGGTCGCAGTAGCTTAACAAGACGGTTTAAATGGCCCTTGGAAGAGACGTGCAGGTCGCAGTAGCTTAACAAGACGGTTTAAATCCCCCTTGGAAGAAACGTGCAGGACGCAGTAGCTTAACAAGATGGTTTAAATGGCCCCTTGGAATAGGCTTGCAGGTCGCAGTAGCTTACCAAGACGGTTTAAATGCCCCTTGGAAGAGCGGTGGGGGTCGCAGTAGCTTAACAAGACAGTTTAAATGCCCCTTGGAAGAGACGTACAGGTTGAAGTAGCTTAATAAGACGGTTTAAATGCCTCTTGGAAGAGATGTGCAGGTCGCAGTAGCTTAATAAGATGTTTTAAATGCCCCTTGGAAGAGAGGTGGAGGTCGCAGTAGCTTAACAAGACAGTTTAAATGACCCTTGGAAGAGACGTGCAGGTCGCAGTATCTTAACAAGACGGTTTAATTGACACTTGGAAGAGACGTGCAGGTCGCCGTAGCTTAACAAGACAGTTTAAATGCCCCTTGGAAGAGTGGTGGAGGTCGCAGTAGCTTAACAAGACAGTTTAAATGCCCCTTGGAAAAGACATGCAGGTCGCAGTAGCTTAATAAGACAGTTTAAATGCCTCTTGGAAGAGAGGTGGAGGTCGCAGTAGCTTAACAAGACAGTTTAAATGCCCCTTGGAAGAGACGTGCAGTTCGCAGTAGCTTAACAAGACGGTTTAAATGCCCCTTGGAAGAGCGGTGGAGGTCGCAGTAGCTTAACAAGACTGTTTAACTGCCCCTTGAAAGAGACGTGCAGGTAAAAGTAGCTTAACAAGACGGTTTAAATGCCACTTGGAAGAGACGTGCAGATCGCAGTAGCTTAACAAGACGGTTTAAATGCCCCTTGGAAGAGACGTGCAGGTCGCAGTAGCTTAACAAGACAGTTTAAATGTCCCTTGGAAGAGCGGTGGAGGTCGCGTTAGCTTAACAAGACAGTTTAAATGCCCCTTGAAAGAGACGTGCAGGTCGCAGTAGCTTAACAAGACAGTTTAAATGCCCCTTGGAAGTGCGGTGAAGGTCACAGTAGCTTAACAAGATGGTTTAAATGCACTTTGGAAGAGACATGCAGGTCACAGCTGCTTAACAAGACGGTTTAAATGCCCCTTGGAAGAGACGTGGAGGTCGCAGTAGCTTAACAAGACGTTTTAAATGCCCCTTGGAAGAGACATGCAGGTCGCACTAGCTTAACAAGACTGTTTAAATGCCCCTTAGAAGACACGCGCAGTTCTCCGAAGCTAAACAAGACAGTTTAAATGCCCCTTGGAAGAGACGTGCAGGTCGCAGTAGCTTAAGAAGACAGTTTAAATGCCCCTTGGAAGAGACGTGCAGGTCGCAGGAGCTTAACAAGAGGGTTTAAATGCCCTTTGGAAGAGGCTTGCAGGTCGCAGTAGCTTACCAAGACGATTTAAATGCCCCTTGTAAGAGACGTGCAGGTCGCAGTAGCTTAACAAGACAGTTTAAATGCACCTTGGAAGAGCGGTGGAGGTCGCAGTAGCTTAACAAGACAGTTTAAATGCCACTTGGAAGAAACATGCAGGTCGAAGCAGCTTAACAAGACTGTTTAAATGCCCCTTGGAAGAGACATGCAGGTCGCAGCAGCTTAAAAAGACGTGCAGGTCGCAGTAGCTTAACAAGACGGTTTAAATGCCCCTTGGAAGTGCGGTGGAGGTTGCAGTAGCTTAACAAGACAGTTTAAATGCCCCTTGGAATAGACATGCAGGTCGCAGTAGCTTAACAAGATGGCTTAAATGCCACTTTGAAGAGACGTGCAGGTAGCAGTGGCTTAACAAGACCGTTTAAATGCCCCTTGGAAGAGACGTGCAGGTCGCAGTAGCTTAACAAGACGGTTTAAATGCCCCTTGGAAGAGACGTGCAAGTCGCAGTAGCTTAAAAACACGGTATAAATGCGCCTTGGAAGAGACGTGCTGGTCACAGTAGCTTAACAAGACGGTTTAAATGCCCCTTGGAAGAGCGGTGGAGGTGGCAGTAGCTTAACAAGATGGTTTAAATGCCCCTTGGAAGAGACATGCAGGTCGCAGCAGCCTAAAAAGACGTGCAGATCGCAGTAGCTTAACAAGACGGTTTAAATGCACCTTGTAAGAGACGTGCAGGTCGCAATAGCTTAAAAAGACGGTTTAAATGCCCCGTGGAAAAGTGGTGGAGGTTACAGTAGCTTAACAAGATGGTTTAAATGCCCCTTGGAAGAGACGTGCAATTTACAGTAGCTTAACAAGACGGTTTAAATGCCCCTTGGAAGAGATGTGCAGGTCGCATTAGTTTAACAAGAGGGTTTAAATGCCCCTTGGAAAAGGCTTGCTGGTCGCATTAGCTTACCAAGACAGTTTAAATGTCCCTTGGAAGAGACGTTCAGGTCTCAGTAGCTTAACAAGACGGTTTAAATGCCCGTTGGAAGAGAAGTGCAAGTCGCAGTAGCTTAACAAAACGGTTTAAATGCCCCTTGGAAAAGTGGTGGAGGTTACAGTAGCTTAACAAGACGGTTTATATGCCCCTTGGAAGAGACGAGCAGGTCAAAGTAGCTTAACAAGAAGGTTTAAATGCACCTTGGAAGAGACGTGCATGTCGCAGTAGCTTAATAAGACGGTTTAAATGCCCCTTGGAAAAGTGGTGGAGGTTACAGTAGCTTAACAAGACGGTTTAAATGCCCCTTGGAAGAGACGAGCAGGTCACAGTAGCTTAATAAGACGGTTTAAATCCCCCTTGGAAGAGACGTGCAGGTCGCAGTAGCTTAACAAGAGTGTTTAAATGCCCCTTGGAATAGGCTTGCAGGTCACAGTAGCTTAACCAGACGGTTTAAATGCCCCTTGGAAGAGAAGTGCAGGTCGCAGTAGCTTAACAAGACAGTTTAAATGCCCCTAGGAAGAGCGGTGGAGGTCGCAGTAGCTTAACAAGACAGTTTAAATGCCGCTTGGAAGAGACGTGCAGGTCGCAGTAGCTTAATAAGATGGTTTAAATGCCACTTGGAAGAGATGTGCAGGTCGCAGTAGCTTAATAAGATGGTTTAAATGCCCCTTGGAAAAGTGGTGGAAGTTACAGTAGCTTAACCAGACGGTTTATATGCCCCTTGGAAGAGACGAGGAGGTCAAAGTAGCTTAACAAGAAGGTTTAAATGCACCTTGGAAGAGACGTGCATGTTGCAGTAGCTTAATAAGACGGTTTAAATGCCCCTTGGAAAAGTGGTGGAGGTTACAGTAGCTTAACAAGACGGTTTAAATGCCCCTTGGAAGAGACGAGCAGGTCACAGTAGCTTAATAAGACGGTTTAAATCCCCCTTGGAAGAGACGTGCAGGTCGCAGTAGCTTAACAAGAGTGTTTAAATGCCCCTTGGAATAGGCTTGCAGGTCGCAGTAGCTTAACCAGACGGTTTAAATGCCCCTTGGAAGAGACGTGCAGGTCGCAGTAGCTTAACAAGACAGTTTAAATGCCCCTAGGAAGAGCGGTGGAGGTCGCAGTAGCTTAACAAGACAGTTTAAATGCCGCTTGGAAGAGACGTGCAGGTCGCAGTAGCTTAATAAGATGGTTTAAATGCCACTTGGAAGAGATGTGCAGGTCGCAGTAGCTTAATAAGATGGTTTAAATGCCACTTGGAAGAGACATGCAGGTCGCAGTAGCTTAATAGGATGGTTTAAATGCCCCTTAGAAGAGAGGTGGAGGTCGCAGTTGCTTAACAAGACAGTTTAAATGCCCCTTGGAAGAGACGTGCAGGTCACAGTAGCTTAACAAGAGGGTTTAAACGCCCCTTTCAAGAGATGTGCAGGTTGCAGGCGCTTAACAAGAGGGTTTAAATGCCCCTTGGAAGAGACGTGCAAGTCGCAGTAGCTTAACAAGATGGTTTAAATGCCCATTGGAAGAGTGGTGGAGGTCGCAGTAGCTTAACAAGACAGTTTAAATGCCCCTTGGAAGAGACATGCAGGTCGCAGTAGCTTAACAAGACTGTTTAAATGCCCCTTGGAAGAGACGTGCAGATCGCAGAGGCTTAACAAGACGGTTTAAATGCCCCTTGGAAGAGACGAGCAGGTCGCAGTAGCTTAACAAGACAGTTTAAAAGCCCCTTGGAAGAGACGTGCAAGTCGCAGTAGCTTAACAAGATGTTTTAAATGCCCCTTGGAAAAGTGGTGGAGGTTACAGTAGCTTAACAAGATGGTTTAATTGCGCCTAGGAAAAGACGATTAAGTCGCAGGAGCTTAAAAAGAAGGTTTAAATGCGCCTTTGAAGAGAAGTGCAGGTCGCAGTACCATAACAAGACGGTTTAAATGCCCCTTGGAAGAGACGAGCAGGTCGCAGTTGCTTAGCAAGACGGTTTAAATGCCCCTTGGAAGAGACGTGCAGGTAGCAGTAGCTTAACAAGACGGTTTAAATCCCCCTTGGAAGAGACATGCAGGTCGCAGGATCTTAACAAGAGGGTTTAAATGCCCCTTAGAATAGGCTTGCAGGTCGCAGTAGCTTAACAAGACAGTTTAAATGCCCCATGGAAGAGACGTGCAGGTCGCAGTAGTTTAATAAGATGGTTTAAATGCCCCTTGGAAGAGACGTGCAGGTCGCAGTAGCTTAACAAGACGGTTTAAATACCCCGTGGAAAAGTGGTGGAGGTTACAGTAGCTTAACAAGACGGTTTAAATGCCCCTTGGAAGAGAAGTGCAAGTTACAGTAGCTTAACAAGACGGTTTAAATGTCCCTTGGAAGAGAAGTGCAGTTCGCAGTAGGTTAACAACACGGTTTAAATGCTCCTTGGAAGAGCGGTGGAGGTCGCAGTAGCTTAACAAGACAGTTTAAATGGCCCTTGACAGAGATGAACAGGTCGCAGTAGCTTAACAAGACTGTTTAATTTCCAGCTTGGAAGTGCGGTGGAGGTCGCAGTAGCTTAACAAGATGGTTTAAATGCCCATTGGAAGAGAAGTGCAGGTCGCAGCAGCTTAACAAGACGGTTTAAATGACCCCTGGAAGAGACGTGCAGGTCGCAGTGGCTTAACAAGATGGTTTAAATGCCCCATGAAAGAGACATGCAGGTCGCAGTAGCTTAACAAGACGGTTAAATGCCCCTTGGAAATGACGTGCAGGTCGCAGCAGCTTAGCAAGACAGTTTAAATGCCGCTTGGAAAAGTGGTGGAGGTTACAGTAGATTAACAAGGCGGTTTAAATGCACCTTGGAAGAGACGAGCAGTTCGCAGTAGCTTATAAAGACGATTTAAATGCACCTTGGAAGAGACGTGTAGGTCGCAGTAGCTTAAAAAGACAGTTTAAATGCCCCTAGGAAGAGCGGTGGAGGTCGCAGTAGCTTAACAAGACAGTTTAAATGCCCCTTGGAAGAGACGTGCAGGTCGCAGTAGCTTAATAAGATGGTTTAAATGCCACTTGGAAGAGATGTGCAGGTCGCAGTAGCTTAATAGGATGGTTTAAATGCTCCTTAGAAGAGAGGTGGAGGTCGCAGTTGCTTAACAAGACAGTTTAAATGCCCCTTGGAAGAGACGTGCAGGTCGCAGTAGCTTAACAAGAGGGTTTAAATGCCCCTTTCAAGAGACGTGCAGGTTGCAGGCGCTTAACAAGAGGGTTTAAATGCCCCTTGGAAGAGACGTGCAGGTCGCAGTAGCTTAACAAGATGGTTTAAATGCCCATTGGAAGAGCGGTGGAGGTCGCAGTAGCTTAACAAGACGGTTTAAATGCCCCTTGGAAGAGACATGCAGGTCGCAGTAGCTTAACAAGACTGTTTAAATGCCCCTTGGAAGAGACGTGCAGGTCGCAGAGGCTTAACAAGACGGTTTAAATGCCCCTTGGAAGAGACGTGCAGGTCGCAGTAGCTTAACAAGACAGTTTAAAAGCCCCTTGGAAGAGACGTGCAAGTCACAGAAGCTTAACAAGATGTTTTAAATGCCCCTTGGAAAAGTGGTGGAGGTTACAGTAGCTTAACAAGATGGTTTAATTGCGCCTTGGAAAAGACGATTAAGTAGCAGTAGCTTAAAAAGAAGGTTTAAATGCGCCTTTGAAGAGAAGTGCAGGTCGCAGTACCATAACAAGACGGTTTAAATGCCCCTTGGAAGAGACGAGCAGGTCGCAGTAGCTTAGTAAGACGGTTTAAATGCCCCTTGGAAGAGACGTGCAGGTCGCAGTAGCTTAACAAGACGGTTTAAATCCCACTTGGAAGAGATGTGCAGGTCGCAGTAGCTTAACAAGAGGGTTTAAATGCCCCTTGGAATAGGCTTGCTGGTCGCAGTAGCTTACCAAGACGGTTTAAATGCCCCTTGGAAGAGATGTGCAGGTCGCAGTAGCTTAACAAGAGGGTTTAAATGCCCCTTGGAATAGGCTTGCTGGTCGCAGTAGCTTAGCAAGAAGGATTAAGTGCCCCTTGGAAGAGACGTTCAGGTCGCAGTAGCTTAGCAAGACGGTTTAAATGCCCCTTGAAAGAGACGTGCAGGTCCCAGTAGCTTAACAAGACGGCTTAAATGCCCCTTGGAAAAGTGGTGGAGGTTACAGTAGCTTAACAAGACAGTTTAAATGCCCCTTGGAAGAGACGAGCAGGTCGCAGTAGCTTAACAGGACGTTTTAAATCCCCCTTGGAAGAGACGTGCAGGTCGCAGTAGCTTAACAAGACGGTTTAAGTGCGCCTTGGAAGAGATGTGCAGGTCGCAGTAGCTGAATAAGACGGTTTAAATGCCCCTTGGAAGAGAGGTGGAGGTCGCAGTAGCTTACCAAGCGGGTTTAAATGCCCCTTGGAAGAGACGTGCAGGTCGCAGTAGCTTAACAAGAGGGTTTAAATGCCCCGTTCAAGAGACGTGCAGGTCGCATTAGCTTAAAAAGACGGTTTAAATGCCCCTTTGAAGAGACATGCAGGTCACAGCAGCTTAAAAAGACGTGCAGGTCGCAGTAGCTTAACAAGACGGTTTAAATGCCCCTTGGAAGTGCGGTGGAGGTTGCAGTAGCTTAACAAGACAGTTTAAATGCCCCTTGGAATAGACATGCAGGTCGCAGTAGCTTAACAAGATGGCCTAAATGCCACTTTGAAGAGACGTGCAGGTAGCAGTGGCTTAACAAGACTGTTTAAATGCCCCTTGTAAGAGACGTGCAGGTCGCAGTAGCTTAACAAGACGGTTTAAATGCCCCTTGGAAGAGACGTGCAAGTCGCAGTAGCTTAAAAACACGGTTTAAATGCGCCTTGGAAGAGACGTGCTGGTCACAGTAGCTTAACAAGACGGTTTAAATGCCCCTTGGAAAAGCGGTGGAGGTCGCAGTAGCTTAACAAGATGGTTTAAATGCCCCTTGGAAGAGACATGCAGGTCGCAGCAGCCTAAAAAGACGTGCAGATCGCAGTAGCTTAACAAGATGGTTTAAATGCCCCTTGGAAGAGCGGTGGAGGTCGCAGAAGCTTAACAAGACAGTTTAAATGCCCCTTGGAAGAGACGTGCAGGTCGCAGAAGCTTAAAAAGATGGTTTAAATTCCCCTTGGAAGAGATGTACAGGTCGCAGTAGCTTAATAAGACGGTTTAAATGCCCCTTGGAAGAGAGGTGGAGGTCACAGTAACTTAAAAAGACAGTTTAAATGCCCCTAGGAAGAGACGTGCAGGTCGCAGTAGCTTAACAAGACGGTTTAAATGCCCCTTGGAAGAGACGTGCAGGTCGCAGTAGCTTAACAAGGCGGTTTAAATGCCCCTTGGAAGTGCGGTGGAGGTCGCAGTAGCTTAACAAGATGGTTTAAATGCCCCTTGGAAGAGCGTTGGAGGTCGCAGTAGCTTAACAAGACAGTTTAAATGCCTTGAAAGAGACGTGCAGGTCGCAGTAGCTTAACAAGATGGTTTAAATGCCCCTTGGAAATGCGGTGGAGGTCGAAGTAGCTTAACAAGATGGTTTAAATGCCCCTTGGAAGAGACATGCAGGTTGCAGCAGCTTAATAAGACGGTTTAAATGCCCCTTGGAAGAGACGTGCAGGTCGCAGTGGCTTAACAAGATGGTTTAAATGCCCCTTGGAAGAGACGTGCAGGTCGCAGTAGCTTAACAATACAGTTTAAATGCCCCTTGGAAGAGACGTGAAGGTCGCAGTGGCTTAACAAGACGGTTTAAATGCCCCTTGGAAGAGACGTGCAGGTCACAGAAACATAACAAGAGGGTTTAAATGCCCCTTGGAATAGGCTTGCAGGTCGCAGTTGATTACCAAGATGGATTAAATGCCCCTTGGAAGAGCGGTGGAGGTCGCAGTAGCTTAACAAGACAGTTTAAATGCCCCTTAGAAGAGACGTGAAGGTCGCAGTAGCTTAACAAGACAGTTTAAATGCCCCTTGGAAGAGACGTGAAGGTCGCAGTAGATTAATAAGACGGTTTAAATGCCCCTTGGAAGAGACGTGCAAGTCGCTGTAGCTTAAAAACACGGTTTAAATGCGCCTTGGAAGAGACGTGCTGGTCGCAGTAGCTTAACAATACGGTTTAAATGCCCCGTGGAAGAGCGGTGGAGGTCGCAGTAGCTTAACAAGACAGTTTAAATGCCCCTTGAAAGAGACATGCAGGTCGCAGTAGTTTAACAAGACGGTTTAAATGCCCCTTGGAAGTGCAGTGGAGGTCGGAGTAGCTTAACAAGATGGCTTAAATGCCCCTTGGAAGAGCGGTGGAGGTCGCAGTAGCTTAACAAGACAGTTTAAATGCCCCTTGGAAAAGACATGCAGGTCGCAGCAGCTTAACAAGACGGTTTAAATGCCCCTTGGAAGAGACATGCAGGTCGCAGTAGCTTAACAAGACTGTTGAGATGCCCCTTGGAAAAGTGGTGGAGGTTACAGTAGCTTAACAAGACAGTTTAAATGCCCCTTGGAAGAGACGTGCAAGTCGCAGTAGCTTAAAAAGACGGTTTAAATGAGCCTTGGAAGAGACTTGCAGGTCGCAGTAGCTTAACAAGACGGTTTAGATGCCCCTTGGAAGAGACGAGCAGGTCGCAGTAGCTTAACAAGACAGTTTTAATGCCCCTTGGAAGAGATGTGCAGGTAGCAGTAGCTTAATAAGTCGGTTTAAGTGCCCCTTGGAAGAGAGGTGGAGGTCACAGTAACTTAAAAAGACAGTTTAAATGCCCCTTGGAAGAGACGTGCAGGTCGCAAAAGCTTAGCAAGACGGTTTAAATGCCCCTTGGAAGTGCAGTGGAGGTCGCAGTAGCTTAACAAGATGGTTTAAATGCCCCTTGGAAGAGACATACAGTTCGCAGTGGCTTAACAAGACAGTTTAAATGCCCCTTGGAAGAGACGTGCAGGTCTCACAAACATAACAAGAGGGTTTAAATGCCCCTTGGAATAGGCTTGCAGGTCGCAGTAGCTTAACAAGACGGTTTAAATGCCACTTGGAAGAGCGGTGGAAGTCGCAGTAGCTTAACAAGACAGTTTAAATGCCCCTTGGAATAGACGTGAAGGTCGCAGTAGCTTAACAAGACGGTTTAAATGCCCCTTGGAAGAGATGTGCAGGTCGCAGTAGCTTAATAAGACGGTTTAAATGCACCTTGGAAGAGAGGTGGAGGTAGCATTAGCTTAACAAGACAGTTTAAATGCCCCTTGGAAGAGACGTGCAGGTCTCAGTAGCTTAATCAGACGGTTTAAATGCCCCTTGGAAGAGATGTGCAGGTCGCAATAGCTTAATAAGATGGTTAAAATGCACCTTGGAAGAGAGGTGGAGGTCGCAGTAGCTTAACAAGACAGTTTAAATGCCCCTTGGAAGAGAGGTGGAGGTCGCAGTAGCTTAATAAGATGGTTTAATTGCCCGTTGGAAGAGACGTGCAGGTCGCAGTAGCTTAACAAGACGGTTTAAATGCACCTTGGAAGAGACGTGCAGGTCGCAGTAGCTTAACAAGACAGTTTAAATCCCCCTTGGAAGAGACGTGCAGGTCGCAGTAGCTTAACAAGAGGGTTTAAATGTCCCTTGGAAGAGACGTGCAGGTCGCAGTAGCTTAACAAGATATTTTAAATGCCCCTTGGAAGAGCGGTGGAGGTCACAGTAGCTTAACAAGATGGTTTAAATGCCCCTTGGAAGAGACTTGCAGGTAGCAGTAGCTTAACAAGATGTTTTAAATGCCCCTTGGAAGAGACGTGCAGGTCGCAGTAGCTTAACAAGACTGTTGAGATGCCCCTTGGAAAAGTGGTGGAGGTTATAGTAGCTTAACAAGACGGTTTAAATGCCCCTTGGAAGAGACGTTCAAGTCGCAGAAGCTTAAAAAGACGGTTTAAATGAGCCTTGGAAGAGACGTGCAGGTCGCAGTAGCTTAACAAGACGGTTTAAATGCCCCTTGGAAGAGCGGTGGAGGTCGCAGAAGCTTAACAAGACAGTTTAAATGCCCCTTGGAAGAGACATGCAGGTAGCAGTAGCTTAACAAGATGGTTTAAATGCCCCGTGGAAGAGACGTGCAGGTCGCAGTAGCTTAACAAGACTGTTGAGATGCCCCTTGGAAAAGTGGTGAAGGTTATAGTAGCTTAACAAGACAGTTTAAATGCCCCTTGGAAAAGACGTGCAGGTCGCATTAGCTTAACAAGACGCTTTAAATGCCACTTGGAAGAGACGTGCAGGTCGCAGTAGCTTAACAAGACGGTTTAAATGCCCCTTGGAAGAGACATGCAGGTCGCAGCAGCTTAAAAAGCCGTGCAGGTCGCAGTAGCTTAACAAGACGGTTTAAATGCCCCTTGGAAGTGCGCTGGAGGGTGCAGTAGCTTAACAAGACGGTTTAAATGCCCCCTGGAAGAGACATGCAGGTAGCAGCAGCTTAACAAGACAGATTAAATGCCACTTTGAAGAGACGTGCAGGTAGCAGTGGCTTAACAAGACGGTTTAAATGTCCCTTGGAAGAGACATGCAGGTCGCAGTAGCTTAACAAGACGGTTTAAATGCGGCTTGGAAGAGACGTGCTGGTCACAGTAGCTTAACAAGACAGTTTAAATGCCCCTTGGAATAAACGAGCAGGTCGCAGTAGCTTATCAAGACGGTTTAAATGCCCCTTGGAAGAGAGGTGGAGGTCACAGTAACTTAAAAAGACAGTTTAAATGCCCGTTGGAAGAGACGTGCAGGTCGCAGTAGCTTAAGAAGACGGTTTAAATGCCACTTGGAAGAGACGTGCAGGTCGCAGTAGCTTAACAAGACAGTTTAAATGCCCCTTGAAAGAGAAGGTGGAGGTCGCAGTAGCTTAACAAGACAGTTTAAATGCCCCTTGAAAGAGACGTGCAGGTCGCAGTGGCTTAAAAAGACGGTTTAAATGCCCTTGGAAGTGCGGTGGAGGTCGCAGTAGCTTAACAAGATGGTTTAAATGCCCCTTGAAAGAGCGGTGGAGGTCGCAGTAGCTTAACAAGACAGTTTAAATGCCGCTTGAAAGAGATTTGCAGGTCGCAGTAGCTTAACAAGACGGTTTAAATGCAACTTGGAAATGCGGTGGAGGTCGCAGTAGCTTAACATGATGGTTTAAATGCCCCTTGGAAGAGACATGCAGGTCGCAGCAGCTTAACAAGACGGTTTAAATGCCCCTTGGAAGAGACGTGCAGGTCGCAGTGGCTTAATAAGACAGTTTAAATGCCCCTTGGAAGAGACGTGCAGGTCACAGAAACTTAACAAGAGGGTTTAAATGCCCCTTGGAATAGGCTTGCAGGTCGCAGTAGCTTACCAAGATGGTTTAAATGCCACTTGGAAGAGACATGCAGGTCGCAGTAGCTTAACAAGACGGTTTAAATGCCCCTTGGAAGAGCGGTGGAGGTCGCAGTAGCTTAACAAGACAGTTTAAATGCCCCTTGGAAGAGATGTGAAGGTCGCAGTAGCTTAACAAGACGGTTTAAATGCCCCTTGGAAGAGATGTGTAGGTCGCAGTAGCTTAGCAAGACGGTTTAAATGCCCCTTGGAAGTGCGGTGGAGGTCGCAGTAGCTTAACAAGATGGTTTAAATGCCCCTTGGAAGAGACATGCAGGTCGCAGTGGCTTAACAAGACGGTTTAAATGCCCCTTGGAAGAGACGTGCAGGTCTCAGAAACATAACAAGAGGGTTTAAATGCCCCTTGGAATAGGCTTGCAGGTCGCAGTAGCTTAACAAGACGGTTTAAATGCCCCTTGGAAGAGCGGTGGAGGTCGCAGCAGCTTAACAAGACAGTTTAAATGCCCCTTGGAAGAGACGTGAAGGTCGCAGTAGCTTAACAAGACGGTTTAAATGCCCCTTGGAAGAGATGTGCAGGTCGCAGTAGCTTAATAAGACGGTTTAAATGCCCCTTGGAAGAGAGGTGGAGGTTGCATTAGCTTAACAAGACAGTTTAAATGCCCCTTGGAAGAGACGTGCAGGTCTCAGTAGCTTAATCAGACGGTTTAATTGCCCCTTGGAAGAGATGTGCAGGTCGCAGTAGCTTAATAAGATGGTTTAAATGCACCTTGGAAGAGAGGTGGAGGTCGCAGTAGCTTAACAAGACAGTTTAAATGCACCTTGGAAGAGCGGTGGAGGTCGCAGTAGCTTAATAAGATGGTTTAAATGCCCCTTGGAAGAGACGTGCAGGTCGCAGTAGCTTAACAAGACGGTTTAAATGCACCTTGGAAGAGACGAGCAGGTCGCAGTAGCTTAACAAGACGGTTTAAATCCCCCTTGGAAGAGACGTGCAGGTCGCAGTAGCTTAACAAGAGGGTTTAAATGCCCCTTGGAATAGGCTTGCAGGTCGCAGTAGATTACCAAGACGGTTGAAATGCCTCTTGGAAGAGACGTGCAGGTAGCAGAAGCTTAGCAAGATGGTTTAAATGCCCTTTGGAAGAGCGGTGGAGGTCGCAGTAGCATAACAAGTTGGTTTAAATGCCCCTTGGGAGAGACATGCAGTTCGCATCAGCTTAAAAAGATGGTTTAAATGCCCCTTGGAAGAGACGTGCAGGTCGCAGTGGCTTAACAAGACGGTTTAAATGCCCCTTGGAAGAGACATGCCAGTCGCAGTAGCTTAACAAGACGGTTGAAATGCCCCTTGGAAGAGACATGCAGGTCGCAGTAGCTTAACAAGGCGGTTTAAATGACCCTTGGAAGAGACGTGCAAGTCGCAGTAGCTTAAAAACACGGTTTAAATGAGCCTTGGAAGAGACGTGCAGGTGGCAGTAGCTTAACATGACGGTTTAAATGCCCCTTGAAGAGACGTGCAGGTCGCAGTAGCTAAACAAGATGGTTTAAATCCCCCTTGGAAGAGACATGCAGGTCGCAGCAGCTTAACAAGATGGCTTAAATGCCACTTTGAAGAGACGTGCAGGTAGCTGTGGCTTAACAAGACGGTTTAAATGTCCCTTGGAAGAGACGTGCAAGTCGCAGTAGCTTAACAAGAGGGTTTAAATTCACCTTGGAAGAGACGTGCTGGTCGCAGTAGCTTAACAAGACGGTTTAAATGCCCCTTGGAATAGACGAGCAGGTCGCAGTAGCTTAACAAGAAGATTTAAATGCCCCTTGGAAGAGCGGTGGAGGTCGCAGTAGCTTAACAAGACAGTTTAAATGCCCTTGAAAGAGACGTGCAGGTCGCAGTAGCTTAACAATACGGTTTAAATGCCCCTTGGAAGAGACATGCAGTTCGCAGTAGCTTAACAAGACTGTTGAGATGCTCCTTGGAAAAGTGGTGGAGGTTACAGTAGCTTAACAAGACCGTTTAAATGCCCCTTGGAAGAGACGTGCAAGTCTCAGTAGCTTAAAAAGACGGTTTAAATGAGCCTTGGAAGAGACTTGCAGGTTGCAGTAGCTTAACAAGACGGTTTAAATGCCCCTTGGAAGAGACGAGCAGGTCGCAGTAGCTTAACAAGACGGTTTAAATGCCCCTTGGAAGAGCGGTGGAGGTCGCAGTAGCTTAACAAGACAGTTTAAGTCCCCCTTGAAAGAGACGTGCAGGTCGCAGTAGCTTAACAAGACGGTTTAAATGCCCCTTGAAAGAGCGGTGGAGGTCGCAGTAGCTTAACAAGACGGTTTAAATGCCCCTTGGAAGAGACTTGCAGGTCGCAGTAGCTTAACAAGACGGTTTAAATGCCCCTTGGAAGAGTGATGGAGGTCGCAGTAGATTAACAAGACAGTTTAAATGCCCCTTGGAAGAGACGTGCAGGTCGCAGTACCTTAAAAAAAGGGTTTAAATGCCCCTTTCAAGAGACGTGCAGGTCTCAGGAGCTTAACAAGAGGGTTTAAATGTCCCTTGGAAGAGACGTGCAGGTCGCAGTAGCTTATAAAGATGGTTTAAATGCCCCTTGGAAGAGCGGTGGAGGTCACAGTAGCTTAACAAGATGGTTTAAATGCCCCTTGGAAGAGACATGCAGGTAGCAGTAGCTTAACAAGAAGGTTTAAATGCCCCTTGGAAGAGACGTGCAGGTCGCAGTAGCTTAACAAGACTGTTGAGATGCCCCTTGGAAAAGTGGTGGAGGTTATAGTAGCTTAACAAGACGGTTTAAATGCCCCTTGGAAGAGACGTTCAAGTCGCAGAAGCTTAAAAAGACGGTTTAAATGAGCCTTGGAAGAGACGTGCAGGTCGCAGTAGCTTAACAAGACAGTTTAAATGCCCCTTGGAAGAGACGTGCAGGTAGCAGTAGCTTAATAATATGGTTTAAATGCCCCTTGGAAGAGATGTGCAGGTCGCAGTAGCTTAATAAGACGGTTTAAATGCCCCTTGGAAGAGAGGTGGAGGTCACAGTAACTTAAAAATACAGTTTAAATGCCCCTTGGAAAAGACGTGCAGGTCGCATTAGCTTAACAAGAAGCTTTAAATGCCACTTGGAAAAGACGTGCACGTCGCAGTAGCTTAACAAGACGATTTAAATGCCCCTTGGAAGAGCGGTGGAGGTCGCAGTAGCTTAACAAGATGGTTTAAATGCCCCTTGGAAGAGACATGCAGGTCGCAGCAGCTTAAAAAGACGTGCAGGTCGCAGTAGCTTAACAAGACGGCTTAAATGCCCCTTGGAAGTGCGGTGGAGGGTGCAGTAGCTTAACAAGACGGTTTAAAAGCCCCGTGGAAGAGACATGCAGGTCGTAGCAGCTTAACAAGACAGATTAAATGCCACTTTGAAGAGACGTGCAGGTAGCAGTGGCTTAACAAGACGGTTTAAATGCCCCTTGGAAGAGACATGCAGGTCGCAGTAGCTTAACAAGACGGTTTAAATGCGGCTTGGAAGAGACATGCAGGTCACAGTAGCTTAAAAGACAGTTTAAATGCCTCTTGGAATAAACGAGCAGGTCGCAGTAGCTTAACAAGACGGTTTAAATGCCCCTTGGAAGAGCAGTGGAGGTCGCAGAAGCTTAACAAGACAGTTTAAATGCCCCTTGGAAGAGACGTGCAGGTCACAGTAGCTTAATAAGACGGTTTAAATGCCCCTTGGAAGAGATGTACAGCTCGCAGTAGCTTAATAAGACGGTTTAAATGCCAATTGCAAGAGAGGTGGAGGTCACAGTAACTTAAAAAGACAGTTTAAATGCCCCTTGGAAGAGACGTGCAGGTCGCAGTAGCTTAACAAGACGGTTTAAATGCCACTTGGAAGAGACGTGCAGGTCGCAGTAGCTTAACAAGACAGTTTAAATGCCCCTTGAAAGAGCGGTGGAGGTCGCAGTAGCTTAACAAGACAGTTTAAATGCCCCTTGAAAGAGAGGTGCAGGTCGCAGTGGCTTAAAAAGACGGTTTAAATGCCACTTGGAAGTGCGGTGGAGGTCGCAGTAGCTTAACAAGATGTTTTAAATGCCCCTTGGAAGAGCGGTGGAGGTCGCAGAAGCATAACAAGACAGTTTAAATGCCGCTTGAAAGAGACGTGCAGGTCGCAGAAGCTTAACAAGATGGTTTAAATGCAACTTGGAAATGCGGTGGAGGTCGCAGTAGCTTAACATGATGGTTTAAATGCCCCTTGGAAGAGACGTGCAGGTTGCAGTAGCTTAACAAGACGGTTTAAATGCCCCTTGGAAGAGACGTGCAGGTCGCAGTGGCTTAATAAGACGGTTTAAATGCCCCTTGGAAGAGACGTGCAGGTCACAGAAACTTAACAAGAGGGTTTAAATGCCCCTTGGAATAGGCTTGCAGATCGCAGTAGCTTACCAAGATGGTTTAAATGCCCCTTGGAAGAGACGTGCAGGTCGCAGTAGCTTAACAAGACGGTTTAAATGTCCCTTGGAAGAGCGGTGGAGGTCGCAGTAGCTTAACAAGACAGTTTAAATGCCCCTTGGAAGAGACGTGAAGGTCGCAGTAGCTTAACAAGACGGTTTAAATGCCCCTTGGAAGAGATGTGCAGGTCGCAGTAGCTTAGCAAGACGGTTTAAATGCCCCTTGGAAGTGCGGTGGAGGTCGCAGTAGCTTAACAAGATGGTTTAAATGCCCCTTGGAAGAGACATGCAGGTCGCAGTGGCTTAACAAGACGGTTTAAATGCCCCTTGGAAGAGACCTGCAGGTCTCAGAAACATAACAAGAGGGTTTAAATGCCCCTTGGAATAGGCTTGCAGGTCGCAGTAGCTTAACAAGACGGTTTAAAGGCCCTTGGAAGAGCGGTGGAGGTCGCAGTAGCTTAACAAGACAGCTTAAATGCCCCTTGGAAGAGACGTGAAGGTCGCAGTAGCTTAACAAGACGGTTTAAATGCCCCTTGGAAGAGATGTGCAGATCGCAGTAGCTTAATAAGTCGGTTTAAATGCCCCTTGGAAGAGAGGTGGAGGTAGCATTAGCTTAACAAGACAGTTTAAATGCCCCTTGGAAGAGACATGCAGGTCTCAGTAGCTTAATCAGACGGTTTAAATGCCCCTTGGAAGAGATGTGCAGGTCGCAGTAGCTTAATAAGATGGTTTAAATGCACCTTGGAAGAGAGGTGGAGGTCGCAGTAGCTTAACAAGACAGTTTAAATGCCCCTTGGAAGAGCGGTGGAGGTCGCAGTAGCTTAATAAGATGGTTTAAATGCCCCTTGGAAGAGACGTGCAGGTCGCAGTAGCTTAAGAAGACGGTTTAAATGCACCTTGGAAGAGACGTGCAGGTCGCAGTAGCTTAACAAGAGGGTTTAAATGCCCCTTGGAATAGGCTTGCAAGTCGCAGTAGCTTAAGAAGACGGTTTAAATGCCTCTTGGAAGAGACGTGCAAGTCGCAGTAGCTTAAAAACACGGTTTAAATGAGCCTTGGAAGAGACGTGCAGGTGGCAGTAGCTTAACATGACGGTTTAAATGCCCCTTGGAAGAGACAAGCAGGTCATAGTAGCTTAACAAGACGGTTTAAATACCCCTTTCAAGAGACGTGCAGGTCGCAGTAGCTAAACAAGACGGTTTAAATCCCCCTTGGAAGAGACGTGCAAGTCTCAGTAGCTTAAAAAGACGGTTTAAATGAGCCTTGGAAGAGACTTGCAGGTTGCAGTAGCTTAACAAGACGGTTTAAATGCCCCTTGGAAGAGACGAGCAGGTCGCAGTAGCTTAACAAAATGCTTTAAATGCCCCTTGGAAGAGAGGTGGAGGTCGCAGTAGCTTAACAAGACAGTTTAAATGCCCTTTGGAAGAGACTTGCAGGTCGCAGTAGCTTAACAAGACGGTTTAAATGACACTTGGAAGAGACGTGCAGGTCGCAGTAGCTTAACAAGACGGTTTAAATGCCCCTTGGAAGAGCGGTGGAGGTCGCTGTAGCTTAACAAGACAGTTTAAGTCCCCCTTGAAAGAGACGTGCAGGTCGCAGTAGCTTAACAAGACGGTTTAAATGCCCCTTGGAAGAGCGGTGGAGGTCGCAGTAGCTTAACAAGACGGTTTAAATGCCCCTTTGAAGAGACGTGCAGGCCGCAGTAGCTTAATTAGACTGTTTAAATGCTGCTTGGAAGAGATGTGCAGGTCGCAGTAGCTTAATAAGATGGTTTAAATGCCCCTTGGAAGAGATATGGAGGTCGCAGTAGATTAACAAGACAGTTTAAATGCCCCTTGGAAGAGACGTGCAGGTCGCAGTAGCTTAAAAAAAGGGTTTAAATGCCCCTTTCAAGAGACGTGCAGGTCGCAGGAGCTTAAAAAGAGGGTTTAAATGTCCCTTGGAAGAGACGTGCAGGTAGCAGTAGCTTAACAAGACGCTTTAAATGCCACTTGGAAGAGACGTGCAGGTCGCAGTAGCTTAACAAGACGGTTTAAATGCGGCTTGGAAGAGACGTGCTGGTCACAGTAGCTTAACAAGACAGTTTAAATGCCCCTTGGAATAAACGAGCAGGTCGCAGTAGCTTAACAAGACGGTTTAAATGCCCCTTGGAAGAGCGGTGGAGGTCGCAGAAGCTTAACAAGACAGTTTAAATGCCCCTTCGAAGAGACGTGCAGGTCACAGTAGCTTAATAAGACGGTTTAAATGCCCCTTGGAAGAGATGTACAGGTCGCAGTAGCTTAATAAGACTGTTTAAATGCCACTTGGAATAGAGGTGGAGGTCACAGTAACTTAAAAAGACAGTTTAAATGCCCCTTGGAAGAGACGTGCAGGTCGCAGTAGCTTAACAAGACGGTTTAAATGCCACTTGGAAGAGACGTGCAGGTCGCAGTAGCTTAACAAGACAGTTTAAATGCCCCTTGAAAGAGCGGTGGAGGTCGCAGTAGCTTAACAAGACAGTTTAAATGCCCCTTGAAAGAGACGTGCAGGTCGCAGTGGCTTAAAAAGAAGGTTTAAATGCCCCTTGGAAGTGCGGTGGAGGTCGCAGTAGCTTAACAAGATGGTTTAAATGCCCCTTGGAAGAGCGGTGGAGGTCGCAGTAGCTTAACAAGACAGTTTAAATGCCGCTTGAAAGAGACGTGCAGGTCGCAGTAGCTTAACAAGACGGTTTAAATGCAACTTGGAAATGCGGTGGAGGTCGCAGTAGCTTAACATGATGGTTTAAATGCCCCTTGGAAGAGACATGCAGGTCGCAGCAGCTTAACAAGACGGTTTAAATGCCCCTTGGAAGAGACGTGCAGGTCGCAGTGGCTTAATAAGACGGTTTAAATGCCCCTTGGAAGAGACGTGCAGGTCACAGAAACTTAACAAGAGGGTTTAAATGCCCCTTGGAATAGGCTTGCAGGTCCCAGTAGCTTACCAAGATGGTTTAAATGCCCCTTGGAAGAGACATGCAGGTCGCAGCAGCTTAACAAGACGGTTTAAATGCCCCTTGGAAGAGACGTGCAGGTCGCAGTGGCTTAATAAGACGGTTTAAATGCCCCTTGGAAGAGACGTGCAGGTCACAGAAACTTAACAAGAGGGTTTAAATGCCCCTTGGAATAGGCTTGCAGGTCCCAGTAGCTTACCAAGACGGTTTAAATGCCCCTTGGAAGAGCGGTGGAGGTCGCACTAGCTTAACAAGACAGTTTAAATGCCCCTTGGAAGAGACGTGAAGGTCGCAGTAGCTTAACAAGACGGTTTAAATGCCCCTTGGAAGAGATGTGCAGGTCGCAGTAGCTTAACAAGACGGTTTAAATGCCCCTTGGAAGAGCGGTGGAGGTCGCAGAAGCTTAACAAGACAGTTTAAATGCCCCTTGGAAGAGACGTGCAGGTCACAGTAGCTTAATAAGACGGTTTAAATGCCCCTTGGAAGAGATGTACAGGTCGCAGTAGCTTAATAAGACTGTTTAAATGCCCCTTGGAATAGAGGTGGAGGTCACAGTAACTTAAAAAGACAGTTTAAATGCCCCTTGGAAGAGACGTGCAGGTCGCAGTAGCTTAACAAGACGGTTTAAATGCCACTTGGAAGAGACGTGCAGGTCGCAGTAGCTTAACAAGACAGTTTAAATGCCCCTTGAAAGAGCGGTGGAGGTCGCAGTAGCTTAAAAAGACAGTTTAAATGCCCCTTGAAAGAGACGTGCAGGTCGCAGTGGCTTAAAAAGAAGGTTTAAATGCCCCTTGGAAGTGCGGTGGAGGTCGCAGTAGCTTAACAAGATGGTTTAAATGCCCCTTGGAAGAGCGGTGGAGGTCGCAGTAGCTTAACAAGACAGTTTAAATGCCGCTTGAAAGAGACGTGCAGGTCGCAGTAGCTTAACAAGATTGTTTAAATGCAACTTGGAAATGCGGTGGAGGTCGCAGTAGATTAACATGATGGTTTAAATGCCCCTTGGAAGAGACATGCAGGTCGCAGCAGCTTAACAAGACGGTTTAAATGCCCCTTGGAAGAGACGTGCAGGTCGCAGTGGCTTAATAAGACGGTTTAAATGCCCCTTGGAAGAGACGTGCAGGTCACAGAAACTTAACAAGAGGGTTTAAATACCCCTTGGAATAGGCTTGCAGGTCCCAGTAGCTTACCAAGATGGTTTAAATGCCCCTTGGAAGAGACGTGCAGGTTGCAGAAGCTTAACAAGACGGTTTAAATGCCCCTTGGAAGAGCGGTGGAGGTCGCACTAGCTTAACAAGACAGTTTAAATGCCCCTTGGAAGAGACGTGAAGGTCGCAGTAGCTTAACAAGACGGTTTAAATGCCCCTTGGAAGAGATGTGCAGGTCGCAGTAGCTTAATAAGACGGTTTAAATGCCCCTTGGAAGAGAGGTGGAGGTAGCATTAGCTTAACAAGACAGTTTAAATGCCCCTTGGAAGAGACGTGCAGGTCTCAGTAGCTTAATCAGACGGTTTAAATGCCCCTTAGAAGAGATGTGCAGGTCGCAGTAGCTTAATAAGATGGTTTAAATGCACCTTGGAAGAGAGGTGGAGGTCGCAGTAGCTTAACAAGACAGTTTAAATGCCCCTTGGAAGAGCGGTGGAGGTCGCAGTAGCTTAATAAGATGGTTTAAATGCCCCTTGGAAGAGACGTGCAGGTCGCAGTAGCTTAACAAGACGGTTTAAATGCACCTTGGAAGAGACGTGTAGGTCACAGTAGCTTAACAAGACGGTTTAAATCCCCCTTGGAAGAGACGTGCAGGTCTCAGTAGCTTAACAAGAGGGTTTAAATGCCCCTTGGAATAGGCTTGCAGGTCGCAGTAGATTACCAAGACGGTTGAAATGCCTCTTGGAAGAGACGTGCAGGTAGCAGAAGCTTAGCAAGATGGTTTAAATGCCCTATGGAAGAGCGGTGGAGGTCGCAGTAGCATAACAAGTTGATTTAAATGCCCCTTGGGAGAGACATACAGTTCGCAACAGCTTAAAAAGATGGTTTAAATGTCCCTTGGAAGAGACGTGCAGGTCGCAGTGGCTTAACAAGACGGTTTAAATGCCCCTTGGAAGAGACATGCCAGTCGCAGTAACTTAACAAGACGGTTTAAATGCCCCTTGGAAGAGACATGCAGGTCGCAGTAGCATAACAAGACGGTTTAAATGACCCTTGGAAGAAACGTGCAGGTCGCAGTAGCTTAACAAGACGGTTTAAATCCCCCTTGGAAGAGACGTGCAGGTTGCAGTAGCTTAACAAGAGGGTTTAAATGCCCCTTGGAAGAGACATGCAGGTCGCAGCAGCTTAACAAGATGGCTTAAATGCCACTTTGAAGAGACGTGCAGGTAGCTGTGGCTTAACAAGACGGTTTAAATGCCCCTTGGAAGAGACGTGCAAGTCGCAGTAGCTTAACAAGAGGGTTTAAATGCGCCTTGGAAGAAACGTGCTGGTCGCAGTAGCTTAACAAGACGGTTTAAATGCCCCTTGGAATAGACGAACAGGTCACAGTAGCTTAACAAGAAGGTTTAAATGCCCCTTGGAAGAGCGGTGGAGGTCGCAGTAGCTTAACAAGCCAGTTTAAATGCCCCTTGAAAGAGACGTGCAGGTCGCAGTAGCTTAACAAGACGGTTTAAAAGCCCCTTGGAATAGGCTTGCAGGTCGCAGTAGATTACCAAGACGGTTGAAATGCCTCTTGGAAGAGACGTGCAGGTAGCAGAAGCTTAGCAAGATGGTTTAAATGCCCTATGGAAGAGCGGTGGAGGTCGCAGTAGCATAACAAGTTGATTTAAATGCCCCTTGGGAGAGACATACAGTTCGCAACAGCTTAAAAAGATGGTTTAAATGTCCCTTGGAAGAGACGTGCAGGTCGCAGTGGCTTAACAAGACGGTTTAAATGCCCCTTGGAAGAGACATGCCAGTCGCAGTAACTTAACAAGACGGTTTAAATGCCCCTTGGAAGAGACATGCAGGTCGCAGTAGCATAACAAGACGGTTTAAATGACCCTTGGAAGAAACGTGCAGGTCGCAGTAGCTTAACAAGACGGTTTAAATCCCCCTTGGAAGAGACGTGCAGGTTGCAGTAGCTTAACAAGAGGGTTTAAATGCCCCTTGGAAGAGACATGCAGGTCGCAGCAGCTTAACAAGATGGCTTAAATGCCACTTTGAAGAGACGTGCAGGTAGCTGTGGCTTAACAAGACGGTTTAAATGCCCCTTGGAAGAGACGTGCAAGTCGCAGTAGCTTAACAAGAGGGTTTAAATGCGCCTTGGAAGAAACGTGCTGGTCGCAGTAGCTTAACAAGACGGTTTAAATGCCCCTTGGAATAGACGAACAGGTCGCAGTAGCTTAACAAGAAGGTTAAAATGCCCCTTGGAAGAGCGGTGGAGGTCGCAGTAGCTTAACAAGACAGTTTAAATGCCCCTTGAAAGAGACGTGCAGGTCGCAGTAGCTTAACAAGACGGTTTAAAAGCCCCTTGGAAATGCGGTGGAGGTCGCAGTAGCTTAACAAGATGGTTTAAATGCCCCTTGGAAAAGACATGCAGGTCGCAGCAGCTTAACAAGACGGTTTAAATGCCCCTTGGAAGAGACGTGCAAGTTGCAGTAGCTTAAAAAGACGGTTTAAATGAGCCTTGGAAGAGACTTGCAGGTTGCAGTAGCTTAACAAGACGGTTTAAATGCCCCTTGGAAGAGACGAGCAGGTCGCAGTAGCTTAACAAGACGCTTTAAATGCCCCTTGGAAGAGAGGTGGAGGTCGCAGTAGCTTAACAAGACAGTTTAAATGCCCCTTGGAAGATACTTGCAGGTCGCAGTAGCTTAACAAGACGGTTTAAATGACACTTGGAAGAGACGTGCAGGTCGCAGTAGCTTAACAAGACGGTTTAAATGCCCCTTGGAAGAGACGTGCAGGTCGCAGTAGCTTAACAAGACATTTTAAATGCAACTTGGAAATGCGTTGGAGGTCGCAGTAGCTTAACATGATGGTTTAAATGCCCCTTGGAAGAGACATGCAGGTCGCAGCAGCTTAACAAGACGGTTTAAATGCCCCTTGGAAGAGACGTGCAGGTCGCAGTGGCTTAATAAGACGGTTTAAATGCCCCTTGGCAGAGACGTGCAGGTCACAGAACCTTAACAAGAGGGTTTAAATGCCCCTTGGAATAGGCTTGCAGGTCGCAGTAGCTTACCAAGATGGTTTAAATGCCCCTTGGAAGAGACGTGCAGGTCGCAGTAGCTTAACAAGACGGTTTAAATGCCCCTTGGAAGAGCGGTGGACGTCGCAGTAGCTTAACAAGACAGTTTAAATGCCCCTTCAAAGAGACGTGAAGGTCGCAGTAGCTTAGCAAGACGGTTTAAATGCCCCTTGGAAGAGATGTGCAGGTCGCAGTAGCTTAACAAGAGGGTTTAAATGCCCCTTGGAAGAGAGGTGGAGGTAGCATTAGCTTAACAAGACAGTTTAAATAAATGCCCCTTGGAAGAGACGTGCAGGTCTCAGTAGCTTAATAAGAGGGTTTAAATGCCCCTTGGAAGAGACCTGCAGGTCGCAGTAGCTTAACAAGATGGTTTAAATGCCCCTTGGAAGAGCGGTGGAGGTCACAGTAGCTTAACAAGACGGTTTAAATGCCCCTTGGAAGAGACATGCAGGTCGCAGTAGCTTAACAAGACGGTTTAAATGACACTTGGAAGAGACGTGCAGGTCGCAGTAGCTTAACAAGACGGTTTAAATGCCCCTTGGAAGAGACGTGCAGGTCGCAGTAGCTTAACAAGACGGTTTAAATGCCCCTTGGAAGAGCGGTGGAGGTTGCAGTAGCTTAACAAGACAGTTTAAGTCCCCCTTGAAAGAGACGTGCAGGTCGCAGTAGCTTAACAAGACGGTTTAAATGCCCCTTGGAAGAGCGGTGGAGGTCGCAGTAGCTTAACAAGACGGTTTAAATGCCCCTTTGAAGAGACGTGCAGGTCGCAGTAGCTTAATTAGACTGTTTAAATGCTGCTTGGAAGAGATGTGCAGGTCGCAGTAGCTTAACAAGATGGTTTAAATGCCCCTTGGAAGAGCGGTGGAGGTCACAGTAGCTTAACAAGATGGTTTAAATGCCCCTTGGAAGAGACATGCAGGTAGCAGTAGCTTAACAAGAAGGTTTAAATGCCCCTTGGAAGAGACGTGCAGGTCGCAGTAGCTTAACAAGACTGTTGAGATGCCCCTTGGAAAAGTGGTGGAGGTTATAGTAGCTAAACAAGACGGTTTAAATGCCCCTTGGAAGAGACGTTCAAGTCGCTGAAGCTTAAAAAGACAGTTTAAATGAGCCTTGGAAGAGACGTGCAGGTCGCAGTAGCTTAACAAGACGGTTTAAATGCCCCTTGGAAGAGCGGTGGAGGTCGCAGAAGCTTAACAAGACAGTTTAAATGCCCCTTGGAAGAGACGTGCAGGTTGCAGAAGCTTAATAAGACGGTTTAAATGCCCCTTGGAAGAGATGTGCAGGTCGCAGTAGCTTAATAAGACGGTTTAAATGCCCCTTGGAAGAGAGGTTGAGGTCACAGTAACTTAAAAATACAGTTTAAATGCCCCTTGGAAAAGACGTGCAGGTCGCATTAGCTTAACAAGACGCTTTAAATGCCACTTTGAAGAGACGTGCAGGTCGCAGTAGCTTAACAAGACGGTTTAAATGCCCCTTGGAAGAGCGGTGTAGGTCGCAGTAGCTTAACAAGATGGTTTAAATGCCCCTTGGAAGAGACATGCAGGTCGCAGCAGCTTAAAAAGACGTGCAAGTCGCAGTAGCTTAACAAGACGGTTTAAATGCCACTTGGAAGTGCGGTGGAGGGTGCAGTAGCTTAACAAGACGGTTTAAATGCCCCCTGGAAGAGACATGCAGGTCGCAGCAGCTTAACAAGACAGCTTAAATGCCACTTTGAAGAGACGTGCAGGTAGCAGTGGCTTAACAAGATGGTTTAAATGCCCCTTGGAAGAGACATGCAGGTCGCAGTAGCTTAACAAGACAGTTTAAATGCCCCTTGGAATAAACGAGCAGGTCGCAGTAGCTTAACAAGACGGTTTAAATGCCCCTTGGAAGAGCGGTGGAGGTCGCAGAAGCTTAACAAGACAGTTTAAATGCCCCTTGGAAGAGACGTGCAGGTCACAGTAGCTTAATAAGACGGTTTAAATGCCCCTTGGAAGAGATGTGCAGGTCGCAGTAGCTTAATATGACGGTTTAAATGCCCCTTGGAAGAGAGGTGGAGGTCACAGTAACTTAAATAGACAGTTTAAATGCCCCTTGGAAGAGGCGTGCAGGTCGCAGTAGCTTAACAAGACGGTTTAAATGCCACTTGGAAGAGACGTGCAGGTCGCAGTAGCTTAACAAGACAGTTTAAATGCCCCTTGAAAGAGCGGTGGAGGTCGCAGTAGCTTAACAAGACAGTTTAAATGCCCCTTGAAAGAGACGTGCAGGTCGCAGTGGCTTAAAAAGACGGTTTAAATGCCCCTTGGAAGTGCGGTGGAGGTCGCAGTAGCTTAACAAGATGTTTTAAATGCCACTTGGAAGAGCGGTGGAGGTCCCAGTAGCTTAACAAGACAGTTTAAATGCCGCTTGAAAGAGACGTGCAGGTCGCAGCAGCTTAACAAGACGGTTTAAATGCAACTTGGAAATGCGGTGGAGGTCGCAGTCGCTTAACATGATGGTTTAAATGCCCCTTGGAAGAGACATGCAGGTCGCAGCAGCTTAACAAGACGGTTTAAATGCCCCTGGGAAGAGACGTGCAGGTCGCAGTGGCTTAATAAGACGGTTTAAATGCCCCTTGGAAGAGACGTGCAGGTCACAGAAACTTAACAAGAGGGTTTAAATGCCCCTTGGAATAGGCTTGCAGGTCCCAGTAGCTTACCAAGATGGTTTAAATGCCCCTTGGAAGAGACGTGCAGGTCGCAGTAGCTTAACAAGATGGTTTAAATGCACCTTGGAAGAGCGGTGGAGGTCGCAGTAGCTTAACAAGACAGTTTAAATGCCCCTTGGAAGAGACGTGAAGGTCGCAGTAGCTTAACAAGACGGTTTAAATGCCCCTTGGAAGAGATGTGCAGGTCGCAGTAGCTTAATAAGACGGTTTAAATGCCCCTTGGCAGAGAGGTGGAGGTAGCATTAGCTTAACAAGACAGTTTAAATGCCCCTTGGAAGAGACCTGCAGGTCTCAGTAGCTTAATAAGACGGTTTAAATGACCCTTGGAAGAGACCTGCAGGTAGCAGAAGCTTAACAGGACGGTTTAAATGTCCCTTGGAAGTGCGGCGGAGGTCGCAGTAGCTTAACAAGACGGTTTAAATGTCCCTTGGAAGTGCGGTGGAGGTCGCAGTAGCTTAACAAGACGGTTTAAATGCCCCTTGGAAGAGACGTACAGGTCGAAGCACCTTAACAAGACTGTTTAAATACCCATTGGAAGAGACGTGCAGGTAGCAGTAGCTTAAAAGACGTTTTAAATGTCCCTTGGTAGAGACATGCAGGTCTCAGTAGCTTAACAAGACGGTTTAAATGCCCCATGGAAGAGAAGTGCAGGTCGCAGTAGCTTAACAAGACCGTTTAAATGCCCCTTGGAAAAGTGGTGGAGGTTACAGTAGCTTAATAAGACAGTATAAATGCCCCTTGGAAGAGACGTGCAGGTCGCAGGAGCTTAACAAGACCGTTTAAATGTCCCTTGGAAGAGACGTGCAAGTCACAGTAGCTTAACAAGACGGTGTAAATGCCCCTTGGAAAAGACGTGCAGGTCGCAGTAGCTTAACAAGACGGTTTAAATGCCCCTTGGAGGAGACGTGCAGGCAGCAGTAGCTTAACAAGATGGTTTAAATGCCCCTTGGAAGAACGGTTTAGTTCACAGTAGCTTAACAAGGTAGTTTAAATGCCCAATGGAAGAGACGTGCAGGTAGCAGTAACTTAACAAGAAGGGTTAAATGCCCCTTGGAAGAGGCTTGCAGGACGCAGTAGCTTACCAAGACGATTTAAATGCCCCTTGGAAGAGACGTGCAGGTCGCAGTAGCTTAACAAGACAGTTTAAATGCCCCTTGGAAGAGCGGTGGAGGTCGCAGTAGCTTAACAAGACGGTTTAAATGCCCCTTGGAAGAGACATGCAGGTCGCAGCATCTTAACAAGATTGTTTAATTGCCCCTTGGAAGAGACGTGCAGGTCGCAGTAGCTTAACAAGACGGTTTCAATGTCCCTTGGTAGAGACATGCAGGTCGCAGTAGCTTAACAAGACGGTTTAAATGCCCCATGGAAGAGATGTGCAGGTCGCAGTAGCTTAACAAGACGGTTTAAATGTCCCTTGGAAGAGACGTGCAAGTCGCAGTAGCTTAACAAGACGGTTTAAGTGCCCCTTGGAAGAGACGAGCAGGTCGCAGTAGCTTAACAAGACGGTTTAAATGCCCCTTGGAAGAGACGTGCAGGTCGCAGTAGCTTAACAAGACAGTTTAAAGCCCCCTTGAAAGAGACGTGCAGGTCGTAGTAGCTTAACAAGATGGTTTAAATGCCCCTTGGAAGAGCGGTGGAGGTCACAGTAGCTTAAGAAGACAGGTTAAATGCCCCTTGGAAGAGACGTGCAGGTCGCAGTAGCTTAACAAGACAGTTCAAATGCCCCTTGGAAGAGATGTGCTGGTCGCAGTAGCTTAATAAGACGGTTTAAATGCCCCTTGGAAGAGACGTGTAGGTCGCAGTAGCTTAACAAGATGGTTTAAATGCCCCTTGGAAGAGCGGTGGAGGTCACAATAGCTTAACAAGACGGTTTAAATGCCCCTTGGAAGAGACATGCAGGTAGCAGTAGCTTAACAGGACGGTTTAAATGCCCCTTGGAAGAGACGTGCAGGTCGCAGTAGCTTAACAAGACTGTTGAGATGCCCCTTGGAAAAGTGGTGGAGGTTACAGTAGCTTAACAAGACAGTTTAAATGCCCCTTGGAAGAGACGTGAAGGTCGCAGTAGTTTAACAAGACGGTTTAAATGCCCCTTGGAAGAGATGTGCAGGTCGCAGTAGCTTAGCAAGACGGTTTAAATGCCCCTTGGAAGTGCGGTGGAGGTCGCAGTAGCTTATCAAGATGCTTTAAATGCCCCTTGGAAGAGACATGCAGGTCGCAGTGGCTTAACAAGACGGTTTAAATGCCTCTTGGAAGAGACGTGCAGGTCTCAGAAACATAACAAGAGGGTTTAAATGCCCCTTGGAATAGGCTTGCAGGTCGCAGTAGCTTAACAAGACGGTTTAAATGCCCCTTGAAAGAGCGGTGGAGGTCGCAGTAGCTTAACAAGACAGTTTAAATGCCCCTTGGAAGAGACGTGAAGGTCGCAGTAGCTTAACAAGACGGTTTAAATGCCCCTTGGAAGAGATGTGCAGGTCGCAGTAGCTTAATAAGACGGTTTAAATGCCCCTTGGAAGAGAGGTGGAGGTAGCATTAGCTTAACAAGACAGTTTAAATGCCCCTTGGAAGAGACGTGCAGGTCTCAGTAGCTTAATCAGACGGTTTAAATGCCCCTTGGAAGAGATGTGCAGGTCGCAGTAGCTTAATAAGATGGTTTAAATGCACCTTGGAAGAGAAGTGGAGGTCGCAGTAGCTTAACAAGACAGTTTAAATGCCCCTTGGAAGAGCGGTGGAGGTCGCAGTAGCTTAATAAGATGGTTTAAATGCCCCTTGGAAGAGACGTGCAGGTCGCAGTAGCTTAACAAGACGGTTTAAATGCACCTTGGAAGAGACGTGCAGGTCGCAGTAGCTTAACAAGACGGTTTAAATCCCCCTTGGAAGAAACGTGCAGGTCGCAGTAGCTTAACAAGAGGGTTTAAATGCCCCTTGGAATAGGCTTGCAGGTCGCAGTAGATTACCAAGACGGTTGAAATGCCTCTTGGAAGAGACGTGCAGGTAGCAGAAGCTTAGCAAGATGGTTTAAATGCCCTTTGGAAGAGCGGTGGAGGTCGCAGTAGCATAACAAGTTGGTTTAAATGCCCCTTGGGAGAGACATGCAGGTCGCATCAGCTTAAAAAGATGGTTTAAATGCCCCTTGGAAGAGACGTGCAGGTCGCAGTGGCTTAACAAGACGGTTTAAATGCCCCTTGGAAGAGACGTGCAAGTCGCAGTAGCTTAAAAACACGGTTTAAATGAGCCTTGGAAGAGACGTGCAGGTGGCAGTAGCTTAACATGACGGTTTAAATGCCCATTGGAAGAGACAAGCAGGTCGTAGTAGCTTAACAAGATGGTTTAAATACCCCTTTGAAGAGACGTGCAGGTCGCAGTAGCTAAACAAGACGGTTTAAATCCCCCTTGGAAGAGACGTGCAGGTTGCAGTAGCTTAACAAGAGGGTTTAAATGCCCCTTGGAAGAGACATGCAGGTCGCAGCAGCTTAACAAGATGGCTTAAATGCCACTTTGAAGAGACGTGCAGGTAGCTGTGGCTTAACAAGACGGTTTAAATGCCCCTTGGAAGAGACGTGCAAATCGCAGTAGCTTAACAAGAGGGTTTAAATGAGCCATGGAAGAGACGTGCTGGTCGCAGTAGCTTAACAAGACGGTTTAAATGCCCCTTGGAATAGACGAACAGGTCGCAGTAGCTTAACAAGAAGGTTTAAATGCCTCTTGGAAGAGCGGTGGAGGTCGCAGTAGCTTAACAAGACAGTTTAAATGCCCCTTGAAAGAGACGTGCAGGTCGCAGTAGCTTAACAAGATGGTTTAAATGCCCATTGGAAATGCGGTGGAGGTCGCAGTAGCTTAACAAGATGGTTTAAATGCCCCTTGGAAAAGACATGCAGGTCGCAGCAGCTTAACAAGACGGTTTAAATGCCCCTTGGAAGAGACATGCAGTTCGCAGTAGCTTAACAAGACTGTTGAGATGCGCCTTGGAAAAGTGGTGGAGGTTACAGTAGCTTAACAAGACCGTTTAAATGCCCCTTGGAAGAGACGTGCAAGTCTCAGTAGCTTAAAAAGACGGTTTAAATGAGCCTTGGAAGAGACTTGCAGGTTGCAGTAACTTGACAAGACGGTTTAAATGCCCCTTGGAAGAGACGAGCAGGTCGCAGTAGCTTAACAAGACGCTTTAAATGCACCTTGGAAGAGCGGTGGAGGTCGCAGTAGCTTAACAAGACGGTTTAAATGTCCCTTGGAAGAGACATGCAGGTCGCAGCATCTTAACAAGATTGTTTAATTGCCCCTTGGAAGAGACGTGCAGGTCGCAGTAGCTTAACAAGACGGTTTCAATGTCCCTTGGTAGAGACATGCAGGTCGCAGTAGCTTAACAAGACGGTTTAAATGCCCCATGGAAGAGATGTGCAGGTCGCAGTAGCTTAACAAGACGGTTTAAATGTCCCTTGGAAGAGACGTGCAAGTCGCAGTAGCTTAACAAGACGGTTTAAGTGCCCCTTGGAAGAGACGAGCAGGTCGCAGTAGCTTAACAAGACGGTTTGAATGCCCCTTGGAAGAGACGTGCAGGTCGCAGTAGCTTAACAAGACAGTTTAAAGCCCCCTTGGAAGAGACGTGCAGGTCGTAGTAGCTTAACAAGATGGTTTAAATGCCCCTTGGAAGAGCGGTGGAGGTCACAGTAGCTTAAGAAGACAGGTTAAATGCCCCTTGGAAGAGACGTGCAGGTCGCAGTAGCTTAACAAGACAGTTCAAATGCCCCTTGGAAGAGACGTGCTGGTCGCAGTAGCTTAATAAGACGGTTTAAATGCCCCTTGGAAGAGACGTGTAGGTCGCAGTAGCTTAACAAGATGGTTTAAATGCCCCTTGGAAGAGCGGTGGAGGTCACAATAGCTTAACAAGACGGTTTAAATGCCCCTTGGAAGAGACATGCAGGTAGCAGTAGCTTAACAGGACGGTTTAAATGCCCCTTGGAAGAGACGTGCAGGTCGCAGTAGCTTAACAAGACTGTTGAGATGCCCCTTGGAAAAGTGGTGGAGGTTACAGTAGCTTAACAAGACAGTTTAAATGCCCCTTGGAAGAGACGTGAAGGTCGCAGTAGTTTAACAAGACGGTTTAAATGCCCCTTGGAAGAGATGTGCAGGTCGCAGTAGCTTAGCAAGACGGTTTAAATGCCCCTTGGAAGTGCGGTGGAGGTCGCAGTAGCTTATCAAGATGGTTTAAATGCCCCTTGGAAGAGACATGCAGGTCGCAGTGGCTTAACAAGACGGTTTAAATGCCTCTTGGAAGAGACGTGCAGGTCTCAGAAACATAACAAGAGGGTTTAAATGCCCCTTGGAATAGGCTTGCAGGTCGCAGTAGCTTAACAAGACGGTTTAAATGCCCCTTGAAAGAGCGGTGGAGGTCGCAGTAGCTTAACAAGACAGTTTAAATGCCCCTTGGAAGAGACGTGAAGGTCGCAGTAGCTTAACAAGACGGTTTAAATGCCCCTTGGAAGAGATGTGCAGGTCGCAGTAGCTTAATAAGACGGTTTAAATGCCCCTTGGAAGAGAGGTGGAGGTAGCATTAGCTTAACAAGACAGTTTAAATGCCCCTTGGAAGAGACGTGCAGGTCTCAGTAGCTTAATCAGACGGTTTAAATGCCCCTTGGAAGAGATGTGCAGGTCGCAGTAGCTTAATAAGATGGTTTAAATGCACCTTGGAAGAGAGGTGGAGGTCGCAGTAGCTTAACAAGACAGTTTAAATGCCCCTTGGAAGAGCGGTGGAGGTCGCAGTAGCTTAATAAGATGGTTTAAATGCCCCTTGGAAGAGACGTGCAGGTCGCAGTAGCTTAACAAGACGGTTTAAATGCACCTTGGAAGAGACGTGCAGGTCGCAGTAGCTTAACAAGACGGTTTAAATCCCCCTTGGAAGAAACGTGCAGGTCGCAGTAGCTTAACAAGAGGGTTTAAATGCCCCTTGGAATAGGCTTGCAGGTCGCAGTAGATTACCAAGACGGTTGAAATGCCTCTTGGAAGAGACGTGCAGGTAGCAGAAGCTTAGCAAGATGGTTTAAATGCCCTTTGGAAGAGCGGTGGAGGTCGCAGTAGCATAACAAGTTGGTTTAAATGCCCCTTGGGAGTGACATGCAGGTCGCATCAGCTTAAAAAGATGGTTTAAATGCCCCTTGGAAGAGACGTGCAGGTCGCAGTGGCTTAACAAGGCGGTTTAAATGCCCCTTGGAAGAGACGTGCAAGTCGCAGTAGCTTAAAAACACGGTTTAAATGAGCCTTGGAAGAGACGTGCAGGTGGCAGTAGCTTAACATGACGGTTTAAATGCCCATTGGAAGAGACAAGCAGGTCGTAGTAGCTTAACAAGATGGTTTAAATACCCCTTTGAAGAGACGTGCAGGTCGCAGTAGCTAAACAAGACGGTTTAAGTCCCCCTTGGAAGAGACGTGCAGGTCACAGTAACTTAAAAATACAGATTAAATGCCCCTTGGAAAAGACGTGCAGGTCGCATTAGCTTAACAAGACGCTTTAAATGCCACTTGGAAGAGACGTGCAGGTCGCAGTAGCTTAACAAGACGGTTTAAATGCCCCTTGGAAGAGCGGTGTAGGTCGCAGTAGCTTAACAAGATGGTTTAAATGCCCCTTGGAAGAGACATGCAGGTTGCAGCAGCTTAAAAAGACGTGCAAGTCGCAGTAGCTTAACAAGACGGTTTAAATGCCACTTGGAAGTGCGGTGGAGGTCGCAGTAGCTTAACAAGACGGTTTAAATGCCCCCTGGAAGAGACATGCAGGTCGCAGCAGCTTAACAAGACAGCTTAAATGCCACTTTGAAGAGACGTGCAGGTAGCAGTGGCTTAACAAGATGGTTTAAATGCCCCTTGGAAGAGACATGCAGGTCGCAGTAGCTTTACAAGACGGTTTAAATGCGGCTTGGAAGAGACGTGCTGGTCACAGTAGCTTAACAAGACAGTTTAAATGCCCCTTGGAATAAACGAGGAGGTCGCAGTAGCTTAACAAGACGGTTTAAATGCCCCTTGGAAGAGCGGTGGAGGTCGCAGAAGCTTAACAAGACAATTTAAATGCCCCTTGGAAGAGACGTGCAGGTCACAGTAGCTTAATAAGACGGTTTAAATGCCCCTTGGAAGAGATGTGCAGGTCGCAGTCGCTTAATAAGACGGTTTAAATGCCCCTTGGAAGAGAGGTGGAGGTCACAGTAACTTAAAAAGACAGTTTAAATGCCCCTTGGAAGAGGCGTGCAGGTCGCAGTAGCTTAACAAGACGGTTTAAATGCCACTTGGAAGAGACGTGCAGGTCGCAGTAGCTTAACAAGACAGTTTAAATGCCCCTTGAAAGAGCGGTGGAGGTCGCAGTAGCTTAACAAGACGGTTTAAATGTCCCTTGGAAGAGACATGCAGGTCGCAGCATCTTAACAAGATTGTTTAATTGCCCCTTGGAAGAGACGTGCAGGTCGCAGTAGCTTAACAAGACGGTTTCAATGTCCCTTGGTAGAGACATGCAGGTCGCAGTAGCTTAACAAGACGGTTTAAATGCCCCATGGAAGAGATGTGCAGGTCGCAGTAGCTTAACAAGACGGTTTAAATGTCCCTTGGAAGAGACGTGCAAGTCGCAGTAGCTTAACAAGACGGTTTAAGTGCCCCTTGGAAGAGACGAGCAGGTCGCAGTAGCTTAACAAGACGGTTTGAATGCCCCTTGGAAGAGACGTGCAGGTCGCAGTAGCTTAACAAGACAGTTTAAAGCCCCCTTGGAAGAGACGTGCAGGTCGTAGTAGCTTAACAAGATGGTTTAAATGCCCCTTGGAAGAGCGGTGGAGGTCACAGTAGCTTAAGAAGACAGGTTAAATGCCCCTTGGAAGAGACGTGCAGGTCGCAGTAGCTTAACAAGACAGTTCAAATGCCCCTTGGAAGAGACGTGCTGGTCGCAGTAGCTTAATAAGACGGTTTAAATGCCCCTTGGAAGAGACGTGTAGGTCGCAGTAGCTTAACAAGATGGTTTAAATGCCCCTTGGAAGAGCGGTGGAGGTCACAATAGCTTAACAAGACGGTTTAAATGCCCCTTGGAAGAGACATGCAGGTAGCAGTAGCTTAACAGGACGGTTTAAATGCCCCTTGGAAGAGACGTGCAGGTCGCAGTAGCTTAACAAGACTGTTGAGATGCCCCTTGGAAAAGTGGTGGAGGTTACAGTAGCTTAACAAGACAGTTTAAATGCCCCTTGGAAGAGACGTGAAGGTCGCAGTAGTTTAACAAGACGGTTTAAATGCCCCTTGGAAGAGATGTGCAGGTCGCAGTAGCTTAGCAAGACGGTTTAAATGCCCCTTGGAAGTGCGGTGGAGGTCGCAGTAGCTTATCAAGATGGTTTAAATGCCCCTTGGAAGAGACATGCAGGTCGCAGTGGCTTAACAAGACGGTTTAAATGCCTCTTGGAAGAGACGTGCAGGTCTCAGAAACATAACAAGAGGGTTTAAATGCCCCTTGGAATAGGCTTGCAGGTCGCAGTAGCTTAACAAGACGGTTTAAATGCCCCTTGAAAGAGCGGTGGAGGTCGCAGTAGCTTAACAAGACAGTTTAAATGCCCCTTGGAAGAGACGTGAAGGTCGCAGTAGCTTAACAAGACGGTTTAAATGCCCCTTGGAAGAGATGTGCAGGTCGCAGTAGCTTAATAAGACGGTTTAAATGCCCCTTGGAAGAGAGGTGGAGGTAGCATTAGCTTAACAAGACAGTTTAAATGCCCCTTGGAAGAGACGTGCAGGTCTCAGTAGCTTAATCAGACGGTTTAAATGCCCCTTGGAAGAGATGTGCAGGTCGCAGTAGCTTAATAAGATGGTTTAAATGCACCTTGGAAGAGAGGTGGAGGTCGCAGTAGCTTAACAAGACAGTTTAAATGCCCCTTGGAAGAGCGGTGGAGGTCGCAGTAGCTTAATAAGATGGTTTAAATGCCCCTTGGAAGAGACGTGCAGGTCGCAGTAGCTTAACAAGACGGTTTAAATGCACCTTGGAAGAGACGTGCAGGTCGCAGTAGCTTAACAAGACGGTTTAAATCCCCCTTGGAAGAAACGTGCAGGTCGCAGTAGCTTAACAAGAGGGTTTAAATGCCCCTTGGAATAGGCTTGCAGGTCGCAGTAGATTACCAAGACGGTTGAAATGCCTCTTGGAAGAGACGTGCAGGTAGCAGAAGCTTAGCAAGATGGTTTAAATGCCCTTTGGAAGAGCGGTGGAGGTCGCAGTAGCATAACAAGTTGGTTTAAATGCCCCTTGGGAGTGACATGCAGGTCGCATCAGCTTAAAAAGATGGTTTAAATGCCCCTTGGAAGAGACGTGCAGGTCGCAGTGGCTTAACAAGACGGTTTAAATGCCCCTTGGAAGAGACGTGCAAGTCGCAGTAGCTTAAAAACACGGTTTAAATGAGCCTTGGAAGAGACGTGCAGGTGGCAGTAGCTTAACATGACGGTTTAAATGCCCATTGGAAGAGACAAGCAGGTCGTAGTAGCTTAACAAGATGGTTTAAATACCCCTTTGAAGAGACGTGCAGGTCGCAGTAGCTAAACAAGACGGTTTAAGTCCCCCTTGGAAGAGACGTGCAGGTCACAGTAACTTAAAAATACAGATTAAATGCCCCTTGGAAAAGACGTGCAGGTCGCATTAGCTTAACAAGACGCTTTAAATGCCACTTGGAAGAGACGTGCAGGTCGCAGTAGCTTAACAAGACGGTTTAAATGCCCCTTGGAAGAGCGGTGTAGGTCGCAGTAGCTTAACAAGATGGTTTAAATGCCCCTTGGAAGAGACATGCAGGTTGCAGCAGCTTAAAAAGACGTGCAAGTCGCAGTAGCTTAACAAGACGGTTTAAATGCCACTTGGAAGTGCGGTGGAGGTCGCAGTAGCTTAACAAGACGGTTTAAATGCCCCCTGGAAGAGACATGCAGGTCGCAGCAGCTTAACAAGACAGCTTAAATGCCACTTTGAAGAGACGTGCAGGTAGCAGTGGCTTAACAAGATGGTTTAAATGCCCCTTGGAAGAGACATGCAGGTCGCAGTAGCTTTACAAGACGGTTTAAATGCGGCTTGGAAGAGACGTGCTGGTCACAGTAGCTTAACAAGACAGTTTAAATGCCCCTTGGAATAAACGAGGAGGTCGCAGTAGCTTAACAAGACGGTTTAAATGCCCCTTGGAAGAGCGGTGGAGGTCGCAGAAGCTTAACAAGACAATTTAAATGCCCCTTGGAAGAGACGTGCAGGTCACAGTAGCTTAATAAGACGGTTTAAATGCCCCTTGGAAGAGATATGCAGGTCGCAGTCGCTTAATAAGACGGTTTAAATGCCCCTTGGAAGAGAGGTGGAGGTCACAGTAACTTAAAAAGACAGTTTAAATGCCCCTTGGAAGAGGCGTGCAGGTCGCAGTAGCTTAACAAGACGGTTTAAATGCCACTTGGAAGAGACGTGCAGGTCGCAGTAGCTTAACAAGACAGTTTAAATGCCCCTTGAAAGAGCGGTGGAGGTCGCAGTAGCTTAACAAGACAGTTTAAATGCCCCTTGAAAGAGACGTGCAGGTCGCAGTGGCTTAAAAAGACGGTTTAAATGCCCCTTGGAAGTGCGGTGGAGGTCGCAGTAGCTTAACAAGATTGTTTAATGCCCCTTGGAAGAGCGGTGGAGGTCGCAGTAGCTTAACAAGACAGTTTAAATGCCGCTTGAAAGAGACGTGCAGGTCGCAGTAGCTTAACAAGACGGTTTAAATGCAACTTGGAAATGCGATGAAGGTCGCAGTATCTTAACATGATGGTTTAAATGCCCCTTGGAAGAGCGGTGGAGGTCGCAGTAGCTTAATAAGACTGTTTAAATGCCCCTTGGAAGAGATGTGCAGGTCGCAGTAGCTTAATAAGACGGTTTAAATGCCCCTTGGAAGATAGGTGGAGGTCGCAGTAGAAAAACAAAACAGTTTAAATGCCCCTTGGAAGAGACGTGCATGTCGCAGTAGCTTAACAAGATGGTTTAAATGCCACTTGGAAGAGACGTGCAGGTCGCAGTAGCTTAACAAGACGGTTTCAATGCCCCTTGGAAGAGACACGCAGGTCGCAGCAGCTTAACATGATGGTTTAAATGCCCCTTGGAAGAGACGTGCAGTTCGCAGTAGCTTAACAAGACGGTTTAAATGCCCCTTGGAAGAGACATGCAGGTCACAGTAGCTTAACAAAGCGTTTTAAAAGCACCTTGGAAGAGACGTTCAGGTCACAGTAGCTTAACAAGACGGTTTATATGCCCCTTGGAAAATTGGTGGAGGTTACAGTAGCTTAACAAGACGGTTTAAATGCCCCTTGGAAGAGACGTACAAGTCGCAGTAGCTTAGCAAGACGGTTTTAATGCCACTTAGAAGAGACGTGCAGGTCACAGAAGCTTAACAAGACTGTTTAAATGCCCCTTGGAAGAGATGTGCAGGTCGCAGTAGCTTAATAAGACGGTTTAAATGCCCCTTGGAAGATAGGTGGAGGTCGCAGTAGAAAAACAAAACAGTTTAAATGCCCCTTGGAAGAGACGTGCATGTCGCAGTAGCTTAACAAGATGGTTTAAATGCCACTTGGAAGAGACGTGCAGGTCGCAGTAGCTTAACAAGACGGTTTAAATGCCCCTTGGTAGTGCGGAGGAGGTCGCAGTAGCTTAACAAGACGGTTTCAATGCCCCTTGGAAGAGACACGCAGGTCGCAGTAGCTTAACAAAGCGTTTTAAAAGCCCCTTGGAAGAGACATGCAGGTCGCAGTAGCTTAACAAAGCGTTTTAAAAGCCCCTTGGAAGAGACGTGCAGGTCACAGTAGCTTAACAAGACGGTTTATATGCCCCTTGGAAAATTGGTGGAGGTTACAGTAGCTTAAAAAGACGGTTTACATGCCCCTTGGAAGAGACGTGCAAGTCGCAGTAGCTTAACAAGACAGTTTAAATGCCACTTAGAAGAGACGTGAAGGTCACAGAAGCTTAAAAAGACAGTTTAAATGCCCTTTGAAAGAGACGTGCAGGTCACAGTAGCTTAATAAGATGGTTTAAATGCCACTTGGAAGAGCGGTGGAGGTCGCAGTAGCTTAACAAGACAGTTTAAATGCCCCTTGGAAGAGACGTGATGGTTGCAGTAGCTTAACAAGACGGTTTAAATGCCCCTTGGAAGAAACATGCAGGTCGCAGCAGCTTAACAAGACCGTTAAAATGCCCCTTGGAAGAGTTGTGCAGGTCGCAGTAGCTTAACAAGACGGTTTAAATGCCCCTTGGAAAAGTGGTGGAGGTTACAGTAGATTAACAAGACGGTTTAAATGCCCCTTGGAAGAATAGTGAAAGTCGCAGAAGCTTAACAAGACTGTTTAAATGCCCCTTAGAAGAGACGTGCAGGTCGCAGAAGCTTAACAAAATGGTTTAAATGCCCCTTGGAAGAGACGTGCAGGTCGCAGTAGCTTAACAAGATGGTTTAAATGCCCCTTGGAAGAGACATGCAGGCCGCAGCAGCTTAACAAGACCGTATAAATGCCCCTTGGAAGAGACGTGCAGGTCGCAGTAGCTTAACAAGACGATTTAAATGCACCTTGGAAAAGACATGCAGGTCGCAGTAGCTTAACAAAGCGTTTTAAATGCCCTTTGGAAGAGACGTGCTGGTCGCAGTAGCTTAACAAGACGGTTTAAATGCCCCTTGGAAAAGTGGTGGAGGTTACAGTAGCTTAACAAGACAATTTAAATGCCCCTTGGAAGAGACGTGAAAGTCGCAATAGCATAACAAGACGGTTTAAATGCCCCTTAGAGGAGAGGTGCAGGTCGCAGTAGCTTAATAAGACAGCTTAAATGCCCCTTGGAAGAGACGTGCAGGTCGCAGTAGCTTAACAAGATGGTTTAAATGCCCCTTGGAAGAGCGGTGGAGGTCGCAGTAGCTTAACAAGACTGTTTAAATGCCCCTTGGAAGAGGCTTGCAGGCCGCAGTAGCTTACCAAGACGATTTAAATGTCCCTTGGAAGAGACCTGCAGGTCGCAGTAGCTTAACAAGACAGTTTAAATGCCCCTTGGAAGAGCGGTGGAGGTCGCAGTAGCTTAACAAGACAGTTTAAATGCCCCTTGGAAGGACATGCAGGTCGCAGCACCTTAACAAGGCTGTTTAAATACCCCTTGGAAGAGACGTGCAGGTCGCAGTAGCTTAAAAGACGTTTTAAATGTCCCTTGGTAGAGACATGCAGGTCGCAGTAGCTTAACAAGACGGTTTAAATGCCCCTTGGAAGAGACGTGCAGGTCGCAGTAGCTCAACAAGACGGATTAAATGCCCCTTGGAAAAGTGGTGGAGGTTACAGTAGCTTAACAAGACCGTTTAAATGCCCCTTGGTAGAGACAGGCAAGTCGCAGTAGCTTAACAAGACGTTGTAAATGCCCCTTCGAAAAGACGTGCAGGTCGCAGTAGCTTAACAAGACAATTTAAATGCCCCTTGGAAGAGACGTGAAAGTCGCAATAGCATAACAAGACGGTTTAAATGCCCCTTAGAGGAGAGGTGCAGGTCGCAGTAGCTTAATAAGACAGCTTAAATGCCCCTTGGAAGAGACGTGCAGGTCGCAGTAGCTTAACAAGATGGTTTAAATGCCCCTTGGAAGAGCGGTGGAGGTCGCAGTAGCTTAACAAGACTGTTTAAATGCCCCTTGGAAGAGGCTTGCAGGCCGCAGTAGCTTACCAAGACGATTTAAATGTCCCTTGGAAGAGACCTGCAGGTCGCAGTAGCTTAACAAGACAGTTTAAATGCCCCTTGGAAGAGCGGTGGAGGTCGCAGTAGCTTAACAAGACAGTTTAAATGCCCCTTGGAAGGACATGCAGGTCGCAGCACCTTAACAAGGCTGTTTAAATACCCCTTGGAAGAGACGTGCAGGTCGCAGTAGCTTAAAAGACGTTTTAAATGTCCCTTGGTAGAGACATGCAGGTCGCAGTAGCTTAACAAGACGGTTTAAATGCCCCTTGGAAGAGAGGTGCAGGTCGCAGTAGCTCAACAAGACGGATTAAATGCCCCTTGGAAAAGTGGTGGAGGTTACAGTAGCTTAACAAGACCGTTTAAATGCCCCTTGGTAGAGACAGGCAAGTCGCAGTAGCTTAACAAGACGTTGTAAATGCCCCTTCGAAAAGACGTGCAGGTCGCAGTAGCTTAACAAGACGGTTTAAATGCCCCTTGGAAGAGACATGCACGCTGCAGTAGCTTAACAAGATGGTTTAAATGCCCCTTGGAAGAGGCTTGCAGGAATCAGTAGCTTACCAAGACGATTTAAATGCCCCTTGGAAGAGAAGTGCAGGTCGCAGTAGCTTAACAAGACAGTTGAAATGCCCCTTGGAAGAGGGGTGGAGGTCGCATTAGCTTAACAAGACGGTTTAAATGCCCCATGGAAGAGACGTGCAGGTCGCAGTAGCTTAACAAGACGGTTTAAATGACCCTTGGAAGAGACGTGCAAGTCGCAGAAGCTTAAAAAGACGGTTTAAATGCGCCTTGGAAGAGACGTGCAAGTCGCAGTAGCTTAACAAGACAGTTTAAATGCTCCTTGGAAGAGACGAGCAGGTCGCAGTAGCTTAACAAGATGGTTTAAATGCCCCTTGGAAGAGACGTGGAGGTCGCAGTAGCTTAACAAGATGGTTTAAATGCCCCTTGGAAAAGCGGTGGAGGTCGCAGTAGCTTAACAAGACAGTTTAAATGCCCCTTGTAAGAGACGTACAGGTCGCAGTAGCTTAACAAGACCGTTTAAATGCCCCTTGGAAGAGACGTGCAGGTCGCAGTCGCTTAACAAGATGGTTTAAATTCCCCTTGGAAGAGCGGTGGAGGTCGCAGTAGCTTAACAAGATGGTTTAAATGCCCCTTGGAAGAGACATGCAGTTCGCAGCAGCTTATAAAGACGGTTTAAATGCCCCTTGGAAGAGGCTTGCAGGTCGCAGTAGCTTACAAAGACGGTTTAAATGCCCCTTGGAAGAGACGTGCAGGTCGCAGTAGCTTAACAAGATGGTTTAAATGCCCCTTGGAAGAGCGGTGGAGGTCGCAGTAGCTTAAAAAGACAGTTTAAATGCCCCTTGGAAGAGACATGCAAGTCGCAGTAGCTTAACAAGAGGGTTTAAATGCCCCTTGGAAGTGGCTTGCAGGTCGCAGTAGCTTACAAGACGATTTAAATGCCCCTTGGAAGAGACGTGCAGGTCGCAGTAGCTTAACAAGACAGTTTAAATGCCCCTTGGTTGAGGCTTGCAGGTCGCAGTAGCTTACCAAGACGATTTAAATGTCCCTTGGAAGAGACGTGCAGCTCACAGTAGCTTAACAAGACAGTTTAAATGCCCCTTGGAAGAGCGGTGGAGGTCGCAGTAGCTTAACAAGACAGTTTAAATATCCCTTGGAAGAGACGTGCAGGTCGCAGTAGCTTAAAAGACGTTTTAAATGTCCCTTGGTAGAGACATGCAGGTCGCAGTAGCTTAACAAGATGGCTTAAATCCCCCTTGGAAGAGACGTGCAGGTCGCAGCAGCTTAACAAGAGGGTTTAAATGCCCCTTGGAATAGGCTTGCAGGTCGCAGTAGATTACCAAGACGGTTTAAATGCCCCTATGAAGAGGCTTGCAGGTCGCAGTAGCTTAACAAGACTGTTTAAATGCCCCTTGGAAGAGACATGCAGTTCGCAGTAGCTTAATAAGACGGTTTAAATGCCCCTTGGAAGAGATGTGCAGGTCGCAGTAGCTTAATAAGACGGTTTAAATGCCCCTTGCAAGAGAGGTGGAGGTCGCAGTAGCTTAACAAGACAGTTTAAATGCCCCTTGGAAGAGACGTGCAGGTCGCAGTAGCTGAACAAGACGGTTTAAATGCCCCTTGGAAGAGACGTGCAGGGCGCAGTAGCTTAACAAGACGGTTTAAATGCCCCTTGGAAGAGTGGTGGAGGTCGCAGTAGCTTAACAAGACAGTTTCAATGACCCTTGGAAGAGACATGCAGTTCGCAGTAGCTTAATAAGACGGTTTAAATGCCCCTTGGAAGAGATGTGCAGGTCGCAGTAGCTTAATAAGACGGTTTAAATGCCCCTTGGAAGAGAGGTGGAGGTCGCAGTAGCTTAACAAGACAGTTTAAATGCCCCTTGGAAGAGACGTGCAGGTCGCAGTAGCTGAACAAGACGGTTTAAATGCCACTTGGAAGAGACGTGCAGGTCGCAGTAGCTTAACAAAACGGTTTAAATGCCCCTTGGAAGAGACGTGCAGGTCGCAGTAGCTTAACAAGATGGTTTAAATGCCCCTTGGAACAGAGGTGCAGGTCGCAGTAGCTTAATAAGACAGTTTAAATGCCCCTTGAAAGAGAGGTGCAGGTCGCAGTAGCTTAACAAGACCGTTTAAATGCCCCTTGGAAGTGCGGTGGATGTCGCAGTAGCTTAACAAGACGGATTAAATGCTCCTTGGAACAGACATGCAGGTCGCAGCAACTTAACAAGATGGTTTAAATGCCCCTTGGAAGAGACGTGCAGGTAGCAGTGGCTTAACAAGATGGTTTAAATGCTCCTTGGAAGAGACATGCAGGTCGCAGTAGCTTAACAAGACAGTTTAAATGCCCCTTGGAAAAGTGGTGGAGGTTACAGTAGCTTAACAAGACAATTTAAATGCCCCTTGGAACAGACATGCAAGTCGCAGTAGCTTAAAAAGACAGTTTAAATGCGCCTTGCAAGAGACGTGCAGGTCGCAATAGCTTAACAAGACGGTTTAAATGCCCCTTGGAATAGAAGAGCAGGTCGCAGTAGCTTAGCAAGACGGTTTAAATGCCCCTTGGAAGAGACGTGCAGATGCAGTAGCTTAACAAGACGGTTAAAATGCCACTTGGAAGAGACGTGCAGGGCGCAGTAGCTTAACAAGACGGTTTCAATGCTCCTTGGATGAGCGGTAGAGGTCGCAGTAGCTTAACAAGACGGTTTAAATGCCCCTTGAAAGAGACGTGCAGGTCGCAGTAGCTTAACAAGACGGTTTAAATGCCCCTTCGAAGTGCGGTGGAGGTCGCAGTAGCTTTACAAAACAGATGAAATGCCCCTTGGAAGAGCGTTGGAGGTCGCAGTAGCTTAATAAGACAGTTTAAATGCCCCTTGGAAGAGACATGCAGGTCACTGCATCTTAACAAGATTGTTTAAATGCCCCTTGGAAGAGACGTGCAGGTCGCAATAGCTTAACAAGACGGTTTAAATGTCCCTTGGTAGAGACATGCAGGTCGCAGTAGCTTAACAAGACGGTTTAAATGCCCCATGGAAGAGACGTGCAGGTCGCAGTAGCTTAACAAGACGTTTTAAATGTCCCTTGGAAGAGACGTGCCAGTCGCAGTAGCTTAAAAACGGTTTAAATGACCCTTGGGAAAGACGAGCAGGTCGCATTAGCTTAACAAGACGGTTTAAATGCCCCTTGGAAGAGACGTGCAGGTTGCAGTAGCTTAACAAGACAGTTTAAATGCCCCTTGGAAAAGACGTGCAGGTCGCAGTAGCTTAACAAGATGGTTTAAATGCCCCTTGGAAGAGAAGTGCAGGTCGCAGTAGCATAACAAGATGGTTTAAATGCTCCTTGTAAGAGCGGTGGAGGTCGCAGTAGCTTAAAAAGATGGTTTAAATGCCCCTTGGAAGAGACATGCAGTTCGCAGCAGCTTAAAAAGACGGTTTAAATGCCCCTTGGAAGAGGCTTGCAGGTCGCAGTAGCTTACCAAGACGGTTTAAGTGTCCCTTGGAAGAGACGTGCAGGTCGCAGTAGCTTAACAAGATGGTTTAAATGCCCCTTGGAAGAGCGGTGGAGGTCGCAGTAGCTTAACAAGATGGTTTAAATGCCCCTTGGAAGAGACATGCAGTTCGCAGCAGCTTAAAAAGACGGTTTAAATGCCCCTTGGAAGAGACGTGCAGGTCGCAGTAGCTTAACAAGTTGATTTAAATGCCCCTTGGAAGAGACGTGCAGGTAGCAGTAGCTTAACAAGACTGTTTAAATGCCCCTTGTAAAAGTGGTGGAGGTTACAGTAGCTTAACAAGACGGTTTAAATGCCCCTTGGAAGTGACGTGCAAGTCGTAGTAGCTTAACAAGACGGTTTAAATGCCCCTTGGAAGAGCGGTGGAGGTCGCAGTAGCTTAAAAAGACAGTTTAAATGCCCCTTGAAAGAGACGTGCAGGTCGGAGTGGCTTAACAAGACCATTTAAATGCCCCTTGGAAGTGCGGTGGATGTCGCAGTAGCTTAACAAGATGGTTTCAATGCCCCTTGGAAGAGACATGCAGGTCGCAGCAGCTTAACAAGATGGTTTAAATGCCCCTTGGAAGAGACGTGCAGGTAGCAGTGGCTTAAGAAGATGGTTTAAATGCCCCTTGGAAGAGACATGCAGGTCGCAGTAGCTTAACAAGACAGTTTAAATGCCCCTTGGAAAAGTGGTGGAGGTTACAGTAGCTTAACAAGACAGTTTAAATGCCCCTTGGAACAGACATGCAAGTCGCAGTAGCTTAAAAAGACGGTTTAAATGCGCCTTGGAAGAGACGTGCAGGTCGCAGTAGCATAACAAGACCGTTTAAATGCCCCTTGGAATAGAAGAGCAGGTCGCCGTAGCTTAACAAGACGGTTTAAATGCCCCTTGGAAGAAACGTGCAGGTCGCAGTAGCTTAACAAGACGGTTTAAATCCCCCTTGGAAGAGACGTGCAGGTCACAGCAGCTTAACAAGAGGGTTTAAATGCCCCTTGGAATAGGCTTGCAGGTCGCAGTAGCTTACCAAGACGGTTTAATTGCCCCTTGGAAGAGACGTGCAGGTCGCAGTAGCTTAACAAGACGGTTTAAATGCCCATTGGAAGAGTGGTGCAGGTCGCAGTAGCTTAATAAGACGGTTTAAATGCCCCTTGGAAGAGATGTGCAGGTCGCAGTAGCTTAACAAGATGGTTTAAATGCCCCTTGGAAGAGACGTGGAGGTCGCAGTAGCTTAACAAGACTGTTTAAATGCCCCTTGGAAGAGACATGCAGGTCGCAGTAGCTTAATAAGATGGTTTAAATGCCCCTTGGAAAAGTGGTGGAATTTACAGTAGCTTAAGAAGACGGTTTAAATGCTCCTTGGAAGAGGCGTGCAAGTCGCAGTAGCTTAACAAGACTGTTTAAATGCCCCTTGGAAGAGACATGCAGGTGGCAGAAGCTAAACAAGACAGTTTAAATGCCCCTTGGAAGAGCGGTGGAGGTCGCAGTAGCTTAACAAGACAGTTTAAATGCCACTTGGAAGAAACATGCAGGTCGCAGTAGCTTAACAAGACGGTTTAAATGCCCCTTGGAAGAGACGTGCAGGTCGCAGTAGCTTAACAAGACGGATTAAATGCCCCTTTGAAGATACGAGCAGGTCGCAGTAGCTTAACAAGACGGTTTAAATGCCCCTCGGAAGAGACGTGCAGGTCCCAGTAGCTTAACAAGACGGTTTTAATCCCCCTTGGAAGAGACGTGCAGGTCGCAGTAGTTAACAAGAGTGTTTAAATGCCCCTTGGAATAGGCTTGCAGGCCGAATTAGCTTACCAAGACGGTTTAAATGCCCCTTGGAAAAGTGGTGGAGGTTACAGTATCTTAAAAAGACAGTTTAAATGCCCCTTGGAAGAGACGTGCAGGACGCAGAAGCTTAACAAGTCGGTTAAACTCCCCCTAGGAAGAGACGTGCAGGTCGCAGTAGCTTAACAAGAGGGTTTAAATGCCCCTTGGAATAGGCTTGCAGCTCGCAGTAGCTTACCAATACGGTTTAAATGCACCTTGGAAGAGCCGTGCATGTCGCAGTAGCTTAACAAGATGGTTTAAATGCCCCTTGGAAGAGAAGTGCAGGTCGCAGTAGCATAACAAGATGGTTTAAATGCTCCTTGTAAGAGCGGTGGAGGTCGCAGTAGCTTAAAAAGATGGTTTAAATGCCCCTTGGAAGAGACATGCAGTTCGCAGCAGCTTAAAAAGACGGTTTAAATGCCCCTTGGAAGAGGCTTGCAGGTCGCAGTAGCTTACCAAGACGGTTTAAGTGTCCCTTGGAAGAGACGTGCAGGTCGCAGTAGCTTAACAAGATGGTTTAAATGCCCCTTGGAAGAGCGGTGGAGGTCGCAGTAGCTTAACAAGATGGTTTAAATGCCCCTTGGAAGAGACATGCAGTTCGCAGCAGCTTAAAAAGACGGTTTAAATGCCCCTTGGAAGAGACGTGCAGGTCGCAGTAGCTTAACAAGTTGATTTAAATGCCCCTTGGAAGAGACGTGCAGGTAGCAGTAGCTTAACAAGACTGTTTAAATGCCCCTTGTAAAAGTGGTGGAGGTTACAGTAGCTTAACAAGACGGTTTAAATGCCCCTTGGAAGTGACGTGCAAGTCGTAGTAGCTTAACAAGACGGTTTAAATGCCCCTTGGAAGAGCGGTGGAGGTCGCAGTAGCTTAAAAAGACAGTTTAAATGCCCCTTGAAAGAGACGTGCAGGTCGGAGTGGCTTAACAAGACCATTTAAATGCCCCTTGGAAGTGCGGTGGATGTCGCAGTAGCTTAACAAGATGGTTTCAATGCCCCTTGGAAGAGACATGCAGGTCGCAGCAGCTTAACAAGATGGTTTAAATGCCCCTTGGAAGAGACGTGCAGGTAGCAGTGGCTTAAGAAGATGGTTTAAATGCCCCTTGGAAGAGACATGCAGGTCGCAGTAGCTTAACAAGACAGTTTAAATGCCCCTTGGAAAAGTGGTGGAGGTTACAGTAGCTTAACAAGACAGTTTAAATGCCCCTTGGAACAGAAATGCAAGTCGCAGTAGCTTAAAAAGACGGTTTAAATGCGCCTTGGAAGAGACGTGCAGGTCGCAGTAGCATAACAAGACCGTTTAAATGCCCCTTGGAATAGAAGAGCAGGTCGCCGTAGCTTAACAAGACGGTTTAAATGCCCCTTGGAAGAAACGTGCAGGTCGCAGTAGCTTAACAAGACGGTTTAAATCCCCCTTGGAAGAGACGTGCAGGTCACAGCAGCTTAACAAGAGGGTTTAAATGCCCCTTGGAATAGGCTTGCAGGTCGCAGTAGCTTACCAAGACGGTTTAATTGCCCCTTGGAAGAGACGTGCAGGTCGCAGTAGCTTAACAAGACGGTTTAAATGCCCATTGGAAGAGTGGTGCAGGTCGCAGTAGCTTAATAAGACGGTTTAAATGCCCCTTGGAAGAGATGTGCAGGTCGCAGTAGCTTAACAAGATGGTTTAAATGCCCCTTGGAAGAGACGTGGAGGTCGCAGTAGCTTAACAAGACTGTTTAAATGCCCCTTGGAAGAGACATGCAGGTCGCAGTAGCTTAATAAGATGGTTTAAATGCCCCTTGGAAAAGTGGTGGAATTTACAGTAGCTTAAGAAGACGGTTTAAATGCTCCTTGGAAGAGGCGTGCAAGTCGCAGTAGCTTAACAAGACTGTTTAAATGCCCCTTGGAAGAGACATGCAGGTGGCAGAAGCTAAACAAGACAGTTTAAATGCCCCTTGGAAGAGCGGTGGAGGTCGCAGTAGCTTAACAAGACAGTTTAAATGCCACTTGGAAGAAACATGCAGGTCGCAGTAGCTTAACAAGACGGTTTAAATGCCCCTTGGAAGAGACGTGCAGGTCGCAGTAGCTTAACAAGACGGATTAAATGCCCCTTTGAAGATACGAGCAGGTCGCAGTAGCTTAACAAGACGGTTTAAATGCCCCTCGGAAGAGACGTGCAGGTCCCAGTAGCTTAACAAGACGGTTTTAATCCCCCTTGGAAGAGACGTGCAGGTCGCAGTAGTTAACAAGAGTGTTTAAATGCCCCTTGGAATAGGCTTGCAGGCCGAATTAGCTTACCAAGACGGTTTAAATGCCCCTTGGAAAAGTGGTGGAGGTTACAGTATCTTAAAAAGACAGTTTAAATGCCCCTTGGAAGAGACGTGCAGGACGCAGAAGCTTAACAAGTCGGTTAAACTCCCCCTAGGAAGAGACGTGCAGGTCGCAGTAGCTTAACAAGAGGGTTTAAATGCCCCTTGGAATAGGCTTGCAGCTCGCAGTAGCTTACCAATACGGTTTAAATGCACCTTGGAAGAGCCGTGCATGTCGCAGTAGCTTAACAAGATGGTTTAAATGCCCCTTGGAAGAGAAGTGCAGGTCGCAGTAGCATAACAAGATGGTTTAAATGCTCCTTGTAAGAGCGGTGGAGGTCGCAGTAGCTTAAAAAGATGGTTTAAATGCCCCTTGGAAGAGACATGCAGTTCGCAGCAGCTTAAAAAGACGGTTTAAATGCCCCTTGGAAGAGGCTTGCAGGTCGCAGTAGCTTACCAAGACGGTTTAAGTGTCCCTTGGAAGAGACGTGCAGGTCGCAGTAGCTTAACAAGATGGTTTAAATGCCCCTTGGAAGAGCGGTGGAGGTCGCAGTAGCTTAACAAGATGGTTTAAATGCCCCTTGGAAGAGACATGCAGTTCGCAGCAGCTTAAAAAGACGGTTTAAATGCCCCTTGGAAGAGACGTGCAGGTCGCAGTAGCTTAACAAGTTGATTTAAATGCCCCTTGGAAGAGACGTGCAGGTAGCAGTAGCTTAACAAGACTGTTTAAATGCCCCTTGTAAAAGTGGTGGAGGTTACAGTAGCTTAACAAGACGGTTTAAATGCCCCTTGGAAGTGACGTGCAAGTCGTAGTAGCTTAACAAGACGGTTTAAATGCCCCTTGGAAGAGCGGTGGAGGTCGCAGTAGCTTAAAAAGACAGTTTAAATGCCCCTTGAAAGAGACGTGCAGGTCGGAGTGGCTTAACAAGACCATTTAAATGCCCCTTGGAAGTGCGGTGGATGTCGCAGTAGCTTAACAAGATGGTTTCAATGCCCCTTGGAAGAGACATGCAGGTCGCAGCAGCTTAACAAGATGGTTTAAATGCCCCTTGGAAGAGACGTGCAGGTAGCAGTGGCTTAAGAAGATGGTTTAAATGCCCCTTGGAAGAGACATGCAGGTCGCAGTAGCTTAACAAGACAGTTTAAATGCCCCTTGGAAAAGTGGTGGAGGTTACAGTAGCTTAACAAGACAGTTTAAATGCCCCTTGGAACAGAAATGCAAGTCGCAGTAGCTTAAAAAGACGGTTTAAATGCGCCTTGGAAGAGACGTGCAGGTCGCAGTAGCATAACAAGACCGTTTAAATGCCCCTTGGAATAGAAGAGCAGGTCGCCGTAGCTTAACAAGACGGTTTAAATGCCCCTTGGAAGAAACGTGCAGGTCGCAGTAGCTTAACAAGACGGTTTAAATCCCCCTTGGAAGAGACGTGCAGGTCACAGCAGCTTAACAAGAGGGTTTAAATGCCCCTTGGAATAGGCTTGCAGGTCGCAGTAGCTTACCAAGACGGTTTAATTGCCCCTTGGAAGAGACGTGCAGGTCGCAGTAGCTTAACAAGACGGTTTAAATGCCCATTGGAAGAGTGGTGCAGGTCGCAGTAGCTTAATAAGACGGTTTAAATGCCCCTTGGAAGAGATGTGCAGGTCGCAGTAGCTTAACAAGATGGTTTAAATGCCCCTTGGAAGAGACGTGGAGGTCGCAGTAGCTTAACAAGACTGTTTAAATGCCCCTTGGAAGAGACATGCAGGTCGCAGTAGCTTAATAAGATGGTTTAAATGCCCCTTGGAAAAGTGGTGGAATTTACAGTAGCTTAAGAAGACGGTTTAAATGCTCCTTGGAAGAGGCGTGCAAGTCGCAGTAGCTTAACAAGACTGTTTAAATGCCCCTTGGAAGAGACATGCAGGTGGCAGAAGCTAAACAAGACAGTTTAAATGCCCCTTGGAAGAGCGGTGGAGGTCGCAGTAGCTTAACAAGACAGTTTAAATGCCACTTGGAAGAAACATGCAGGTCGCAGTAGCTTAACAAGACGGTTTAAATGCCCCTTGGAAGAGACGTGCAGGTCGCAGTAGCTTAACAAGACGGATTAAATGCGCCTTTGAAGATACGAGCAGGTCGCAGTAGCTTAACAAGACGGTTTAAATGCCCCTCGGAAGAGACGTGCAGGTCGCAGTAGCTTAACAAGACGGTTTTAATCCCCCTTGGAAGAGACGTGCAGGTCGCAGTAGTTAACAAGAGTGTTTAAATGCCCCTTGGAATAGGCTTGCAGGCCGAATTAGCTTACCAAGACGGTTTAAATGCCCCTTGGAAAAGTGGTGGAGGTTACAGTATCTTAAAAAGACAGTTTAAATGCCCCTTGGAAGAGACGTGCAGGACGCAGAAGCTTAACAAGTCGGTTAAACTCCCCCTAGGAAGAGACGTGCAGGTCGCAGTAGCTTAACAAGAGGGTTTAAATGCCCCTTGGAATAGGCTTGCAGCTCGCAGTAGCTTACCAATACGGTTTAAATGCACCTTGGAAGAGCCGTGCAGGTCGCAGTAGCTTAACAAGACGGTTTAAATGTCCATTGGAAGAGCGGTGGAGGTCGCAGAAGCTTAACAAGACGGTTTAAATGCCCCTTGGAAGAGACGTGCAGGTCGCAGTAGCTTAATAAGACGGTTTAAATGCCCCTTGGAAGATATGTGGAGGACGCAGTAGATAAACAAGACAGTTTAAATGCCCCTTGGAAGAGACGTGCAGGTCGCAGTAGCTTAAAAAGACAGTTTAAATGCCCCTTGGAAGTGCGGAGGAGGTCGCAGTAGCTTAACAAGACGGTTTAAATGCCCGTTGGAAGAGACACGCAAGTCGCAGCAGCTTAACAAGATGGTTTATATGTCCCTTGGAAGAGACGTGCAGGTCGCAGTAGCTTAACAAGACGGTTTAAATGCCCTTTGCAAGAGACATGCACGTCGCAGTAGCTTAACAAAGCGTATTAAAAGCCCCTTGGAAGAGACGTGCAGGTCACAGTAGCTTAACAAGACGGTTTATATGCCCCTTGGAAGAGTGGTGGAGGTTACAGTAGCTTAACAAGACGGTTTAATTGCCCCTTGGAAGAGACGTACAAGTCGCTGTAGCTTATCAAGACAGTTTAAATGCCCCTTAGAAGAGACGTGCAGGTCACAGAAGCTTAACAAGACAGTTTAAATATCCCTTGAAAGAGACATGCAGGTCACAGTAGCTTAACAAGACAGTTTAAATGCCCCTTGGAAGAGACGTGCAGGTCACAAAAGCTTAACAAGACAGTTTAAATGGCCCTTGGAAGAGACGTGCAGTTCACAGAAGCTTAACAAGACAGTTTAAATGCCCCTTGGAAGAGACGTGCAAGTCGCAGTAGCTTAACAAGATGGTTTATATGCCCCTTGGAAAAGTGGTGGAGGTTACAGTGGCTTAACAAGACGCTTTAATTGCCCGTTGGAAGAGACGTGCAAGTCGCAGTAGCTTAACAAGACAGTTTAAATGCCCCTTGGAAGAGACGTGCACGTCGCAGTAGCTTAACAAGATGGTTTAAATGCCCCTTGGAAGAGAGGTGGAGGTGGAAGTAGCTTAACAAGACGGTTTAAATGCCCCTTGGAAGTGCGGTGGAGGTCGCAGTAGCTTAACAAGACGGTTTAAATGCCCCTTGGAAGAGACGTACAGGTCGCAGTAGCTTAAAAAGACGGTTTAAATGCGCCTTGGAAGAGACGTGCAGGTCGCAGTAGCTTAACAAGATGGTTTAAATGCCCCTTGGAAGAGAGGTGGAGGTCGAAGTTGCTTATCAAGACGGTTTAAATGCCCCTTAGAAGTGCGGTGGAGGTCGCATTAGCTTAACAAGACGCTTTAAATGCCCCTTGGAAGCGACGTAATGGTCGCAGTAGCTTAACAAGACGGTTTAAATGCCCCTTGGAAGTGTGGTGGAGGTCGCAGTAGCTTCACAAGACGGTTTAAATGCCACTTGGAAGAAACATGCAGGTCGCAGCAGCTTAACAAGACCGTTAAAATGCCCCTTGGAAGAGATGTGCAGGTCGCAGTAGCTTAACAAGATGGTTTAAATGCCCCTTGGAAAAGTGGTGGAGGTTGCAGTAGATTAACAAGACGGTTTAAATGCCCCTTGGAAGTGAAGTGAAAGTCGCAGAAGCTTAACAAGACTGTTTAAATGCCCCTTAGAAGAGACGTGCAGGTCGCAGAAGCTTAACAAGATGGTTTAAATGCCCCTTGGAAGAGACGTGCAGGTCGCAGTAGCTTAACAAGATGGTTTAAATGCCACTTGGAAGTGCGGTGGAGGTCGCAATAGCTTAACAAGACGGTTTAAATGCCCCTTAGAAGAGTAGTGCAGGTCGCAGTAGCTTAATAAGACAGCTTAAATGCCCCTTGGAAGAGACGTGCAGGTTGCAGTAGCTTAACAAGAAGGTATAAATGCCCCTTGGAAGAGCGGTGGAGGTCGCAGTAGCTTAACAAGACATGTTAAATGCCCCTTGGAGGAGACGTGCAGGTTGCAGTAGCTTAACAAGACTGTTTAAATGCCCCTTGGAAGAGGCTAGCAGGCCGCAGTAGCTTACCAAGACGATTTAAATGTCCCTTGGAAGAGACCTGCAGGTCGCAGTAGCTTAACAAGACAGTTTAAATGCCCCTTGGAAGAGCGGTGGAGGTCACAGTAGCTTAACAAGACAGTTTAAATGCCCCTTGGAAGAGACATGCAGGTCGCAGAACCTTAACAAGATGGTTTAAATCCCCCTTGGAAGAGATGTGCAGGTCGCAGTAGCTTAACAAGATGGTTTAAATGCCCCTTGGAAGAGCGGTGGAGGTCGCATTAGCTTAACAAGACGGTTTAAATGCCCATTGGAAGAGACGAGTAGGTCGCAGTAGCTTAATAAGACGGTTTAAATGCCCCTTGGAAGAGAGGTGGAGGTCGCAGTAGCTTAACATGACAGTTTAAATGCCCCTTGGAAGAGACATGCAGTTCGCAGTAGCTTAACAAGAGGGTTTAAATGCCCATTGGAAGAGGCTTGCAGGTCGCAGTAGCTTACCAAGACGATTTAAATGTCCCTTGGAAGAGAAGTGCAGCTTGCAGTAGCTTAACAAGACAGTTTATATGCCCCTTGGAAGAGCGGTGGAGGTCGCAGTAGCTTAACAAGACAGTTTAAATGCCCCTTGGAAGAGACATGCAGGTCGCAGCACCTTAACAAGACTGTTTAAATATCCCTTGGAAGAAACGTGCAGGTCGCAGTAGCTTAAAAGACGTGTTAAATGTCCCTTGGTAGAGACATGCAGGTCGCAGCAGCTTAACAAGATGGCTTACATCCCCCTTGGAAGAGACGTGCAGGTCGCAGCAGCTTAACAAGAGGGTTTAAATGCCCCTTGGAATAGGCTTGCAGGTCGCAGTAGCTTACCAAGACGGTTTAAATGCCCATTGGAAGAGGCTTGCAGGTCGCAGTAGCTTAACAAGACGGTTTAAATGCCCCTTGGAAGAGACATGCAGTTCGCAGTAGCTAAATAAGATGGTTTAAATGCCCCTTGGAAGAGAGGTGGAGGTCGCAGTAGCTTAACAAGACAGTTTAAATGCCCCTTGGAAGAGACGTGCAGGTCGCAGTAGCTTAACAAGACGGTTTAAATGCCACTTGGAAGAGACGTGCAGGTCGCAGTAGCTTAACAAGATGGTTTAAATGCCCCTTGGAAGAGCGGTGGAGGTCGCAGTAGCTTAACAAGACACTTTAAATGCCCCTTGAAAGAGACGTGCAGGTCGCAGTAGCTTAACAAGATGGTTTAAATGCCCCTTCGAAGTACGGTGGAGGTCACAGTAGCTTTACAAGACAGATGAAATGCCCCTTGGAAGAGCGTTGGAGGTCGCAGTAGCTTAATAAGACAGTTTAAATGCCCCTTGGAAGAGCGGTGGAGGTTGCAGTAGCTTAACAAGACGGTTTAAATGCCCCTTGGAAGAGACATGCAGGTTGCAGTGGCTTAACAAGACGGTTTAAATGCCCCTCGGAAGAGACATGCAGGTCGCAGTAGCTAACAAGATGGTTTAAATGCCCCTTGGAAGAGACGTGCAGGTAGCAGTAGCTTAACAAGACTGTTTAAATGCCCCTTGTAAAAGTGGTGGAGGTTACAGTAGCTTAACAAGACGGTTTAAATGCCCCTTTGAAGAGACGTGCAAGTCGTAGTAGCTTAAAAAGACGGTTTAAATTCCCCTTGGAGGAGCGGTGTAGGTCGCAGTAGCTTAAGAAGACAGTTTAAATGCCCCTTGAAAGAGACGTGCAGGTCGCAGTAGCTTAACAAGACCGTTTAATTGCCCCTTGGAAGGGTGGTGGATGTCGCAGTAGCTTAACAAAACGGTTTAAATGCCCCTTGGAAGAGACATGCAGGTCGCAGCAGCTTAACAAGATGGTTTAAATGCCCCTTGGAAGAGACGTGCAGGTAGCAGTGGCTTAACAAGATGGTTTAAATGCCCCTTGGAAGAGACATGCAGGTCGCAGTAGCTTAACAAGACAGTTTAAATGCCCCTTGGAAAAGTGGTGGAGGTTACAGTAGCTTAACAAGACAGTTTAAATGCCCCTTGGAAGAGACATGCAAGTCGCAGTAGCTTAACAAGACGGTTTAAATCCCCCTTGGAAGAGGCGTGCAGGTCGCAGCAGCTTAACAAGAGGGTTTAAATGCCCCTTGGAATAGGCTTGCAGGTCGCAGTAGCTTACCAAGACGGTTTAATTGCCCCATGGAAGAGACGTGCAGGTCGCAGTAGCTTAAAAAGACGGTTTAAATGCCCATTGGAAGAGTGGTGCAGGTCGCAGTAGCTTAATAAGACGGTTTAAATGCCCCTTGGAAGAGATGTGCAGGTCGCAGTAGCTTAACAAGATGGTTTAAATGCACCTTAAAAGAGCGGTGGAGGTCGCATTTGCTTAACAAGACGGTTTAAATGCCCATTGGAAGAGACGTGCAGGTCGCAGTAGCTTAACAAGACGGTTTAAATGCCCATTGGAAGAGACGTGCAGGTCGCAGTAGCTTAATAAGACGGTTTAAATGCCCCTTGGAAGAGAGGTGGAGGTCGCAGTAGCTTAACAAGACAGTTTAAATGCCCCTTGTAAGAGACGTGCAAGTTGCAGACGCTTAACAAGACGGTTTAAATGCCACTTGGAAGAGACGTGCAGGTCACAGTAGCTTAACAAGGCGGTTTAAATGTCCCTTGGAAGAGCGGAGGAGGTCGCAGTAGCTTAACAAGACAGTTTAAATGCCCCTTGAAAGAGACGTACAAGGCGCAGAAGCTTAACAAGACTGTTTAAATGCCCCTTAGAAGAAACGTGCAGGTGGCAGAAGCTTAACAAGACGGTTTAAATGCCCATTGGAAGTGTGGTGGAGGTCGCAGTAGCTTAACAAGACGGTTTAAATGCCCCTTGGATGAGACATGCAGGTCGCAGCAGCTTAACAAGACGGTTTAAATAACCCTTGGAACAGACGTGGAGGTCGCAGTAGCTTAACAAGACGGTTTAAATGCCCCTTGGAAGAGACATGCAGGTCGCAGTAGCTTAACAAGATGGTTTAAATGCCCCTTGGAAGAGACGTGCAGGTCGCAGTAGCTTAACAAGACAGTTTAAATGCCCCTTGGAAGAGACGTGCAGGTCGCAGTAGCTTAACAAGACGGTTTAAATGCCCCAAGGAAGAGACGTGCAAGTCGCAGTAGCTTAAAAAGACGGTTTAAATGCCCCTTGGAAGAGACGTGCAGGTCCCAGTAGCTAAACAAGACGGTTTAAATGCCCCTTGGAAGAGACGAGCAGGTCGCAGTAGCTTAACAAGACGGTTTAAATGCCACTTGGAAGAGACGTGCAGGTCGCAGTAGCTTAACAAGACGGTTTAAATCCCCCTTGGAAGAGACGTGCAGGTCGCAGTAGCTTAACAAGACGGTTTAAATGCCCCGTGGAATAGGCTTGCAGGCCGCATTAGCTTACCAAGACGGTTTAAATGCCCCTTGGAAAATTGGTGGAGGTTACAGTATCTTAACAAGACAGTTTAAATGCCCATTTGAATAGACTAGCAGGTCGCAGTAGCTTAACAAGACAGTTTAAATGCCCCTTGGAAGAAACGTGCAGGTCGCAGTAGCTTAACAAGTCGGTTTAAATCCCCCTAGGAAGAGACGTGCAGGTCGCAGTAGCTTAACAAGAGGGTTTAAATGCCCCTTGGAATAGGCTTGCAGGTCGCAGTAGCTTACCAATACGGTTTAAATGCCCCTTGGAAGAGCCGTGCAGGTCGCAATAGCTTAACAAGACGCTTTAAATGTCCATTCGAAGAGCGGTGGAGGTCGCAGAAGCTTAACAAGACGGTTTAAATGCCCCTTTGAATAGACTAGCAGGTCGCAGTAGCTTAACAAGACTGTTTAAATGCCCCTTGGAAGAGACGTGCAGGTCGCAGTAGCTTAACAAGACTGTTTAAATGCCCCTAGGAAGAGAAGTGCAGGTCGCAGTAGCTTAACAAGATGGCTTAAATGCCACTTGGAAGAGACGTGCAGGTCGCAGTAGCTTAAAAAGACTGTTTAAATGCCCCTTGGAAGTGCGGAGGAGGTCGCAGTAGCTTAACAAGACGGTTTCAATGCCCCTTGAAAGAGACGTGCAGGTCACAGTAGATTATCAAGACGGTTTAAATGCCCCTTGGAAGAGACGTGCAGGTCGCAGTAGCTTAACAAGACAGTTTAAATGCCCCTTGGAAGAGACGTGCAGGACACAGTAGCTTAACAAGACGGTTTATATGCCCCTTGGAAAATTGGTGGAGGTTACAGTATCTTAACAAGACGGTTTAAATGCCCCTTGGAAGAGACGTGCAAGTCGCAGTAGCTTAACAAGACAGTTTAAATGCCCCTTAGAAGAGACGTGCAGGTCACAGAAGCTTAACAAGACAGTTTAAATGCCCCTTGAAAGAGACGTGCAGGTCACAGTAGCTTATCAAGACGGTTTAAATGCCCCTTGGAAGTGCGGTGGAGGTCGCAGTAGCTTAACAAGACGGTTTAAATGCCCCCTGGAAGAAACATGCAGGTCGCAGCAGCTTAACAAGACCGTTAAAATGCCCCTTTAAAAAAAACATGCAGGTCGCAGTAGCTTAACAAGACGGTTTAAATGCCCCTTGGAAGAGACATGCAGGCCGCAGCAGCTTAACAAGACCGTATAAATGCCCCTTGAAAGAGACGTGCAGGTCGCAGTAGCTTAACAAGACGGTTTAAATGCACCTTGGAAAAGACATGCAGGTCGCAGTAGCTTAACAAAGCATTTTAAATGCCCTTTGGAAGAGACGTGCTGGTCGCAGTAGCTTAACAAGACGGTTTAAATGCCCCTTGGAAAAGTGGTGGAGGTTACAGTAGCTTAACAAGACGATTTAAATGCCCCTTGGAAGAGACGTGAAAGTCGCAGTAGCATAACAAGACGGTTTAAATGCCCCTTAGAAGAGACGTGCTGGTCGCAGTAGCTTAATAAGACAGCTTAAATGCCCCTTGGAAGAGGCGTGCAGGTTGCAGTAGCTTAACAAGATGGTTTAAATGCCCCTTGGAAGAGCGGTGGAGGTCGCAGTAGCTTAACAAGACAGGTTAAATGCCCCTTGGAAGAGACGTGCAGGTCGCAGTAGCTTAACAAGACTGTTTAAATGCCCCTTGCAAGAGGCTTACAGGCCGCAGTAGCTTACCAAGACGATTTAAATGTCCCTTGGAAGAGACCTGCAGGTCGCAGTAGCTTAACAAGACAGTTTAAATGCCCCTTGGAAGAGCGGTGGAGGTCGCAGTAGCTTAAAAAGACAGTTTAAATGCCCCTTGGAAGGACATGCAGGTTGCAGCACCTTAACAAGACTGTTTAAATGCCCCTTGGAAGAGACGTGCAGGTCGCAGTAGCTTAAAAGACGTTTTAAATGTCCCTTGGTAGAGACATGCAGGTAGCAGTAGCTTAACAAGACGGTTTAAATGCCCCATGGAAGAGCGGTGTAGGTCGCAGTAGCTTAACAAGACGATTTAAATGCCCCATGGAAGAGACGTGCAGGTCGCAGTAGCTTAACAAGACGGTTTAAATACCCCTTGGAAAAGTGGTGGAGGTTACAGTAGCTTAACAAGACCGTTTAAATGCCCCTTGGAAGAGAGTGCAAGTCGCAGTAGCTTAACAAGACGGTTTAAATGCCCCTTGGAAGAGCGGTGGAGGTCGCAGTAGCTTAACAAGACGGTTTAAATGCCCCATGGAAGAGACGTGCAGGTCGCAGTAGCTTAACAAGACGGTTTAAATACCCCTCGGAAAAGTGGTGGCGGTTACAGTAGCTTAACAAGACCGTTTAAATGCCCCTTGGAAGAGACGTGCAAGTCGCAGTAGCTTAACAAGACGATGTAAATGCCCCTTGGAAAAGACGTGCAGGTCGCAGTAGCTTAACAAGACGGCGTAAATGCCCCTTGGAAAAGACGTGCAGGCCGCAGTAGCTTAACAAGATGGTTTAAATGCCCCTTGGAAGAGACATGCAGGTCGCAGTAGCTTAACAAGATGGTTTAAATGCCCCTTGGAAGAGACATGCAGGTCGCAGTAGCTTAATAAGACAGTTGAAATGCCCCTTGGAAGAGCGCTGGAGGTCGCAGTAGCTTAATAAGACAGTTTAAATGCCCCTTGGAAGAGACATGAAGGTCACAGCATCTTAACAAGATTGTTTAAATGCCCCTTGGAAGAGACGTGCAGGTCGCAGTCGCTTAACAAGACGGTTTAAATGTCCCTTGCTAGAGACATGCAGGTCGCAGTAGCTTAACAAGACGGTTTAAATGCCCCATGGAAGAGACGTGCAGGTCGCAGTAGCTTAACAAGACGGTTTAAATGACCCTTGGAAGAGACGTGCAAATCGCAGAAGCTTAAAAAGACGGTTTAAATGCGCCTTGGAAGAGACGTGCAAGTCGCAGTAGCTTAACAAGACAGTTTAAATGCTCCTTGGAAGAGACGTGCAGGTCGCAGTAGCTTAACAAGACGGTTTAAATGCCCCTTGGAAGAGACGTGCAGGTCGCAGTAGCTTAACAAGACAGTTTAAATGCCCCTTATAAGAGACGTGCAGGTCGCAGTAGCTTAACAAGACGGTTTAAATGCCCCTTGAAAGAGACGTGCAGGTCGCAGTAGCTTAACAAGATGGTTTAAATGCCCCTTGGAAGAGCGGTGGAGGTCGCAGTAGCTTAACAAGATGGTTTAAATGCCCCTTGGAAGAGACATGCAGTTCGCAGCAGCTTATAAAGACGGTTTAAATGCCCCTTGGAAGAGGCTTGCAGGTCGCAGTAGCTTACCAAGACTTTTTAAATGCCCCTTGGAAGAGACGTGCAGGTCGCAGTAGCTTAACAAGATGGTTTAAATGCCCCTTGGAAGAGCGGAGGAGGTCGCAGTAGCTTAAAAAGACAGTTTAAATGCCCCTTGGAAGAGACGTGCAGGTCGCAGTAGCTTAACAAGAGGGTTTAAATGCCCCTTGGAAGAGGCTTGCAGGTCGCAGTAGCTTACCAAGACGACTTAAATGCCCCTTGGAAGAGACGTGCAGGTCGCAGTAGCTTAACAAGAGAGTTTAAATCCCCCTTGGAAGAGGCTTGTAGGTCGCAGTAGATTAACAAGAGGGTTTAAATGCCCCTTGGAAGAGGCTTGCAGGTCGCAGTAGCTTACCAAGACGATTTAAATGTCCCTTGGAAGAGACGTGCAGCTCGCAGCAGCTTAACAAGACAGTTTAAATGCCCCTTGGAAGAGCGGTGGAGGTCGCAGTAGCTTAACAAGACAGTTTAAATGCCCCTTGGAAGACACATGCAGGTCGCAGCACCTTAACAAGACTGTTTAAATATCCCTTGGAAGAGACGTGCAGGTCGCAGTAGCTGAAAAGACGTTTTAAATGTCCCTTGGTAGAGACATGCAGGTCGCAGTAGCTTAACAAGATGGCTTAAATCCCCCTTGGAAGAGACGTGCAGGTCGCAGCAGCTTAACAAGAGGGTTTAAATGCCCCTTGGAATAGGCTTGCAGGTCGCAGTAGCTTACCAAGATGGTTTAAATGCCCCTTGGAAGAGGCTTGCAGGTCGCAGTAGCTTAACAAGACGGTTTAAATGCCCCTGGAAGAGTGGTGGAGGTCGCAGTAGCTTAACAAGACAGTTTCAATGCCCCTTGGAAGAGACATGCAGGTCGCAGTAGCTTAACAAGACGGTTTAAATGCCACTTGGAAGAGACGTGCAGGTCGCAGTAGCTTAACAAGATGGTTTAAATGCCCCTTGGAAGAGCGGTGGAGGTCGCAGTAGCTTAACAAGACGGTTTAAATGCCCCTTGAAAGAGACGTGCAGGTCGCAGTAGCTTAACAAGACGGTTTAAATGCCCCTTCGAAGTGCGGTGGAGGTCACAGTAGCTTTACAAGACAGATGAAATGCCCCTTGGAAGAGCGTTGGAGATCGTAGTAGCTTAATAAGACAGTTTAAATGCCCCTTGGAAGAGACATGCAGGTCACAGCATCTTAACAAGATTGTTTAAATGCCCCTTGGAAGAGACGTGCAGGTCGCAATAGTTTAACAAGACGGTTTAAATGTCCCTTGGTAGAGACATGCAGGTCGCAGTAGCTTAACAAGACGGTTTAAATGTCCCTTGGAAGAGACGTGCCAGTCGCAGTAGCTTAAAAAACGGTTTAAATGCGCCATGGAAGAGGCATGCAAGTCGCAGTAGCTTAACAAGACAGTTTAAATGCCCCTTGGGAAAGACGAGCAGGTCGCAGTAGCTTAACAAGACGGTTTAAATCCCCCATGGAAGAGACGTGCAAGTCGCAGTAGCTTAACAAGACAGTTTAAATCCCCCATGGAAGAGACGTGCAAGTCACAGTAGCTTAACAAGATGGTTTAAATGCCCCTTGGAAGAGCGTTGGAGGTCGCAGTAGCTTAACAAGATTGTTTAAATGCCCCTTGGAAGAGACGTGCAGGTCGCAGCAGCTTAACAAAAGGCTTTAAATGCCCCTTGGAATAGGCTTGCAGGTCGCAGTAGCTTAACCAGACGGTTTAAATGCCCCTTGGAAGAGACGTGCAGGTCGCAGTAGCTTAACAAGACGGTTTAAATGCCCATTGGAAGAGAGGTGGAGGTCGCAGTAGCTTAACAAGACAGTTTAAATGCCCTTGGAAGAGACGTGCAAGTCGCAGACGCTTAACAAGACGGTTTAAATGCCACTTGGAAGAGACGTGCAGGTCACAGCAGCTTAACAAGACGGTTTAAATGTCCCTTGGAAGAGCGGAGGAGGTCGCAGTAGCTTAAGAAGACTGTTTAAATGCCCATTAGAAGAGACGTGCAGGTCGCAGAAGCTTAACAAGACGGTTTAAATGCCCATTGGAAGTGTGGTGGAGGTCGCAGTAGCTTAACAAGACGGTTTAAATGCCCCTTAGAAGAGACATGCAGGTCGCAGCAGCTTAACAAGACGGTTTAAATAACCCTTGGAACAGACGTGGAGGTCGCAGTAGCTTAACAAGACAGTTTAAATGCCCCTTGGAAGAGACATGCAGGTCGCAGTAGCTTAACAAGACGGTTTAAATGCCCATTGGAAGTGTGGTGGAGGTCGCAGTAGCTTAACAAGACGGTTTAAATGCCCCTTAGAAGAGACATGCAGGTCGCAGCAACTTAACAAGACGTTTTAAATTCCCCTTGAAAGAGACGTGCAGGGCGCAGTAGCTTAAGAAGACGGTTTAAATGCCCCTTGGAAAAGTGGTGGAGGTTACAGGAGCTTAAGAAGACGGTTTAAATGCCCCTTGGAAGAGACATGCAAGTCGCAGTAGCTTAACAAGACTGTTTAAATGCCCCTTAGAAGAGACGTGCAGGTCGCAGAAGCTAAGCAAGACAGTTTAAATGCCCCTTGGAAGAGACGTGCATGTCGCAGTAGCTTAACAAGATGGTTTAAATACCCCTTGGAAGAGCGGTGGAGGTCGCAGTAGCTTAAGAAGACAGTTTAAATGCCCCTTGGAAGAGACGTGCAGGTCGCAGTAGCTTAACAAGAGGGTTTAAATGCCCCTTGGAAGAGGCTTGCAGGTTGCAGTAGCTTACCAAGACGATTTAAATGCCCCTTGGAAGAGACATGCAGGTCGCAGTAGCTTAACAAGACAGTTTATATGCCCCTTGGAAGAGGCTTGCAGGTCGCAGTAGCTTAACAAGACGGTTTAAATGTCCCTTGGAAGAGACGTGTAGTACGCAGTATAGCTTAACAAGACAGTTTAAATGCCCCTTGGAAGAGCGGTGGAGTTCACAGTAGCTTAACAAGACAGTTTATATGCCCCTTGGAAGAGACATGCAGGTCGCAGCACCTTAACAAGACTGTTTAAATATCCCTTGGAAGAGACGTGCAGGTCGCATTAGCTTAAAAGACGTTTTAAATGTCCCTTGGTAGAGACATGCAGGTCGCAGTTGCTTAAAAAGATGGTTTAAATCCCCCTTGGAAGAGACGTGCAGGTCGGAGCAGCTTAACAAGAGGGTTTAAATGCCCCTTGGAATAGGCTTGCAGGTCGCAGTAGCTTACCAAGACGGTTTAAATGCCCCTTGGAAAAGGCTTGCAGGTCGCAGTAGCTTAACAAGACGGTTTAAATGCCCCTTGGAAGAGTGGTGGAGGTTGCAGTAGCTTAACAAGACAGTTTAAATGCCCCTTGGAAGAGACATGCAGTTCGCAGTAGCTTAATAAGACGGTTTAAATGCCCTTTGGAAGAGATGTTCAGGTCGCAGTAGCTTAATAAGACGGTTTAAATGCCCCTTGGAAGAGAGGTGGAGGTCGCAGTAGCTTAACAAGACAGTTTAAATGCCCCTTGGAAGATACGTGCAAGTCGCAGTAGCTTAACAAGACGGTTTCAATGCCACTTGGAAGAGACGTGCAAGTCGCAGTAGCTTAAGAAGACGGTTTAAATGCCCCTTGAAAGAGACGTGCAGGTCGCAGTAGCTTAACAAGACGGTTTAAATGCCCCTTCGAAGTGCGGTGGAGGTCGCGGTAGCTTACCAAGACGGTTTAAATGCCCATTGGAAGAGACATGCAGGTCGCAGGAGCTTAACAAGACGGTTTAAATGCCCCTTGGAATAGACGTGGAGGTCGCAGTAGCTTAACAAGACGGTTTAAATGCCCCTTGGAAGAGACATGCAGGTCGAAGTAGCTTAAGAAGACGGTTTAAATGCCCCTTGGAAAAGTCGTGGAGGTTACAGTAGATTAAGAAGACGGTTTAAATGCCCCTTCGATGAGACGTGCAAGTCGCAGTAGCATAACAAGACTGTTTAAATGCCCCTTAGTAGAGACGTGCAGGTCGCAGCAGCTTAATAAGACGGTTTAAATGCCCCTTGGAAGAGACGTGGAGGTCGCAGTAGCTTAACAAGACTGTTTAAATGCCCTTGGAGGAGACATGCAGGTCGCAGTAGCTTAACAAGATGGTTTAAATGCCCCTTGGAAAAGTGGTGGAATTTACAGTAGCTTAAGAAGACGGTTTAAATGCCCCTTGGTAGAGACGTGCAAGTCGCAGTAGCTTAACAAGACTGTTTAAATGCCCCTTAGAAGAGACGCGCAGGTGGCAGAAGCTAAACAAAAGACAGTTTAAATGCCCCTTGGAAGAGACGTGCAGGTCGCAGTAGCTTAACAAGATGGTTTAAATGCCCCTTGGAAGAGCGGTGGAGGTCGCAGTATCTTAAGAAGACAGTTTAAATGCCCCTTGGAAGAGATGTGCAGGTTGCAATAGCTTAACAAGAGGGTTTAAATGCCCCTTGGAAGTTACGTGCAGGTCACAGTAGCTGAATAAGATGGTTTAAATGCCCCGTGGAATAGGCTTGCAGGTCGCAGTAGCTTACCAAGACGATTTAAATGCCCCTTGGACGGGACGTGCAGGTCGCAGTAGCTTAACAAGACAGTTTAAATGTCCTTTGGAAGAGCGGTGGAGGTCGCAGTAGCTTAACAAGACAGTTTAAATGCCACTTGGAAGAAACATGCAGGTCGCAGTAGCTTAACAAGACGGTTTAAATGCCCCGTGGAAGAGAGGTGCAGGTCGCAGTAGCTTAACAAGACGGTTTAAATGCCCCCTTGGAATAGGCTTGCATGTAGCAGTAGCTTAACAAGACGGTTTAAATGCCCCTTATAAGAGACGTGCAAGTTACAGTAGCTTAACAAGACGGTTTAAATGCCCCTTGGAATAGAAGAGCAGGTCGCAGTAGCTTAACAAGACGGTTTAAAAGCCCCTTGGAAGAGATGTGCAGGTCGCAGTAGCTTAACGAGATGGTTTAAATGCCCCTTGGAAGAGCGGTGGAGGTCGCAGTAGCTTATCAAGATGGTTTAAATGCCCCTTGGAAGAGACATGCAGGACGCAGCAGCTTAAAAAGACGGTTTAAATGCCCCTTGGAAGAGACGTGCAGGTCGCAGAGGCTTAACAAGATGGTTTAAATGCCCCTTGGAAGAGCGGTGCATGTCGCAGTAGCTTAACAAGATGGTTTAAATGCCCCTTGGAAGAGCGGTGGAGGTCGCATTAGCTTAACAAGACAGTTTAAATGCACCTTGGAAGAGACGTGCAGGTCTTAGTAGCTTAACAAGACGGTTTAAATGCCCCTTGGAATAGACGAGCAGGTCGCAGTAGCTTAACAAGACGGTTTAAATGCCCCTTGGAAGAGACGTGCAGGTCGCAGTAGCTTAAGAAGACGGTTTAAATCCCCATTGGAAGAGACGTGCAGGTCGCAGCAGCTTAACAAGAGGGTTTAAATGCCCCTTGGAATAGGCTTGCAGGTCGCAGTAGCTTAACAAGATGGTTTAAATGCCCCTTGGAAGAGACTTGCAGGTCGCAGTAGCTTAACAACACGGTTTAAATTCCCCTTGGAAGAGTGGTGGAGGTCGCAGTAGCTTAACAAGACAGTTTAAATGACCCTTGGAAGAGACATGCAGGTCGCAGTAGCATAATAAGACGGTTTAAATGCCCCTTGGAAGAGATGTGCAGGTCGCAGTAGCTTAATAAGACGGTTTAAATGCCCCTTGGAAGAGAGGTGGAGGTCGCAGTAGCTTAACAAGATGATTTAATTGCCCCTTGGAAGACACGTGCAGGTCGCAGTAGCTTAACAAGACGGTTTAAATGGCCCTTGGAAGTGCGGTGGAGGTCGCAGTAGCTTAACAAGACGGTTTAAATGCCCCTTGGAATAGACATGCAGGTCACAGCAGCTTAACAAGACGGTTTAAATGCCCCTTGGAAGAGACGTAGAGGTCGCAGTAGCTTAACAAGACGGTTTAAATGCCCCTTGGAAGAGCAGTGGAGGTCGCAGTAGCTTAACAAGACAGTTTAAATGCCCCTTGAAAGAGATGTGCAGGTCGCAGTAGCTTAACAAAACGGTTTAAATGCCACTTGGAAGAGACGTGCAGGTCGAAGTAGCTTAATAAGACGGTTTAAATGCCCCTTGGAAGTGCGGTGGAGGTCGCAGTAGCTTAACAAGATAGTTTAAATGCCCCTTGGAATAGACATGCAGGTCACAGCATCTTAACAAGACGGTTTAAATGCCCCTTGGAAGAGACGTGGAGGTCGCAGTAGCTTAACAAGACGGTTTAAATGCCCCTTGGAAGAGACATGCAGGTCGCAGTAGCTTAACAAGACAGTTTAAATGCCCCTTGAAAGAGACATGCAGGTCACAGCAGCTTAACAAGACGGTTTAAATGCCCATTGGAAGAGCGGTGGAGGTCGCAGTCGCTTAACGAGACAGTTTAAATGCCTCTTGAAAAAGACGTGCAGGTCGCAGTAGCTTAACAAGACGGTTTAAATGCCCCTTGGAAGTGCGGTGGAGGTCGCAGTAGCTTAACTAGACGGTTTAAATGCCCCTTGGAAAAGTGGTGGAGGTTACAGTAGCTTAAGAAGACGGTTTAAATGCCCCATGGAAGAGATGTGCAAGTCGCAGTAGCTTAACAAGACTGTTTAAATGCCCCATGTAAGTGCGGTGGACGTCGCAGTAGCTTAACAAGACGGTTGAAATGCCCCTTGGAAGAGACATGCAGGTCACATAAGCCTAACAAGACGGTTTAAATGCCCCTTGGAAGAGACATGCAGGTCACATCAGCTTAACAAGACGGTTTAAATGCCCCTTGGAAGAGACGTGGAGGTCGCAGTAGCTTAACAAGACGGTTTAAATGCCCCTTGGAAGAGACATGCAGATCGCAGAAGCTAAACAAGACAGTTTAAATGCCCCTTGGAAGAGACGTGCAGGTCGCAGTAGCTTAACAAGATGGTTTAAATGCCCCTTGGAAGAACGGTGGAGGTCGCAGTAGCTAAAGAAGACAGTTTAAATGCCCCTTGGAAGAGACATGCAGGTTGCAGTAGCTTAACAAGAGGGTTTAAATGCCCCTTGGAAGAGGCTTGCAGGTCGCAGTAGCTTACCAAGACGATTTAAATGACCCTTGGAAGAGATGTGCAGGTCGCAGTAGCTTAACAAGACAGTTTAACTGCCCCTTGGAAGAGCGGTGGAGGTCGCAGTAGCTTAACAAGACAGTTTAAATGCCACTTGGAAGAAACATGCAGATCGAAGCAGCTTAACAAGACTGTTTAAATGCCCCTAGTAAAAGACGTGCAGGTCGCAGGGGCTTAACAAGACAGTTTAAATGCCCCTTGGAAGAGACATGCAGGTCGCAGTAGCTTAACAAGACAGTTTAAATGCACCTTGGAAGAGAAGTACAGGTTGCAGTAGCTTAACAAGACGGTTTAAATGCCCCGTGGAAAAGTGGTGGAGGTTACAGTAGCTTAACAAGACGGTTTAAATGCCCCTTGGAAGAGATGTGCAGGTCGCAGTAGCTTAACAAGATGGTTTAAATGCCCCTTGGAAGAGCGGTGGAGGTCGCAGTAGCTTAACACGATGGTTTAAATGCCCCTTGGAAGAGACATGCAGGTCGCAGCAGCATAAAAAGACGGTTTAAATGCCCCTTGGAAGAGACGTGCATGTCGTAGAGGCTTAACAAGACGGTTTAAATGCCCCTTGGAAGAGACATGCAAGTCGCAGTAGCTTAACAAGACGTTTTAAATGCCCCTTGGAAAAGTGGTGGAGGTTACAGTAGCTTAACAAGATGGTTTGAATGCCCCTTGGAAGAGACGATCAAGTATCAGGAGCTTAATAAGAAGGTTTAAATGCGCCTTGGAAGATAAGTGCAGGTCGCAGTAGCATAACAAGACGGTTTAAATGCCCCTTGGAAGAGAAGAGCAGGTCGCAGTAGCTTAACAAGATGGTTTAAATGCCCCTTGGAAGAGACGTGCAGGTAGCAGTAGCTTAACAAGACAGTTTAAATCCCACTTGGTAGAGACGAGCAAGTCGCAGGATCTTAACAAGAGGGTTTAAATGCCCCTTAGAATAGGCTTGCAGGTCGCAGTAGCTTAACAAGATGGTTTAAATGCCCCGTGGAAAAGTGGTGGAGGTTACAGTAGCTTAACAAGATGGTTTAAATGCCCCTTGGAAGAGAAGTGCAAGTTACAGTAGCTTAACAAGACTGTATAAATGCCCCTTGGAAGAGATGTGCAGGTCGCAGTAGCTTAACAAGATGGTTTAAATGTCCCTTGGAAGAGCGGTGGAGGTCGCAGTAGCTTATCACGATGGTTTAAATGACCCTTGGAAGAGACGTGCAGGTCGCAGAGGCTTAACAAGAAGGTTTAAATGCCCCTTGGAAGAGACATGCAGGTCGCAGTAGCTTAACAAGATGGTTTAAAAGCCCCTTGGAAGAGACGTGCAAGTCGCAGTAGCTTAACAAGACGTTTTAAATGCCCCTTGCAAAAGTGGTGGAGGTTACAGTAGCTTAACAAGATGGTTTAAATGCCCCTTGGAAGAGACGATCAAGTCGCAGGAGCTTAAAAAGAAGGTTTAAATGCGACTTAGAAGAGAAATGCAGGTCGCAGTAGCTTAACAAGACCGTTTAAATGCCCCTTGGAACAGACGAGCAGGTCGCAGTAGCTTAACAAGACGGTTTAAATGCCCCTTGGAAGAGACGTGCAGGTAGCAGTAGCTTAACAAGACGGTTTAAATCCCCCTTGGAAGAGACATGCAGGTCGCAGTATCTTAACAAGACGGTTTAAATGCCCCTTAGAATAGGCTTGCAGGTCGCAGTAGCTTAACAATACAGTTTAAATGCCCCGTGGAAGAGACGTGCAGGTCGCAGTAGCTTAATAAGACGTTTTAAATGCCTCTTGGAAGAGAGGTGGAGGTCGCAGTAGCTTAACAAGACGGTTTAAATGCCCCTTTTAAGTGCGGTGGAGGTCGCAGTAGCTTAACAAGATGGTTTAAATGCCCCTTGGAAGAGACATGCAGGTCGCAGCTGCTTAACAAGACGGTTTAAATGCCCCTTGGAAGAGATGTGCAGGTCGCAGTAACTTAACAAGACGGTTTAAATGACCCTTGGAAGAGACGTGCAGGTCGCAGTAGCTTAACAAAACGGTTTAAATCTCCCTTGGAAGAGATGTGCAGGTCGCATTAGTTAAAAAAGACGGTTTACATGCACCTTGGAAGAGACATGCAGGTCGCAGTAGCTTAACAAGACGGTTTAAATGGCCCTTGGAAGAGACGAGCAGGTCGCAGTAGCTTAACAAGACGGTTTAAATTCCCCTTGGAAGAGACGTGCAGGTCGCAGTAGCTTAACAAGACGGTTTAAATCTCCCTTGGAAGAGATGTGCAGGTCGCAGTAGCTTAACAAGAGGGTTTAAATGCCCCTTGGAATAGGCTTGCTGGTCGCAGTAGCTTAACAAGACGGTTTAAATGCCCCTTGGAAGAGACGTGCAGGTCGCAGTAGCTTAACAAGACAGTTTAAATGAACCTTGGAAGAGCGGTGGAGGTTGCAGTAGCTTAACAAGACAGTTTAAATGCCACTTGGAAGAAACATGCAGGTCGAAGCAGCTTAACAAGACAGTTTAAATGCCCCTAGGAAAAGACATGCAGGTCGTAGAGGCTTAACAAGAAGCTTTAAATGCCCCTTGGAAGAGACATGCAGGTCGCAGTAGCTTAACAAGACGGTTTAAATGCACCTTGGAAGAGACGTGCAGGTCGCAGTAGCTTAATAAAGACGGTTTAAATGCCCCGTTGAAAAGTGGTGGAGGTTACAGTAGCTTAACAAGATGGTTTAAATGCCCCTTGGAAGAGATGTGCAGGTCGCAGTAGCTTAACAAGATGGTTTAAATGCCCCTTGGAAGAGCGGTGGAGGTCGCAGTAGCTTAACACGATGATTTAAATGCCCCTTGGAAGAGACATGCAGGTCGCAGCAGCTTAAAAAGACGGTTTAAATGCCCCTTGGAAGAGACGTGCATGTCGTAGAGGCTTAACAAGACAGTTTAAATGCCACTTGGAAGAAACATGCAGGTCGAAGCAGCTTAACAAGACTGTTTAAATGCCCCTAGGAAAACACGTGCAGGTCGCAGAGGCTTAACAAGACGGTTTAAATGCCCCTTGGAAGAGACATGCAGGTCGCAGTAGCTTAACAAGACAATTTAAATGCCCCTTGGAAGAGACGTGCAGGTCGCAGTAGCTTAACAAGACAGATTAAATGCCCCATGGAAAAGTGGTGGAGGTTGCAGTAGCTTAACAAGACGGATTAAATGCCCCTTGGAAGAGATGTGCAGGTCGCAGTAGCTTAACAAGACAGATTAAATGCCCCATGGAAAAGTGGTGGAGGTCGCAGTAGCTTAACAAGATGGTTTAAATGCCCCTTGGAAGAGCGGTGGAGGTCGCAGAAGCTTAACACGATGGTTTAAATGCCCCTTGGAAGAGACATGCAGGTTGCAGCAGCTTAAAAAGACGGTTTAAATGCCACTAGGAAGAGACGTGCAGGTCGCAGTAGCTTAACAAGACGGTTTAAATGCCCCGTGGAAAAGTGGTGGAGGTTACAGTAGCTTAACAAAATGGTTTAAATGCCCCTTGGCAGAGACTTGCAAATTACAGTAGCTTAACAAGACGGATTAAATGCCCCTTGGAAGAGACGTGCAAGTCGCAGTAGCTTAACAAGATGGTTTAAATGCCCCTTGGAAAAGTGGTGGAGGTTGCAGTAGCTTAACAAGATGGTTTAAATGCCCCTTGGAAGAGACGATCAAGTCGCAGGATGTAACATACCTGGCGGCGTCCTTGCATGGTGGTCTATCTCCCACTGTGCAAAAGGGCGCACTTGATCTCCTGTCGAGAATGTCTCTCTGGCTTCCCTCCATGTTGTCTGTTTGTGTCTGTGTCTGTTTCTGCTGCTTAAGGGCGGCGCCCGATCACTTCCTGCTGTTTGTACCTGCTGTGGGTCACACCCCTTGTGCGTCCTCAGCCTATCGCTGTCTGTCACTTGGTATATAGCTCAGCAGCTCCCTTCTATCCCTGCCTGTGCATAAGTGTTTCTTTCAGTGTGTGCTTGCACTCTGAAGGTGCCAGGTCCCGTCTTTGTTTCCCTGTCCGCCTTTCCTGGAGGCTTATTTCCAGGCCTGTCTGAACTAAGTCCTGTATGTTTCCTGCCTTGCGGTGTCAGCTCCCGTGTCTGAACTGTGTCCTGTATGTCTCCTGCTTTACGGTATTAGTTCCCGTGTCTGAACTAAGTCCAGTATGTCTCCTGCCTTGCGGTGTCAGCTCCCGTGTCTGAACTGTGTCCTGTATGTTTCCTGCTTTGTGGTTTCAGCTCCCGTGTCTGAACTGTGTCCTGTATATCTCCTGCTTTACGGTATTAGTTCCCGTGTCTGAACTAAGTCCTTTCTGTGTTCTTTAGTCTGTCCTGTCTGAACACGCTCCTTGCCTGTTCGTTCCGCCTCTCTGGGGGCAGTATTCCCAGACCCGCTCCTGTATCCCGCTGCAGTGTCGGTCTCCTCCGTACACTCAGTTCCAGTCTGAACTCTCTCCTATCCTTTACCTGTTTTGCCTCTATGTCCTTTCCCTTCCTGTCTGTTCAGTCTTCTGCACTCTAGTTGTGCTTGCCTGTACCCCTCTGCCTGTATTGTTCCTGAATCCCGGTGTGTACTGGGTCCTATCCCGCCTGTGTTCCTACTTGCTAGTGCCTCCCTGTCTGCACTCTAGCTGTGCTTACCTTTACCCCCCGGCCTGCATACCCGCCTGCCTGCATACCCGCCTGCCTGCATACCCGCCTGCCTGCATACCCGCCTGCCTGCATACCCGCCTGCCTGCCAGTCTACCAGTCAGTTCCTGTATTCCCCTGTGTGGGTCAACAGCCGTGTCCGGGGTCTGTCCTGGAGTAGCACCTGGTCCCTCTGCTCGGTTCCTCCTTGGTGCTCTGGCGTCGTATGCCGTCGTGCGACCCTGGTCGGATCGGGCAGATACTTAGTTACGCCCCTCCAGGCATACACTCTCCGGCACGGTCCAGTGGAATCACTACCAATCACATGCACACGCCGCTTAGCCCGGGCGTGTGCATAACACAGGAGCTTAAAAAGAAGGTTTAAATGCGCCATGGAAGAGAACTGCAGGTCGAAGTAGCATAACAAGACGGTTTAAATTCCCCTTGGAAGAGACATGCAGGTCGCAGTAGCTTAACAAGACGGTTTAAATGCCCCTTGGAAGAGACGTGCAGGTAGCAGTAGCTTAACAAGACGGTTTAAATGCCCCTTGGAAGAGACGTGCAGGTAGCAGTAGCTTAAAAAGAAGGTTTAAATGCCCCTTGGAAGAGACAAGCAGTTCGCAGTAGCTTAACAAGACGGTTTAAATTTGCCTTGGAAGAGACATGCAGGTCACAGTTGCTTAACAAGACGTTTTAAATGCCCCTTGGAAGTGAAGTGCAGGTCGCAGGATCTTAACAAGAGGGTTTAAATGCCCCTTAGAATAGGCTTGCAGGTCGCAGTAGCTTAACAAGACAGTTTAAATGCCCCTTGGAAGAGACGTGCAGATCACAGTAGCTTAACAAGACGGTTTAAATGCCCCTTGGAAGAGAAGTGCAGTTCGCAGGATCTTAACAAGAGGGTTTAAATGCCCCTTAGAATAGGCTTGCAGGTCGCAGTAGCTTAACAAGACGGTTTAAATCCCCCTTGGAAGAGACGTGCAGGTCGCAGTAGCTTAACAAGATGGTTTAAATGCCCCTTGGAAGAGCGGTGGAGGTCGCAGTAGCTTAACACGATGGTTTAAATGCCCCTTGGAAGAGACATGCAGGTCGCAGCAGCTTAAAAAGACGGTTTAAATGCCCCTTGGAAGAGACATGCAGGTCGTAGAGGCTTAACAAAACGATTTAAATGCCCCTTGGAAGAGGCATACAGGTCGCAGTAGCTTAACAAGACGGTTTAAAAGCCCCTTGGAAGAGAAGTGCAAGTCGCAGTAGCTTAAAAGACAGTTTAAATGCCCCTTGGAAAAGTGGTGGAGGTTACAGTAGCTTAACACGATGGTTTAAATGCCCCTTGGAAGAGACGTGCAGATCGCAGTAGCTTAACAAGACGGTTTAAATGCCCCTTGGAAGAGACATGCAGGTCGCAGTAGCTTAACAAGATGGTTTAAATGCCCCTTGGAAGAGACGATCAAGTATCAGGAGCTTAAAAAGAAGGTTTAAATGCGCCTTGGAAGAGAAGTGCAGGTCGCAGTACCATAACAAGACGGTTTAAATGCCCCTTGGAAGAGACGAGCAGGTCGCAGTAGCTTAACAAGACGGTTTAAATGCCCCTTGGAAGAGACGTGCAGGTAGCAGTAGCTTAACAAGACGGTTTAAATCCCCCTTGGAAGAGACATGCAGGTCACAGGATCTTAACAAGAGGGTTTAAATGCCCCTTAGAATAGGCTTGCAGGTCGCAGTAGCTTAACAAGACAGTTTAAATGCCCCTTGGAAGAGACGTGTAGGTCGCAGTAGCTTATCAAGACGGTTTAAATGCCCCGTGGAAAAGTGGTGGAGGTTACAGTAGCTTAACAAGACGGTTTAAATGCCACTTGGAAGAGAAGTGCAAGTTACAGTAGCTTAACAAGACGGTTTAAATGCCCCTTGGAAGAGATGTGCAGGTCGCAGTAGTTTAACAAGACGGTTTAAATGCCCCTTGGAAAAGTGGTGGAGGTTACAGTAGCTTAACAAGATGGTTTAAATGCCCCTTGGAAGAGACGATCAAGTCGCAGGAGCTTAAAAAGAAGGTTTAAATGCGCCATGGAAGAGAACTGCAGGTCGCAGTAGCATAACAAGACGGTTTAAATTCCCCTTTGAAGAGACATGCAGGTCGCAGTAGCTTAACAAGATGGTTTAAATGCCCCTTGGAAGAGACGTGCAGGTAGCAGTAGCTTAACAAGACGGTTTAAATGCCCCTTGGAAGAGACCTGCAGGTAGCAGTAGCTTAAGAAGATGGTTTAAATGCCCCTTGGAAGAGACGTGCAGGTAGCAGTAGCTTAACAAGACGGTTTAAATCCCCCTTAAAAGAAACATGCAGGTCGCAGTAGCTTAAAAAGAAGGTTTAAATGCCCCTTGGAAGAGACGAGCAGGTCGCAGTAGCTTAACAAGACGGTTTAAATTGGCCTTGGAAGAGACATGCAGGTCACCGTTGCTTAACAAGACGGTTTAAATGCCCCTTGGAAGAGAAGAGCAGGTCGCAGTTGCTTAACAAGACGGTTTAAATCCCCCTTGGAAGAGAAGTGCAGGTCGCAGGATCTTAACAAGAGGGTTTAAATGCCCCTTAGAATAGGCTTGCAGGTCGCAGTAGCTTAACAAGACAGTTTAAATGCCCCTTGGAAGACACGTGCAAGTCGCAGTAGCTTAAAAAGACGGTTTAAATTCGCCTTGGAAGAGACGTGCAGGTCGCAGTAGCTTAACAAGACGGTTTAAATGCCCCTTGGAAGAGACGAGCAGGTCGCAGTAGCTTAACAAGATGGTTTATATGCCCCTTGGAAGAGCGGTGGAGGTCGCAGTAGCTTAACACGATGGTTTAAATGCCCCTTGGAAGAGACGTGCAGGTCGTAGAGGCTTAACAAAACGATTTAAATGCCCCTTGGAAGAGGCATGCAGGTCGCATTAGCTTAACAAGACGGTTTAAAAGCCCCTTGGTAGAGAAGTGCAAGTCGCAGTAGCTTAAAAGACGGTTTAAATGCCCCTTGGAAAAGTGGTGGAGGTTACAGTAGCTTAACACGATTTTTTAAATGCCCCTTGGAAGAGACTTGCAGGTCGCAGTAGCTTAACAAGACTTGTTTAAATGCCCCTTGGAAGAGACTTGCAGGTCGCAGTAGCTTAACAAGATGGTTTAAATGCCCCTTGGAAGAGACGATCAAGTATCAGGAGCTTAAAAAGAAGGTTTAAATGCGCCTTGGAAGAGAAGTGCAGGTCGCAGTAGCATAACAAGACGTTTTAAATGCCCCTTGGAAGAGACGAGCAGGTCGCAGTAGCTTAACAAGACGGTTTAAATGCCCCTTGGAAGAGACGTGCAGGTAGCAGTAGCTTAACAAGACGGTTTAAATCCCCCTTGGAAGAGACATGCAGGTCAGAGGATCTTAACAAGAGGGTTTAAATGCCCCTTAGAATAGGCTTGCAGGTCGCAGTAGCTTAACAAGACAGTTTAAATGCCCCTTGGAAGAGACGTGTAGGTCGCAGTAGCTTATCAAGACGGTTTAAATGCCCCGTGGATAAGTGGTGGAGGTTACAGTAGCTTAACAAGACGGTTTAAATGCCACTTGGAAGAGAAGTGCAAGTTACAGTAGCTTAACAAGACGGTTTAAATGCACCTTGGAAGAGATGTGCAGGTCGCAGTAGCTTAGCAAGATGGTTTAAATGCCCCTTGGAAGAGCGGTGGAGGTCGCAGTAGCTTATCACGATGGTTTAAATGCCCCTTGGAAGAGACATGCAGGTCGCAGCAGCTTAAAAAGACGGTTTAAATGACCCTTGGAAGAGACGTGCAGGTCGCAGAGGCTTAACAAGACGGTTTAAATGCCCCTTGGAAGAGACATGCAGGTCGCAGTAGCTTAACAAGACAGTTTAAAAGCCCCTTGGAAGAGACGTGCAAGTCGCAGTAGCTTAACAAGACGGTTTAAATGCCCCTTGGAAAAGTGGTGGAGGTTACAGTAGCTTAACAAGACAGTTTAAATGCCCCTTGGAAGAGACGATCAAGTCGCAGGAGCTTAAAAAGAGGGTTTAAATGCCCCTTAGAATAGGCTTGCAGGTCGCAGTAGCTTAACAATACAGTTTAAATGCCCCGGGGAAGAGACGTGCAGGTCGCAGTAGCTTAATAAGACGGTTTAAATGCTGCTTGGAAGAGACGTGCAGGTCGCAGTAGCTTAACAAGATGGTTTAAATGCCCCTTGGAAGAGCGGTGGAGGTCGCAGTAGCTTAACAAGATGGTTTAAATGCCCCTTGGAAGAGCGGTGGAGGTCGCAGTAGCTTAATAAGACGGTTTAAATGCCCCTTGGAAGAGACGTGCAGGTCGCAGTAGCTTAACAAGATGGTTTAAATGCCCGTTGGAAGAGACGTTCAAGTCACAGTAGCGTAAAAAGACTGTTTAAATGCGCCTTGGAAGAGACGTGAAGGTCGCAGAAGCTTAACAAGACGCTTTAAATGCCCCTTGGAAGAGAGGTGGAGGTCGCAGTAGCTTAACAAGACAATCTAAATGCCCCTTGGAAGAGACTTGCAGGTCGCAGTAGCTTAACAAGAGGGTTTAAATGCCCCTTTCAAGAGACGTGCAGGTCGCAGGAGCTTAACAAGAGGTTTTAAATGCCCCTTGGAAGAGACGTGCAGGTCGCAGTAGCTTAAAAAGACAGTTTAAATGCCCCTTGGAAGAGACGTGCAGGTCGCAGTAGCTTAACAAGACGGATTAAATGCCCCGTGGAAAAGTGGTGGAGGTTACAGTAGCTTAACAAGATGGTTTAAATGCCCCTTGGCAGAGACTTGCAAGTTACAGTAGCTTAACAAGACGGATTAAATGCCCCTTGGAAGAGATGTGCAGGTCGCAGTAGCTTAACAAGATGGTTTAAATGTCCCTTGGAAGAGCGGTGGAGTTCGCAGAAGCTTAACACGATGGTTTAAATGCCCCTTGGAAGAGACATGCAGGTTGCAGCAGCTTAAAAAGACGGTTTAAATGCCACTTGGAAGAGACGTGCAGGTCGCAGTAGCTTAACAAGACGGTTTAAATGCCGCTTGGAAAAGTGGTGGAGGTTACAGAAGCTTAACAAGATGGTTTAAATGCCACTTGGAAGAGACGATCAAGTCGCAGGAGCTTAAAAAGAAGGTTTAAATGCGCCATGGAAGAGAACTGCAGGTCGCAGTAGCATAACAAGACGGTTTAAATTCCCCTTGGAAGAGACATGCAGGTCACAGTAGCTTAATAAGACGGTTTAAATGCCCCTTGGAAGTGACGTGCAGGTAGCAGTAGCTTAACAAGACGGTTTAAATCCCCCTTGGAAGAGACATGCAGGTCGCAGGATCTTAACAAGAGGGTTTAAATGCCCCTTAGAATAGGCTTGCAGGTCGCAGTAGCTTAACAATACAGTTTAAATGCCCCATGGAAGAGAGGTGGAGGTCGCAGTAGCTTAACAAGACAGTTTAAATGCCCCTTGGAAGAGACGTGCAGGTCGCAGTAGCTTAACAAGACAGTTTAAATGCCACTTGGAAGAGACGTGCAGGTCGCAGTAGCTTAAGAAGACGGTTTAAATGCCCCTTGGAAGTGCGGTGGAGGTCGCAGTAGCTTAACAAGATGGTTTAAATGCCCCTTGAAAGAGACATGCTGGTCGCAGCAGCTTAACAAGACGGTTTAAATGCCCCTTGGAAGAGACGTGCAGGTCGCAGTGGCTTAACAAGACGGTTTAAATGCCCCTTGGAAGAGACATGCAGGTCGCAGTAGCTTAACAAGACGGCTATATGCCCCTTGGAAGAGACGTGCAGGTCGCAGTAGCTTAACAAGACTGTTTAAATGCCCCTTGGAAAAGTGGTGGAGGTTTCAGTAGATTACCAAGACGGTTTAAATGCCCCTTGGAAGAGACGTGCAGGTAGCAGTAGCTTAACAAGGCGGTTTAAATTCCCCTTGGAAGAGACATGCAGGTCGCAGTAGCTTAACAAGACGGTTTAAATTCCCCTTGGAAGAGACGTGCAGGTAGCAGTAGCTTAACAAGACGGTTTAAATGCCCCTTGGAAGAGACATGCAGGTCGCAGGATCTTAACAAGAGAGTTTAAATGCACCTTAGAATAGGCTTGCAGGTCGCAGTAGCTTAACAAGACAGTTTTAATGCCCCTTGGAAGAGACGTGCAAGTCGCAGTAGCTTAAAAAGACGGTTTGAATGCGCCTTGGAAGAGACGTGCAGGTCGCAGTAGCTTAACAAGACGGTTTAAATGCACCTTGGAAGAGACGTGCTGATCACAGTAGCTTAACAAGACGGTTTAAATCCCCCTTGGAAGAGACGTGCAGGTCGCAGTAGCTTAACAAGATGGTTTAAATGCCCCTTGGAAGAGCGGTGAAGGTCGCAGTAGCTTAACACGATGGTTTAAATGCCCCTTGGAAGAGACATGCAGGTCGCAGCAGCTTAAAAAGACGGTTTAAATGCCCCTTGGAAGAGACGTGCAGGTCGCAAAGGCTTAACAAAACGATTTAAATGCCCCTTGGAAGAGGCATGCAGGTCGCAGTAGCTTAACAAGAATGTTTAAAAGCCCCTTGGAAGAGAAGTGCAAGTCGCAGTAGCTTAAAAGACGGTTTAAATGCCCCTTGGAAAAGTGGTGGAGGTTACAGTAGCTTAACAAGATGGTTTAAATGCCCCTTGGAAGAGACGTGCAGGTCGCAGTAGCTTAACAAGACAGTTTAAATGCCCCTTGGAAGAGACATGCAGGTCGCAGCAGCTTAAAAAGACGGTTTAAATGCCCCTTTGAAGAGACGTGCATGTCGTAGAGGCTTAACAAGACAGTTTAAATGCCACTTGGAAGAAACATGCAGGTCGAAGCAGCTTAACAAGACTGTTTAAATGCCCCTAGGAAAAGACGTGCAGGTCGCAGAGGCTTAACAAGACGGTTTAAATGCCCTTTGGAAGAGACATGCAGGTCGCAGTAGCTTAACAAGATGGTTTAAATGCCCCTTGGAAGAGACGTGCAGGTCGCAGTAGCTTAACAAGACAGATTAAATGCCCCATGGAAAAGTGGTGGAGGTGACAGTAGCTTAACAAGACGGATTAAATGCCCCTTGGAAGAGATGTGCAGGTCGCAGTAGCTTAACAAGATGGTTTAAGTGCTCCTTGGAAGAGCGGTGGAGGTCGCAGAAGCTTAACACGATGGTTTAAATACCCCTTGGAAGAGACATGCAGGTTGCAGCAGCTTAAAAAGACGGTTTAAATGCCACTTGGAAGAGACGTGCAGGTCGCAGTAGCTTAACAAGACGGTTTAAATGCCCCGTGGAAAAGTGGTGGAGGTTACAGTAGCTTAACAAGATGGTTTAAATGCCCCTTGGCAGAGACTTGCAAATTACAGTAGCTTAACAAGACGGATTAAATGCCCCTTGGAAGAGACGTGCAAGTCGCAATAGCTTAACAAGATGGTTTAAATGCCCCTTGGAAAAGTGGTGGAGGTTACAGTAGCTTAACAAGATGGTTTAAATGCCCCTTGGAAGAGACGATCAAGTCGCAGGAGCTTAAAAAGAAGGTTTAAATGCGCCATGGAAGAGAACTTCAGGTCGCAGTAGCATAACAAGACGGTTTAAATTCCCCTTGGAAGAGACATGCAGGTCGCAGTAGCTTAACAAGACGGTTTAAATGCCCCTTGGAAGAGATGTGCAGGTAGCAGTAGCTTAACAAGACGGTTTAAATGCCCCTTGGAATAGACCTGCAGGTAGCAGTAGCTTAACAAGACGGTTTAAATGCCCCTTGGAAGAGACGTGCAGGTAGCAGTAGCTTAAAAAGAAGGTTTAAATGCCCCTTGGAAGAGACAAGCAGTTCGCAGTAGCTTAACAAGACGGTTTAAATTGGCCTTGGAAGAGACATGCAGGTCACAGTTGCTTAACAAGACGGTTCAAATGCCCCTTGGAAGAGAAGTGCAGGTCGCAGGATCTTAACAAGAGGGTTTAAATGCCCCTTAGAATAGGCTTGCAGGTCGCAGTAGCTTAACAAGACAGTTTAAATGCCCCTTGGAAGAGACGTGCAGATCACAGTAGCTTAACAAGACGGTTTAAATGCCCCTTGGAAGAGAAGTGCAGGTCGCAGGATCTTAACAAGAGGGTTTAAATGCCCCTTAGAATAGGCTTGCAGGTCGCAGTAGCTTAACAAGACGGTTTAAATCCCCCTTGGAAGAGACGTGCAGGTCGCAGTAGCTTAACAAGATGGTTTAAATGCCCCTTGGAAGAGCGGTGGAGGTCGCAGTAGCTTAACACGATGGTTTAAATGCCCCTTGGAAGAGACATGCAGGTCGCCGCAGCTTAAAAAGACGGTTTAAATGCCCCTTGGAAGAGACGTGCAGGTCGTAGAGGCTTAACAAAAAGATTTAAATGCCCCTTGGAAGAGGCATACAGGTCGCAGTAGCTTAACAAGACGGTTTAAAAGCCCCTTGGAAGAGAAGTGCAAGTCGCAGTAGCTTAAAAGACAGTTTAAATGCCCCTTGGAAAAGTGGTGGAGGTTACAGTAGCTTAACACGATGGTTTAAATGCCACTTGGAAGAGACATGCAGGTCGCAGTAGCTTAACAAGATGGTTTAAATGCCCCTTGGAAGAGACGATCAAGTATCAGGAGCTTAAAAAGAAGGTTTAAATGCGCCTTGGAAGAGAAGTGCAGGTCGCAGTAGCATAACAAGACGGTTTAAATGCCCCTTGGAAGAGACGAGCAGGTCGAAGTAGCTTAACAAGACGGTTTAAATGCCCCTTGGAAGAGACGTGCAGGTAGCAGTAGCTTAAGAAGACGGTTTAAATCCCCCTTGGAAGAGACATGCAGGTCACAGGATCTTAACAAGAGGGTTTAAATGCCCCTTAGAATAGGCTAGCAGGTCGCAGTAGCTTAACAAGACAGTTTAAATGCCCCTTGGAAGAGACGTGTAGGTCGCAGTAGCTTATCAAGACGGTTTAAATGCCCCGTGGAAAAGTGGTGGAGGTTACAGTAGCTTAACAAGACGGTTTAAATGCCACTTGGAAGAGAAGTGCAAGTTACAGTAGCTTAACAAGACGGTTTAAATGCCCCTTGGAAGAGATGTGCAGGTCGCAGTTGCTTAACAAGACGGTTTAAATGCCCCTTGGAAAAGTGGTGGAGGTTACAGTAGCTTAACAAGATGGTTTAAATGCCCCTTGGAAGAGACGATCAAGTCGCAGGAGCTTAAAAAGAAGGTTTAAATGCGCCATGGAAGAGAACTGCAGGTCGCAGTAGCATAACAAGACGGTTTAAATTCCCCTTGGAAGAGACATGCAGGTCGCAGTAGCTTAACAAGACGGTTTAAATGCCCCTTGGAAGAGACGTGCAGGTAGCAGTAGCTTAACAAGACGGATTAAATGCCCCTTGGAAGAGACCTGCAGGTAACAGTAGCTTAACAAGATGGTATAAATGCCCCTTCGAAGAGACGTGCAGGTAGCAGTAGCTTAACAAGACGGTTTAAATCCCCCTTGGAAGAAACATGCAGGTCGCAGTAGCTTAAAAAGAAGGTTTAAATGCCCCTTGGAAGAGACGAGCAGGTCGCAGTAGCTTAACAAGACGGTTTAAATTGGCCTTGGAAGAGACATGCAGGTCACCGTTGCTTAACAAGACGGTTTAAATGCCCCTTGGAAGAGAAGAGCAGGTCGCAGTTGCTTAACAAGACGGTTTAAATCCCCCTTGGAAGAGAAGTGCAGGTCACAGGATCTTAACAAGAGGGTTTAAATGCCCCTTAGAATAGGCTTGCAGGTCGCAGTAGCTTAACAAGACAGTTTAAATGCCCCTTGGAAGACACGTGCAAGTCGCAGTAGCTTAAAAAGACGGTTTAAATGCGCCCTGGAAGAGACGTGCAGGTCGCAGTAGCTTAACAAGACGGTTTAAATGCCCCTTGGAAGAGACGAGCAGGTCGCAGTAGCTTAACAAGACAGTTTAAATGGCCCTTGGAAGAGACGTGCAGATCACAGTAGCTTAACAAGACGGTTTAAATCCCCCTTGGAAGAGACGTGCAGGTCGCAGTAGCTTAACAAGATGGTTTAAATGCCCCTTGGAAGAGCGGTGGAGGTCGCAGTAGCTTAACACGAGGGTTTAAATGCCCCTTGGAAGAGACATGCAGGTCGCAGCAGCTTAAAAAGACGGTTTAAATGCCCCTTGGAAGAGACGTGCAGGTCGTAGAGGCTTAACAAAACATTTTAAATGCCCCTTGGAAGAGGCATGCAGGTCGCATTAGCTTAACAAGACGGTTTAAAAGCCCCTTGGAAGAGAAGTGCAAGTCGCAGTAGCTTAAAAGACGGTTTAAATGCCCCTTGGAAAAGTGGTGGAGGTTACAGTAGCTTAACACGATGTTTTAAATGCCCCTTGGAAGAGACGATCAAGTATCAGGAGCTTAAAAAGAAGGTTTAAATGCGCCTTGGAAGAGAAGTGCAGGTCGCAGTAGCATAACAAGACGGTTTAAATGCCCCTTGGAAGAGACGAGCAGGTCGCAGTAGCTTAACAAGACGGTTTAAATGCCCCTTGGAAGAGACGTGCAGGTAGCAGTAGCTTAACAAGACGGTTTAAATCCCCCTTGGAAGAGACATGCAGGTCACAGGATCTTAACAAGAGGGTTTAAATGCCCCTTAGAATAGGCTTGCAGGTCGCAGTAGCTTAACAAGACAGTTTAAATGCCCCTTGGAAGAGACGTGTAGGCCGCAGTAGCTTATCAAGACGGTTTAAATGCCCCGTGGATAAGTGGTGGAGGTTACAGTAGCTTAACAAGACGGTTTAAATGCCACTTGGAAGAGAAGTACAAGTTACAGTAGCTTAACAAGACGGTTTAAATGCCCCTTGGAAGAGATGTGCAGGTCGCAGTAGCTTAGCAAGATGGTTTAAATGCCCCTTGGAAGAGCGGTGGAGGTCGCAGTAGTTTATCACGATGGTTTAAATGCCCCTTGGAAGAGACATGCAGGTCGCAGCAGCTTAAAAAGACGGTTTAAATGACCCTTGGAAGAGACGTGCAGGTCGCAGAGGCTTAACAAGACGGTTTAAATGCCCCTTGGAAGAGACATGCAGGTCGCAGTAGCTTAACAAGACGGTTTAAAAGCCCCTTGGAAGAGACGTGCAAGTCGCAGTAGCTTAACAAGACAGTTTAAATGCCCCTTGGAAAAGTGGTGGAGGTTACAGTAGCTTAACAAGACAGTTTAAATGCCCCTTGGAAGAGACGATCAAGTCGCAGGAGCATAAAAAGAGGGTTTAAATGCCCCTTAGAATAGGCTTGCAGGTCGCAGTAGCTTAACAATACAGTTTAAATGCCCCGTGGAAGAGACGTGCAGGTCGCAGTAGCTTAATAAGACGGTTTAAATGCCGCTTGGAAGAGACGTGCAGGTCGCAGTAGCTTAACAAGATGGTTTAAATGCCCCTTGGAAGAGCGGTGGAGCTCGCAGTAGCTTAGCAAGATGGTTTAAATGTCCCTTGGAAGAGCGGTGGAGGTCGCAGTAGCTTAATAAGACGGTTTAAATGCCCCTTGGAAGAGACGTGCAGGTCGCAGTAGCTTAACAAGATGGTTTAAATGCCCCTTGGAAGAGACGTTCAAGTCACAGTAGCGTAGAAAGACTGTTTTAATGCGCCTTGGAAGAGACGTGCAGGTCGCAGAAGCTTAACAAGACGCTTTAAATGCCCCTTGGAAGAGAGGTGGAGGTCGCAGTAGCTTAACAAGACAATTTAAATGCCCCTTGGAAGAGACGTGCAGGTCACAGTAGCTTAACAAGAGGGTTTAAATGCCCCTTTCAAGAGACGTGCAGGTCGCAGGAGCTTAACAAGAGGTTTTAAATGCCCCTTGGAAGAGACGTGCAGGTCGCAGTAGCTTAACAAGACAGTTTAAATGCTCCTTGGAAGAGCGGTGGAGGTCGCAGTAGCTTAACAAGACAGTTTAAATGCCCCTTGGAAGAAACATGTAGGTCGAAGCAGCTTAACAAGACTGTTTAAATGCCCCTAGGAAAAGACATGCAGGTCGCAGAGACTTAACAAGACGGTTTAAATGCCCCTTGGAAGAGACATGCAGGTCGCAGTAGCTTAACAAGACGGTTTAAATGCCCCTTGGAAGAGACGTGCAGGTCGCAGTAGCTTAACAAGACGGATTAAATGCCCCGTGGAAAAGTGGTGAAGGTTACAGTAGCTTAACAAGATGGTTTAAATGCCCCTTGGCAGAGACTTGCAAGTTACAGTAGCTTAACAAGACGGATTAAATGCCCCTTGGAAGAGATGTGCAGGTCGCAGTAGCTTAACAAGATGGTTTAAATGCCCCTTGGAAGAGCGGTGGATTTCGCAGAAGCTTAACACGATGGTTTAAATGCCCCTTGGAAGAGACATGCAGGTTGCAGCAGCTTAAAAAGACGGTTTAAATGCCACTTGGAAGAGACGTGCAGGTCGCAGTAGCTTAACAAGAGGGTTTAAATGCCGCTTGGAAGAGACATGCAGGTTGCAGAGGCTTAACAAGACGGTTTAAATGCCCCTTGGAAGAGACATGCAGGTCGCAGTAGCTTAACAAAACGGTTTAAATGCCCCTTGGAAAAGTGGTGGAGGTTACAGTAGCTTAAAAAGATGGTTTAAATGCCCCTTGGAAGAGACGATCAAGTCGCAGGAGCTTAAAAAGAGGGTTTAAATGCACCTTGGAAGAGACATGCCGGTCGCAGTAGCTTAACAAGACGGTTTAAAAGCCCCTTGGAAGAGACGTGCAGGTAGCAGTAGCTTAACAAGACGGTTTAAATCCCCCTTGGAAGAGACATGCAGGTCGCAGGATCTTAACAAGAGGGTTTAAATGCCCCTTAGAATAGGCTTGCAGGTCGCAGTAGCTTAACAGTACAGTTTAAATGCCCCGTGGAAGAGACGTGCAGGTCGCAGTAGCTTAATAAGACGGTTTAAATGCCCCTTGGAAGTGACGTGCAGGTAGCAGTAGCTTAACAAGACGGTTTAAATCCCCCTTGGAAGAGACATGCAGGTCGCAGGATCTTAACAAGAGGGTTTAAATGCCCCTTAGAATAGGCTTGCAGGTCGCAGTAGCTTAACAATACAGTTTAAATGCCCCATGGAAGAGAGGTGGAGGTCGCAGTAGCTTAACAAGACAGTTTAAATGCCCCTTGGAAGAGACGTGCAGGACGCAGTAGCTTAACAAGACAGTTTAAATGCCACTTGGAAGAGACGTGCAGGTCGCAGTAGGTTAACAAGACGGTTTAAATGCCCCTTGGAAGAGCGGTGGAGGTCGCAGTAGCTTAACAAGACAGGTTAAATGCCCCTTGACAGAGATGTGCAGGTCGCAGTAGCTTAACAACACGGTTTAAATGCCCCTTGGAAGTGCGGTGGAGGTCGCATTAGCTTAACAAGATGGTTTAAATGCCGCTTGGAAGAGACATGCTGGTCGCAGCAGCTTAACAAGACGGTTTAAATGCCCCTTGGAATAGACGTGCAGGTCGCAGTGGCTTAACAAGACGGTTTAAATGCCCCTTGGAAGAGACATGCAGGTCGCAGTAGCTTAACAAGACGGCTATATGCCCCTTGGAAGAGACGTGCAGGTCGCAGTAGCTTAACAAGACTGTTTAAATGCCCCTTGCAAAAGTGGTGGAGGTTTCAGTAGATTACCAAGACGGTTTAAATGCACCTTGGAAGAGACGTGCAGGTCGCAGTAGCTTAAAAAGACAGTTTTAATGCACCTTGGAAGAGACGTGCAGGTCGCAGTAGCTTAACAAGATGGTTTAAATGCCCCTTGGAAGAGACGTGCAGGTCGCAGTAGCTTAACAAGACGGTTTAAATCCCTCTTGGAAGAGATGTGCAGGTCGCAGTAGCTTAACAAGAGGGTTTAAATGCCCCTTGGAATAGGCTTGCTGGTCGCAGCAGCTTAACAAGATGGTTTAAATGCCCCTTGGAAGAGACGTGCAGGTTGCAGTAGCTTAACAAGACGGTTTAAATGCCCCTTGGAAGAGACGTGCAGGTAGCAGTAGCTTAACAAGGCGGTTTAAATTCCCCTTGGAAGAAACATGCAGGTCGCAGTAGCTTAACAAGACGGTTTAAATTCCCCTTGGAAGAGACGTGCAGGTAGCAGTAGCTTAACAAGACGGTTGAAATGCCCCTTGGAAGAGACATGCAGGTCGCAGGATCTTAACAAGAGAGTTTAAATGCCCCTTAGAATAGGCTTGCAGGTCGCAGTAGCTTAACAAGACAGTTTTAATGCCCCTTGGAAGAGACGTGCAAGTCGCAGTAGCTTAAAAAGACGGTTTAAATGCGCCTTGGAAGAGACATGCAGGTCGCAGTAGCTTAACAAGACGGTTTAAATGCACCTTGGAAGAGACGAGCAGGTCGCAGTAGCTTAACAAGACAGTTTAAATGGCCCTTGGAAGAGACGTGCAGATCACAGTAGCTTAACAAGACGGTTTAAATCCCCCTTGGAAGAGACGTGCAGGTCGCAGTAGCTTAACAAGATGGTTTAAATGCCCCTTGGAAGAGCGGTGGAGGTCGCAGTAGCTTAACACGATGGTTTAAATGCCCCTTGGAAGAGACATGCAGGTCGCAGTAGCTTAACAAGACTTGTTTAAATGCCCCTTGGAAGAGACTTGCAGGTCGCAGTAGCTTAACAAGATGGTTTAAATGCCCCTTGGAAGAGACGATCAAGTATCAGGAGCTTAAAAAGAAGGTTTAAATGCGCCTTGGAAGAGAAGTGCAGGTCGCAGTAGCATAACAAGACGTTTTAAATGCCCCTTGGAAGAGACGAGCAGGTCGCAGTAGCTTAACAAGACGGTTTAAATGCCCCTTGGAAGAGACGTGCAGGTAGCAGTAGCTTAACAAGACGGTTTAAATCCCCCTTGGAAGAGACATGCAGGTCAGAGGATCTTAACAAGAGGGTTTAAATGCCCCTTAGAATAGGCTTGCAGGTCGCAGTAGCTTAACAAGACAGTTTAAATGCCCCTTGGAAGAGACGTGTAGGTCGCAGTAGCTTATCAAGACGGTTTAAATGCCCCGTGGATAAGTGGTGGAGGTTACAGTAGCTTAACAAGACGGTTTAAATGCCACTTGGAAGAGAAGTGCAAGTTACAGTAGCTTAACAAGACGGTTTAAATGCACCTTGGAAGAGATGTGCAGGTCGCAGTAGCTTAGCAAGATGGTTTAAATGCCCCTTGGAAGAGCGGTGGAGGTCGCAGTAGCTTATCACGATGGTTTAAATGCCCCTTGGAAGAGACATGCAGGTCGCAGCAGCTTAAAAAGACGGTTTAAATGACCCTTGGAAGAGACGTGCAGGTCGCAGAGGCTTAACAAGACGGTTTAAATGCCCCTTGGAAGAGACATGCAGGTCGCAGTAGCTTAACAAGACAGTTTAAAAGCCCCTTGGAAGAGACGTGCAAGTCGCAGTAGCTTAACAAGACGGTTTAAATGCCCCTTGGAAAAGTGGTGGAGGTTACAGTAGCTTAACAAGACAGTTTAAATGCCCCTTGGAAGAGACGATCAAGTCGCAGGAGCTTAAAAAGAGGGTTTAAATGCCCCTTAGAATAGGCTTGCAGGTCGCAGTAGCTTAACAATACAGTTTAAATGCCCCGGGGAAGAGACGTGCAGGTCGCAGTAGCTTAATAAGACGGTTTAAATGCTGCTTGGAAGAGACGTGCAGGTCGCAGTAGCTTAACAAGATGGTTTAAATGCCCCTTGGAAGAGCGGTGGAGGTCGCAGTAGCTTAACAAGATGGTTTAAATGCCCCTTGGAAGAGCGGTGGAGGTCGCAGTAGCTTAATAAGACGGTTTAAATGCCCCTTGGAAGAGACGTGCAGGTCGCAGTAGCTTAACAAGATGGTTTAAATGCCCGTTGGAAGAGACGTTCAAGTCACAGTAGCGTAAAAAGACTGTTTAAATGCGCCTTGGAAGAGACGTGAAGGTCGCAGAAGCTTAACAAGACGCTTTAAATGCCCCTTGGAAGAGAGGTGGAGGTCGCAGTAGCTTAACAAGACAATCTAAATGCCCCTTGGAAGAGACTTGCAGGTCGCAGTAGCTTAACAAGAGGGTTTAAATGCCCCTTTCAAGAGACGTGCAGGTCGCAGGAGCTTAACAAGAGGTTTTAAATGCCCCTTGGAAGAGACGTGCAGGTCGCAGTAGCTTAAAAAGACAGTTTAAATGCCCCTTGGAAGAGACGTGCAGGTCGCAGTAGCTTAACAAGACGGATTAAATGCCCCGTGGAAAAGTGGTGGAGGTTACAGTAGCTTAACAAGATGGTTTAAATGCCCCTTGGCAGAGACTTGCAAGTTACAGTAGCTTAACAAGACGGATTAAATGCCCCTTGGAAGAGATGTGCAGGTCGCAGTAGCTTAACAAGATGGTTTAAATGTCCCTTGGAAGAGCGGTGGAGTTCGCAGAAGCTTAACACGATGGTTTAAATGCCCCTTGGAAGAGACATGCAGGTTGCAGCAGCTTAAAAAGACGGTTTAAATGCCACTTGGAAGAGACGTGCAGGTCGCAGTAGCTTAACAAGACGGTTTAAATGCCGCTTGGAAAAGTGGTGGAGGTTACAGAAGCTTAACAAGATGGTTTAAATGCCACTTGGAAGAGACGATCAAGTCGCAGGAGCTTAAAAAGAAGGTTTAAATGCGCCATGGAAGAGAACTGCAGGTCGCAGTAGCATAACAAGACGGTTTAAATTCCCCTTGGAAGAGACATGCAGGTCACAGTAGCTTAATAAGACGGTTTAAATGCCCCTTGGAAGTGACGTGCAGGTAGCAGTAGCTTAACAAGACGGTTTAAATCCCCCTTGGAAGAGACATGCAGGTCGCAGGATCTTAACAAGAGGGTTTAAATGCCCCTTAGAATAGGCTTGCAGGTCGCAGTAGCTTAACAATACAGTTTAAATGCCCCATGGAAGAGAGGTGGAGGTCGCAGTAGCTTAACAAGACAGTTTAAATGCCCCTTGGAAGAGACGTGCAGGTCGCAGTAGCTTAACAAGACAGTTTAAATGCCACTTGGAAGAGACGTGCAGGTCGCAGTAGCTTAAGAAGACGGTTTAAATGCCCCTTGGAAGTGCGGTGGAGGTCGCAGTAGCTTAACAAGATGGTTTAAATGCCCCTTGAAAGAGACATGCTGGTCGCAGCAGCTTAACAAGACGGTTTAAATGCCCCTTGGAAGAGACGTGCAGGTCGCAGTGGCTTAACAAGACGGTTTAAATGCCCCTTGGAAGAGACATGCAGGTCGCAGTAGCTTAACAAGACGGCTATATGCCCCTTGGAAGAGACGTGCAGGTCGCAGTAGCTTAACAAGACTGTTTAAATGCCCCTTGGAAAAGTGGTGGAGGTTTCAGTAGATTACCAAGACGGTTTAAATGCCCCTTGGAAGAGACGTGCAGGTAGCAGTAGCTTAACAAGGCGGTTTAAATTCCCCTTGGAAGAGACATGCAGGTCGCAGTAGCTTAACAAGACGGTTTAAATTCCCCTTGGAAGAGACGTGCAGGTAGCAGTAGCTTAACAAGACGGTTTAAATGCCCCTTGGAAGAGACATGCAGGTCGCAGGATCTTAACAAGAGAGTTTAAATGCACCTTAGAATAGGCTTGCAGGTCGCAGTAGCTTAACAAGACAGTTTTAATGCCCCTTGGAAGAGACGTGCAAGTCGCAGTAGCTTAAAAAGACGGTTTGAATGCGCCTTGGAAGAGACGTGCAGGTCGCAGTAGCTTAACAAGACGGTTTAAATGCACCTTGGAAGAGACGTGCTGATCACAGTAGCTTAACAAGACGGTTTAAATCCCCCTTGGAAGAGACGTGCAGGTCGCAGTAGCTTAACAAGATGGTTTAAATGCCCCTTGGAAGAGCGGTGAAGGTCGCAGTAGCTTAACACGATGGTTTAAATGCCCCTTGGAAGAGACATGCAGGTCGCAGCAGCTTAAAAAGACGGTTTAAATGCCCCTTGGAAGAGACGTGCAGGTCGCAAAGGCTTAACAAAACGATTTAAATGCCCCTTGGAAGAGGCATGCAGGTCGCAGTAGCTTAACAAGAATGTTTAAAAGCCCCTTGGAAGAGAAGTGCAAGTCGCAGTAGCTTAAAAGACGGTTTAAATGCCCCTTGGAAAAGTGGTGGAGGTTACAGTAGCTTAACAAGATGGTTTAAATGCCCCTTGGAAGAGACGTGCAGGTCGCAGTAGCTTAACAAGACAGTTTAAATGCCCCTTGGAAGAGACATGCAGGTCGCAGCAGCTTAAAAAGACGGTTTAAATGCCCCTTTGAAGAGACGTGCATGTCGTAGAGGCTTAACAAGACAGTTTAAATGCCACTTGGAAGAAACATGCAGGTCGAAGCAGCTTAACAAGACTGTTTAAATGCCCCTAGGAAAAGACGTGCAGGTCGCAGAGGCTTAACAAGACGGTTTAAATGCCCTTTGGAAGAGACATGCAGGTCGCAGTAGCTTAACAAGATGGTTTAAATGCCCCTTGGAAGAGACGTGCAGGTCGCAGTAGCTTAACAAGACAGATTACATGCCCCATGGAAAAGTGGTGGAGGTTACAGTAGCTTAACAAGACGGATTAAATGCCCCTTGGAAGAGATGTGCAGGTCGCAGTAGCTTAACAAGATGGTTTAAGTGCTCCTTGGAAGAGCGGTGGAGGTCGCAGAAGCTTAACACGATGGTTTAAATACCCCTTGGAAGAGACATGCAGGTTGCAGCAGCTTAAAAAGACGGTTTAAATGCCACTTGGAAGAGACGTGCAGGTCGCAGTAGCTTAACAAGACGGTTTAAATGCCCCGTGGAAAAGTGGTGGAGGTTACAGTAGCTTAACAAGATGGTTTAAATGCCCCTTGGCAGAGACTTGCAAATTACAGTAGCTTAACAAGACGGATTAAATGCCCCTTGGAAGAGACGTGCAAGTCGCAATAGCTTAACAAGATGGTTTAAATGCCCCTTGGAAAAGTGGTGGAGGTTACAGTAGCTTAACAAGATGGTTTAAATGCCCCTTGGAAGAGACGATCAAGTCGCAGGAGCTTAAAAAGAAGGTTTAAATGCGCCATGGAAGAGAACTTCAGGTCGCAGTAGCATAACAAGACGGTTTAAATTCCCCTTGGAAGAGACATGCAGGTCGCAGTAGCTTAACAAGACGGTTTAAATGCCCCTTGGAAGAGATGTGCAGGTAGCAGTAGCTTAACAAGACGGTTTAAATGCCCCTTGGAATAGACCTGCAGGTAGCAGTAGCTTAACAAGACGGTTTAAATGCCCCTTGGAAGAGACGTGCAGGTAGCAGTAGCTTAAAAAGAAGGTTTAAATGCCCCTTGGAAGAGACAAGCAGTTCGCAGTAGCTTAACAAGACGGTTTAAATTGGCCTTGGAAGAGACATGCAGGTCACAGTTGCTTAACAAGACGGTTCAAATGCCCCTTGGAAGAGAAGTGCAGGTCGCAGGATCTTAACAAGAGGGTTTAAATGCCCCTTAGAATAGGCTTGCAGGTCGCAGTAGCTTAACAAGACAGTTTAAATGCCCCTTGGAAGAGACGTGCAGATCACAGTAGCTTAACAAGACGGTTTAAATGCCCCTTGGAAGAGAAGTGCAGGTCGCAGGATCTTAACAAGAGGGTTTAAATGCCCCTTAGAATAGGCTTGCAGGTCGCAGTAGCTTAACAAGACGGTTTAAATCCCCCTTGGAAGAGACGTGCAGGTCGCAGTAGCTTAACAAGATGGTTTAAATGCCCCTTGGAAGAGCGGTGGAGGTCGCAGTAGCTTAACACGATGGTTTAAATGCCCCTTGGAAGAGACATGCAGGTCGCCGCAGCTTAAAAAGACGGTTTAAATGCCCCTTGGAAGAGACGTGCAGGTCGTAGAGGCTTAACAAAAAGATTTAAATGCCCCTTGGAAGAGGCATACAGGTCGCAGTAGCTTAACAAGACGGTTTAAAAGCCCCTTGGAAGAGAAGTGCAAGTCGCAGTAGCTTAAAAGACAGTTTAAATGCCCCTTGGAAAAGTGGTGGAGGTTACAGTAGCTTAACACGATGGTTTAAATGCCACTTGGAAGAGACATGCAGGTCGCAGTAGCTTAACAAGATGGTTTAAATGCCCCTTGGAAGAGACGATCAAGTATCAGGAGCTTAAAAAGAAGGTTTAAATGCGCCTTGGAAGAGAAGTGCAGGTCGCAGTAGCATAACAAGACGGTTTAAATGCCCCTTGGAAGAGACGAGCAGGTCGAAGTAGCTTAACAAGACGGTTTAAATGCCCCTTGGAAGAGACGTGCAGGTAGCAGTAGCTTAAGAAGACGGTTTAAATCCCCCTTGGAAGAGACATGCAGGTCACAGGATCTTAACAAGAGGGTTTAAATGCCCCTTAGAATAGGCTAGCAGGTCGCAGTAGCTTAACAAGACAGTTTAAATGCCCCTTGGAAGAGACGTGTAGGTCGCAGTAGCTTATCAAGACGGTTTAAATGCCCCGTGGAAAAGTGGTGGAGGTTACAGTAGCTTAACAAGACGGTTTAAATGCCACTTGGAAGAGAAGTGCAAGTTACAGTAGCTTAACAAGACGGTTTAAATGCCCCTTGGAAGAGATGTGCAGGTCGCAGTTGCTTAACAAGACGGTTTAAATGCCCCTTGGAAAAGTGGTGGAGGTTACAGTAGCTTAACAAGATGGTTTAAATGCCCCTTGGAAGAGACGATCAAGTCGCAGGAGCTTAAAAAGAAGGTTTAAATGCGCCATGGAAGAGAACTGCAGGTCGCAGTAGCATAACAAGACGGTTTAAATTCCCCTTGGAAGAGACATGCAGGTCGCAGTAGCTTAACAAGACGGTTTAAATGCCCCTTGGAAGAGACGTGCAGGTAGCAGTAGCTTAACAAGACGGATTAAATGCCCCTTGGAAGAGACCTGCAGGTAACAGTAGCTTAACAAGATGGTATAAATGCCCCTTCGAAGAGACGTGCAGGTAGCAGTAGCTTAACAAGACGGTTTAAATCCCCCTTGGAAGAAACATGCAGGTCGCAGTAGCTTAAAAAGAAGGTTTAAATGCCCCTTGGAAGAGACGAGCAGGTCGCAGTAGCTTAACAAGACGGTTTAAATTGGCCTTGGAAGAGACATGCAGGTCACCGTTGCTTAACAAGACGGTTTAAATGCCCCTTGGAAGAGAAGAGCAGGTCGCAGTTGCTTAACAAGACGGTTTAAATCCCCCTTGGAAGAGAAGTGCAGGTCACAGGATCTTAACAAGAGGGTTTAAATGCCCCTTAGAATAGGCTTGCAGGTCGCAGTAGCTTAACAAGACAGTTTAAATGCCCCTTGGAAGACACGTGCAAGTCGCAGTAGCTTAAAAAGACGGTTTAAATGCGCCCTGGAGGAGACGTGCAGGTCGCAGTAGCTTAACAAGACGGTTTAAATGCCCCTTGGAAGAGACGAGCAGGTCGCAGTAGCTTAACAAGACAGTTTAAATGGCCCTTGGAAGAGACGTGCAGATCACAGTAGCTTAACAAGACGGTTTAAATCCCCCTTGGAAGAGACGTGCAGGTCGCAGTAGCTTAACAAGATGGTTTAAATGCCCCTTGGAAGAGCGGTGGAGGTCGCAGTAGCTTAACACGAGGGTTTAAATGCCCCTTGGAAGAGACATGCAGGTCGCAGCAGCTTAAAAAGACGGTTTAAATGCCCCTTGGAAGAGACGTGCAGGTCGTAGAGGCTTAACAAAACATTTTAAATGCCCCTTGGAAGAGGCATGCAGGTCGCATTAGCTTAACAAGACGGTTTAAAAGCCCCTTGGAAGAGAAGTGCAAGTCGCAGTAGCTTAAAAGACGGTTTAAATGCCCCTTGGAAAAGTGGTGGAGGTTACAGTAGCTTAACACGATGTTTTAAATGCCCCTTGGAAGAGACGATCAAGTATCAGGAGCTTAAAAAGAAGGTTTAAATGCGCCTTGGAAGAGAAGTGCAGGTCGCAGTAGCATAACAAGACGGTTTAAATGCCCCTTGGAAGAGACGAGCAGGTCGCAGTAGCTTAACAAGACGGTTTAAATGCCCCTTGGAAGAGACGTGCAGGTAGCAGTAGCTTAACAAGACGGTTTAAATCCCCCTTGGAAGAGACATGCAGGTCACAGGATCTTAACAAGAGGGTTTAAATGCCCCTTAGAATAGGCTTGCAGGTCGCAGTAGCTTAACAAGACAGTTTAAATGCCCCTTGGAAGAGACGTGTAGGCCGCAGTAGCTTATCAAGACGGTTTAAATGCCCCGTGGATAAGTGGTGGAGGTTACAGTAGCTTAACAAGACGGTTTAAATGCCACTTGGAAGAGAAGTACAAGTTACAGTAGCTTAACAAGACGGTTTAAATGCCCCTTGGAAGAGATGTGCAGGTCGCAGTAGCTTAGCAAGATGGTTTAAATGCCCCTTGGAAGAGCGGTGGAGGTCGCAGTAGTTTATCACGATGGTTTAAATGCCCCTTGGAAGAGACATGCAGGTCGCAGCAGCTTAAAAAGACGGTTTAAATGACCCTTGGAAGAGACGTGCAGGTCGCAGAGGCTTAACAAGACGGTTTAAATGCCCCTTGGAAGAGACATGCAGGTCGCAGTAGCTTAACAAGACGGTTTAAAAGCCCCTTGGAAGAGACGTGCAAGTCGCAGTAGCTTAACAAGACAGTTTAAATGCCCCTTGGAAAAGTGGTGGAGGTTACAGTAGCTTAACAAGACAGTTTAAATGCCCCTTCGAAGAGACGATCAAGTCGCAGGAGCATAAAAAGAGGGTTTAAATGCCCCTTAGAATAGGCTTGCAGGTCGCAGTAGCTTAACAATACAGTTTAAATGCCCCGTGGAAGAGACGTGCAGGTCGCAGTAGCTTAATAAGACGGTTTAAATGCCGCTTGGAAGAGACGTGCAGGTCGCAGTAGCTTAACAAGATGGTTTAAATGCCCCTTGGAAGAGCGGTGGAGCTCGCAGTAGCTTAGCAAGATGGTTTAAATGCCCCTTGGAAGAGCGGTGGAGGTCGCAGTAGCTTAATAAGACGGTTTAAATGCCCCTTGGAAGAGACGTGCAGGTCGCAGTAGCTTAACAAGATGGTTTAAATGCCCCTTGGAAGAGACGTTCAAGTCACAGTAGCGTAGAAAGACTGTTTTAATGCGCCTTGGAAGAGACGTGCAGGTCGCAGAAGCTTAACAAGACGCTTTAAATGCCCCTTGGAAGAGAGGTGGAGGTCGCAGTAGCTTAACAAGACAATTTAAATGCCCCTTGGAAGAGACGTGCAGGTCACAGTAGCTTAACAAGAGGGTTTAAATGCCCCTTTCAAGAGACGTGCAGGTCGCAGGAGCTTAACAAGAGGTTTTAAATGCCCCTTGGAAGAGACGTGCAGGTCGCAGTAGCTTAACAAGACAGTTTAAATGCTCCTTGGAAGAGCGGTGGAGGTCGCAGTAGCTTAACAAGACAGTTTAAATGCCCCTTGGAAGAAACATGTAGGTCGAAGCAGCTTAACAAGACTGTTTAAATGCCCCTAGGAAAAGACATGCAGGTCGCAGAGACTTAACAAGACGGTTTAAATGCCCCTTGGAAGAGACATGCAGGTCGCAGTAGCTTAACAAGACGGTTTAAATGCCCCTTGGAAGAGACGTGCAGGTCGCAGTAGCTTAACAAGACGGATTAAATGCCCCGTGGAAAAGTGGTGAAGGTTACAGTAGCTTAACAAGATGGTTTAAATGCCCCTTGGCAGAGACTTGCAAGTTACAGTAGCTTAACAAGACGGATTAAATGCCCCTTGGAAGAGATGTGCAGGTCGCAGTAGCTTAACAAGATGGTTTAAATGCCCCTTGGAAGAGCGGTGGATTTCGCAGAAGCTTAACACGATGGTTTAAATGCCCGTTGGAAGAGACATGCAGGTTGCAGCAGCTTAAAAAGACGGTTTAAATGCCACTTGGAAGAGACGTGCAGGTCGCAGTAGCTTAACAAGAGGGTTTAAATGCCGCTTGGAAGAGACATGCAGGTTGCAGAGGCTTAACAAGACGGTTTAAATGCCCCTTGGAAGAGACATGCAGGTCGCAGTAGCTTAACAAAACGGTTTAAATGCCCCTTGGAAAAGTGGTGGAGGTTACAGTAGCTTAAAAAGATGGTTTAAATGCCCCTTGGAAGAGACGATCAAGTCGCAGGAGCTTAAAAAGAGGGTTTAAATGCACCTTGGAAGAGACATGCCGGTCGCAGTAGCTTAACAAGACGGTTTAAAAGCCCCTTGGAAGAGACGTGCAGGTAGCAGTAGCTTAACAAGACGGTTTAAATCCCCCTTGGAAGAGACATGCAGGTCGCAGGATCTTAACAAGAGGGTTTAAATGCCCCTTAGAATAGGCTTGCAGGTCGCAGTAGCTTAACAGTACAGTTTAAATGCCCCGTGGAAGAGACGTGCAGGTCGCAGTAGCTTAATAAGACGGTTTAAATGCCCCTTGGAAGTGACGTGCAGGTAGCAGTAGCTTAACAAGACGGTTTAAATCCCCCTTGGAAGAGACATGCAGGTCGCAGGATCTTAACAAGAGGGTTTAAATGCCCCTTAGAATAGGCTTGCAGGTCGCAGTAGCTTAACAATACAGTTTAAATGCCCCATGGAAGAGAGGTGGAGGTCGCAGTAGCTTAACAAGACAGTTTAAATGCCCCTTGGAAGAGACGTGCAGGACGCAGTAGCTTAACAAGACAGTTTAAATGCCACTTGGAAGAGACGTGCAGGTCGCAGTAGGTTAACAAGACGGTTTAAATGCCCCTTGGAAGAGCGGTGGAGGTCGCAGTAGCTTAACAAGACAGGTTAAATGCCCCTTGACAGAGATGTGCAGGTCGCAGTAGCTTAACAACACGGTTTAAATGCCCCTTGGAAGTGCGGTGGAGGTCGCATTAGCTTAACAAGATGGTTTAAATGCCGCTTGGAAGAGACATGCTGGTCGCAGCAGCTTAACAAGACGGTTTAAATGCCCCTTGGAAGAGACGTGCAGGTCGCAGTGGCTTAACAAGACGGTTTAAATGCCCCTTGGAAGAGACATGCAGGTCGCAGTAGCTTAACAAGACGGCTATATGCCCCTTGGAAGAGACGTGCAGGTCGCAGTAGCTTAACAAGACTGTTTAAATGCCCCTTGCAAAAGTGGTGGAGGTTTCAGTAGATTACCAAGACGGTTTAAATGCACCTTGGAAGAGACGTGCAGGTCGCAGTAGCTTAAAAAGACAGTTTTAATGCACCTTGGAAGAGACGTGCAGGTCGCAGTAGCTTAACAAGATGGTTTAAATGCCCCTTGGAAGAGACGTGCAGGTCGCAGTAGCTTAACAAGACGGTTTAAATCCCTCTTGGAAGAGATGTGCAGGTCGCAGTAGCTTAACAAGAGGGTTTAAATGCCCCTTGGAATAGGCTTGCTGGTCGCAGCAGCTTAACAAGATGGTTTAAATGCCCCTTGGAAGAGACGTGCAGGTTGCAGTAGCTTAACAAGACGGTTTAAATGCCCCTTGGAAGAGACGTGCAGGTAGCAGTAGCTTAACAAGGCGGTTTAAATTCCCCTTGGAAGAAACATGCAGGTCGCAGTAGCTTAACAAGACGGTTTAAATTCCCCTTGGAAGAGACGTGCAGGTAGCAGTAGCTTAACAAGACGGTTGAAATGCCCCTTGGAAGAGACATGCAGGTCGCAGGATCTTAACAAGAGAGTTTAAATGCCCCTTAGAATAGGCTTGCAGGTCGCAGTAGCTTAACAAGACAGTTTTAATGCCCCTTGGAAGAGACGTGCAAGTCGCAGTAGCTTAAAAAGACGGTTTAAATGCGCCTTGGAAGAGACATGCAGGTCGCAGTAGCTTAACAAGACGGTTTAAATGCACCTTGGAAGAGACGAGCAGGTCGCAGTAGCTTAACAAGACAGTTTAAATGGCCCTTGGAAGAGACGTGCAGATCACAGTAGCTTAACAAGACGGTTTAAATCCCCCTTGGAAGAGACGTGCAGGTCGCAGTAGCTTAACAAGATGGTTTAAATGCCCCTTGGAAGAGCGGTGGAGGTCGCAGTAGCTTAACACGATGGTTTAAATGCCCCTTGGAAGAGACATGCAGGTCGCAGCAGCTTAAAAAGACTGTTTAAATGCCCCTTGGAAGAGACATGCAGGTCGTAGAGGCTTAACAAAACGTTTTAAATGCCCCTTGGAAGAGGCATGCAGGTCGCATTAGCTTAACAAGACGGTTTAAAAGCCCCTTGGAAGAGAAGTGCAAGTCGCAGTAGCTTAAAAGACGGTTTAAATGCCCCTTGGAAAAGTGGTGGAGGTTACAGTAGCTTAACACGATGGTTTAAATGCCCTTTGGAAGAGACGTGCAGGTCGCAGTAGCTTAACAAGACTTGTTTAAATGCCCCTTGGAAGAGACATGCAGGTCGCAGTAGCTTAACAAGACGGTTTAAATGCCCCTTGGAAGAGACGTGCAGGTAGCAGTAGCTTAACAAGACGGTTTAAATCCCCCTTGGAAGAGACATGCAGGTCAGAGGATCTTAACAAGAGGGTTTAAATGCCCCTTAGAATAGGCTTGCAGGTCACAGTAGCTTAACAAGACAGTTTAAATGCCCCTTGGAAGAGACATGTAGGTCGCAGTAGCTTATCAAGACGGTTTAAATGCCCCGTGGATAAGTGGTGGAGGTTACAGTAGCTTAACAAGACGGTTTAAATGCCACTTGGAAGAGAAGTGCAAGTTACAGTAGCTTAACAAGACGGTTTAAATGCCCCTTGGAAGAGATGTGCAGGTCGCAGTAGCTTAGCAAGATGGTTTAAATGCCCCTTGGAAGAGCGGTGGAGGTCGCAGTAGCTTATCACGATGGTTTAAATGCCCCTTGGAAGAGACATGCAGGTCGCAGCAGCTTAAAAAGACGGTTTAAATGACCCTTGGAAGAGACGTGCAGGTCGCAGTAGCTTAACAAGACGGTTTAAAAGCCCCTTGGAAGAGACGTGCAAGTCGCAGTAGCTTAACAAGACGGTTTAAATGACCCTTGGAAAAGTGGTGGAGGTTACAGTAGCTTAACAAGACAGTTTAAATGCCCCTTGGAAAAGACGATCAAGTCGCAGGAGCTTAAAAAGAGGGTTTAAATGCCCCTTAGAATAGGCTTGCAGGTCGCAGTAGCTTAACAATACAGTTTAAATGCCCCGTGGAAGAGACGTGCAGGTCGCAGTAGCTTAATAAGACGGTTTAAATGCCGCTTGGAAGAGACGTGCAGGTCGCAGTAGCTTACCAAGATGGTTTAAATTCCCCTTGGAAGAGACGTGCAGGTAGCAGTAGCTTAACAAGACGGTTTAAATGCCCCTTGGAAGAGACATCCATGTCGCAGGATCTTAACAAGAGAGTTTAAATGCCCCTTAGAATAGGCTTGCAGGTCGCAGTAGCTTAACAAGACAGTTTTAATGCCCCTTGGAAGAGACGTGCAAGTCGCAGTAGCTTAAAAAGACGGTTTAAATGCGCCTTGGAAGAGACGTGCAGGTCGCAGTAGCTTAACAAGACGGTTTAAATGGACCTTGGAAGAGACGTGCTGATCACAGTAGCTTAACAAGACAGTTTAAATCCCCCTTGGAAGAGACGTGCAGGTCGCAGTAGCTTAACAAGATGGTTTAAATGCCCCTTGGAAGAGCGGTGAAGGTCGCAGTAGCTTAACACGATGGTTTAAATGCCCCTTGGAAGAGACATGCAGGTTGCAGCAGCTTAAAAAGACGGTTTAAATGCCCCTTGAAAGAGACGTGCAGGTCGCAGAGGCTTAACAAAACGATTTAAATGCCCCTTGGAAGAGGCATGCAGGTCGCAGTAGCTTAACAAGAAGGTTTAAAAGCCCCTTGGAAGAGAAGTGCAAGTCGCAGTAGCTTAAAAGACGGTTTAAATGCCCCTTGGAAAAGTGGTGGAGGTTACAGTAACTTAACAAGATGGTTTAAATGCCCCTTGGAAGAGACGTGCAGGTCGCAGTAGTTTAACAAGACGGTTTAAATGCCCCTTGTAAGAGACATTCAGGTCGCAGTAGCTTAACAAGACGTTTTAAATGCCCCTTGGAAAAGTGGTGGAGGTTACAGTAGCTTAACATGATGGTTTAAATGCCCCTTGGAAGAGACGATCAAGTATCAGGAGCTTAAAAAGAAGGTTTAAATGCGCCTTCGAAGAGAAGTGCAGGTCGCAGTAGCATAACAAGACGGTTTAAATCCCTCTTGGAAGAGATGTGCAGGTCGCAGTAGCTTAACAAGAGGGTTGAAATGCCCCTTGGAAGAGACGTGCAGGTCGCAGTAGCTTAACAAGACAGTTTAAATCCCTCTTGGAAGAGATGTGCAGGTCGCAGAAGCTTAACAAGAGGGTTTAAATGCCCCTTGGAAGAGACGTGCAGGTCGCATTAGCTTAACAAGACGGTTTAAATGCCCCTTGGAAGAGACGTGCAGGTAGCAGTAGCTTAACAAGGCGGTTTAAATCCCCCTTGGAAGAGACATGCAAGTCGCAGTAGCTTAAAAAGATGGTTTAAATGCGCCTTGGAAGAGACGTGCAGGTCGCAGTAGCTTAACAAGACTGTTTAAATGCCACTTGGAAGAGACGAGCAGGTCGCAGTAGCTTAACAAGAGGCTTTAAATGGTCCTTGGAAGAGACGTGCAGGTCACAGTAGCTTAACAAGACGGTTTAAATGCCCCTTGGAAGAGCGGTGGAGGTCGCAGTAGCTTATCACGATGGTTTAAATGTCCCGTGGAAGAGACATGCAGGTCGCAGCAGCTTAAAAAGACGGTTTAAATGCCCCTTGGAAGAGACGTGCAGGTCGCAGAGGCTTAACAAGACGGTTTAAATGCCCCTTGGAAGAGGCATGCAGGTCGCAGTAGCTTAACAAGACGGTTTAAAAGCCCCTTGGAAGAGAAGTGCAAGTCGCAGTAGCTTAAAAAACGGTTTAAATGCCCCTTGGAAAAGTGGTGGAGGTTACAGTAGCTTAACAAGATGGTTTAAATGCCCCTTGGAAGAGACGTGCAGGTCGAAGTAGCTTAAAAAGAAGGTTTAAATGCCCCTTTGAAGAGACGAGCAGGTCGCAGTAGCTAAACAAGACGGTTTAAATGCCCCTTGGAAGTGCGGTGGAGATCGCAGTAGCTTAACAAGACGGTTTAAATGCCCCTTGGAAGAGACATGCAGGTCACAGCACCTTAACAAGACGGTTTAAATGCCCCTTGGAAGAGACGTGGAGGTCGCAGTAGCTTAACAAGACGGTTTAAATGCCCTTTGGAAGAGACATGCAGGTCGCAGTAGCTTAACAAAGCGTTTTAAATGCCCCTTGGAAGTGCTGTGGAGGTCGCAGTAGCTTAACAAGATGGTTTAAATGCCCCTTGGAAGTGCGGTGGAGGTCGCAGTAGCTTAACAAGATGGTTTAATTGCCCCTTGGAAGAGACATGCAGGTCGCAGCAGCTTAACAAGACGGTTTAAAAGCCCCTTGGAAGAGACGTGCAGGTCGCAGTGGCTTAACATGAGGGTTTAAATGCCCCTTGGAAGAGACGTGCAGGTCGCAGTAGATTAACAAGACGGTTTAAATGCACCTTGGAAGAGACGTGCAGGTCGCAGTAGCTTAAAAAGACGGTTTAAATGCACCTTGGAAGAGACGTGCAGGTCGCAGTAGCTTAACAAGACAGTTTAAATGCCCCTTGAAAGAGACGTGCAGGTCGCAGTAGCTTAACAAGACGGTTTAAATGCCCCTTGGAAGTGCGGTGGAGATCGCAGTAGATTAACAAGACGGTTTAAATGCCCCTTGGAAGAGACATGCAGGTCACAGCACCTTAAAAAGACGGTTTAAATGAACCTTGGAAGAGACGTGGAGGTCGCAGTAGCTTAACAAGACGGTTTAAATGCCCCTTGGAAGAGACATGCAGGTCGCAGTAGCTTAACAAAGCATTTTAAATGCCCCTTGGAAGTGCTGTGGAGGTCGCAGTAGCTTAACAAGACGGTTTAAATGCCCCTTGGAAAAGTGGTGGAGGTTACAGTAGCTTAAGAAGACGGTTTAAATGCCCCATGGAAGAGACGTGCAAGTCGCAGTAGCTTAACAAGACGGTTTAAATGCCCCTTGGAAGAGACGTGCAGGTAGCAGTAGCTTGACAAGACGGTTTACATCCCCCTTGGAAGAGACATGCAAGTCGCAGTGTCTTAACAAGAGGGTTTAAATGCCCCTTAGAATAGGCTTGCAGGTCGCAGTAGCTTAACAATACAGTTTAAATGCCCCGTGGAAGAGACGTGCAGGTCGCAGTAGATTAATAAGACCGTTTAAATGCCCCTTGGAAGAGCGGTGGAGGTCGCAGTAGCTTAACAAGATGGTTTAAATGCCCCTTGGAAGTGCGGTGGAGGTCGCAGTAGCTTAACAAGATGGTTTAATTGCCCCTTGGAAGAGACATGCAGGTCGCAGCAGCTTAACAAGACGGTTTAAATGCCCCTTGGAAGAGACGTGCAGGTCGCAGTAGCTTACTAAGACGTTTTAAATGCCCCTTGGAAAAGTGGTGGAGGTTACAGTAGCTTAACAAGATGGTTCAAATGCCCCTTGGAAGAGACGACCAAGTATCAGGAGCTTAAAAAGAAGGCTTAAATGCGCCTTGGAAGAGAAGTGCAGGTCGCAGTAGCATAACAAGACGGTTTAAATGCCCCTTGGAAGAGACGAGCAGGTCGCAGTAGCTTAACAAGCCGGTTTAAATGCCTGTTGGAAGAGACATGCAGGTCGCAGTAGCTTAACAAGACGGCTAAATGCCCCTTGGAAGAGACGTGCAGGTCGCAGTAGCTTAACAAGACGGTTTAAATGCCCCATGGAAAGGTGGTGGAGGTTACAGTAGATTAACAAGACGGTTAAATGCACCTTGGAAGAGACGTGCAGGTCGCAGTAGCTTAAAAAGACGGTTTAAATGCACCTTGGAAGAGACGTGCAGGTCACAGTAGCTTAACAAGAGGGTTTAAATGCCCCTTGGAATAGGTTTGCTGGTCGCAGTAGCTTACCAAGACGGTTTAAATGCCCCTTGGAAGAGACGTGCAGGTCGCAGTAGCTTAACAAGACGGTTTAAATGCCCCTTGGAAAAGTGGTGGAGGTTACAGTAGCTTAACAAGACGGTTTAGATGCCCCTTGGAAGAGACGAGTATGTCACAGTAGCTTAACAAGATGGTTTAAATGCACCTTGGAAGAGACATGCAGGTCGTAGTAGCTTAACAAGATGGTTTAAATCCCCCTTGGAAGAGACGTGCAGGTCCCAGTAGCTTAACAAGAGTGTTTAAATGCCCCTTGGAATAGGCTTGCAGGTCGCAGTAGCTTTACAAGACGGTTTAAATGCCCCTAGGAAGAGCGGTGGAGGTCGCAGTGGCTTAACAAGACAGTTTAAATGCCCCTTGGAAGAGACGTGCAGTTCGCAGTAGCTTAACAAGACAGTTTAAATGCCCTTTGGAAGAGACGTGCAGGTCGCAGTAGCTTAATAAGACGGTTTAAATGCCCCTTCAAAGAGATGTGCAGGTCGCAGTAGCTTAATAAGATGGTTTAAATGCCCCTTGGAAGAGAGACGGAGGTCGCAGTAGCTTCACAAGACAGTTTAAATGCCCCTTGGAAGAGACGTGCAGGTCGCAGTAGCTTAACAAGAGGGTTTAAATGCCCCTTTCAAAAGACGTGCAGGTCGCAGAAGCTTAACAAGAGGGTTTAAATGCCCCTTGGAAGAGACGTGCAGGTCGCATTAGCTTAACAAGATGGTTTAAATGCCCCTTGGAAGAGCGGTGGAGGTCGCAGTAGCTTAACAAGACTGTTTAAATGCCCCTTGGAAGAGACATGCAGGTCGCAGTAGCTTATCAAGACTGTTTAAATGCCCCTCTGAAGAGACGTGCAGGTCGCAGTAGCTTAACAAGACTGTTGAGATGCCCCTTGGAAAAGTGGTGGAGGTTACATTAACTTAACAAGACGGTTTAAATGCCCCTTGGAAGAGACGTTCAAGTCACAGTAGCTTAAAAAGACGGTTTAAATGCGCCTTGGAAGAAATGTGCAGGTCGCAGTAGCTTAATAAGACAGTTTAAATGCCCCTTGGAAGAGAGGTGGAGGTCGCAGTAGCTTAACAAGACAGTTTAAATGCCCCTTGGAAGAGACGTGCAGGTCGCAGTAGCTTAACAAGAGGGTTTAAATGCCCCTTTAAAGAGACGAGCAGGTCGCAGGAGCTTAATAAGATGGTTTAAATACCCCTTGGAAGAGACGTTCAAGTCACAGTAGCGTAAAAAGACTGTTTAAATGCGCCTTGGAAGAGACGTGCAGGTCGCAGAAGTTTAACAAGATGGTTTAAATGCCCCTTGGAAGAGCGGTGGAGGTCGCAGAAGCTTAACACGATGGTTTAAATGCCCCTTGGAAGAGACATGCATTTTGCAGCAGCTTAAAAAGACGGTTTAAATGACACTTGGAAGAGACGTGCAGGTCGCCGAGGCTTAACAAGACGGTTTAAATGCCCCTTCAAAGAGACATACAGGTCGCAGTAGCTTAACAAGACGGTTTAAAAGCCCCTTGGAAGAGACGTGCAGGTCGCAGTAGCTTAACAAGAGGGCTTAAATGCCCCTTTCAAGAGACGTGCAGGTCGCAGGAACTTAACAAGAGGTTATAAATGCACCTTGGAAGAGACGTGCAGGTCGCAGTAGCTTAACAAGACAGTTTAAATGCTCCTTGGAAGAGCGGTGAAGGTCGCAGTAGCTTAACAAGACAGTTTAAATGCCACTTGGAAGAAACATGCAGGTCGAAGCAGCTTAATAAGACTGTTTAAATTCCCCTAGGAAAAGACGTGCAGGTCGCAGAGGCTTAACAAGATGGTTTAAATGCCCCTTGGAAGAGACATGCAGGTCGCAGTAGCTTAACAAGACGGTTTAAATGCCCCTTGGAAGAGACGTGCAGGTCGCAGTAGCTTAACAAGACGGTTTAAATGCCCCGTGGAAAAGTGGTGGAGGTTACAGTAGCTTAACAAGATGGTTTAAATGCCCCTTGGCAGAGACTTGCAAGTTACAGTAGCTTAACAAGTCGGATTAAATGCCCCTTGGAAGAGATGTGCAGGTCGCAGTAGCTTAACAAGATGGTTTAAATGCCCATTGGAAGAGCGGTGGAGGCCGCAGAAGCTTAACATGATGGTTTAAATGCCCCTTGGAAGAGACATGCAGGTTGCAGCAGCTTAAAAAGACGGTTTAAATGCAACTTGGAAGAGACGTGCAGGTCGCCGAGGCTTAACAAGACGGTTTAAATGCCCCTTGGAAAAGTGGTGGAGGTTACAGTAGCTTAACAAGATGGTTTAAATGCCCCTTGGAAGAGACGATCAAGTCGCGGGAGCTTAAAAAGAAGGTTTAAATGCGCCATGGAAGAGAACTGCAGGTCGCAGTAGCATAACAAGATGGTTTAAATGCCCCTTGGAAGAGCGGTGGAGGTCGCAGTAGCTTAACAAGACGGTTTAAATGCCCCTTGGAAGAGACATGCAGGTCGCAGTAGCTTAACAAGACTGTTTAAATGCCCCTTGGAAGAGACGTGCAGGTAGCAGTAGCTTAACAAGACTGTTGAGATGCCCCTTGGAAAAGTGGTGGAGGTTACAGTAGCTTAACAAGACGGTTTAATTGCCCCTTGGAAGAGAAGTTCAAGTCACAGTAGCTTAAAAAGACGATTTAAATGCGCCTTGGAAGAGATGTGCAGGTCGCAGTAGCTTAATAAGACGGTTTAAATGCCCCTTGGAAGAGAGGTGGAGGTCGCAGTAGCTTGATGAGACAGTTTAAATGCCCCTTGGAAGAGACGTGCAGGTCACAGTATTTCAACAAGAAGGTATAAATGCCCCTTTCAAGAGACGTGCATGTCGCAGGAGTTTAACAAGAGGGTTTAAATGACCCTTGGAAGAGACTTGGAGGTCGCAGTAGCTTAACAAGACGGTTTAAAAGCCCCTTGGAAGAGACGTGCAGGTCGCAGTAGCTTAACAAGAGGGTTTAAATGCCCCTTTCAAGAGACGTGCAGGTCGCAGGAACTTAACAAGAGGTTATAAATGCCCCTTGGAAGAGACGTGCAGGCCGCAGTAGCTTAACAAGACAGTTTAAATGCTCCTTTGAAGAGCGGTGAAGGTCGCAGTAGCTTATCAAGACAGTTTAAATGCCACTTGGAAGAAACATGCAGGTCGAAGCAGCTTAATAAGACTGTTTAAATGCCCCTAGGAAAAGACGTGCAGGTCGCAGAGGCTTAACAAGACGGTTTAAATGCCCCTTGGAAGAGACATGCAGGTCGCAGTAGCTTAACAAGACGGTTTAAATGCCCATTGGAAGAGACATGCAGGTCGCAGTAGCTTAACAAGACGGTTTAAATGCCCCGTGGAAAAGTGGTGGAGGTTACAGTAGCTTAACAAGATGGTTTAAATGCACCTTGGCAGAGACTTGCAAGTTACAGTAGCTTAACAAGACGGATTAAATGCCCCTTGGAAGAGATGTGCAGGTCGCAGTAGCTTGACAAGATGGTTTAAATGCCCCTTGGAAGAGCGGTGGAGGTCGCAGAAGCTTAACACGATGGTTTAAATGCCCCTTGGAAGAGACATGCAGGTTGCAGCAGCTTAAAAAGACGATTTAAATGGCCCTTGGAAGAGACGTGCAGTTCGCAGTAGCTTACCAAGACGGTTTAAATGGCCCTTGGAAGAGACGTGCAGGTCGCAGTAGCTTAACAAGACGGTTTAAATGCCCCTTGGAAGAGCAGTGGAGGTCGCAGTAGCTTAACAAGACGGTTTAAATGCCCCTTGGAATAGACATGCAGGTCACAGTAGCTTAACAAGACGGTTTAAATGCCCCTTGGAGGAGACGTGCAGGTCACAGTAGCTTATCAAGATAGTTTAAATGCCCCTTGAAAGAGCGGTGGATGTCGCAGTAGCTTAACAAGACAGTTTAAATGCCCCTTGGAAGAGACGTGCAGGTCGCAGTAGCTTAACAAGACGGTTTAAATGTCCCTTGGTAGAGACATGCAGGTCGCAGTAGCTTAACAAGACGGTTTAAATGCCCCAAGGAGGAGACGTGCAGGTCGCAGTAGCTTAACAAGACGGTTTAAATGTCCCTTGGAAGAGACGTGCAAGTCGCAGTAGCTTAAAAAGTCGGTTTAAATGCGCCTTGTAAGAGACGTGCAGGTCGCAGTAGCTTAACAAGACGATTTAAATGCCCCTTGGAAGAGACGAGCAGGTCTCAGTAGCTTAACAAGATGGTTTAAATGCCCCTTGGAAGAGACATGCAGGTCACAGTAGCTTAACAAGACAGTTTAAATGCCCCTTGGAAGAGCGGTGAAGGTCTCAGTAGCTTAACAAGACAGTTTAAATGCCCCTTGGAAGACACATTCACGTAGCAGCAGCTTAACAAGACTGTTTAAATGCCCCTTGGAAGAGACGTGCATGTCGCAGTAGCTTAAGAAGACGGTTTAAATGCCCCTTGGAAGAGACGTGCAGGTCGCAGTAGCTTGACAAGACGGTTTAAATGCCCCTTGGAAATGTGGTGGAGGCTACAGTAGCTTAACAAGACGGTTTAAATGCCCCTTGGAAGAGACATGCAGGTCGCAGTAGCTTAACAAGAAGGTTTAAATGCCCCTTGGAAGAGACGTGCAGGTCGCAGTAGCTTGACAAGACGGTTTAAATGCCCCTTGGAAGAGACGTGCAGGTCACAGTAGCTTAACAAGACAGTTTAAATGCCCCTTGGAAGAGACGTACAGGTCGCAGTAGCTTGACAAGACGGTTTAAATGCCCCTTGGAAATGTGGTGGAGGCTACAGTAGCTTAACAAGACGGTTTAAATGCAACTTGGAAGAGACGTGCAGGTCACAGTAGCTTAACAAGGCAGTTTAAATGCCCCTTGGAAGAGACGTGCAGGTCAAAGTAGCTTAACAAGATGGTTTAAATGCCCCTTGGAAGAGCGGTGGAGGTTGCATTAGCTTAACAGGATGGTTTAAATGCCCATTGGAAGAGAGGTGCAGGTCGCAGTAGCTTAATAAGACGGTTTAAATGCCCCTTGGAAGAGACGTGCAGGTCACAGTAGCTTAACAAGACGGTTTAAATGCCACTTGGAAGAGACGTGCAGGTCGCAGTAGCTTAACAAGATGGTTTAAATGCCCCTTGGAAGAGCGGTGGAGGTCGCATTAGCTTAACAGGACGTTTTAAATGCCCATTGGAAGAGAGGTGCAGGTCGCAGTAGCTTAATAAGACGGTTTAAATGCCCCTTGGAAGAGACATGCAGGTCGCAGTAGCTTAAAAAGACGGTTTAACTGCCCTTTGGAAGAGACATGCAGGTCGCAGCAGCTTAACAAGACTGTTTAAATGCCCCTTGGAAGAGACATGCAGGTCGCAGTAGCTTAACAAGACGGTTTAAATGCACCTTGGTAGAGACATGCAGGTCGCAGTAGTTTAACAAGACGGTTTAAATGCCCCATTGAAGAGACGTGCAGGTCGCAGTATCTTAACAAGATGGTCTAAATGCCCCTTGCAAGAGCGGTGGAAGTCGCATTAGCTTAACAAGACGGTTTAAATGCCATTTGGAAGAGACGTGCAGGTCGCAGTAGCTTAACAAGATGGTTTAAATGCCCCTTGCAAGAGCGGTGGAGGTCGCATTAGCTTAAAAAGACAGTTTAAATGCCCTTTGGAAGAGACGTGCAGGTCGCAGTAGCTTAACAAGACGGTTTAAATGCACCTTGGTAGAGACATGCAGGTCGCAGTAGCTTAACAAGACGGTTTAAATGTCCCGTTGAAGAGACGTGCAGGTCGCAGTAGCTTAACAATACGGTTTAAATGCCCCTTGGAAAAGTGGTGGAGGTCTAAATAGCTTAACAAGACGGTTTAAATGCCCCTTGGAAGAGACGTGCAGGTCGCAGTAGCTTAACAAGACGGTTTAAATGCCCCTTGGAAGAGACATGCAGGTCGCAGTAGCTTAAAAATACGGTTTAAATGCCCCTTGGAAGAGCGGTGGAGGTCTCAGTAGATTAGCAAGTCAGTTTAAATGCCCCTTGGAAGAGACGTGCAGGTCACAGTAGCTTAACAAGACAGTTTAAATGCCCCTTGGAAGAGACGTGCATGTCACAGAAGCTTAACAAGATGGTTTTAATGCCCCTTGGAAGAGACGTGCAGTTCGCAGTAGCTTAACAATACGGATTAAATGTCCCTTGGAAGAGCAGTGGAGGTTGCATTAGCTTAACAAGACGGTTTAAATGCCCCTTGGTAGAGAAGTGCAGGTCACAGTAGCTTAACAAGTCGGATAAAATGCCCTTTGGAAGAGCGGTGGAGGTCGCAGTAGCTTAACAAGACGGTTTTAATGCCGCTTGGAAGAGACGTGCTGGTCGCAGTAGCTTAACAATACGGTTTAAATGCCCCTTGGAAGAGACGTGCATGTCGCAGTAGATTAACAAGACGGTTTAATTGCCCCTTGGTAGAGAAATGCAGGTCACAGTAGCTTAATAAGACAGTTTAAATGCAGCTTGGAAGAGACGTGCAGGTCGCAGTAGCTTAACAAGACAATTTAAATGCCCCTTGGAAGAAACGTCCAGGTGGCAGTAGCTTAACAAGACTGTTTAAATGCCCCTTGGAAGAGACGTACAGGTCGCAGTAGCTTAACAAGATGGTTTAAATGCTCCTTGGAAGAGCGGTGGAGGTCGTAGTAGCTTAACAAAACGGATTAAATGCCCCTTGGAAGAGACGTGCAGGTCGCAGCAGCTTACCAAGACTGTTTAAATGCCCGTTGGAAGAGACGTTCAGGTCGCAGTAGCTTAACAAGACGGTTTAAATGCCCCTTGGAAGAGCGGTGGAGGTCGCAGTAGGTTAACAAAACGTTTTAAATGCCCCTTGGAATAGACGTGCAGGTCGCAGTAGCTTAACAAGACGGTTTAAATGCCCCTTGGAAGAGACATGCAGGTCGCAGTAGCTTAACAAGATGGTTTAAATGTCCCTTGGAATAGCGTTGGAGGTCGCAAAAGCTTAACAAGACAGTTTAAATGCCCCTTGGAAGAGACGTGCAGGTCACAGGAGCTTAATAAGATGGTTTAAATGTCCCTTGGAAGAGACGTGCAGGTCGCAGTAGCTTAACAATACAGTTTAAATGCCCCTTGGAAGAGACGTGCGGGTTGCAGCAGCTTAAAAAGACGGTTTAAATGCCCCTTGGAAGAGAAGTGCAGGTCGCCGTAGCTTAACAAGACAATTTAAATGCCCTTTGGAAGAGACATGCAGGTCGCAGTAGCTTAACAAGACGGTTTAAATGCCCCTTGGAAGAGCGGTGTAGGTCGCAGTAGCTTAACAAGACAGTTTAAATGCCCCTTGGAAGAGACGTGCAGTTTGCAGTAGCTTAACAAGACGGTTTAAATGCCCCTTGGAAGAGCGGTGTAGGTCGTAGTAGCTTAACAAGATGGTTTAAATGCCGCTTGGTAGAGACATGCAGGTCGCAGTAGTTTAACAAGTTGGTTTAAATGCCCCTTGGTAGAGACATGCAGGTCGCAGTAGCTTAACAAGACGGTTTAAATGCCCCTTGGAAGAGCGGTGTAGGTCGCAGTAGCTTAACAAGACAGTTTAAATGCCCCTTGGAGGAGACGTGCAGTTCGCATTAGCTAAACAAGACTGTTTAAATGCCGCTTGGAAGAGACGTGCAGGTCGTAGTAGCTTAACAAGATGGTTTAAATGCCCCTTGGTAGAGACATGCAGGTCGCAGTAGCTTAACAAGACGGTTCAAATGCCCCATTGAAGAGACGTGCAGGTCGCAGTAGCTTAACAAGACGGTTTAAATGCCCCTTGGAAAAGTGGTGGAGGTTACAGTAGCTTAACAAGAAGGTTTAAATGCCCCTTGGAAGAGACGTGCAAGTCGCAGTAGCTTAACAAGACGATTTAAATGGCCCTTGGAAGAGACGTGCAGTTCGCAGTAGCTTACCAAGATGGTTTAAATGGCCCTTGGAAGAGACGTGCAGGTCGCAGTAGCTTAATAAGACGGTTTAAATGCCCCTTGGAAGAGCGGTGGAGGTCGCAGTAGCTTAACAAGACGGTTTAAATGCCCCTTGGAATAGACATGCAGGTCACAGTAGCTTAACAAGACGGTTTAAATGCCCCTTGGAAGAGACGTGCAGGTCGCAGTATCTTAACAAGATGGTTTAAATGCCCCTTGCAAGAGACATGCAGGTCGCAGTAGCTTAGCAAGAAGGTTTAAATGCCCCTTGGAAGAGACGTGCAGGTCGCAGTACCTTGACAAGACGGTTTAAATGCCCCTTGGAAATGTGATGGAGGCTACAGTAGCTTAACAAGACGGTTTAAATGCCCCTTGGAAGAGACGTGCAGGTCACAATAGCTTAACAAGACAGTTTAAATGCCCCTTGGAAGAGACGTGTAGGTCGCAGTAGCTTAATAAGATGGTTTAAATGCCCCTTTCAAGAGACGTGCAGGTCACAGTAGCTTAACAAGACGGTTTAAATGCCACTTGGAAGAGACGTGCAGGTCGCAGTAGCTTAACAAGATGGTTTAAATGCCCATTGGAAGAGCAGTGGAGGTCGCATTAGCTTAACAGGACGGTTTAAATGCCCATTGGAAGAGAGGTGCAGGTCGCAGTAGCTTAATAAGACGGGTTAAATGCCCCTTGGAAGAGACATGCAGGTAGCAGTAGCTTAAAAAGACGGTTTAAATGCCCTTTGGAAGAGACATGCAGGTCGCAGCAGCTTAACAAGACTGTTTAAATGCCCCTTGGAAGAGACATGCAGGTCACAGTAGCTTAACAAGACAGTTTAAATGCCCCTTGGAAGAGACGTGCAGGTCAAAGTAGCTTAACAAGACGGTTTAAATGCCCATTGCAAGAGACGAGCAGTTCACAGTAGTTTAACAAGACGGTTAAAATGCCACTTGGAAGAGACGTGCAGGTCACAGTAGCTTAACAAGACGGTTTAAATGCCCTTTGGAAGAGACATGCAGGTCGCAGCAGCTTAACAAGACTGTTTAAATGCCCCTTGGAAGAGACATGCAGGTCACAGTAGCTTAACAAGACAGTTTAAATGCCCCTTGGAAGAGACGTGCAGGTCAAAGTAGCTTAATAAGACGGTTTAAATGCCCCTTGCAAGAGACGTGCAGTTCACAGTAGCTTAACAAGACGGTTTAAATGCCCCTTGGAAGAGACGTGCAGGTCACAGTAGCTTAACAAGACAGTTTAAATGCCCCTTGGAAGAGACCTGGAGGTCAAAGTAGCTTAACAAGGCGGTTTAAATGCCCCTTGCAAGAGACGTGCAGTTCACAGTAGCTTAACAAGACGGTTTAAATGCCACTTGGAAGAGACGTGCAGGTCGCAGAAGCTTAACAAGATGGTTTAAATGCCCCTTGGAAGAGACGTGCAGGTCGCAGTAGCTTAACAAGATGGTTTAAATGTCCCTTGGTAGAGACATGCAGGTCGCAGCAGCTTAACAAGACGGTTTAAATGCCCCATGGAGGAGACGTGCAGGTCACAGTTTCTTAACAAGACCGTTTAAATGTCCCTTGGAAGAGACGTGCAAGTCGCAGTAGCTTAAAAAGACGGTTTAAATGCGCCTTGGAAGAGACGTGCAGGTCGCAGTAGCTTACCAAGATTATTTAAATGCCCCTTGGAAGAGACGTGCAAGTCGCAGAGGCTTAACAAGACAGTTTAAATCCCCCTTGGAAGAGACGTGCAGTTCGCAGTAGCTTAACAAGAGTGTTTAAATGACCCTTGGAAGAGTCTTGCAGTTAGCAGTAGCTTACTAAGACGGTTTAAATGCCCCTTTGAAGAGACGTGCAGGTCGCAGTAGCTTAACAAGACGGTTTAAATGCCCCTTGGAAGAGACGAGCAGGTCACAGTAGCTTACCAAGATGGTTTAAATGCCCCTTGGAAGAGACGTGTAGGTCGCAGTAGCTTAACAAGAGGGTGTAAATGCCCCTTGGAAGCGGCTTGCAGGTCGTAGAAGCTTACCAAGACGCTTTAATTGCCCCTTGGAAGAGACGTGCTGGTCGCAGTAGCTTAACAAGAAGGTTTAAATGCCCCTTGGAAGAGACGTGCAGGTCGCAGTAGCTTAACAAGACGGTTTAAATGCCCCTTGGAAGAGCGGTGTAGGTCGCAGTAGCTTAACAAGACAGTTTAAATGCCCCTTGGAAGAGACGTGCAGTTCGCATTAGCTAAACAAGAAGGTTTAAATGCCCCTTGGAAGAGACGTGCAAGTCGCAGTAGCTTAACAAGACGATTTAAATGGCCCTTGGAAGAGACGTGCAGTTCGCAGTAGCTTACCAAGACGGTTTAAATGGCCCTTGGAAGAGACGTGCAGGTCGCAGTAGCTTAACAAGACGGTTTAAATGCCCCTTGGTAGAGACATGCAGGTCGCAGTAGCTTAAGAAGACGGTTCAAATGCCCCATTGAAGAGACGTGCAGGTCGCAGTAGCTTAACAAGACGGTTTAAATGCCCCTTGGAAAAGTGCTGGAGGTTACAGTAGCTTAACAAGAAGGTTTAAATGCCCCTTGGAAGAGACGTGCAAGTCGCAGTAGCTTAACAAGACGATTTAAATGGCCCTTGGAAGAGACGTGCAGTTCGCAGTAGCTTACCAAGACGGTTTAAATGGCCCTTGGAAGAGACGTGCAGGTCGCAGTAGCTTAGCAAGACGGTTTAAATGCCCCTTGGAAGAGCAGTGGAGGTCGCAGTAGCTTAACAAGACGGTTTAAATGCCCCTTGGAATAGACATGCAGGTCACAGTAGCTTAACAAGACGGTTTAAATGCCCCTTGGAAGAGACGTGCAGGTCGCAGTAGCTTAACAAGACGGTTTAAATGTCCCTTGGTAGAGACATGCAGGTCGCAGTAGCTTAACAAGACGGTTTAAATGCCCCAAGGAGGAGACGTGCAGGTCGCAGTAGCTTAACAAGACGGTTTAAATGTCCCTTGGAAGAGACGTGCAAGTCGCAGTAGCTTAAAAAGTCGGTTTAAATGCGCCTTGTAAGAGACGTGCAGGTCGCAGTAGCTTAACAAGACGGTTTAAATGCCCCTTGGAAGAGACGAGCAGGTCTCAGTAGCTTAACAAGATGGTTTAAATGCCCCTTGGAAGAGACATGCAGGTCACAGTAGCTTAACAAGACAGTTTAAATGCCCCTTGGAAGAGCGGTGAAGGTCTCAGTAGCTTAACAAGACAGTTTAAATGCCCCTTGGAAGACACATTCAGGTAGCAGCACCTTAACAAGACTGTTTAAATGCCCCTTGGAAGAGACGTGCATGTCGCAGTAGCTTAACAAGACGGTTTAAATGCCCCTTGGAAGAGACGTGCAGGTCGCAGTAGCTTGACAAGACGGTTTAAATGCCCCTTGGAAATGTGGTGGAGGCTACAGTAGCTTAACAAGACGGTTTAAATGCCCCTTGGAAGAGACATGCAGGTCGCAGTAGCTTAACAAGAAGGTTTAAATGCCCCTTGGAAGAGACGTGCAGGTCGCAGTAGCTTGACAAGACGGTTTAAATGCCCCTTGGAAGAGACGTGCAGGTCACAGTAGCTTAACAAGACAGTTTAAATGCCCCTTGGAAGAGACGTGCAGGTCGCAGTAGCTTGACAAGATGGTTTAAATGCCCCTTGGAAATGTGGTGGAGGCTACAGTAGCTTAACAAGGCGGTTTAAATGCAACTTGGAAGAGACGTGCAGGTCACAGTAGCTTAACAAGGCAGTTTAAATGCCCCTTGGAAGAGACGTGCAGGTCAAAGTAGCTTAACAAGATGGTTTAAATGCCCCTTGTAAGAGCGGTGGAGGTCGCATTAGCTTAACAGGATGGTTTAAATGCCCATTGGAAGAGAGGTGCAGGTCGCAGTAGCTTAATAAGACGGTTTAAATGCCCCTTGGAAGAGACGTGCAGGTCACAGTAGCTTAACAAGACGGTTTAAATGCCACTTGGAAGAGACGTGCAGGTCGCAGTAGCTTAACAAGATGGTTTAAATGCCCCTTGGAAGAGCGGTGGAGGTCGCATTAGCTTAACAGGACGGTTTAAATGCCCATTGGAAGAGAGGTGCAGGTCGCAGTAGCTTAATAAGACGGTTTAAATGCCCCTTGGAAGAGACATGCAGGTCGCAGTAGCTTAAAAAGACGGTTTAAATGCCCTTTGAAAGAGACATGCAGGTCGCAGCAGCTTAACAAGACTGTTTAAATGCCCCTTGGAAGAGACATGCAGGTCGCAGTAGCTTAACAAGACGGTTTAAATGCACCTTGGTAGAGACATGCAGGTCGCAGTAGTTTAACAAGACGGTTTAAATGCCCCATTGAAGAGACGTGCAGGTCGCAGTAGCTTAACAATATGGTTTAAATGCCCCTTGGAAAAGTGGTGGAGGTTACAGTAGCTAAACAAGACGGTTTAAATGCCCCTTGGAAGAGACGTGCAAGTCGCAGTAGCTTAACAGGACAATTTAAATGCCCCTTGGAAGAGACGTGCAGGTCGCAGTAGCTTAACAAGACGGTTTAAATGCCCCTTGGAAGAGACGTGCAGGTCGCAGTAGCTTAAAAGGATGGTTTAAATGCCCCTTGGAAGAGCGGTGGAGGTCGCAGAGGCTTAACAAGACAGTGTAAATGCCCCTTGGAAGAGACGTGCAGGTCACAGGAGCTTAATAAGACGGTTTAAATGTCCCTTGGAAGAGACGTGCAGGTCGCAGTTGCTTAACAAGACAGTTTAAATGCCCCTTGGAAGAGACGTGCAGGTCGCAGTAGCTTAACAAGACAGTTTAAATGCCCCTTGTAAGAGACGTGCAGGTCGCAGTAGATTAAAAAGATGGTTTAAATGCCCCTTGGAAGAGAAGTGCAGGTCGCAGTAGCACAACAAGACGGTTTAAATGCCACTTGGAAGAGACGTTCAGGCCGCAGTAGCTTAACAAGACGGTTTAAATGCCCCTTAGAAGAGGCTTGCAGGTCGCAGTAGCTTACCAAGATGGTTTAAATGCCCCTTGGAAAAGACGTGCAGGTCGCAGTATCTTAACAAGATGGTCTAAATGCCCCTTGCAAGAGCGGTGGAAGTCGCATTAGCTTAACAAGACGGTTTAAATGCCATTTGGAAGAGACGTGCAGGTCGCAGTAGCTTAACAAGATGGTTTAAATGCCCCTTGCAAGAGCGGTGGAGGTCGCATTAGCTTAAAAAGACTGTTTAAATGCCCTTTGGAAGAGACGTGCAGGTCGCAGTAGCTTAACAAGACGGTTTAAATGCACCTTGGTAGAGACATGCAGGTCGCAGTAGCTTAACAAGACGGTTTAAATGTCCCGTTGAAGAGACGTGCAGGTCGCAGTAGCTTAACAATACGTTTTAAATGCCCCTTGGAAAAGTGGTGGAGGTCTCAGTAGATTAGTAAGTCAGTTTAAATGCCCCTTGGAAGAGACGTGCAGGTCCCAGTAGCTTAACAAGACAGTTTAAATGCCCCTTGGAAGAGACGTGCATGTCGCAGAAGCTTAACAAGATGGTTTTAATGCCCCTTGGAAGAGACGTGCAGTTCGCAGTAGCTTAACAATACGGATTAAATGTCCCTTGGAAGAGCAGTGGAGGTCGCATTAGCTTAACAAGACGGTTTAAATGCCCCCTGGTAGAGAAGTGCAGGTCACAGTAGCTTAACAAGTCGGTTAAAATGCCCTTTGGAAGAGCGGTGGAGGTCGCAGTAGCTTAACAAGACGGTTTTAATGCCGCTTGGAAGAGACGTGCTGGTCGCAGTAGCTTAACAATACGGTTTAAATGCCCCTTGGAAGAGACGTGCATGTCGCAGTAGATTAACAAGACGGTTTAATTGCCCCTTGGTAGAGAAATGCAGGTCACAGTAGCTTAATAAGACAGTTTAAATGCAGCTTGGAAGAGACGTGCAGGTCGCAGTAGCTTAACAAGACAATTTAAATGCCCCTTGGAAGAAACATCCAGGTGGCAGTAGCTTAACAAGACTGTTTAAATGCCCCTTGGAAGAGACGTACAGGTCGCAGTAGCTTAACAAGATGGTTTAAATGCTCCTTGGAAGAGCGGTGGAGGTCGTAGTAGCTTAACAAAACGGATTAAATGCCCCTTGGAAGAGACGTGCAGGTCGCAGCAGCTTACCAAGACTGTTGAAATGCCCGTTGGAAGAGACGTTCAGGTCGCAGTAGCTTAACAAGACGGTTTAAATGCCCCTTGGAAGAGCGGTGGAGGTCGCAGTAGGTTAACAAAACGTTTTAAATGCCCCTTGGAATAGACGTGCAGGTCGCAGTAGCTTAACAAGACGGTTTAAATGCCCCTTGGAAGAGACATGCAGGTCGCAGTAGCTTAACAAGATGGTTTAAATGTCCCTTGGAAGAGCGTTGGAGGTCGCAAAAGCTTAACAAGACAGTTTAAATGCCCCTTGGAAGAGACGTGCAGGTCACTGGAGCTTAATAAGACGGTTTAAATGTCCCTTGGAAGAGACGTGCAGGTCGCAGTAGCTTAACAATACAGTTTAAATGCCCCTTGGAAGAGACGTGCGGGTTGCAGCAGCTTAAAAAGACGGTTTAAATGCCCCTTGGAAGAGAAGTGCAGGTCGCCGTAGCTTAACAAGACAATTTAAATGCCCTTTGGAAGAGACATGCAGGTCGCAGTAGCTTAACAAGACGGTTTAAATGCCCCTTGGAAGAGCGGTGTAGGTCGCAGTAGCTTAACAAGACAGTTTAAATGCCCCTTGGAAGAGACGTGCAGTTCGCAGTAGCTTAACAAGACGGTTTAAATGCCCCTTGGAAGAGCGGTGTAGGTCGTAGTAGCTTAACAAGATGGTTTAAATGCCCCTTGGTAGAGACATGCAGGTCGCAGTAGCTTAACAAGTTGGTTTAAATGCCCCTTGGTAGAGACATGCAGGTCGCAGTAGCTTAACAAGACGGTTTAAATGCCCCTTGGAAGAGTGGTGTAGGTCGCAGTAGCTTAACAAGACGGTTTAAATGCCCCTTGGAAAAGTGGTGGAGGTTACAGTAGCTTAACAAGAAGGTTTAAATGCCCCTTGGAAGAGACGTGCAAGTCGCAGTAGCTTAACAAGACGATTTAAATGGCCCTTGGAAGAGACGTGCAGTTCGCAGTAGCTTACCAAGTCGGTTTAAATGGCCCTTGGAAGAGACGTGCAGGTCGCAGTAGCTTAATAAGACGGTTTAAATGCCCCTTGGAAGAGCGGTGGAGGTCGCAGTAGCTTAACAAGACGGTTTAAATGCCCCTTGGAATAGACATGCAGGTCACAGTAGCTTAACAAGACGGTTTAAATGCCCCTTGGAAGAGACGTGCAGGTCGCAGTATCTTAACAAGATGGTTTAAATGCCCCTTGCAAGAGACATGCAGGTCGCAGTAGCTTAACAAGAAGGTTTAAGTGCCCCTTGGAAGAGACGTGCAGGTCGCAGTACCTTGACAAGACGGTTTAAATGCCCCTTGGAAATGTGATGGAGGCTACAGTAGCTTAACAAGACGGTTTAAATGCCCCTTGGAAGAGACGTGCAGGTCACAATAGCTCAACAAGACAGTTTAAATGCCCCTTGGAAGAGACGTGTAGGTCGCAGTAGCTTAATAAGATGGTTTAAATGCCCCTTGCAAGAGACGTGCAGGTCACAGTAGCTTAACAAGACGGTTTAAATGCCACTTGGAAGAGACGTGCAGGTCGCAGTAGCTTAACAAGATGGTTTAAATGCCCCTTGGAAGAGCAGTGGAGGTCGCATTAGCTTAACAGGACGGTTTAAATGCCCATTGGAAGAGAGGTGCAGGTCGCAGTAGCTTAATAAGACGGTTTAAATGCCCCTTGGAAGAGACATGCAGGTAGCAGTAGCTTAAAAAGACGGTTTAAATGCCCTTTGGAAGAGACATGCAGGTCGCAGCAGCTTAACAAGACTGTTTAAATGCCCCTTGGAAGAGACATGCAGGTCACAGTAGCTTAACAAGACAGTTTAAATGCCCCTTGGAAGAGACGTGCAGGTCAAAGTAGCTTAACAAGACGGTTTAAATGCCCCTTGCAAGAGACGAGCAGTTCACAGTAGCTTAACAAGACGGTTAAAATGCCACTTGGAAGAGACGTGCAGGTCACAGTAGCTTAACAAGACGGTTTAAATGCCCTTTGGAAGAGACATGCAGGTCGCAGCAGCTTAACAAGACTGTTTAAATGCCCCTTGGAAGAGACATGCAGGTCACAGTAGCTTAACAAGACAGTTTAAATGCCCCTTGGAAGAGACGTGCAGGTCAAAGTAGCTTAATAAGACGGATTAAATGCCCCTTGCAAGAGACGTGCAGTTCACAGTAGCTTAACAAGACGGTTTAAATGCCCCTTGGAAGAGACGTGCAGGTCACAGTAGCTTAACAAGACAGTTTAAATGCCCCTTGGAAGAGACGTGGAGGTCAAAGTAGCTTAACAAGGCGGTTTAAATGCCCCTTGCAAGAGACGTGCAGTTCACAGTAGCTTAACAAGACGGTTTAAATGCCACTTGGAAGAGACGTGCAGGTCGCAGTAGCTTAACAAGATGGTTTAAATGCCCATTGGAAGAGCGGTGGAGGTCGCAGTAGATTAAAAAGATGGTTTAAATGCCCCTTGGAAGAGACGTGCAGGTCGCAGTAGCACAACAAGACGGTTTAAATGCCACTTGGAAGAGACGTTCAGGCCGCAGTAGCTTAACAAGACGGTTTAAATGCCCCTTAGAAGAGGCTTGCAGGTCGCAGTAGCTTACCAAGATGGTTTAAATGCCCCTTGGAAAAGACAAGCAGGTCGCAGTATCTTAACAAGATGGTCTAAATGCCCCTTGCAAGAGCGGTGGAAGTCACATTAGCTTAACAAGACGGTTTAAATGCCATTTGGAAGAGACGTGCAGGTCGCAGTAGCTTAATAAGATGGTTTAAATGCCCCTTGCAAGAGCGGTGGAGGTCGCATTAGCTTAAAAAGACAGTTTAAATGCCCTTTGGAAGAGACGTGCAGGTCGCAGTAGCTTAACAAGACGGTTTAAATGCACCTTGGTAGAGACATGCAGGTCGCAGTAGCTTAACAAGACGGTTTAAATGTCCCGTTGAAGAGACGTGCAGGTCGCAGTAGCTTAACAATACGGTTTAAATGCCCCTTGGAAAAGTGGTGGAGGTCTAAATAGCTTAACAAGATGGTTTAAATGCCCCTTGGAAGAGACGTGCAGGTCGCAGTAGCTTAACAAGACGGTTTAAATGCCCCTTGGAAGAGACATGCAGGTCGCAGTAGCTTAAAAATACGGTTTAAATGCCCCTTGGAAGAGCGGTGGAGGTCTCAGTAGATTAGCAAGTCAGTTTAAATGCCCCTTGGAAGAGACGTGCAGGTCACAGTAGCTTAACAAGACAGTTTAAATGCCCCTGGGAAGAGACGTGCAGTTCGCAGTAGCTTAACAAGTCGGTTAAAATGCCCTTTGGAAGAGCGGTGGAGGTCGCAGTAGCTTAATAAGACGGTTTAAATGCCCCTTGGAAGAGACATGCAGGTAGCAGTAGCTTAAAAAGACGGTTTAAATGACCTTTGGAAGAGACATGCAGGTCGCAGCAGCTTAACAAGACTGTTTAAATGCCCCTTGAAAGAGACATGCAGGTCACAGTAGCTTAACAAGACGGTTTAAATGCCCCTTGGAAGAGACGTGCAGGTCACAGTAGCTTAACAAGACAGTTTAAATGCCCCTAGGAAGAGACGTGCAGGTCAAAGTAGCTTAACAAGGCGGTTTAAATGCCCCTTGCAAGAGACGTGCAGTTCACAGTATCTTAACAAGACGGTTTAAATGCCACTTGGAAGAGACGTGCAGGTCGCAGTAGCTTAACAAGATGGTTTAAATGCCCCTTGGAAGAGCGGTGGAGGTCGCATTAGCTTAAGAGGATGGTTTAAATGCCCATTGGAAGAGAGGTGCAGGTCGCAGTAGGTTAATAAGACGGTTTAAATGCCCCTTGGAAGAGACGTGCAGGTCACAGTAGCTTAACAAGACGGTTTAAATGCCACTTGGAAGAGACGTGCAGGTCGCAGTAGCTTAACAAGATGGTTTAAATGCCCCTTGGAAGAGCGGTGGAGGTCGCATTTGCTTAACAGGACGGTTTAAATGCCCATTGGAAGAGAGGTGCAGTTCGCAGTAGATTAATAAGACGGTTTAAATGCTCCTCGGAAGAGACATGCAGGTTGCAGTAGCTTAAAAAGACGGTTTAAATGCCCTTTGGAAGAGACATGCAGGTCGCAGCAGCTTAACAAGACTGTTTAAATGCCCCTTGGAAGAGACATGAAGGTCGCAGTAGCTTAACAAGACGGTTTAAATGCACCTTGGTAGAGACATGCAGGTCGCAGTAGTTTAACAAGACGGTTTAAATGCCCCATTGAAGAGACGTGCAGGTCGCAGTAGCTTAACAATATGGTTTAAATGCCCCTTGGAAAAGTGGTGGAGGTTACAGTAGCTAAACAAGACGGTTTAAATGCCCCTTGGAAGAGACGTGCAAGTCGCAGTAGCTTAACAGGACAATTTAAATGCCCCTTGGAAGAGACGTGCAGGTCGCAGTAGCTTAACAAGACGGTTTAAATGCCCCTTGGAAGAGACGTGCAGGTCGCAGTAGCTTAAAAAGATGGTTTAAATGCCCCTTTGAAGAGCGGTGGAGGTCGCAGAAGCTTAACAAGACAGTTTAAATGCCCCTTGGAAGAGACGTGCAGGTCACAGGAGCTTAATAAGACGGTTTAAATGTCCCTTGGAAGAGACGTGCAGGTCGCAGTTGCTTAACAAGACAGTTTAAATGCCCCTTGGAAGAGACATGCAGGTCGCAGTAGCTTAACAAGACAGTTTAAATGCCCCTTGGAAGAGACGTGCAGGTCGCAGTAGATTAAAAAGATGGTTTAAATGCCCCTTGGAAGAGACGTGCAGGTCGCAGTAGCACAACAAGACGGTTTAAATGCCACTTGGAAGAGACGTTCAGGCCGCAGTAGCTTAACAAGACGGTTTAAATGCCCCTTAGAAGAGGCTTGCAGGTCGCAGTAGCTTACCAAGATGGTTTAAATGCCCCTTGGAAAAGACGTGCAGGTCGCAGTATCTTAACAAGATGGTCTAAATGCCCCTTGCAAGAGCGGTGGAGGTCGCATTAGCTTAACAAGATGGTTTAAATGCCCATTGGAAGAGAAGTGCAGGTCGCAGTAGCGTAATAAGATGGTTTAAATGCCCCTTGGAAGAGACATGCAGGTCGCAGTAGCTTAACAAGACGGTTTAAATGCCCCTTAGAAGAGACGTGCAGGTTGCAGTAGCTTAAAAAGACGGCTTAAATGCCCTTTGGAAGAGACGTGCAGGTCGCAGTAGCTTAACAAGACGGTTTAAATGCACCTTGGTAGAGACATGCAGGTCGCAGTAGCTTAACAAGACGGTTTAAATGCCCCGTTGAAGAGACGTGCAGGTCGCAGTAGCTTAACAATACGGTTTAAATGCCCCTTGGAAAAGTGGTGGAGGTCTAAATAGCTTAAAAAGACGGTTTAAATGCCCCTTGGAAGAGACGTGCAGGTCGCAGTAGCTTAACAAGACGGTTTAAATGCCCCTTGGAAGAGACATGCAGGTCGCAGTAGCTTAAAAATACGGTTTAAATGCCCCTTGGAAGAGCGGTGGAGGTCTCAGTAGATTAACAAGTCAGTTTAAATGCCCCTTGGAAGAGACGTGCAGGTCGCAGTAGCTTAACAAGACAGTTTAAATGCCCCTTGGAAGAGACGTGCATGTCGCAGAAGCTTAACAAGATGGTTTAAATGCCCCTTGGAAGAGACGTGCAGTTCGCAGTAGCTTAACAAGACGGTTTAAATGCCCCTTGGTAGAGACCTGCAGGTCGCAGTAGCTTAACAAGGCGGATTAAATGTCCCTTGGAAGAGCAGTGGAGGTCGCAGTAGCTTAACAAGACGGTTTAAATGCCCCTTGGTAGAGACGTGCAGGTCACAGTAGCTTAACAAGTTGGTTAAAATGCCCTTTGGAAGAGCGGTGGAGGTCGCAGTAGCTTAACAAGACGGTTTTAATGCCGCTTGGAAGAGACGTGCTGGTCGCAGTAGCTTAACAATACGGTTTAAAGGCCCCTTGGAAGAGACGTGCATGTCGCAGTAGATTAACAATACGGTTTAATTGCCCCTTGGTAGAGAAATGCAGGTCACAGTAGCTTAATAAGACAGTTTAAATGCAGCTTAGAAGAGACGTGCAGGTCGCAGTAGCTTAACAAGACGATTTAAATGCCCCTTGGAAGAAACGTCCAGGTGGCAGTAGCTTAACAAGACTGTTTAAATGCCCCTTGGAAGAGACGTACAGGTCGCAGTAGCTTAACAAGATGGTTTAAATGCTCCTTGGAAGAGCGGTGGAGGTCGTAGTAGCTTAACAAAACGGATTAAATGCCCCTTGGAAGAGACGTGCAGGTCGCAGCAGCTTACCAAGACTGTTTAAATGCCCGTTGGAAGAGACGTGCAGGTCGCAGTAGCTTAACAAGACGGTTTAAATGCCCCTTGGAAGAGCGGTGGAGGTCGCAGTAGGTTAACAAAACGTTTTAAATGCCCCTTGGAATAGACGTGCAGGTCGCAGTAGCTTAACAAGACGGTTTAAATGCCCCTTGGAAGAGCGGTGGAGGTCGTAGTAGCTTTTCAAGACTGATTAAATGCCCCTTGGTAGAGACATGCAGGTCGCATCAGCTTAACAAGACGGTTTAAATGTCCCTTGGAAGAGACGTGCTAGTCGCAGTAGCTTAACAAGACGGTTTAAATGCCCCTTAGAAGAGCGGTGGAGGTCGCAGCAGCTTAACAAGACAGTTTAAATGCCCCTTGGTAGAGACGTGCAGGTCACAGTAGCTTAACAAGATGGTTAAAATGCCCTTTGGAAGAGCGGTGGAGGTCGCAGTAGCTTAACAAGATGGTTTAAATGCGCCTTGGAAGAGACATGCAGGTCCCAGTAGCTTAACAAGATGGTTTAAATGCCCCTATGAAAAGCGGTGGAGATCGCAGTAGCTTAACAAGACGGTTTAAATGCCCCTTGGAAGAAACGTGCAGGTCGCAGTAGCTTAAAAAGACAATTTAAATGCCCCTTGGAAAAGTGGTGGAGGTTACAGTAGCTAAACAAGAAGGTTTAAATACCCCTTGGAAGAGACGTGTAAGTCACAGTAGCTTAACAAGACAGTTTAAATGCCCCTTGGAAGAGACGTGCAGGTCGCAGTAGCTTAACAAGACGGTTTAAATGCCCCTTGGAAGAGACGTGCAGGTCGCAGTAGCTTAATAAGACTGTTTAAATACACCTTGGAAGAGACGTGCAGGTCGCAGTAGCTTAACAAAAGAGTTTAAATGCCCCTTGAAATAGGCTTGCAGGTCGCAGTAGCTTACCAAGACGGTTTAAATGTCCCTTGGTAGAGACATGCAGGTCACAGTAGCTTAACAAGACGGTTAAAATGCCCCGTGGAAGAGACGTGCAGGTCGCAGTAGCTTAAAAAGACGGTTTAAATGCCCTTGTAAGAGACTTGCAGGTCCCAGTAGCTTACCAAGACGGTTTAAATGCCCCTTGGTAGAGACGTGCAGGTCGCAGTAGCTTAACAAAATGGTTTAAATACCCCTTGCAAGAGACGTGCAGGTCACAGTAGCTTAACAAGACGGTTTACATGCCCCTTGGAAGAAACGTGCAGGTCGCAGTAGCTTAACAAGATGGTTTAAATGCCCCTTGTTAGAGACGTGCAAGTTGCAGTAGCTTAACAAGACGGTTTAAATGCCCCTTGGAAGAGCGGTGGAGGTCGTAGTAGCTTATCAAGACTGATTAAATGCCCCTTGGTAGAGACGTGCAGGTCGCATCAGCTTAACAAGACGCTTTAAATGTCCCTTGGAAGAGACGTGCCAGTCGCAGTAGCTTAACAAGACGGTTTAAATGCCCAATAGAAGAGCGGTGGAGGTCGCAGTAGCTTAACAAGACAGTTTAAATGCCCCTTGGAAGAGATGTGCAGGTCGCAGTAGCTTAACAAGATGGATTAAATGCCCCTTGGAAGAGACGTGCAAATCACAGTAGCTTAACAGCACGGTTTACATGCCCCTTGGAAGAGCGGTGGAGGTCGCAGTAGCTTAACAAGATGGTTTAAATGCCCCTTGGAAGAGCTGTGGAGGTCGCAGTAGCTTAACAAGACAGTTTAAATGCCCCTTGGAAGAGATGTGCAGGTCGCAGTAGCTTAACAAGACGGTTTAAATGCCCCTTGGAAGAGACGTGCAGGTCGCAGAAGCTTAACAAGATGGTTTAAATGCCCCTTGGAAGAGCGGTGGAGGTCGCAGTAGCTTACCAAGACAGTTTAATTGCCCCTTGGAAAAGACATGCAGGTCGCAGTAGCTTAGCAAGACTGTTTAAATGCCCAATAGAGGAGCGGTGGAGGTGGCAGTAGCTTAACAAGACAGTTTAAATGCCCCTTGGAAGAGATGTGCAGGTCGCAGTAGCTTAACAAGATGGATTAAATACCCCTTGGAAGAGACGTGCAAATCGCAGTAGCTTAACAACACGGTTTACATGCCCCTTGGATGAGCGGTGGAGGTCGCAGTAGCTTAACAAGATGGTTTAAATGCCCCTTGGAAGAGCGGTGGAGGTCGCAGTAGCTTAACAAGACAGTTTAAATGCCCCTTGGAAGAGATGTGCAGGTCGCAGTAGCTTAACAAGACGGTTTAAATGCCCCTTGGAAGAGACGTGCAGGTCGCAGAAGCTTAACAAGATGGTTTAAATGCCCCTTGGAAGAGCGGTGGAGGTCGCAGTAGCTTAACAAGACAGTTTAATTGCCCCTTGGAAGAGACATGCAGGTCGCACTAGCTTAGCAAGACTGTTTAAATGCCCCTTGAAGAGACGTGCAGGTCGCAGTAGCTTAACAAGACGGATTAAATGCCCCTTGGTAGAGACATGCAGGTCGCAGTAGCTTAACAACATGGTTTACATGCCCCCATGGAAGAGAAGTGCAGGTCGCAGTAGCTTAACAAGATGGTTTAAATGCCCCTTGGAAAAGTGGTGGAGGTTACAGTAGCTTAACAAGACAGTTTAAATGCCCCTTGGAAGAGACGTGCAAATCGCAGTAGCTTAACAAGACTGTTTAAATGCCCCTTGAAAGAGCGGTGGAGGTCGTAGTAGCTTTTCAAGACTGATTAAATGCCCCTTGGTAGAGACGTGCAGGTCGCAGTAGCTTAACAAGATGGTTTAAATGCCCCTTAGAAGAGCGGTAGAGGTCGCAGCAGCTTAACAAGACAGTTTAAATGCCTCTTGGAATAGATGTGCAGGTCGCAGTAGCTTAACAAGATGGATTAAATGCCCCTTGTAAGAGACGTGCAAATCGCAGTAGCTTAACAACACGGTTTACATGCCCCTTGGAAGAGCGGTGGAGGTCGCAGTAGCTTAACAAGATGGTTTAAATGCCCCTTGGAAAAGTGGTGGAGGTTACAGTAGCTTAACAAAACAGTTTAAATGCTCCTTGGAAGAGACGTGCAAGTCGCAGTAGCTTAAGAAGACGGTTTAAATGCCCCTTGGAAGAGACGTGCAGGTCGCAGAAGCTTAAAAAGACGGTTTAAATGCCCCTTGGAAGAGACATGCAGGTCGCAGCAGCTTAAAAAGACTGTTTAAATGCCCCTTGGAAAAGACGTGCAGGTCGCAGTGGCTTAACAAGACAGCTTAAATGCCCCTTGGAAGAGATGTGCAAGTCGCAGTAGCTTAGAAAGACGGTTTAAATGCCCCTTGCAAGAGACGTGCAGGTCGCAGTAGCTTAACAAGACGGTTTAAATGCCACTTGGAAGAGACGTGCAAGTCGCAGTAGCTTAAAAAGACGGTTTAAATGAGCCTTGGAGGAGAGGTGCAGGTCGCAGCAGCTTAACAAGACGATTTAAATGCCCCTTGGAAGAAACGTGCAGGTCGCAGTAGCTTAACAAGAAGGTTTAAATGCACCTTGGAAGAGACGTGCAGGTCGCAGTAGCTTAACAAGATGGTCTAAATACCCCTTGGACGAGCGGTGGAGGTCGTAGTAGCTTAACAAGACAGTTTAATTGCCCCTTGGAAGAGACATGCAGGTCGCACTAGCTTAGCAAGACTGTTTAAATGCCCCTTGAAGAGACGTGCAGGTCGCAGTAGCTTAACAAGACGGATTAAATGCCCCTTGGTAGAGACATGCAGGTCGCAGTAGCTTAACAACATGGTTTACATGCCCCCATGGAAGAGAAGTGCAGGTCGCAGTAGCTTAACAAGATGGTTTAAATGCCCCTTGGAAAAGTGGTGGAGGTTACAGTAGCTTAACAAGACAGTTTAAATGCCCCTTGGAAGAGCGGTGGAGGTCGTAGTAGCTTTTCAAGACTGATTAAATGCCCATTTGTAGAGACGTGCAGGTCGCAGTAGCTTAACAAGACGGTTTAAATGCCCCTTAGAAGAGCGGTGGAGGTCGCAGCAGCTTAACAAGACAGGTTAAATGCCCCTTGGAAGAGATGTGCAGGTCGCAGTAGCTTAACAAGATGGATTAAATGCCCCTTGTAAGAGACGTGCAAATCGCAGTAGCTTAACAACACGGTTAACATGCCCCTTGGAAGAGCGGTGGAGGTCGCAGTAGCTTAACAAGATGGTTTAAATGCCCCTTGGAAAAGTGGTGGAGGTTACAGTAGCTTAACAAGACGGTTTAAATGCTCCTTGGAAGAGACGTGCAAGTCGCAGTAGCTTAAGAAGACGGTTTAAATGCCCCTTGGAAGAGACGTGCAGGTCGCAGAAGCTTAAAAAGACGGTTTAAATGAACCTTGGAAGAGACATGCAGGTCGCAGCAGCTTAAAATGACTGTTTAAATGCCCCTTGGAAAAGACGTGCAGGTCGCAGTGGCTTAACAAGACAGCTTAAATGCCCCTTGGAAGAGATGTGCAAGTCGCAGTAGCTTAGAAAGACGGTTTAAATGCCCCTTGGAAGAGACGTGCAGGTCGCAGTAGCTTAACAAGACGGTTTAAATGCCACTTGGAAGAGACGTGCAAGTCGCAGTAGCTTAAAAAGACGGTTTAAATGAGCCTTGGAGGAGAGGTGCAGGTCGCAGTAGCTTAACAAGACGATTTAAATGCCCCTTGGAAGAAACGTGCAGGTCGCAGTAGCTTAACAAGACGGTTTAAATGCCCCTTGGAAGAGACGTGCAGGTCGCAGTAGCTTAACAAGATGGTCTAAATACCCCTTGGAAGAGCGGTGGAGGTCGTAGTAGTTTATCAAGACTGATTAAATGCCCCTTGGTAGAGACGTGCAGGTCACAGTAGCTTAACAAGACGGATTAAATGCCCCTTGGTAGAGACATGCAGGTCGCAGTAGCTTAACAACATGGTTTAAATGCCCCATGGAAGAGAAGTGCAGGTCGCAGTAGCTTAACAAGATGGTTTAAATGCCCCTTGGAAAAGTGGTGGAGGTTACAGTAGCTTAACAAGACAGTTTAAATGCCCCTTGGAAGAGACGTGCAAGTCGCAGTAGCTTAAGAAGACGGTTTAAATGCCCCTTGGAAGAGACGTGCATGTCGCAGAAGCTTAAAAAGACGGTTTAAATGCCCCTTGGAAGAGAAATGCAGGTCGCAGCAGCTTAAAAAGACTGTTGAAATGCCCCTTGGAAAAGACGTGCAGGTCGCAGTGGCTTAACAAGACAGCTTAAATGCCCCTTTGAAGAGATGTGCAAGTCGCAGTGGCTTAAAAAGAAGGTTTAAATGCCCCTTGGAAGAGACGTGCAGGTCGCAGTAGCTTAACAAGATGGTTTAAATGCCCCTTGGAAGAGACGTGCAAGTCGCAGTAGCTTAAAAAGACGGTTTAAATGAGCCTTGGAAGAGAGGTGCAGGTCGCAGTAGCTTAACAAGACGATTTAAATGCCCCTTGAGAGAAACGTGCAGGTCGCAGAAGCTTAACAAGACGGTTTACATGCCCCTTGGAAGAGACGTGCAGGTCGCAGTAGCTTAACAAGAAGGTCTAAATGCCCCTTGGAAGAGCGGTGGAGGTCGTAGTAGTTTATCAAGACTGATTAAATGCCCCTTGGTAGAGACGTGCAGGTCGCATCAGCTTAACAAGACGGTTTAAATGTCCCTTGGAAGAGACGTGCAAGTCGCAGTAGCTTAACAACACGGTTTACATGCCCCTTGGAAGAGCGGTGGAGGTCGCAGTAGCTTAACAAGATGGTTTAAATGCCCCTTGGAAGAGCGCTGGAGGTCGCAGTAGTTTAACAAGACAGTTTAAATGCCCCTTGGAAGAGACGTGCAGGTCGCAGTAGCTTAACTACACGGTTTACATGCCCCTTGGAAGAGCGGAGGAGGTCGCAGTAGCTTAACAAGATGGTTTAAATGCCCCTTGGAAGAGCGGTGGAGGTCGCAGTAGTTTAACAAGACAGTTTAAATGCCCCTTGGTAGAGACGTGCAGGTCGCAGTAGCTTAACAACACGGTTTACATGCCCCTTGGAAGAGACGTGCAGGTCGCAGAAGCTTAACAATATGGTTTAAATGCCCCTTGGAAGAGCGGTGGAGGTCGCAGTAGCTTAACAAGACGGTTTAAATGCCCCTTGGAAGAGACGTGCAGGTCGCAGAAGCTTAACAATATGGTTTAAATGCCCCTTGGAAAAGCGGTGGAGGTCGCAGTAGCTTAACAAGACTGTTTAATTGCCCCTTGGAAGAGACATGCAGGTCGCAGCAGCTTAACAAGACTGTTTAAATGCCCCTTGGAAGATATGTGCAGGTCGCAGTAGCTTAACAAGACGGATTAATTGCCCCTTGGTAGAGACATGCAGGTCGCAGTAGCTTAACAAAATGGTTTAAATGCCCAATGGAAGAGAAGTGCAGGTTGCAGTAGCTTAACAAGACGGTTTAAATGCCCCTTGGAAAAGTGGTGGAGGTTACAGTAGCTTAACAAGACGGTTTAAATGCCCCTTGGAAGAGACGTGCAGGTCGCAGTAGCTTAAAAAGACGGATTAAATGCCCCTTGGAAGAGACGTGCAGGTCGCAGTAGCTTAACAAGATGGTTTAAATGCCCCTTAGAAGAGTGGTGGAGGTCGCAGTAGCTTAACAAAACAGTTTAAATACCCATTGGAAGAGACGTGCAGGTCGCAGTAGCTTAATAAGACGGTTTAAATGTTCCTTGGAAGAGATGTGCAGGTCGCAGTAGCTTAACAAGACGGTTTAAATGCCCCTTGGAAGAGACGTGCAGGTCGCAGTAGCTTAGCAAGACGGTTTAAATGCCACTTGGAAGAGCGGTGGAGGTCGCAGTAGCTTAACAAGACAGGTTAAATACCCCTTGGAAGAGACGTGCAGGTCGCAGTAGCTTAATAAGACGGTTTAAATGCCCCTTGGAAGAGACGTGCAGGTCGCAGTAGCTTAACAAGACGGTTTAAATGCCCCTTGGAAGAGACGTGCAGGTCGCAGTAGCTTAAAAAGACTGTTTAAATGCCCCTTGGAAAAGACGTGCAGGTCTCAGTGGCCTAACAAGACAGTTTAAATGCCCCTTGGAAGAGACATGCAGGTGCAGTAGCTTAACAAGACGGTTTAAATGCCCCTTGGAAGAGACGTGCAGGTTGCAGTAGCTTAACAAGACGGTTTAAATGCCCCTTGGAAGAGCGGTGGAGGTCGCAGTAGCTTAACAAGACAGGTTAAATACCCCTTGGAAGAGACGTGCAGGTCGCAGTAGCTTAATAAGACGGTTTAAATGCCCCTTGGAAGAGACGTGCAGGTCGCAGTAGCTTAATAAGATGGTTTAAATGCCCCTTGGAAGAGCGGTGGAGGTCGCAGTAGCTTAACAAGATGGTTTAAATGCCCCTTGGAAGAGACATGCAGGTCGCAGCAGCTTAAAAAGACTGTTTAAATGCCCCTTGGAAAAGACGTGCAGGTCTCAGTGGCCTAACAAGACAGTTTAAATGCCCCTTGGAAGAGACATGCAGGTCGCAGTAGCTTAACAAGACGGTTTAAATGCCCCTTGGAAGAGACGTGCAGGTTGCAGTAGCTTAACAAGACGGTTTAAATGCCCCTTGGAAGAGACGTGCAAGTCGCAGTAGCTTAAAAAGACGGTTTAAATGAGCCTTGGAAGAGACGTGCAGGTCGCAGTAGCTTAACAAGACGGTTTAAATGCCCCTTGCAAGAGACGTGCATGTCGCACTAGATTAACAAGACGGTTTAAATGCCCCTTGGTAGAGACGTGCAGGTCACAGTAGCTTAACAAGACTTTTTAAATGCCCCTTGGAAGAAATGTGCAGGTCGCAGTAGCTTAACAAGACGGTTTAAATACCCCTTGGAAGAGACGTGCAGGTCACAGTAGCTTAACAAGACTTTTTAAATGCCCCTTGGATGAAATGTGCAGGTCGCAGTAGCTTAACAAGACGGTTTAAATGCCCCTTGGAAGAGACGTGCAGGTTGCAGTAGCTTAACAAGACGGTTTAAATGCCCCTTGGAAGAGCGGTGGAGGTCGTAGTAGCTTATCAAAACTGATTAAATGCCCCTTGGTAGAGACGTGCAGGTCGCAGCAGCTTATCAAGACGGTTTAAATGTCCCTTGGAAGAGACGTGCAGGTCGCAGTAGCTTAACAAGACGGTTTAAATGCCCCTTGGAAGAGGCTGGCAGGTCTCAGAAGCTTACCAAGACGATTTAAATGCCCCTTGGAAGAGACGTGCAGGTCGCAGTAGCTTAACAAGATGGTTTAAATGCCCCTTGGAAGAGACGTGCAGTTCGCAGTAGCTTAACAAGAAGGTTTAAATGCCCCTTGGAAAAGTGGTGGAGGTTACAGTAGCTTAACAAGACGGTTTAAATGCCCCTTGGAAGAGACGTGCAGGTCACAGTAGCTTAACAAGACGGTTTAAATGCCCCTTGGAAGAAACGTGCAGGTCGCAGTAGCTTAACAAGACGGTTTAAATGCCCCTTGGTAGAATCGTGCAAGTCGCAGTAGCTTAACAAGACGGTTTAAATGCCCCTTGGAAGAGCGGTGGAGGTCGTAGTAGCTTTTCAAGACTGATTAAATGCCCCTTGGTAGAGACGTGCAGGTCGCATCAGCTTAACAAGACGGTTTACATGTCCCTTGGAAGAGACGTGCTAGTCGCAGTAGCTTAACAAGACGGTTTAAATGCCCCTTAGAAGAGCGGTGGAGGTCGCAGCAGCTTAACAAGACAGTTTAAATGCCCCTTTGAAGAGATGTGCAGGTCGCAGTAGCTTAACAAGATGGATTAAATGCCCCTTGGAAGAGACGTGCAAATCGCAGTAGCTTAACAACCCGGTTTACATGCCCCTTGGAAGAGCGGTGGAGGTCGCAGTAGCTTAACAAGATGGTATAAATGCCCCTTGGAAGAGCGGTGGAGGTTGCAGTAGCTTAACAAGACAGTTTAAATGCCCCTTGGAAGAGATGTGCAGGTCGCAGTAGCTTAACAAGACGGTTTAAAAGCCCCTTGGAAGAGCGGTGGAGGTCGTAGTACCTTATCAAGACTGATTAAATGCCCCTTGCTAGAGACGTGCAGGTCGCATCAGCTTAACAAGATGGTTTAGATGTCCCTTGGAAGAGACGTGCTAGTCGCAGTAGCTTAACAAGACGGTTTAAATGCCCAATAGAAGAGCGGTGGAGGTCGCAGTAGCTTAACAAGACAGTTTAAATGCCCCTGGGAAGAGATGTGCAGGTCGCAGTAGCTTAACAAGATGGTTTAAATGCCCCTTGGAAGAGACGTGCAGTTCGCAGTAGCTTAACAAGAAGGTTTAAATGCCCCTTGGAAAAGTGGTGGGGGCTACAGTAGCTTAACAAGACGGTTTAAATGCCCCTTGGAAGAGACGTGCAGGTCGCAGTAGCTTAACAAGACGGTTTAAATGCCCCTTGGAAGAAACGTGCAGGTCGCAGTAGCTTAACAAGACGGTTTAAATGCCCCTTGGTAGAGACGTGCAAGTCGCAGTAGCTTAACAAGACGGTTTAAATGCCCCTTGGAAGAGCGGTGGAGGTCGTAGTAGCTTTTCAAGACTGATTAAATGCCCCTTGGTAGAGACGTGCAGGTCGCATCAGCTTAACAAGACGGTTTAAATGTCCCTTGGAAGAGACGTGCTTGTCGCAGTAGCTTAACAAGACGGTTTAAATGTCCCTTGGAAGAGACGTGCTAGTCGCAGTAGCTTAACAAGACGGTTTAAATGCCCCTTAGAAGAGCGGTGGAGGTCGCAGCAGCTTAATAAGACAGTTTAAATGCCCCTTGGAAGAGATGTGCAGGTCGCAGTAGCTTAACAAGATGGATTATATGCCCCTTGGAAGAGACGTGCAAATCGCAGTAGCTTAACAACACGGTTTACATGCCCCTTGGAAGAGCGGTGGAGGTCGCAGTAGCTTAACAAGATGGTTTAAATGCCCCTTGGAAGAGCGGTGGAGGTCGCAGTAGCTTAACAAGACAGTTTAAATGCCCCTTGGTAGAGACATGCAGGTCGCATCAGCTTAACAAGACGGTTTAAATGTCCCTTGGAAGAGATGTTCTAGTCGCAGTAGCTTAACAAGACGGTTTAAATGCCCAATAGAAGAGCGGTGGAGGTCGCAGTAGCTTAACAAGACAGTTTAAATGCCCCATTGGAAGAGATGTGCAGGTCGCAGTAGCTTAACAAGATGGATTAAATGCCCCTTGGAAGAGACGTGCAAATCGCAGTAGCTTAACAACACGGTTTACATGCCCCTTGGAAGAGCGGTGGAGGTCACAGTAGCTTAACAAGACAGTTTAAATGCCCCTTGGAAGAGATGTGCAGGTCGCAGTAGCTTAACAAGACAGTTTAATTGCCCCTTGGAGGAGACATGCAGGTCGCAGTAGCTTAGCAAGACTGTTTAAATGCCAAATAGAAGAGCGGTGGAGGTCGCAGTAGCTTAACAAGACAGTTTAAATGCCCCTTGGAAGATATGTGCAGGTCGCAGTAGCTTAACAAGATGGATTAAATGACCCCTTGGAAGAGACGTGCAAATCGGAGTAGCTTAACAACACGGTTTACATGCCCCTTGGAAGAGCGGTGGAGGTCGCAGTAGCTTAACAAGATGGTTTAAATGCCCCTTGGAAGAGCGGTGGAGGTCGCGGTAGCTTAACAAGACAGTTTAATTGCAACTTGGAGGAGACATGCAGGTCGCAGTAGCTTAGCAAGACTGTTTAAATGCCAAATAGAAGAGCGGTGGAGGTCGCAGTAGCTTAACAAGACAGTTTAAATGCCCCTTGGAAGATATGTGCAGGTCGCAGTAGCTTAACAAGATGGATTAAATGACCCCTTGGAAGAGACGTGCAAATCGCAGTAGCTTAACAACACGGTTTACATGCCCCTTGGAAGAGCGGTGGAGGTCGCGGTAGCTTAACAAGACAGTTTAAATGCCCCTTGAAAGAGATGTGCAGGTCGCAGTAGCTTAACAAGACGGTTTAAATGCCCCTTGGAAGAGAAGAGCAGGTCGCAGAAGCTTAACAAGATGGTTTAAATGCCCCTTGGAAGAGCGGTGGAGGTCGCAGTAGCTTAACAAGACAGTTTAATTGCCCCTTGGAAGAGACATGCAGTTCGCAGTAGCTTAGCAAGACTGTTTAAATGCCCCTTGAAGAGACGTGCAGGTCGCAGTAGCTTAACAAGACGGATTAAATGCCCCTTGGTAGAGACATGCAGGTCGCAGTAGCTTAACAACATGGTTTAAATGCCCCATGGAAGAGAAGTGCAGGTCGCAGTAGCTTAACAAGATGGTTTAAATGAACCTTGGAAAAGTGGTGGAGGTTACAGTAGCTTAACAAGACAGTTTAAATGCCCCTTGGAAGAGACGTGCAAGTCGCAGTAGCTTAAGAAGACGGTTTAAATGCCCCTTTGAAGAGACGTGCAGGTCGCAGAAGCTTAAAAAGACGGTTTAAATGCCCCTTGGAAGAGACATGCAGGTCGCAGCAGCTTAAAAAGACTGTTTAAATGCCCCTTGGAAAAGACGTGCAGGTCGCAGTGGCTTAACAAGACAGCTTAAATGCCCCTTGGAAGAGATGTGCAAGTCGCAGTAGCTTAAAAAGACGGTTTAAATGCCCCTTGGAAGAGACGTGCAGGTCGCAGTAGCTTAACAAGACGGTTTAAATGCCCCTTGGAAGAGACGTGCAAGTCGCAGTAGCTTAAAAAGACGGTTTAAATGAGCCTAGGAAGAGAGGTGCAGGTCGCAGTAGCTTAACAAGACGATTTAAATGCCCCTTGGAAGAAACGTGCAGGTCGCAGTAGCTTAACAAGACGGTTTAAATGCCCCTTGGAAGAGACGTGCAGGTCGCAGTAGCTTAACAAGACGGTCTAAATGCCCCTTGGAAGAGCGGTGGAGTTCGTAGTAGTTTATCAAGACTGATTAAATGCCCCTTGGCAGAGACGTGCAGGTCGCAGTAGCTTAACAAGACGGAATAAATGCCCCTTGGTAGAGACATGCAGGTCGCAATAGCTTAACAACATGGTTTAAATGCCCCATGGAAGAGAAGTGCAGGTCGCAGTAGCTTAACAAGATGGTTCAAATGCCCCTTGGAAAAGTGGTGGAGGTTACAGTAGCTTAACAAGACAGTTTAAATGCCCCTTGGAAGAGACGTGCAAGTCGCAGTAGCTTAAGAAGACGGTTTAAATGCCCCTTGGAAGAGACGTGCAGGTTCGCAGAAGCTTAAAAAGACGGTTTAAATGCCCCTTGGAAGAGACATGCAGGTCGCATCAGCTTAAAAAGACTGTTTAAATTCCCCTTGGAAAAGACGTGCAGGTCGCAGTGGCTTAATAAGACAGCTTAAATGCCCCTTGGAAGAGATGTGCAAGTCGCAGTAGCTTAAAAAGACGGTTTAAATGCCCCTTGGAAGAGACGTGCAGGTCGCAGTAGCTTAACAAGATGGTTTAAATGCCCCTTGGAAGAGACGTGCAAGTCGCAGTAGCTTAAAAAGACGGTTTAAATGAGCCTTGGAAGAGATGTGCAAGTCGCAGTAGCTTAAAAAGACGGTTTAAATGCCCCTTGGAAGAGACGTGCAGGTCGCAGTAGCTTAACAAGATGGTTTAAATGCCCCTTGGAAGAGACGTGCAAGTCGCAGTAGCTTAAAAAGACGGTTTAAATGAGCCTTGGAAGAGAGGTGCAGGTCGCAGTAGCTTAACAAGACGATTTAAATGCCCCTTGGAAGAAACGTGCAGGTCGCAGTAGCTTAACAAGACGGTCTAAACGCCCCTTGGAAGAGCGGAGGAGGTCGTAGTAGTTTATCAAGACTGATTAAATGCCCCTTGGTAGAGACGTGCAGGTCGCATCAGCTTAACAAGACGGTTTAAATGTCCCTTGGAAGAGACGTGCAAGTCGCAGTAGCTTAACAAGACTGTTTAAATGCCCCTTGGAAAATCGGTGGAGGTCGCAGTAGATTAAAAAGATGGATTAAATGCCCCTTGGAAGAGACGTGCAAGTCACAGTAGCTTAACAACACGGTTTACATGCCCCTTGGAAGAGCGGTGGAGGTCGCAGTAGCTTAACAAGATGGTTTAAATGCCCCTTGGAAGAGCGGTGCAGGTCGCAGTAGTTTAACAAGACAGTTTAAATGCCCCTTGGAAGAGACGTGCAGGTCGCAGTAGCTTAACTACACGGTTAACATGCCCCTTGGAAGAGCGGTGGAGGTCGCAGTAGCTTAACAAGATGGTTTAAATGCCCCTTGGAAGAGCGGTGGAGGTCGCAGTAGCTTAACAAGACAGTTTAAATGCCCCTTGGAAGAGATGTGCAGGTCGCAGTAGCTTAACAAGACGGTTTAAATGCCCCTTGGAAGAGCGGTGGAGGTCGTAGTAGCTTATCAAGACTGATTAAATGCCCCTTGGTAGAGACGTGCAGGTCGCATCAGCTTAACAAGACGGTTTAAATGTCCCTTGGAAGAGACGTGCTAGTCGCAGTAGCTTAACAAGACGGTTTAAATGCCCAATAGAAGAGCGGTGGAGGTCGCAGTAGCTTAACAAGACAGTTTAAATGCCCCTTGGAAGAGATGTGCAGGTCGCAGTAGCTTAACAAGATGGATTAAATGACCCCTTGGAAGAGACGTGCAAATCGCAGTAGCTTAACAACACGGTTTACATGCCCCTTGGAAGAGCGGTGGAGGTCGCAGTAGCTTAACAAGATGGTTTAAATGCCCCTTGGAAGAGCGGTGGAGGTCGCAGTAGCTTAACAAGACAGTTTAAATGCCCCTTGGAAGAGATGTGCAGGTCGCAGTAGCTTAACAAGACGGTTTAAATGCCCCTTGGAAGAGACGTGCAGGTCGCAGAAGCTTAACAAGATGGTTTAAATGCCCCTTGGAAGAGCGGTGGAGGTCGCAGTAGCTTAACAAGACAGTTAAATTGCCCCTTGGAAGAGACATGCAGGTCGCAGTAGCTTAGCAAGACTGTTTAAATGCCCCTTGAAGAGACGTGCAGGTCGCAGTAGCTTAACAAGACGGATTAAATGCCCCTTGGTAGAGACATGCAGGTCGCAGTAGCTTAACAACATGGTTTAAATACCCCATGGAAGAGAAGTGCAGGTCGCAGTAGCATAACAAGATGGTTTAAATGAACCTTGGAAAAGTGGTGGAGGTTACAGTAGCTTAACAAGACAGTTTAAATGCCCCTTGGAAGAGACGTGCAAATCGCAGTAGCTTAAGAAGACGGTTTAAATGCCCCTTTGAAGAGACGTGCAGGTCGCAGAAGCTTAAAAAGACGGTTTAAATGCCCCTTGGAAGAGACATGCAGGTCGCAGCAGCTTAAAAAAACTGTTTAAATGCCCCTTGGAAAAGACGTGCAGGTCGCAGTGGCTTAACAAGACAGCTTAAATGCCCCTTGGAAGAGATGTGCAAGTCGCAGTAGCTTAAAAAGACGGTTTAAATGCCCCTTGGAAGAGACGTGCAACTCGCAGTAGCTTAACAAGACGGTTTAAATGCCCCTTGGAAGAGACGTGCAAGTCGCAGTAGCTTAAAAAGACGGTTTAAATGAGCCTAGGAAGAGAGGTGCAGGTCGCAGTAGCTTAACAAGACGATTTAAATGCCCCTTGGAAGAAACGTGCAGGTCGCAGTAGCTTAACAAGACGGTTTAAATGCCCCTTGGAAGAGACGTGCAGGTCGCAGTAGCTTAACAAGACGGAATAAATGCCCCTTGGTAGAGACATGCAGGTCGCAGTAGCTTAACAACACGGTTTAAATGCCCCATGGAAGAGAAGTGCAGGTCGCAGTAGCTTAACAAGATGGTTTAAATGCCCCTTTAAAAAGTGGTGGAGGTTACAGTAGCTTAACAAGACAGTTTAAATGCCCCTTTGAAGAGACGTGCAAGTCTCAGTAGCTTTAGAAGACGGTTTAAATGCCCCTTGGAAGAGACGTGCAGGTCGCAGAAGCTTAAAAAGACGGTTTAAATGCCCCTTGGAAGAGACATGCAGGTCACATCAGCTTAAAAAGACTGTTTAAATTCCCCTTGGAAAAGACGTGCAGGTCGCAGTGGCTTAATAAGACAGCTTAAATGCCCTTTGGAAGAGATGTGCAAGTCGCAGTAGCTTAAAAAGACGGTTTAAATGCCCCTTGGAAGAGACGTTCAGGTCGCAGTAGCTTAACAAGATGGTTTAAATGCCCCTTGGAAGAGACGTGCAAGTCACAGTAGCTTAATAACACGGTTTACATGCCCCTTGGAAGAGCGGTGGAGGTCGCAGTAGCTTAACAAGATGGTTTAAATGCCCCTTGGAAGAGCGGTGCAGGTCGCAGTAGTTTAACAAGACAGTTTAAATGCCCCTTGGAAGAGACGTGCAGGTCGCAGTAGCTTAACTACACGGTTTACATACCCTTGGAAGAGCGGTGGAGGTCGCAGTAGCTTAACAAGATGGTTTAAATGCCCCTTGGAAGAGCGGTGGAGGTCGCAGTAGTTTAACAAGACAGTTTAAATGCCCCTTGGTAGAGACGTGCAGGTCGCAGTAGCTTAACAATACGGTTTACATGCTCCTTGGAAGAGCGGTGGAGGTCGCAGTAGCTTAACAATATGGTTTAAATGCCCCTTGGAAGCGCGGTGGAGGTCGCAGTAGCTTAACAAGATGGTTTGAATGCCCCTTGGAAGAGACGTGCAGGTCGCAGAAGCTTAACAAGATGGTTTAAATGCCCCTTGGAAAAGCGGTGGAGGTCGCAGTAGCTTAAAAAGACTGTTTAATTGCCCCTTGGAAGAGACATGCAGGTCGCAGCAGCTTAACAAGACGGTTTAAATGCCCCTTGGAAGAGACGTGCAGGTCGCAGTAGCTTAACAAGACGGATTAAATGCCCCTTGGTAGAGACATGCAGCTCGCAGTAGCTTAACAAAATGGTTTAAATGCCCCTTGGAAGAGCGGTGGAGGTCGCTGTAGCTTAACAAGACGGTTTAAATGCACATTGGAAAAGTGGTGGAGGTTACAGTAGCTTAACAAGAGGGTTTAAATGCCCCTTGGAAGAGACGTGCAAGTCACAGTAGCTTAATAAGACGGTTTAAATGCCCCTTGGAAGAGACGTGCAAGTCGCAGTAGCTTAAAAAGACGGTTTAAATGCCCCTTGGAAGAGACGTGCAGGTCGCAGTAGCTTAACAACATGGTTTAAATGCCCCTTTGAAGAGAGGTGGAGGTCGCAGTAGCTTAACAAGACAGTTTAAATTACCCATTGGAAGAGACGTGCAGGTTGCAGTAGCTTAATAAGACGGTTTAAATGTCCCTTGGAAGAGATGTGCAGGTCGCAGTAGCTTAACAAGACGGTTTAAATGCCCCTTGGAAGAGACGTGCAGGTCGCAGTAGCTTAGCAAGACGGTTTAAATGCCACTTGGAAGAGCGGTGGAGGTCGCAGTAGCTTAACAAGACAGTTTAAATACCCCTTGGAAGAGACGTGCAGGTCGCAGTAGCTTAACAAGACGGTTTAAATGCCCCTTGGAAGAGACGTGCAGGTCGCAGTAGCTTAACAAGGCAGTTTAAATACCCCTTGGAAGAGACGTGCATGTCGCAGTAGCTTAACAAGATGGTTTAAATGCCCCTTGGAAGAGCGGTGGAGGTCGCAGTAGCTTAACAAGATGGTTTAAATGACCCTTGGAAGAGACATGCAGGTCGCAGTAGCTTAACAAGACGGTTTAAATGCCCCTTGGAAGAGACGTGCAAGTCGCAGTAGCTTAAAAAGACGGTTTAAATGAGCCTTGGAAGAGACGTGCAGGTCGCAGTAGCTTAACAAGACGGTTTAAATGCCCCTTGCAAGAGACGTGCATGTCGCACTAGATTAACAAGACGGTTTAAATGCCCCTTGGAAGAGACGTGCAAGTCGCAGTAGCTTAACAAGATGGTTTAAATGCCCCTTGGAAGAGCGGTGGAGGTCGCAGTAGCTTAACAAGACGGTTTAAATGCCCCTTGGAAGAGACGTGCAGGTCGCAGAAGTTTAACAAGATGGTTTAAATGCCCCTTGGAAAAGCGGTGGAGGTCGCAGTAGCTTAAAAAGACTGTTTAATTGCCCCTTGGAAGAGACATGCAGGTCGCAGCAGCTTAACAAGACTGTTTAAATGCCCCTTGGAAGATACGTGCAGGTCGCAGTAGCTTAACAAGACGGATTAAATGCCCCTTGGTAGAGACATGCAGGTCGCAGTAGCTTAACAAAATGGTTTAAATGCCCCTTGGAAGAGCGGTGGAGGTCGCTGTAGCTTAACAAGACGGTTTAAATGCCCCTTGGAAAAGTGGTGGATTTTACAGTAGCTTAACAAGACGGTTTAAATGCCGCTTGGAAGGGACGTGCAAGTCACAGTAGCTTAATAAGACGGTTTAAATGCCCCTTGGAAGAGACGTGCAAGTCGCAGTAGCTTAAAAAGACGGTTTAAATGCCCCTTGGAAGAGACGTGCAGGTCGCAGTAGCTTAACAACATGGTTTAAATGCCCCTTGGACGAGCGGTGGAGGTCGCAGTAGCTTAACAAGACAGTTTAAATACCCATTGGAAGAGACGTGCAGGTCGCAGTAGCTTAATAAGACGGTTTAAATGTCCCTTGGAAGAGATGTGCAGGTCGCAGTAGCTTAACAAGACGGTTTAAATGCCCCTTGGAAAAGACGTGCAGGTCGCAGTAGCTTAGCAAGACGGTTTAAATGCCACTTGGAAGAGCGGTGGAGGTCGCAGTAGCTTAACAAGACAGTTTAAATACCCCTTGGAAGAGACGTGCAGGTCGCAGTAGCTTAACAAGACGGTTTAAATGCCCCTTGGAAGAGACGTGCAGGTCGCAGTAGCTTAAAAAGACGGTTTAAATGCCCCTTGGAAGAGACGTGCAGGTCGCAGTAGCTTAACAAGGCAGTTTAAATACCCCTTGGAAGAGACGTGCAGGTCGCAGTAGCTTAACAAGATGGTTTAAATGCCCCTTGGAAGAGCGGTGGAGGTCGCAGTAGCTTAACAAGATGGTTTAAATGACCCTTGGAAGAGATATGCAGGTCGCAGCAGCTTAAAAAGACTGTTTAAATGCCCATTGGAAAAGACGTGCAGGTCTCAGTGGCCTAACAAGACAGTTTAAATGCCCCTTGGAAGAGACATGCAGGTCGCAGTAGCTTAACAAGACGGTTTAAATGCCCCTTGGAAGAGACGTGCAAGTCGCAGTAGCTTAAAAAGACGGTTTAAATGAGCCTTGGAAGAGACGTGCAGGTCGCAGTAGCTTAACAAGACGGTTTAAATGCCCCTTGCAAGAGACGTGCATGTCGCACTAGATTAACAAGACGGTTTAAATGCCCCTTGGTAGAGACCTGCAGGTCGCAGTAGCTTAACAAGACGGTTTAAATACCCCTTGGAAGAGACGTGCTGGTCACAGTAGCTTAACAAGACTTTTTAAATGCCCCTTGGAAGAAATGTGCAGGTCGCAGTAGCTTAACAAGACGGTTTAAATGCCCCTTGGAAGAGACGTGCAGGTCGCAGTAGCTTAACAAGACAGTTTAAATGCCCCTTGGAAGAGCGGTGGAGGTCGTAGTAGCTTATCAAAATGATTAAATGCCCCTTGGTAGAGACGTGCAGGTCGCAGCAGCTTATCAAGACGGTTTAAATGCCCCTTGGAAAATCGATGGAGGTCGCAGTAGCTTAACAAGATGGATTAAATGCCCCTTGGAAGAGACGTGCAAGTCGCAGTAGCTTAACAAGAAGGTTTAAATGCCCCTTGGAAGAGACGTGCAGGTCGCAGTAGCTTAACAAGACAGTTTAAATGCCCCTTGGAAGAGACGTGCAGGTCGCAGTAGCTTAACAAGATGGTTTAAATGCCCCTTGGAAAAGGCTGGCAGGTCTCAGTAGCTTACCAAGATGATTTAAATGCCCCTTGGAAGAGACGTGCAGGTCGCAGTAGCTTAAAAAGATGGTTTAAATGCCCCTTGGAAGAGACGTGCAGTTCGCAGTAGCTTAACAAGACTGTTTAAATGCCCCTTGGAAAAGTGGTGGAGGTTACAGTAGCTTAACAAGACAGTTTAAATGCCCCTTGGAAGAGACGTGCAAGTGACAGTAGCTTAACAAGACGGTTTAAATGCCCCTTGGAAGAGACGTGCAGGTCGCAGTAGCTTAAAAAGACGGTTTAAATGCCCCTCGGAAGAGATGTGCAGGTCGCAGTAGCTTAACAACATGGTTTAAATGCCCTTTGGAAGAGCGGTGGAGGTCGCAGTAGCTTAACAAGACAGTTTAAATACCCATTGGAAGAGACGTGCAGGTCGCAGTAGCTTAATAAGACGGTTTAAATGTCCCTTGGAAGAGATGTGCAGGTCGCAGTAGCTTAACAAGACGGTTTAAATGCCCCTTGGAAGAGACGTGCAGGTCGCAGTAGCTTAGCAAGATGGTTTAAATGCCACTTGGAAGAGCGGTGGAGGTCGCAGTAGCTTAACAAGACAGTTTAAATACCCCTTGGAAGAGACGTGCAGGTCGCAGTAGCTTAACAAGACGGTTTAAATGCCCCTTGGAAGAGACGTGCAGGTCGCAGTAGCTTAGCAAGACGGTTTAAATGCCACTTGGAAGAGCGGTGGAGGTCGCAGTAGCTTAACAAGACAGTTTAAATACCCCTTGGAAGAGACGTGCAGGTCGCAGTAGCTTAACAAGACGGTTTAAATGCCCCTTGGAAGAGACGTGCAGGTCGCAGTAGCTTAAAAAGACGGTTTAAATGCCCCTTGGAAGAGACGTGCAGGTCGCAGTAGCTTAACAAGGCAGTTTAAATACCCCTTGGAAGAGACGTGCAGGTCGCAGTAGCTTAACAAGATGGTTTAAATGCCCCTTGGAAGAGCGGTGGAGGTCGCAGTAGCTTAACAAGATGGTTTAAATGACCCTTGGAAGAGACATGCAGGTCGCAGCAGCTTAAAAAGACTGTTTAAATGCCCATTGGAAAAGACGTGCAGGTCTCAGTGGCCTAACAAGACAGTTTAAATGCCCCTTGGAAGAGACATGCAGGTCGCAGTAGCTTAACAAGACGGTTTAAATGCCCCTTGGAAGAGACGTGCAAGTCGCAGTAGCTTAAAAAGACGGTTTAAATGAGCCTTGGAAGAGACGTGCAGGTCGCAGTAGCTTAACAAGACGGTTTAAATGCCCCTTGCAAGAGACGTGCATGTCGCACTAGATTAACAAGACGGTTTAAATGCCCCTTGGTAGAGACCTGCAGGTCGCAGTAGCTTAACAAGACGGTTTAAATACCCCTTGGAAGAGACGTGCAGGTCACAGTAGCTTAACAAGACTTTTTAAATGCCCCTTGGAAGAAATGTGCAGGTCGCAGTAGCTTAACAAGACGGTTTAAATGCCCCTTGGAAGAGACGTGCAGGTCGCAGTAGCTTAACAAGACAGTTTAAATGCCCCTTGGAAGAGCGGTGGAGGTCGTAGTAGCTTATCAAAATGATTAAATGCCCCTTGGTAGAGACGTGCAGGTCGCAGCAGCTTATCAAGACGGTTTAAATGCCCCTTGGAAAATCGATGGAGGTCGCAGTAGCTTAACAAGATGGATTAAATGCCCCTTGGAAGAGACGTGCAAGTCGCAGTAGCTTAACAAGAAGGTTTAAATGCCCCTTGGAAGAGACGTGCAGGTCGCAGTAGCTTAACAAGACAGTTTAAATGCCCCTTGGAAGAGACGTGCAGGTCGCAGTAGCTTAACAAGATGGTTTAAATGCCCCTTGGAAGAGGCTGGCAGGTCTCAGTAGCTTACCAAGATGATTTAAATGCCCCTTGGAAGAGACGTGCAGGTCGCAGTAGCTTAACAAGATGGTTTAAATGCCCCTTGGAAGAGACGTGCAGTTCGCAGTAGCTTAACAAGACGGTTTAAATGCCCCTTGGAAAAGTGGTGGAGGTTACAGTAGCTTAACAAGACGGTTTAAATGCCCCTTGGAAGAGACGTGCAAGTGACAGTAGCTTAACAAGACGGTTTAAATGCCCCTTGGAAGAGACGTGCAGGTCGCAGTAGCTTAAAAAGACGGTTTAAATGCCCCTCGGAAGAGATGTGCAGGTCGCAGTAGCTTAACAACATGGTTTAAATGCCCTTTGGAAGAGCGGTGGAGGTCGCAGTAGCTTAACAAGACAGTTTAAATACCCATTGGAAGAGACGTGCAGGTCGCAGTAGCTTAATAAGACGGTTTAAATGTCCCTTGGAAGAGATGTGCAGGTCGCAGTAGCTTAACAAGACGGTTTAAATGCCCCTTGGAAGAGAGACGTGCAGGTCGCAGTAGCTTAGCAAGATGGTTTAAATGCCACTTGGAAGAGCGGTGGAGGTCGCAGTAGCTTAACAAGACAGTTTAAATACCCCTTGGAAGAGACGTGCAGGTCGCAGTAGCTTAACAAGACGGTTTAAATGCCCCTTGGAAGAGACGTGCAGGTCGCAGTAGCTTAACAAGACGGTTTAAATGCCCCTTGGAAGAGCGGTGGAGGTCGTAGTAGCTTATCAAGGCTGATTAAATGCCCCTTGGTAGAGACGTGCAGGTCGCATCAGCTTAACAAGACGGTTTAAATGTCCCTTGGAAGAGACGTGCTAGTCGCAGTAGCTTAACAAGACGGTTTAAATGCCCAATAGAAGAGCGGTGGAGGTCGCAGTAGCTTAACAAGACAGTTTAAATGCCCCTTGGAAGAGATGTGCAGGTCGCAGTAGCTTAACAAGATGGATTAAATGACCCCTTGGAAGAGACGTGCAAATCGTAGTAGCTTAACAACACGGTTTACATGCCCCTTGGAAGAGCGGTGGAGGTCGCAGTAGATTAACAAGATGGTTTAAATGCCCCTTGGAAGAGCGGTGGAGGTCGCAGTAGCTTAAAAAGACAGTTTAAATGCCCCTTGGAAGAGATGTGCAGGTCGCAGTAGCTTAACTAGATGGTTTAAATGCCCCTTGGAAGAGACATGCAGGTCGCATCAGCTTAAAAAGACTGTTTAAATTCCCCTTGGAAAAGACGTGCAGGTCGCAGTGGCTTAATAAGGCAGCTTAAATGCGCTTTGGAAGAGATGTGCAAGTCGCAGTAGCTTAAAAAGACGGTTTAAATGCCCCTTGGAAGAGACGTGCAGGTCGCAGTAGCTTAACAAGATGGTTTAAATGCCCCTTGGAAGAGACGTGCAAGTCGCAGTAGCTTAAAAAGACGGTTTAAATGAGCCTTGGGAGAGAGGTGCAGGTCGCAGTAGCTTAACAAGACGATTTAAATGCCCCTTGGAAGAAACGTGCAGGTCGCAGTAGCTTAACAAGACGGTCTAAATGCCCCTTGGAAGAGCGGAGGAGGTCGTAGTAGTTTATCAAGACTGATTAAATGCCCCTTGGTAGAGACGTGCAGGTCGCATCAGCTTAACAAGACGGTTTAAATGTCCCTTGGAAGAGACGTGCAAGTCGCAGTAGCTTAACAAGACTGTTTAAATGCCCCTTGGAAAATCGGTGGAGGTCGCAGTAGATTAACAAGATGGATTAAATGCCCCTTGGAAGAGACGTGCAAGTCACAGTAGCTTAACAACACGGTTTACATGCCCCTTGGAAGAGCGGTGGAGGTCGCAGTAGCTTAACAAGATGGTTTAAATGCCCCTTGGAAGAGCGGTGCAGGTCGCAGTAGTTTAACAAGACAGTTTAAATGCCCCTTGGAAGAGACGTGCAGGTCGCAGTAGCTTAACTACACGGTTTACATGCCCCTTGGAAGAGCGGTGGAGGTCGCAGTAGCTTAACAAGATGGTTTAAATGCCCCTTGGAAGAGCGGTGTAGGTCGCTGTAGTTTAACAAGACAGTTTAAATGCCCCTTGGTAGAGACGTGCAGGTCGCAGTAGCTTAACAACACGGTTTACATGCCCCTTGGAAGAGCGGTGGAGGTCGCAGTAGCTTAACAATATGGTTTAAATGCCCCTTGGAAGAGCGGTGGAGGTCGCAGTAGCTTAACAAGACGGTTTAAATGCCCCTTGGAAGAAACGTGCAGGTCGCAGAAGCTTAACAAGATGGTTTAAATGCCCCTTGGAAAAGCGGTGGAGGTCGCAGTAGCTTAAAAAGACTGTTTAATTGCCCCTTGGAAGAGACATGCAGGTTGCAGCAGCTTAACAAGACTGTTTAAATGCCCCTTGGAAGAGACGTGCAGGTCGCAGTAGCTTAACAAGACGGATTAAATGCCCCTTGGTAGAGACATGCAGGTCGCAGTAGCTTAACAAAATGGTTTAAATGCCCCGTGGAAGAGCGGTGGAGGTCGCTGTAGCTTAACAAGACGGTTTAAATGCCCCTTGGAAAAGTGGTGGAGGTTACAGTAGCTTAAAAAGACGGTTTAAATGCCCCTTGGAAGAGACGTGCAAGTCACAGTAGCTTAATAAGACGGTTTAAATGCCCCTTGGAAGAGACGTGCAAGTCGCAGTAGCTTAAAAAGACGGTTTAAATGCCCCTTGGAAGAGACGTGCAGGTCGCAGTAGCTTAACAACATGGTTTAAATGACCCTTGGAAGAGCGGTGGAGGTCGCAGTAGCTTAACAAGACAGTTTAAATACCCATTGGAAGAGACGTGCAGGTCGCAGCAGCTTAATAAGACGGTTTAAATGTCCCTTGGAAGAGATGTGCAGGTCGCAGTAGCTTAACAAGACGGTTTAAATGCCCCTTGGAAGAGACGTGCAGGTCGCAGTAGCTTAGCAAGACGGTTTAAATGCCACTTGGAAGAGCGGTGGAGGTCGCAGTAGCTTAACAAGACAGTTTAAATACCCCTTGGAAGAGACGTGCAGGTCGCAGTAGCTTAACAAGACGGTTTAAATGCCCCTTGGAAGAGACGTGCAGGTCGCAGTAGCTTAACAAGACGGTTTAAATGCCCCTTGGAAGAGACGTGCAGGTCGCAGTAGCTTAACAAGACGGTTTAAATGCCCCTTGCAAGAGACGTGCATGTCGCACTAGATTAACAAGACGGTTTAAATGCCCCTTGGTAGAGACGTGCAGGTCGCAGTAGCTTAACAAGACGGTTTAAATACCCCTTGGAAGAGACGTGCAGGTCACAGTAGCTTAACAAGACTTTTTAAATGCCCCTTGGAAGAAATGTGCAGGTCGCAGTAGCTTAACAAGACGGTTAAAATTCCCCTTGAAAGAGACGTGCAGGTCGCAGTAGCTTAACAAGACAGTTTAAATGCCCCTTGGAAGAGACGTGCAGGTCGCAGTAGCTTAACAAGATGGTTTAAATGCCCCTTGGAAGAGGCTGGCAGGTCTCAGTAGCTTACCAAGATGATTTAAATGCCCCTTGGAAGAGACGTGCAGGTCGCAGTAGCTTAACAAGATGGTTTAAATGCCCCTTGGAAGAGACGTGCAGTTCGCAGTAGCTTAACAAGACGGTTTAAATGCCCCTTGGAAAAGTGGTGGAGGTTACAGTAGCTTAACAAGACGGTTTAAATGCCCCTTGGAAGAGACGTGCAAGTGACAGTAGCTTAACAAGACGGTTTAAATGCCCCTTGGAAGAGACGTGCAGGTCGCAGTAGCTTAAAAAGACGGTTTAAATGCCCCTCGGAAGAGATGTGCAGGTCGCAGTAGCTTAACAACATGGTTTAAATGCCCTTTGGAAGAGCGGTGGAGGTCGCAGTAGCTTAACAAGACAGTTTAAATACCCATTGGAAGAGACGTGCAGGTCGCAGTAGCTTAATAAGACGGTTTAAATGTCCCTTGGAAGAGATGTGCAGGTCGCAGTAGCTTAACAAGACGGTTTAAATGCCCCTTGGAAGAGAGACGTGCAGGTCGCAGTAGCTTAGCAAGATGGTTTAAATGCCACTTGGAAGAGCGGTGGAGGTCGCAGTAGCTTAACAAGACAGTTTAAATACCCCTTGGAAGAGACGTGCAGGTCGCAGTAGCTTAACAAGACGGTTTAAATGCCCCTTGGAAGAGACGTGCAGGTCGCAGTAGCTTAACAAGACGGTTTAAATGCCCCTTGGAAGAGCGGTGGAGGTCGTAGTAGCTTATCAAGGCTGATTAAATGCCCCTTGGTAGAGACGTGCAGGTCGCATCAGCTTAACAAGACGGTTTAAATGTCCCTTGGAAGAGACGTGCTAGTCGCAGTAGCTTAACAAGACGGTTTAAATGCCCAATAGAAGAGCGGTGGAGGTCGCAGTAGCTTAACAAGACAGTTTAAATGCCCCTTGGAAGAGATGTGCAGGTCGCAGTAGCTTAACAAGATGGATTAAATGACCCCTTGGAAGAGACGTGCAAATCGCAGTAGCTTAACAACACGGTTTACATGCCCCTTGGAAGAGCGGTGGAGGTCGCAGTAGATTAACAAGATGGTTTAAATGCCCCTTGGAAGAGCGGTGGAGGTCGCAGTAGCTTAAAAAGACAGTTTAAATGCCCCTTGGAAGAGATGTGCAGGTCGCAGTAGCTTAACTAGATGGTTTAAATGCCCCTTGGAAGAGACATGCAGGTCGCATCAGCTTAAAAAGACTGTTTAAATTCCCCTTGGAAAAGACGTGCAGGTCGCAGTGGCTTAATAAGACAGCTTAAATGCGCTTTGGAAGAGATGTGCAAGTCGCAGTAGCTTAAAAAGACGGTTTAAATGCCCCTTGGAAGAGACGTGCAGGTCGCAGTAGCTTAACAAGATGGTTTAAATGCCCCTTGGAAGAGACGTGCAAGTCGCAGTAGCTTAAAAAGACGGTTTAAATGAGCCTTGGGAGAGAGGTGCAGGTCGCAGTAGCTTAACAAGACGATTTAAATGCCCCTTGGAAGAAACGTGCAGGTCGCAGTAGCTTAACAAGACGGTCTAAATGCCCCTTGGAAGAGCGGAGGAGGTCGTAGTAGTTTATCAAGACTGATTAAATGCCCCTTGGTAGAGACGTGCAGGTCGCATCAGCTTAACAAGACGGTTTAAATGTCCCTTGGAAGAGACGTGCAAGTCGCAGTAGCTTAACAAGACTGTTTAAATGCCCCTTGGAAAATCGGTGGAGGTCGCAGTAGATTAACAAGATGGATTAAATGCCCCTTGGAAGAGACGTGCAAGTCACAGTAGCTTAACAACACGGTTTACATGCCCCTTGGAAGAGCGGTGGAGGTCGCAGTAGCTTAACAAGATGGTTTAAATGCCCCTTGGAAGAGCGGTGCAGGTCGCAGTAGTTTAACAAGACAGTTTAAATGCCCCTTGGAAGAGACGTGCAGGTCGCAGTAGCTTAACTACACGGTTTACATGCCCCTTGGAAGAGCGGTGGAGGTCGCAGTAGCTTAACAAGATGGTTTAAATGCCCCTTGGAAGAGCGGTGTAGGTCGCAGTAGTTTAACAAGACAGTTTAAATGCCCCTTGGTAGAGACGTGCAGGTCGCAGTAGCTTAACAACACGGTTTACATGCCCCTTGGAAGAGCGGTGGAGGTCGCAGTAGCTTAACAATATGGTTTAAATGCCCCTTGGAAGAGCGGTGGAGGTCGCAGTAGCTTAACAAGACGGTTTAAATGCCCCTTGGAAGAAACGTGCAGGTCGCAGAAGCTTAACAAGATGGTTTAAATGCCCCTTGGAAAAGCGGTGGAGGTCGCAGTAGCTTAAAAAGACTGTTTAATTGCCCCTTGGAAGAGACATGCAGGTTGCAGCAGCTTAACAAGACTGTTTAAATGCCCCTTGGAAGAGACGTGCAGGTCGCAGTAGCTTAACAAGACGGATTAAATGCCCCTTGGTAGAGACATGCAGGTCGCAGTAGCTTAACAAAATGGTTTAAATGCCCCGTGGAAGAGCGGTGGAGGTCGCTGTAGCTTAACAAGACGGTTTAAATGCCCCTTGGAAAAGTGGTGGAGGTTACAGTAGCTTAACAAGACGGTTTAAATGCCCCTTGGAAGAGACGTGCAAGTCACAGTAGCTTAATAAGACGGTTTAAATGCCCCTTGGAAGAGACGTGCAAGTCGCAGTAGCTTAAAAAGACGGTTTAAATGCCCCTTGGAAGAGACGTGCAGGTCGCAGTAGCTTAACAACATGGTTTAAATGACCCTTGGAAGAGCGGTGGAGGTCGCAGTAGCTTAACAAGACAGTTTAAATACCCATTGGAAGAGACGTGCAGGTCGCAGCAGCTTAATAAGACGGTTTAAATGTCCCTTGGAAGAGATGTGCAGGTCGCAGTAGCTTAACAAGACGGTTTAAATGCCCCTTGGAAGAGACGTGCAGGTCGCAGTAGCTTAGCAAGACGGTTTAAATGCCACTTGGAAGAGCGGTGGAGGTCGCAGTAGCTTAACAAGACAGTTTAAATACCCCTTGGAAGAGACGTGCAGGTCGCAGTAGCTTAACAAGACGGTTTAAATGCCCCTTGGAAGAGACGTGCAGGTCGCAGTAGCTTAACAAGACGGTTTAAATGCCCCTTGGAAGAGACGTGCAGGTCGCAGTAGCTTAACAAGACGGTTTAAATGCCCCTTGGAAGAGACGTGCAGGTCGCAGTAGCTTAACAAGACGGTTTAAATACCCCTTGGAAGAGACGTGCAGGTCACAGTAGCTTAACAAGACTTTTTAAATGCCCCTTGGAAGAAATGTGCAGGTCGCAGTAGCTTAACAAGACGGTTTAAATGCCCCTTGGAAGAGACGTGCAGGTCGCAGTAGCTTAACAAGACAGTTTAAATGCCCCTTGGAAGAGCAGTGGAGGTCGTAGTAGCTTATCAAAATGATTAAATGCCCCTTGTGTTAGAACCTTGCTGTTAGGTTTTTTTTCCTTTGCTGGTCACATGACCTTGTTGGCCTATTTAATCCTGCTCCGCCCTTCTGGCTTTGCTGGACTTCATTGTATATCTACTTTCTGGCTAGCCTGTGCTCTGTATCTAACTCTGTTAGTTTGCTTGGTCTACGGACCTCTATGTTCTATCTATTTTGTTTGTTCTTCTGTCTGCTACTATTTCTGTTAGGAGGTGTCCCATATTCCTCCCAGTCCTTAGTACTTGTAGGGATTCCCTCCCCACATCTATAGGTCTCCGTACAGACTAGATTAGGACTTTAGCAGGTCTGATCGCAGGATCAGGTTCCCTGTTACATCGTAGGGATTCAGCTGAGTCTTATAGTAGGGACAGATCTCCTCTCTTTCCTTAGCTTTGGTAGCAGAACATAACAGTAAGTCCAGCCTGCAAATTCTCTAAGGAAAGATTTTTTTTTTTTTTTTTTTTCTTTTTTGTTCCATCATGGTGTCGGTTCAGGATTTGGCTAAACACCTGCAGGGACTCTCTCTGGAAGTGGCCGAGCTCCGTCAGCACGTGAGTAACTGTCCTGGAGCATATTTCTTTGAGCCTAAGGTATGTTTGCCGGATTTATTTTTTGGTGAACATCGAGAATTTTTTTCATTTAAAAATGCTTGCTTATTGTATTTTCGTTTGAGACCCAAGTCCTCTGGGGATGAATCCCAGCGCGTAGGGTTCATAATGTCACTTTTGCGCAAAGAGCCTCAGGAGTGGGCCTTTTCTTTGCAACCTAGTGATACATGCTTCAGATCAGTGGATAGTTTTTTTTCTGCATTAGGACTATTATATGATGATCCTGACCGTGTCGCACCAGCTGAGACTGAGTTGAGACGTTTAAAACAAGGATCAGGTAATATAGAAAAATATTGTACACATTTTCGTCGTTGGTCCACTCAAACAGGGTGGAACGATTCTGCTCTGAAAAGTCTATTTCTTGCTGGGCTCAGTGAAAGGTTAAAGACCTGCTAATTGCTTATCCTACACCTGAGGATTTGCAACAGGCTATGCAATTAGCTATACGGGTGGATAGGAGACTGCGTGCTAGGGTTAATGAGAGCAAATCCTCTGCTATGTCAGTTTCTGGTTATGATAATGTGTGTACTAACAGTGGTGAACCGATGGAGATTGGATCGGTGGCACCTCGCTCTCAAGAAAAAGATCGTCGTTTTTCAGTAGGCTTGTGTTTCTATTGCGGGAAATCTGGTCATTTGATTAAAGGCTGTGAGCTTCGTATGAAGAAAGAAAAAAAAAATGGTCAGTCACGCCCGTATTGCCTGTTTAAATTCCAAGGGTATATTTTTAGCTGCTTCCACGATTGCTCAGGAAAAATTAATGGAATTTTGGGTGTTTGTTGATTGCGGGTCTACACTGAATGTAATTGATGGGGGATTCGTGGAAAAATTCAATTTAAAACCTGAACCTTTATCATCCCCCATTGCTGTGGTTTCTGTGGATGGCTCCCCTTTGAAGAATATTACTCTCAAGGTCAGTGAATTTCCTCTCACTATTAATGGTGTTCACCATGAGAAATTGGATTTGGTAGTGTTGAATAACTTGCCTTCTCCAGTAATATTGGGTTTGCCCTGGTTAAAATTTCACAATCCTGTACTGGATTGGTCTACCAGTGAAATTAAATCCTGGAGCCATAAATGTTATGACAAGTGTTGTAACGGGCGTATTGCAGCTTTGGATAGGGGAGAATTGCCTGTTCCTATTCAGGATTTTTGGAGAGTTTTTTCTGAGAAAGAATCGCAGGTTTTGCCTCCCCATAGAGACTACGATTGTTCTATTGAATTTGTCCCTGGAGCGACTCTTCCTAAGAGTCGTTTATTTAACCTTACTATTCCTGAGAGGAAGGCTTTGGAGGAATACATACAGACAAGCTTGGCCGCCGGTCACATTAGGCCCTCTAAGTCTCCTGTGGCGGTTGGATTTTTTTTTGTAAAAAAAAAGGACGGCGGTTTACGTCCTTGTCTGGATTTCCGTGAGATTAACAAAATTACGGTACGCAATCCTTACCCACTGCCATTGATTCCTTATCTGTTTAACCAGTTATTGGGGGCCAAGTGGTTCTCTAAAATTGACCTTAAGGGGGCATACAATCTGTTGCGCATGAAGGAGGGTGATGAATGGAAGACTGCTTTTAACACTCCTGTGGGTCATTTTGAGAATCTGGTTATGCCTTTTGGTCTTACTAATGCTCCTGCATTTTTTCAGAATCTGATTAATGACATCCTTAGACCTTTGATTGGTAAAAATGTGGTTGTGTATTTGGATGACATTTTGATTTATTCGCCAGATCTGGAGTCTCATTGGCGGAGCGTGCGTGAGGTATTACAGTTGTTAATGGACAATTTGCTTTTTGCTAAGCTGGAGAAATGTGAGTTCGCTGTACAGAGAATTAGTTTTTTGGGCTACATTATCTCCAGCAAAGGTTTTGAGATGGATCCGGTTAAGGTTCAGGCTGTGCAGGAATGGCCTAGGCCTATTGGTTTGAAATCGATACAGAGGTTTTTGGGTTTCGCCAATTACTATAGAAAATTCATAAAAAAATTTTCTAGTATTGTCAAACCTCTGACTGATCTCACCAGGAAAGGTGCTGATGCTGTTCAGTGGTCTTCTGAGGCCATTGAAGCTTTTGTGTATCTCAAGGAGAGGTTCACCTCTGCTCCCATCCTTATGCAGCCTGATGTTACTAGGCCGTTTTTGGTTGAGGTTGATGCTTCCTCTGTGGGGGTTGGCGCAGTATTGTCTCAGGATAACGGGGATGGATTACATCCCTGTGCCTTTTTTTCCAAAAATTTTTCGGAGACTGAATTGAATTACGATATTGGTAATCGGGAATTATTGGCTATTAAACTCGCATTTGAACACTGGCGCCACTTCTTGGAAGGTGCGGAATTTCCCGTTCAGGTTCTTACGGATCATAAAAATCTGATATATCTTGATGCTGCCAAGCGCCTGAATGCCCGTCAGGCTAGGTGGGCACTGTTTTTCTCGCGGTTTAATTTCTCCGTTACTTACATCCCTGGTACTAAGAATGTTAAGGCGGATGCCTTGTCTCGCAGTTTTTCTCCCATAGTCGGTGCTGAGAAAGAGGAAAACATTTTACAAGAAGGTGTTGTGATAGCTGCTTTAGACTCCGTTTTGGAAGATGAGATTCTTAAAGCTCAGGAGAATGCCCCATCTAACACTCCTCATGGGAGGTTGTTTGTGCCTGGGACCTTTAGGAGAGATTTGTTTGTTGAGTGTCACGAATCTCGGTTGGCAGGTCATCCCGGAATCTCTGAGACCAAGAGACTGGTGGGTCGCAGTTTTTGGTGGCCTGGATGGCAGAAGGAAGTCATTAAGTGGGTGCACCAATGTACTATATGTGCTAGATCCAAGTCCTCACATACTCCTGCTGCGGGGTTGCTTTGTCCTTTGGAGGTCCCCAGTGCTCCTTGGACACATTTGGCTATGGACTTTATAACTGACCTTCCCCCCTCTGAGGGTTTTACTGTCATCTGGGTGGTCATGGACCGTTTTAGCAAGATGTGTCACTTGGTTCCCTTCGTCAAACTGCCCTGCGCTAAAACTCTCGCTAAGGCCTTTGTCAAGGAAATTGTCAGACTTCATGGCGTTCCTACTGACATTGTTTCTGATAGGGGTCCTCAGTTCGTGGCTCGTTTTTGGCGTGCCTTTTGTGACAGGTTGGGAATTCATTTGTCGTTTTCGTCCGGATACCATCCTGAATCTAATGGCCAGACTGAAAGGAAAAACCAGGATGTTGAGCAGTTCTTGCGTTGTTTTGTGGCAGACAATCAAGAGGGGTGGTCTGAGTTTCTGCCACTTGCCGAATTTGCTCTGAACAATCATACATCTTCTTCTGCTGGTTGTTCGCCTTTTTTTTGTTGTTCTGGGAGACATCTGTCGTTTGGGTCGTTCTCCAAGTTGGGATCTGCCGTGCCTGAGGAGGAGAATTTTTCCGGTGATTTGGAAAGAGTTTGGACGGATGTGCGTGGTAATCTTCAGGAGGCCAACAGAAAATCTAAAGACTACTTTGATAGGAAACGACAGGAGGTTTTGTTCGCTGTTGGTGACATGGTTTGGTTGTCCTCTAGGAATCTGCGGTTGAGGATTCCTTCTAAGAAATTGGGTCCCAAGTTTGTAGGGCCCTTTAAGGTGCTTCAGGTTGTCAACCAATCTGCTGTTAGGTTGGAGGTTCCTACCTCCTGGAGAATTAATCCGGTCTTTCATGTCTCTCTGTTAAAAAAAGCTGTCGTGTCGGATGGTGACGCCTCAGCCTCTGTTCCTCCGGTGGTGGAGGACGGGGAATATGAAATTTCTCGCATCCTTGACTCTAGACGGTATAGAGGTAGTTTGCAGTATCTTGTGGCCTGGAAAGGTTTCGGACCCGAGGATAACTCTTGAGTGAGGTCAGATGATGTTTCCGCGTCCAGACTTATCAGAGCGTTTCACAGGAGATTTCCTGATAAGCCTGGTCCTAGGGGATCCGGAGGATCCTCTTAGAAGGGGGGGTACTGTTAGAACCTTGCTGTTAGGTTTTTTTTCCTTTGCTGGTCACATGACCTTGTTGGCCTATTTAATCCTGCTCCGCCCTTCTGGCTTTGCTGGACTTCATTGTATATCTACTTTCTGGCTAGCCTGTGCTCTGTATCTAACTCTGTTAGTTTGCTTGGTCTACGGACCTCTATGTTCTATCTATTTTGTTTGTTCTTCTGTCTGCTACTATTTCTGTTAGGAGGTGTCCCATATTCCTCCCAGTCCTTAGTACTTGTAGGGATTCCCTCCCCACATCTATAGGTCTCCGTACAGACTAGATTAGGACTTTAGCAGGTCTGATCGCAGGATCAGGTTCCCTGTTACATCGTAGGGATTCAGCTGAGTCTTATAGTAGGGACAGATCTCCTCTCTTTCCTTAGCTTTGGTAGCAGAACATAACACCTTGGTAGAGACGTGAAGGTCGCAGCAGCTTATCAAGACGGTTTAAATGCCCCTTGGAAAATCGATGGAGGTCGCAGTAGCTTAACAAGATGGATTAAATGCCCCTTGGAAGAGACGTGCAAGTCGCAGTAGCTTAACAAGAAGGTTTAAATGCCCCTTGGAAGAGACGTGCAGGTCGCAGTAGCTTAACAAGACAGTTTAAATGCCCCTTGGAAGAGACGTGCAGGTCGCAGTAGCTTAACAAGATGGTTTAAATGCCCCTTGGAAGAGGCTGGCAGGTCTCAGTAGCTTACCAAGACGATTTAAATGCCCCTTGGAAGAGACGTGCAGGTCGCAGTAGCTTAACAAGATGGTTTAAATGCCCCTTGGAAGAGACGTGCAGTTCGCAGTAGCTTAACAAGACGGTTTAAATGCCCCTTGGAAAAGTGGTGGAGGTTACAGTAGCTTAACAAGACGGTTTAAATGCCCCTTGGAAGAGACGTGCAAGTGACAGTAGCTTAACAAGACGGTTTAAATGCCCCTTGGAAGAGACGTGCAGGTCGCAGTAGCTTAAAAAGACAGTTTAAATGCCCCTTGGAAGAGATATGAAGGTCGCAGTAGCTTAACAACATGGTTTAAATGCCCCTTGGAAGAGCCGTGCAGGTCGCAGTAGCTTAGCAAGATGGTTTAAATGCCACTTGGAAGAGCGGTGGAGGTCGCAGTAGCTTAACAAGACAGTTTAAATACCCTTTGGAAGAGACGTGCAGGTCGCAGTAGCTTAACAAGACGGTTTAAATGCCCCTTGGAAGAGACGTGCAGGTCGCAGTAGCTTAACAAGACGGTTTAAATGCCCCTTGGAAGAGCGGTGGAGGTCGTAGTAGCTTATCAAGACTGATTAAATGCCCCTTGGTAGAGACGTGCAGGTCGCATCAGCTTAACAAGACGGTTTAAATGTCCCTTGGAAGAGACGTGCTAGTCGCAGTAGCTTAACAAGACGGTTTAAATGCCCAATAGAAGAGAGGTGGAGGTCGCAGTAGCTTAACAAGACAGTTTAAATGCCCCTTGGAAGAGATGTGCAGGTCGCAGTAGCTTAACAAGATGGATTAAATGCCCCTTGGAAGAGACGTCCAAATCGCAGTAGCTTAACAACACGGTTTACATGCCCCTTGGAAGAGCGGTGGAGGTCACAGTAGCTTAACAAGACAGTTTAAATGCCCCTTGGAAGAGATGTGCAGGTCGCAGTAGCTTAACAACACGGTTTAAATGCCCCTTGGAAGAGACGTGCAGGTCGCAGAAGCTTAACAAGATGGTTTAAATGCCCCTTGGAAGAGCGGTGGAGGTCGCAGTAGCTTAACAAGACAGTTTAATTGCCCCTTGGAGGAGACATGCAGGTCGCAGTAGCTTAGCAAGACTGTTTAAATGCCCAGTAGAAGAGCGGTGGAGGTTGCAGTAGCTTAACAAGACAGTTTAAATGCCCCTTGGAAGAGATGTGCAGCTCGCAGTAGCTTAACAAGATGGATTAAATGACCCCTTGGAAGAGACGTGCAAATCGCAGTAGCTTAACAACACGGTTTACATGCCCCTTGGAAGAGCGGTGGAGGTCGCAGTAGATTAACAAGATGGTTTAAATGCCCCTTGGAAGAGCGGTGGAGGTCACAGTAGCTTAACAAGACAGTTTAAATGCCCCTTGGAAGAGATGTGCAGGTCGCAGTAGCTTAACAAGACGGTTTAAATGCCCCTTGGAAGAGACGTGCAGGTCGCAGAAGCTTAACAAGATGGTTTAAATGCCCCTTGGAAGAGCGGTGGAGGTCGCAGTAGCTTAACAAGACAGTTTAATTGCCCCTTGGAAGAGACATGCAGGTAGCAGTAGCTTAGCAAGACTGTTTAAATGCCCCTTGAAGAGACGTGCAGTCGCAGTAACTTAACAAGACGGATTAAATGCCCCTTGGTAGAGACATGCAGGTCGCAGTAGCTTAACAACATGGTTTAAATGCCCCATGGAAGAGAAGTGCAGGTCGCAGTAGCTTAACAAGATGGTTTAAATGAACCTTGGAAAAGTGGTGGAGGTTATAGTAGCTTAACAAGTCAGTTTAAATGACCCTTGGAAGAGACGTGCAAGTCGCAGTAGCTTAAGAAGACGCTTTAAATGCACCTTTGAAGAGACGTGCAGGTCGCAGAAGCTTAAAAAGACGGTTTAAATGCCCCTTGGAAGAGACATGCAGGTCGCAGCAGCTTAAAAAGACTGTTTAAATGCCCCTTGGAAAAGACGTGCAGGTCGCAGTGGCTTAACAAGACAGCTTAAATGCACCTTGGAAGAGATGTGCAAGTCGCAGTAGCTTAAAAAGATGGTTTAAATGCCCCTTGGAAAAGACGTGCAGATCGCAGTAGCTTAACAAGACGGTTTAAATGCCCCTTGGAAGAGACGTGCAAGTCGCAGTAGCTTAAAAAGACGGTTTAAATGAGCCTTGGAAGAGAGGTGCAGGTCGCAGTAGCTTAACAAGACGATTTAAATGCCCCTTGGAAGAAACGTGCAGGTCGCAGTAGCTTGACAAGACGGTCTAAATGCCCCTTGGAAGAGCGGTGGAGGTCGTATTAGTTTATCAAGACTGATTAAATGCCCCTTGGCAGAGAGGTGCAGGTCGCAGTAGCTTAACAAGACGATTTAAATGCCCCTTGGAAGAAACGTGCAGGTCGCAGTAGCTTGACAAGACGGTCTAAATGCCCCTTGGAAGAGCGGTGGAGGTCGTATTAGTTTATCAAGACTGATTAAATGCCCCTTGGCAGAGACGTGCAGGTCGCAGTAGCTTAACAAGACGGATTAAATGCCCCTTGGTAGAGACATGCAGGTCGCAGTAGCTTAACAACATGGTTTAAATGCCCCATGGAAGAGAAGTGCAGGTCGCAGTAGCTTAACAAGATGGTTTAAATGCCCCTTGGAAAAGTGGTGGAGGTTACAGTAGCTTAACAAGACAGTTTAAATGCCCCTTGGAAGAGACGTGCAAGTCGCAGTAGCTTAAGAAGACGGTTTAAATGCCCCTTGGAAGAGACGTGCAGGTCGCAGAAGCTTAAAAAGACGGTTTAAATGCCCCTTGCAAGAGACATGCAGGTCGCATCAGCTTAAAAAGACTGTTTAAATGCCCCTTGGAAAAGACGTGCAGGTCGCAGTGGCTTAACAAGACAGCTTAAATGCCCCTTGGAAGAGATGTGCAAGTCGCAGTAGCTTAAAAAGACGGTTTAAATGCCCCTTGGAAGAGACGTGCAGGTCGCAGTAGATTAACAAGATGGTTTAAATGCCCCTTGGAAGAGACGTGCAAGTCGCAGTAGCTTAAAAAGACGGTTTAAATGAGCCTTGGAAGAGAGGTGCAGGTCGCAGTAGCTTAACAAGACGATTTAAATGCCCCTTGGAAGAAACGTGCAGGTCGCAGAAGCTTAACAAGACGGTTTAAATGCCCATTGGAAGAGACGTGCAGGTCGCAGTAGCTTAACAAGACGGTCTAAATGCCCCTTGGAAGAGCGGAGGAGGTCGTAGTAGTTTATCAAGACTGATTAAATGCCCCTTGGTAGAGACGTGCAGGTCGCATCAGCTTAACAAGACGGTTAAAATGTCCCTTGGAAGAGACGTGCAAGTCGCAGTAGCTAAACAAGACTGTTTAAATGCCCCATGGAAAATCGGTGGAGGTCGCAGTAGATTAACAAGATGGATTAAATGCCCCTTGGAAGAGACATGCAGGTCGCAGCAGCTTAACAAGACTGTTTAAATGCCCCTTGGAAGAGACGTGCAGGTCGCAGTAGCTTAACAAGACGGATTAAATGCCCCTTGGTGGAGACATGCAGGTCGCAGGAGCTTAACAAAATGGTTTAAATGCCCAATGGAAGAGAAGTGCAGGTTGCAGTAGCTTAACAAGACGGTTTAAATGCCCCTTGGAAAAGTGGTGGAGGTTACAGTAGCTTAACAAGACGGTTTAAATGCCCCTTGGAAGAGAAGTGCAAGTCACAGTAGCTTAACAAGACGGTTTAAATGCCCCTTGGAAGAGACGTGCAGGTCACAGTAGCTTAAAAAGACGGTTTAAATGCCCCTTGGAAGAGACGTGCAGGTCGCAGTAGCTTAACAACATGGTTTAAATGCCCCTTGGAAGAGGGGTGGAGGTCGCAGTAGCTTAACAAGACAGATTAAATACCCATTGGAAGAGACGTGCAGGTCGCAGTAGCTTAATAAGACGGTTTAAATGTCCCTTGGAAGAGATGTGCAGGTCGCAATAGCTTAACAAGACGGTTTAAATGCCCCTTGGAAGAGACGTGCAGGTCGCAGTAGCTTAGCAAGACGGTTTAAATGCCACTTGGAAGAGCGGTGGAGGTCGCAGTAGCTTAACAAGACAGTTTAAATACCCCTTGGAAGAGACGTGCAGGTCGCAGTAGCTTAACAAGACGGTTTAAATGCCCCTTGGAAAAGACGTGCAGGTCGCAGTTGCTTAACAAGACGGTTTAAATGCCCCTTGGAAGAGACGTGCAGGTCGCAGTAGCTTAACAAGGCAGTTTAAATACCCCTTGGAAGAGACGTGCAGGTCGCAGTAGCTTAACAAGATGGTTTAAATGCCCCTTGGAAGAGCGGTGGAGGTCGCAGTAGCTTAACAAGATGGTTTAAATGCCCCTTGGAAGAGACATGCAGGTAGCAGCAGCTTAAAAAGACTGTTTAAATGCCCCTTGGAAAAGACGTGCAGGTCTCAGTGGCCTAGCAAGACAGTTTAAATGAGCCTTGGAAGAGACATGCAGTTCGCAGTAGCTTAACAAGACGGTTTAAATGCCCCTTGGAAGAGACGTGCAGGTCGCAGTAGCTTAACAAGACGGTTTAAATGCCCCTTGGAAGAGACGTGCAAGTCGCAGTAGCTTAAAAAGACGGTTTAAATGAGCCTTGGAAGAGACGTGCAGGTCGCAGTAGCTTAACAAGACGGTTTAAATGCCCCTTGCAAGAGACGTGCATGTCGCACTAGATTAACAAGACGGTTTAAATGCCCCTTGGTAGAGACGTGCAGGTCGCAGTAGCTTAACAAGACGGTTTAAATACCCCTTGGAAGAGACGTGCAAATCACAGTAGCTTAACAAGACTTTTTAAATGCCCCTTGGAAGAAATGTGCAGGTCGCAGAAGCTTAGCAAGACGGTTTAAATGATCCTTGGAAGAGACGTGCAGGTCGCAGTAGCTTAACAAGACGGTTTAAATGCCCCTTGGAAGAGCAGTGGATGTCGTAGTAGCTTATCAAAACTGATTAAATGCCCCTTGGTAGAGATGTGCAGGTCGCAGCAGCTTATCAAGACGGTTTAAATGCCCCTTGGAAAATCGATGGAGGTCGCAGTAGCTTAACAAGATGGATTAAATGCCCTTTGGAAGAGACGTGCAAGTCGCAGTAGCTTAACAAGAAGGTTTAAATGCCCCTTGGAAGAGACGTGCAGGTCGCAGTAGCTTAACAAGACAGTTTAAATGCCCCTTGGAAGAGACGTGCAGGTCGCAGTTGCTTAACAAGACGGTTTAAATGCCCCTTGGAAGAGGTTGGCAGGTCTCAGTAGCTTACCAAGACGATTTAAATGCCCCTTGGAAGAGACGTGCAGTTCGCAGTAGCTTAACAAGATGGTTTAAATGCCCCTTGGAAGAGACGTGCAGTTCGCAGTAGCTTAACAAGACGGTTTAAATGCCCCTTGGAAAAGTGGTGGAGGTTACAGTAGCTTAACAAGACGGTTTAAATGCCGCTTGGAAGAGACGTGCAAGTCACAGTAGCTTAACAAGATGGTTTAAATGCCCCTTGGAAGAGACGTGCAGGTCGCAGTAGCTTAAAAAGACGGTTTAAATGCCCTTTGGAAGAGACGTGCAGGTCGCAGTAGCTTAACAACATGGTTTAAATGCCCCTTGGAAGAGCGGTGGAGGTCGCAGTAGCTTAACAAGACATTTTAAATACCCATTGGAAGAGACGTGCAGGTCGCAGTAGCTTAATAAGACGGTTTAAATGTCCCTTGGAAGAGATGTGCAGGTCGCAGTAGCTTAACAAGACGGTTTAAATGCCCCTTGGAAGAGACGTGCAGGTCGCAGTAGCTTAGCAAGATGGTTTAAATGCCACTTGGAAGAGCGGTGGAGGTCGCAGTAGCTTAACAAGACAGTTTAAATACCCCTTGGAAGAGACGTGCAGGTCGCAGTAGCTTAACAAGACGGTTTAAATGCCCCTTGGAAGAGACGTGCAGGTCGCAGTAGCTTAACAAGATGGGTTAAATGCCCCTTGGAAGAGACGTGCAGGTCGCAGTAGCTTAACAAGGCAGTTTAAATACCCCTTGGAAGAGACGTGCAGGTCGCAGAAGCTTAACGAGATGGTTTAAATGCCCCTTGGAAGAGCGGTGGAGGTCGCAGTAGCTTAACAAGATGGTTTAAATGCCACTTGGAAGAGCGGTGGAGGTCGCAGTAGCTTAACAAGACGGTTTAAATGCCCCTTGGAAAAGACGTGCAGGTCTCAGTGGCCTAACAAGACAGTTTAAATGCCCCTTGGAAGAGACATGCAGGTCGCAGTAGCTTAACAAGACGGTTTAAATGCCCCTTGGAAGAGACGTGCAGCTTGCAGTAGATTAACAAGACGGTTTAAATGCCCCTTGGAAGAGACGTGCAAGTCGCAGTAGCTTAAAAAGACGGTTTAAATGAGCCTTGGAAGATACGTGCAGGTCGCAGTAGCTTAACAAGACGGTTTAAATCCCCCTTGCAAGAGACATGCATGTCGCACTAGATTAACAAGACGGTTTAAATGCCCCTTGGTAGAGACGCGCATGTCGCAGTAGCTTAACAAGACGGTTTAAATACCCCTTGGAAGAGACGTGCAGGTCTCAGCAGCTTAACAAGACTTTTTAAATGCCCCTTGGAAGAAATGTGCAGGTCGCAGTAGCTTAACAAGACTTTTTAAATGCCCCTTGGAAGAAATGTGCAGGTCGCAGTAGCTTAACAAGACTGTTTAAATGCCCCTTGGAAGAGACGTGCAGGTCGCAGTAGCTTAACAAGACGGTTTAAATGCCCCTTGGAAGATCGGTGGAGGTCGTAGTAGCTTATCAAAACTGATTAAATGCCCCTTGGTAGAGACGTGCAGGTCGCAGCAGCTTATCAAGACGGTTTAAATGCCCCTTGGAAAATCGATGGAGATCGCAGTAGCTTAACAAGATGGATTAAATGCCCCTTGGAAGAGAGGTGCAAGTCGCAGAAGCTTAACAAGACAGTTTAAATACCCTTTGGAAGAGACGTGCAGGTCGCAGTAGCTTAACAAGACGGTTTAAATGCCCCTTGGAAGAGACGTGCAGGTCGCAGTAGCTTAACAAGACGGTTTAAATGCCCCTTGGAAGAGCGGTGGAGGTCGTAGTAGCTTATCAAGACTGATTAAATGCCCCTTGGTAGAGACGTGCAGGTCGCATCAGCTTAACAAGACGGTTTAAATGTCCCTTGGAAGAGACGTGCTAGTCGCAGTAGCTTAACAAGACGGTTTAAATGCCCAATAGAAGAGCGGTGGAGGTCGCAGTAGCTTAACAAGACAGTTTAAATGCCCCTTGGAAGAGATGTGCAGGTCGCAGTAGCTTAACAAGATGGATTAAATGCCCCTTGGAAGAGACGTCCAAATCGCAGTAGCTTAACAACACGGTTTACATGCCCCTTGGAAGAGCGGTGGAGGTCACAGTAGCTTAACAAGACAGTTTAAATGCCCCTTGGAAGAGATGTGCAGGTCGCAGTAGCTTAACAACACGGTTTAAATGCCCCTTGGAAGAGACGTGCAGGTCGCAGAAGCTTAACAAGATGGTTTAAATGCCCCTTGGAAGAGCGGTGGAGGTCGCAGTAGCTTAACAAGACAGTTTAATTGCCCCTTGGAGGAGACATGCAGGTCGCAGTAGCTTAGCAAGACTGTTTAAATGCCCAGTAGAAGAGCGGTGGAGGTTGCAGTAGCTTAACAAGACAGTTTAAATGCCCCTTGGAAGAGATGTGCAGCTCGCAGTAGCTTAACAAGATGGATTAAATGACCCCTTGGAAGAGACGTGCAAATCGCAGTAGCTTAACAACACGGTTTACATGCCCCTTGGAAGAGCGGTGGAGGTCGCAGTAGATTAACAAGATGGTTTAAATGCCCCTTGGAAGAGCGGTGGAGGTCACAGTAGCTTAACAAGACAGTTTAAATGCCCCTTGGAAGAGATGTGCAGGTCGCAGTAGCTTAACAAGACGGTTTAAATGCCCCTTGGAAGAGACGTGCAGGTCGCAGAAGCTTAACAAGATGGTTTAAATGCCCCTTGGAAGAGCGGTGGAGGTCGCAGTAGCTTAACAAGACAGTTTAATTGCCCCTTGGAAGAGACATGCAGGTAGCAGTAGCTTAGCAAGACTGTTTAAATGCCCCTTGAAGAGACGTGCAGTCGCAGTAACTTAACAAGACGGATTAAATGCCCCTTGGTAGAGACATGCAGGTCGCAGTAGCTTAACAACATGGTTTAAATGCCCCATGGAAGAGAAGTGCAGGTCGCAGTAGCTTAACAAGATGGTTTAAATGAACCTTGGAAAAGTGGTGGAGGTTATAGTAGCTTAACAAGTCAGTTTAAATGACCCTTGGAAGAGACGTGCAAGTCGCAGTAGCTTAAGAAGACGCTTTAAATGCACCTTTGAAGAGACGTGCAGGTCGCAGAAGCTTAAAAAGACGGTTTAAATGCCCCTTGGAAGAGACATGCAGGTCGCAGCAGCTTAAAAAGACTGTTTAAATGCCCCTTGGAAAAGACGTGCAGGTCGCAGTGGCTTAACAAGACAGCTTAAATGCACCTTGGAAGAGATGTGCAAGTCGCAGTAGCTTAAAAAGATGGTTTAAATGCCCCTTGGAAAAGACGTGCAGATCGCAGTAGCTTAACAAGACGGTTTAAATGCCCCTTGGAAGAGACGTGCAAGTCGCAGTAGCTTAAAAAGACGGTTTAAATGAGCCTTGGAAGAGAGGTGCAGGTCGCAGTAGCTTAACAAGACGATTTAAATGCCCCTTGGAAGAAACGTGCAGGTCGCAGTAGCTTGACAAGACGGTCTAAATGCCCCTTGGAAGAGCGGTGGAGGTCGTATTAGTTTATCAAGACTGATTAAATGCCCCTTGGCAGAGAGGTGCAGGTCGCAGTAGCTTAACAAGACGATTTAAATGCCCCTTGGAAGAAACGTGCAGGTCGCAGTAGCTTGACAAGACGGTCTAAATGCCCCTTGGAAGAGCGGTGGAGGTCGTATTAGTTTATCAAGACTGATTAAATGCCCCTTGGCAGAGACGTGCAGGTCGCAGTAGCTTAACAAGACGGATTAAATGCCCCTTGGTAGAGACATGCAGGTCGCAGTAGCTTAACAACATGGTTTAAATGCCCCATGGAAGAGAAGTGCAGGTCGCAGTAGCTTAACAAGATGGTTTAAATGCCCCTTGGAAAAGTGGTGGAGGTTACAGTAGCTTAACAAGACAGTTTAAATGCCCCTTGGAAGAGACGTGCAAGTCGCAGTAGCTTAAGAAGACGGTTTAAATGCCCCTTGGAAGAGACGTGCAGGTCGCAGAAGCTTAAAAAGACGGTTTAAATGCCCCTTGCAAGAGACATGCAGGTCGCATCAGCTTAAAAAGACTGTTTAAATGCCCCTTGGAAAAGACGTGCAGGTCGCAGTGGCTTAACAAGACAGCTTAAATGCCCCTTGGAAGAGATGTGCAAGTCGCAGTAGCTTAAAAAGACGGTTTAAATGCCCCTTGGAAGAGACGTGCAGGTCGCAGTAGATTAACAAGATGGTTTAAATGCCCCTTGGAAGAGACGTGCAAGTCGCAGTAGCTTAAAAAGACGGTTTAAATGAGCCTTGGAAGAGAGGTGCAGGTCGCAGTAGCTTAACAAGACGATTTAAATGCCCCTTGGAAGAAACGTGCAGGTCGCAGAAGCTTAACAAGACGGTTTAAATGCCCCTTGGAAGAGACGTGCAGGTCGCAGTAGCTTAACAAGACGGTCTAAATGCCCCTTGGAAGAGCGGAGGAGGTCGTAGTAGTTTATCAAGACTGATTAAATGCCCCTTGGTAGAGACGTGCAGGTCGCATCAGCTTAACAAGACGGTTAAAATGTCCCTTGGAAGAGACGTGCAAGTCGCAGTAGCTAAACAAGACTGTTTAAATGCCCCATGGAAAATCGGTGGAGGTCGCAGTAGATTAACAAGATGGATTAAATGCCCCTTGGAAGAGACATGCAGGTCGCAGCAGCTTAACAAGACTGTTTAAATGCCCCTTGGAAGAGACGTGCAGGTCGCAGTAGCTTAACAAGACGGATTAAATGCCCCTTGGTGGAGACATGCAGGTCGCAGGAGCTTAACAAAATGGTTTAAATGCCCAATGGAAGAGAAGTGCAGGTTGCAGTAGCTTAACAAGACGGTTTAAATGCCCCTTGGAAAAGTGGTGGAGGTTACAGTAGCTTAACAAGACGGTTTAAATGCCCCTTGGAAGAGAAGTGCAAGTCACAGTAGCTTAACAAGACGGTTTAAATGCCCCTTGGAAGAGACGTGCAGGTCACAGTAGCTTAAAAAGACGGTTTAAATGCCCCTTGGAAGAGACGTGCAGGTCGCAGTAGCTTAACAACATGGTTTAAATGCCCCTTGGAAGAGGGGTGGAGGTCGCAGTAGCTTAACAAGACAGATTAAATACCCATTGGAAGAGACGTGCAGGTCGCAGTAGCTTAATAAGACGGTTTAAATGTCCCTTGGAAGAGATGTGCAGGTCGCAATAGCTTAACAAGACGGTTTAAATGCCCCTTGGAAGAGACGTGCAGGTCGCAGTAGCTTAGCAAGACGGTTTAAATGCCACTTGGAAGAGCGGTGGAGGTCGCAGTAGCTTAACAAGACAGTTTAAATACCCCTTGGAAGAGACGTGCAGGTCGCAGTAGCTTAACAAGACGGTTTAAATGCCCCTTGGAAAAGACGTGCAGGTCGCAGTTGCTTAACAAGACGGTTTAAATGCCCCTTGGAAGAGACGTGCAGGTCGCAGTAGCTTAACAAGGCAGTTTAAATACCCCTTGGAAGAGACGTGCAGGTCGCAGTAGCTTAACAAGATGGTTTAAATGCCCCTTGGAAGAGCGGTGGAGGTCGCAGTAGCTTAACAAGATGGTTTAAATGCCCCTTGGAAGAGACATGCAGGTAGCAGCAGCTTAAAAAGACTGTTTAAATGCCCCTTGGAAAAGACGTGCAGGTCTCAGTGGCCTAGCAAGACAGTTTAAATGAGCCTTGGAAGAGACATGTAGTTCGCAGTAGCTTAACAAGACGGTTTAAATGCCCCTTGGAAGAGACGTGCAGGTCGCAGTAGCTTAACAAGACGGTTTAAATGCCCCTTGGAAGAGACGTGCAAGTCGCAGTAGCTTAAAAAGACGGTTTAAATGAGCCTTGGAAGAGACGTGCAGGTCGCAGTAGCTTAACAAGACGGTTTAAATGCCCCTTGCAAGAGACGTGCATGTCGCACTAGATTAACAAGACGGTTTAAATGCCCCTTGGTAGAGACGTGCAGGTCGCAGTAGCTTAACAAGACGGTTTAAATACCCCTTGGAAGAGACGTGCAAATCACAGTAGCTTAACAAGACTTTTTAAATGCCCCTTGGAAGAAATGTGCAGGTCGCAGAAGCTTAGCAAGACGGTTTAAATGATCCTTGGAAGAGACGTGCAGGTCGCAGTAGCTTAACAAGACGGTTTAAATGCCCCTTGGAAGAGCAGTGGATGTCGTAGTAGCTTATCAAAACTGATTAAATGCCCCTTGGTAGAGATGTGCAGGTCGCAGCAGCTTATCAAGACGGTTTAAATGCCCCTTGGAAAATCGATGGAGGTCGCAGTAGCTTAACAAGATGGATTAAATGCCCTTTGGAAGAGACGTGCAAGTCGCAGTAGCTTAACAAGAAGGTTTAAATGCCCCTTGGAAGAGACGTGCAGGTCGCAGTAGCTTAACAAGACAGTTTAAATGCCCCTTGGAAGAGACGTGCAGGTCGCAGTTGCTTAACAAGACGGTTTAAATGCCCCTTGGAAGAGGTTGGCAGGTCTCAGTAGCTTACCAAGACGATTTAAATGCCCCTTGGAAGAGACGTGCAGTTCGCAGTAGCTTAACAAGATGGTTTAAATGCCCCTTGGAAGAGACGTGCAGTTCGCAGTAGCTTAACAAGACGGTTTAAATGCCCCTTGGAAAAGTGGTGGAGGTTACAGTAGCTTAACAAGACGGTTTAAATGCCGCTTGGAAGAGACGTGCAAGTCACAGTAGCTTAACAAGATGGTTTAAATGCCCCTTGGAAGAGACGTGCAGGTCGCAGTAGCTTAAAAAGACGGTTTAAATGCCCTTTGGAAGAGACGTGCAGGTCGCAGTAGCTTAACAACATGGTTTAAATGCCCCTTGGAAGAGCGGTGGAGGTCGCAGTAGCTTAACAAGACATTTTAAATACCCATTGGAAGAGACGTGCAGGTCGCAGTAGCTTAATAAGACGGTTTAAATGTCCCTTGGAAGAGATGTGCAGGTCGCAGTAGCTTAACAAGACGGTTTAAATGCCCCTTGGAAGAGACGTGCAGGTCGCAGTAGCTTAGCAAGATGGTTTAAATGCCACTTGGAAGAGCGGTGGAGGTCGCAGTAGCTTAACAAGACAGTTTAAATACCCCTTGGAAGAGACGTGCAGGTCGCAGTAGCTTAACAAGACGGTTTAAATGCCCCTTGGAAGAGACGTGCAGGTCGCAGTAGCTTAACAAGATGGGTTAAATGCCCCTTGGAAGAGACGTGCAGGTCGCAGTAGCTTAACAAGGCAGTTTAAATACCCCTTGGAAGAGACGTGCAGGTCGCAGAAGCTTAACGAGATGGTTTAAATGCCCCTTGGAAGAGCGGTGGAGGTCGCAGTAGCTTAACAAGATGGTTTAAATGCCACTTGGAAGAGCGGTGGAGGTCGCAGTAGCTTAACAAGACGGTTTAAATGCCCCTTGGAAAAGACGTGCAGGTCTCAGTGGCCTAACAAGACAGTTTAAATGCCCCTTGGAAGAGACATGCAGGTCGCAGTAGCTTAACAAGACGGTTTAAATGCCCCTTGGAAGAGACGTGCAGCTTGCAGTAGATTAACAAGACGGTTTAAATGCCCCTTGGAAGAGACGTGCAAGTCGCAGTAGCTTAAAAAGACGGTTTAAATGAGCCTTGGAAGATACGTGCAGGTCGCAGTAGCTTAACAAGACGGTTTAAATCCCCCTTGCAAGAGACATGCATGTCGCACTAGATTAACAAGACGGTTTAAATGCCCCTTGGTAGAGACGCGCATGTCGCAGTAGCTTAACAAGACGGTTTAAATACCCCTTGGAAGAGACGTGCAGGTCTCAGCAGCTTAACAAGACTTTTTAAATGCCCCTTGGAAGAAATGTGCAGGTCGCAGTAGCTTAACAAGACTTTTTAAATGCCCCTTGGAAGAAATGTGCAGGTCGCAGTAGCTTAACAAGACTGTTTAAATGCCCCTTGGAAGAGACGTGCAGGTCGCAGTAGCTTAACAAGACGGTTTAAATGCCCCTTGGAAGATCGGTGGAGGTCGTAGTAGCTTATCAAAACTGATTAAATGCCCCTTGGTAGAGACGTGCAGGTCGCAGCAGCTTATCAAGACGGTTTAAATGCCCCTTGGAAAATCGATGGAGATCGCAGTAGCTTAACAAGATGGATTAAATGCCCCTTGGAAGAGAGGTGCAAGTCGCAGTAGCTTAACAAGAAGGTTTAAATGCCCCTTGGAAGAGACGTGCAGGTCGCAGTAGCTTAACAAGACAGTTTAAATGCCCCTTGGAAGAGACGTGCAGGTCGCAGTAGCTTAACAAGACGGTTTAAATGCCCCTTGGAAGAAGCTGGCAGGTATCAGTAGCTTACCAAGACGATTTAAATGACCCTTGGAAGAGACGTGCAGGTCGCAGTAGCTTAACAAGATGGTTTAAATGCCCCTTGGAAGAGACGTGCAGTTCGCAGTAGCTTAACAAGACGGTTTAAATGCCCCTTGGAAAAGTGGTGGAGGTTACAGTAGCTTAACAAGACGGTTTAAATGCCCCTTGGAAGAGACGTGCAGGTCGCAGTAGCTTAACAAGACGGTTTAAATGCCCCTTGGAAGAAACGTGCAGGTCTCAGTAGCTTAACAAGACCGTTTAAATGCCCCTTGGTAGAGATGTGAAAGTCGCAGTAGCTTAACAAGACGGTATAAATGCCCCTTGGAAGAGCGGTGGAGGTCGTAGTAGCTTATCAAGACTGATTAAATGCCCCTTGGTAGAGACGTGCAGGTCGCATCAGCTTACAAGACGGTTTAAATGTCCCTTGGAAGAGACGTGCTAGTCGCAGTAGCTTAACAAGACGGTTTAAATGCCCCTTAGAAGAGCGGTGGAGGTCGCAGCAGCTTAACAAGACAGTTTAAATGCCCCTTGGAAGAGATGTGCAGGTCGCAGTAGCTTAACAAGATGGATTAAATGCCCCTTGGAAGAGACGTGCAAATCGCAGTAGCTTAACAACAAGGTTTACATGCCCCTTGGAAGAGCGGTGGAGGTCGCAGTAGCTTAACAAGATGGTTTAAATGCCCCTTGGAAGAGCGGTGGAGGTCGCAGTAGCTTAACAAGACAGTTTAAATGCCCCTTGGAAGAAATGTGCAGGTCGCAGTAGCTTAACAAGACAGTTTAAATGCCCCTTGGAAGAGACGTGCAGGTCGCAGAAGCTTAACAAGATGGTTTAAATGCCCCTTGGAAAAGTGGTGGAGGTCGCAGTAGCTTAACAAGACAGTTTAATTGCCCCTTGGAAGAGACATGCAGGTCGCAGTAGCTTAGCAAGACTGTTTAAATGCCCCTTGAAGAGACGTGCAGGTCGCAGTAGCTTAACAAAACGGATTAAATGCCCCTTGGTAGAGACATGCAGGTCGCAGTAGCTTAACAAAATGGTTTAAATGCCCCATGGAAGAGAAGTGCAGGTCGCAGTAGCTTAACAAGATGGTTTAAATGCCCCTTGGAAAAGTGGTGGAGGTTACAGTAGCTTAACAAGACAGTTTAAATGCCCCTTGGAAGAGACGTGCAAGTCGCAGTAGCTTAAGAAGACGGTTTAAATGCCCCTTGGAAGAGACATGCAGGTCGCAGTAGCTTAAAAAGACGGTTTAAATGCCCCTTGGAAGAGACATGCAGGTCGCAGCAGCTTAAAAAGACTGTTTAAATGCCCCTTGGAAAAGACGTGCAGGTCGCAGTGGCGTAACAAGACAGTTTAAATGCCCCTTGGAAGAGATGTGCAAGTCGCAGTAGCTTAAAAAGACGGTTTAAATGCCCCTTGGAAGAGACGTGCAGGTCGCAGTAGCTTAACAAGACGGTTTAAATGCCCCTTGGAAGAGACGTGCAAGTCGCAGTAGCTTAAAAAGACGGTTTAAATGAGCCTTGGAAGAGAGGTGCAGGTCGCAGTAGCTTAACAAGACGATTTAAATGCCCCTTGGAAGAGACGTGCAGGTCGCATTAGCTTAACAAGACTGTTTAAATGCCCCTTGGAAGAGATGTGCAGGTCGCAGTAGCTTAAAAAGACGGTTTAAATGAGCCTTGGAAGAGTGGTGCAGGTCGCAGTAGCTTAACAAGACGAAAAAAATGCCCCTTGGCAGAAACGTGCAGGTCGCAGTAGCTTAACAAAACAGTTTCAATGCTCCTTGGAAGAGACGTGCAGGTCGCAGTAGCTTAACAAGACGGTTTAAATGCCCCTTGGAAGAGCGGTGGAGGTCGTAGTACTTTATCAAGACTGATTAAATGCCCCTTGGTAGAGACATGCAGATCGCGTCAGCTTAACAAGACGGTCTAAATGCCCCTTGGAAGAGCGGTGGAGGTCGTAGTAGTTTATCAAGACTGATTAAATGCCCCTTGGTAGAGACGTGCAGGTCGCATCAGCTTAACAAGACGGTTTAAATGTCCCTTGGAAGAGACGTGCAGGTCGCAGTAGATTAACAAGATGGATTAAATGCCCCTTGGAAGAGACATGCAAGTCACAGTAGATTAACAACACGGTTTAAATGCCCCTTGGAAGAGCGGTGGAGGTCGCAGTAGCTTAACAAGATGGTTTAAATGCCCCTTGGAAGAGCGGTGGAGGTCGCAGTAGTTTAACAAGACAGTTTAAATGCCCCTTGGAAGAGACGTGCAGGTCGCAGTAGCTTAACTACACGGTTTACATGCCCCTTGGAAGAGCGGTGGAGGTCGCAGTAGCTTAACAAGATGGTTTAAATGCCCCTTGGAAGAGCGGTGGAGGTCGCAGTAGCTTAACAACACGGTTTACATGCCCTTGGAAGAGCGGTGGACGTCGCAGTAGCTTAACAAGACGGTTTAAATGCCCCTTGGAAGAGACGTGCAGGTCGCAGAAGCTTAACAAGATGGTTTAAATGCCCCTTGGAAAAGCGGTGTAGGTCGCAGTAGCTTAACAAGACTGTTTAATTGCCCCTTGGAAGAGACATGCAGGTCGCAGCAGCTTAACAAGACTGTTTAAATGCCCCTTGGAAGAGACGTGCAGGTCGCAGTAGCTTAACAAGACGGATTAAATGCCCCTTGGTAGAGACATGCAGGTCGCAGTAGCTTAACAAAATGGTTTAAATGCCCCATGGAAGAGAAGTGCAGGTCGCAGTAGCTTAACAAGACGGTTTAAATGCCCCTTGGAAAAGTGGTGGTAGAGGTTACAGTAGCTTAACAAGATGGTTTAAATGCCCCTTGGAAGAGACATGCAAGTCACAGTAGCTTAACAAGACGGTTTAAATGCCCCTTGGAAGAGACGTACAGGTCGCAGTAGCTTAAAAAGACGGTTTAAATGCCCCTTGGAAGAGACGTGCAGGTCGCAGTAGCTTAACAAGATGGTTTAAAAGCCCCTTGGAAGAGCGGTGGAGGTCGCAGTAGCTTAGCAAGACAGTTTAAATACCCATTGGAAGAGACGTGCAGGTCGCAGTAGCTTAATAAGACGGTTTAAATAAATGTCCCTTGGAAGAGATGTGCAGGTCGCAGTAACTTAACAAGACGGTTTAAATGCCCCTTGGAAGAGACGTGCAGGTCGCAGTAGCTTAGCAAGACGGTTTAAATGCCAATTGGAAGAGCGGTGGAGGTCGCAATAGCTTATCAAGACAGTTTAAATACCCCTTGGAAGAGACGTGCAGGTCGCAGTAGCTTAACAAGATGGTTTAAATGCCCCTTGGAAGAGCGGTGGAGGTCGCAGTAGCTTAACAAGATGGTTTAAATGCCCCTTGGCAGAGACATGCAGGTCGCAGCAGCTTAAAAAGACTGTTTAAATGCGCCTTGGAAAAGACGTGCAGGTCTCAGTGGCTTAACAAGACAGTTTAAATGCCCCTTGGAAGAGACATGCAGGTCGCAGTAGCTTAACAAGACTGTTAAAATGCCCCTTGAAAGAGACGTGCAGGTCGCAGTAGCTTAACAAGACGGTTTAAATGCCCCTTGGAAGAGCGGTGGATGTCGTAGTAGCTTATCAAAACTGATTAAATGCCCCTTGGTAGAGACGTGCAGGTCGCAGCAGCTTATCAAGACGGTTTAAATGCCCCTTGGAAAATCGATGGAGGTCGCAGTAGATTAACAAGACAGATTAAATGCCCCTTGGAAGTGACGTGCAAGTCGCAGTAGCTTAACAAGAAGGTTTAAATGCCCCTTGGAAGAGACGTGCAGGGCGCAGTAGCTTAAAAAGAAGGTTTAAATGCCCCTTGGAAGAGACATGCAGGTCGCAGAAGCTTAACAAGACAGTTTAAATGCCCCTTGGAAGAGACGTGCAAGTCGCAGTAGCTTAACAAGACGGTTTAAATACCCCTTGGAAGAGGCTGGCAGCTCTCAGTAGCTTACCAAGACGATTTAAATGCCCCTTGGAAGAGACGTGCCGGTCGCAGTAGATTAACAAGATGGTTTAAATGCCCCTTGGAAAAGCGGTGGAGGTCGCAGTAGCTTAGCAAGACAGTTTAATTGCCCCTTGGAAGAGACATGCAGGTAGCAGCAGCTTAAAAAGACGGTTTAAATGCCCCTTGGAAGAGACGTGCAGGTCGCAGTAGCTTAAAAAGACGGTTTAAATGCCCCTTGGAAGAGACGTGCAAGTCGCAGTAGCTTAACAAGACGGTTTAAATGCCCCTTGGAAGAGACGTGCAGGTCGCAGTAGCTTAAAAAGACGGTTTAAATGCCCCTTGGAAGAGACGTGCAGGTCGCAGTAGTTTAACAAGACGGTTTAAATGCCCCTTGGAAGAGACGTGCAGGTCGCAGTAGCTTAAAAAGACGGTTTAAATGTCCCTTGGAAGAGACGTGCAGGTCGCAGTAGTTTAACAAGACGGTTTAAATGCCCCTTGGAAGAGACGTGCAGGTCGCAGTAGCTTAAAAAGACGGTTTAAATGTCCCTTGGAAGAAACGTGCAGGTCGCAGTAGCTTAACAAAACGGTTTAAATGCCCCTTGGAAAAGTGGTGGAGGTTACAGTAGCTTAACAATACGGTTTAAATGCCCCTTGGAAGAGACGTGCAAGTCACAGTAGCTTAACAAGACGATTTAAATGCGCCTTGGAAGAGACGTGCAGGTCGCAGTAGCTTAACAAGACGGTTTAAATGCCCCTTGGAAAAGCGGTGGAGGTTCCAGTAGCTTAACAAGACAGTTTAAATACCCCTTGGAAGAGACGTGCAGGTCGCAGTAGCTTAATAAGACGGTTTAAATGTCCCTTGGAAGAAATGTGCAGGTCGCAGTAGCTTAACAAGACGGTTTAAATGCCCCTTGGAAGAGACGTACAGGTCGCAGTAGCTTAACAAGACGGTTTAAATGCCACTTGGAAGAGCGGTGGAGGTCGCAGTAGCTTAACAAGACAGTTTAAATGCCCCTTGGAAGAGACGTGCAGGTCGCAGTAGCTTAATAAGACGGTTTAAATGCCCCTTGGAAGAGACGTGCAGGTCGCAGTAGCTTAACAAGACGGTTTAAATGCCCCTTGTAAGAGACGTGCAGGTCGCAGTAGCTTAACAAGACAGTTTAAATACCCCTTGGAAGAGACGTGCAGGTCGCAGTAGCTTAACAAGATGGTTTAAATGCCCCTTGGCAGAGCGGTGGAGGTCGCAGTAGCTTAACAAGATGGTTTAAATGCCCCTTGGAAGAGACATGCAGGTCGCAGCAGCTTAAAAAGACTGTTTAAATGCCCCTTGGAAAAGACGTGCAGGTCTCAGTGGCTTAACAAGACAGTTTAAATGCACCTTGGAAGAGACATGCAGGTCTCAGTAGCTTAACAAGATGGTTTAAATGCCCCTTGGAAGAGACGTGCAGGTCGCAGTAGCTTAACAAGTCGGTTTAAATGCCCCTTGGAAGAGACGTGCAAGTCGCAGTAGCTTAAAAAGACGGTTTAAATGAGCCTAGGAAGAGACGTGCAGGTCGCAGTAGCTTAACAAGACGGTTTAAATGTCCCTTGGAAGACACGAGCAGGTCGCAGTAGCTTAACAAGAGGGTTTAAATGCCCCTTGGAAGAGCGGTGGAGGTCGCAGTAGCTTAACAAGACAGTTTAGATTCCCCTTGGAAGAGACGTGCAGGTCGCCGTAGCTTAACAAGACGGTTTAAATGTCCCTTGGAAGAGACGTGCAGGTCGCAGTAGCTTAACAAGATGGTTTAAATGCCCCTTGGAAAAGTGGTGGAGGTTACAGTAGCTTAAAAAGACGGTTTAAATACCCCTTGGAAGAGCGGCGTAGGTCGCAGTAGCTTAACAAGACGATTTAATTGCCCCTTGGATGAGACGTGCAGGTCACAGTAGATTAATAAGACGGTTTAAATGCGCCTTGGAAGAGACGTGCAGGTCCCAGTAGCTTAACAAGATGGTTTAAAAGCCCCTATGAAAAGCGGTGGAGGTCGCAGTAGCTTAACAAGACGGTTTAACTGCCCCTTGGAAGAGACGAGCAGGTCACAGTAGCTTAACAAGACGGTTTAAATGCCCCTTGGAAGAGACGTGCAGGTCGAAGTAGCTTAACAAGACGCTTTAAATGCCCCTTGGAAGAGCGGTGGAGGTCGCAGTAGCTTTACAAAACGGTTTAAATACCCCTTGCAAGAGACGTGCAGGTCACAGTAGATTAACAAGACGGTTTAAATGACCCCTTGGAAGAAACGTGCAGGTCGCAGTAGCTTAACAAGACGGTTTAAATGCCCCTTGGAAGAGACGTGCAGGTCGCAGTAGCTTAACAAGACGGTTTAAATGCCCCTTGGAAGAGCGGTGGAGGTCGTAGTAGCTTATCAAAACTGATTAAATGCCCCTTGGTAGAGACGTGCAGGTCGCAGCAGCTTAACAAGACGGTTTAAATGCCCCTTGGAAAATCGATGGAGGTCGCAGTAGATTAACAAGATGCATTAAATGCCCCTTGCAAGAGACGTGCAAGTCGCAGCAGCTTAACAAGAAGGTTTACATGCCCATTGGAAGAGCGGTGGAGGTCGCAGTAGCGTAACAAGACAGTTTAAATGCCCCTTCGAAGAGACATGCAGGTCGCAGTAGCTTAACAAGATAGTTTAAATGCCCCTTGGAAGAGGCTGGCAGGTCGCAGTAGCTTACCAAGACGATTTAAATGCCCCTTGGAAGAGACGTGCAGGTCGCAGTATCTTAGCAAGATGGTTTAAATACCCCTTGGAAAAGCGGTGGAGGTCGCAGTAGCTTAACAAGACAGTTTAATTGCCCCTTGGAAGAGACATGCAGGTCTCAGCAGCTTAACAAGACTGTTTAAATGCCCCTTGGAAGAGACGTGCAGGTCGCAGTAGCTTAAAAATACGGTTTAAATGCCCCTTGGAAAAGACGTGCAGGTCGCAGTAGCTTAACAAGACGGTTTAAATGCCCCTTGGAAAAGTGGTGGAGGTTAGAGTAGCTTAACAAGACGGTTTAAATGCCCGTTAGAAGAGACGTGCAAGTCGCAGTAGCTTAACAAGACGGTTTAAATGCCCCTTGGAAGAGACCTGCAGGTCGCAAGAGCTTAAAAAGACGGTTTAAATGACCCTTGGTAGAGACATGCAGGTCGCAGTAGCTTAGCAAAACGGTTTAAATGCCCCTGGAAGAGACGTGCAGGTCGCAATAGCTTAAGAAAAAGGTTTAAATGCCTCTTGGAAAAGTGGTGGAGGTTACAGTAGCTTAACAAGACGTTTTAAAAGCCCCTTGGAAGAGACATGCAAGTCGCAGTAGCTTAACAAGAAGGTTTAAATGCCCCTTGGAAGAGACGTGCAGGTCGCAGTAGTTTAACAGTATGGTTTAAATGCCCCTTGGAATAGACTTGCAGGTCGCAATAGCTTACCAAGACGGTTTAAGTGCCCCTTGGAAGAGACGTGCAGGTTGCAGTACCGTAACAAGACGTTTTAAATGACCTTTGGTAGAGAAGTGCAGGTCGTGTACCTTAACAAGACGTTTTAAATGCCCCTTGGAAGAGACATGCAAGTCGCAGTAGCTTAACAAGAAGGTTTAAATGCCCCTTGGAAGAGACGTGCAGGTCGCAGTAGTTTAACAAGACGGTTTAAATGCCCCTTGGAAGAGACGTGCAGGTCGCAGTAGCTTAACAAGACAGTTTAAATGCCACTTGGAAGAGCGGTGGAGGTCGCAGTAGCTTAACAAGACGGTTTAAATGCCCCTTGCAAGAGACGTGCAGGTCGCAGTAGCTTAACAAAAGGGTTTAAATAACCCTTAGAAAAGGCTTGCAGGTCGCAGTAGCTTACCAAGACGGTTTAAATGCCCCTTGGAAGAGAAGTGCAGGTCGCAGTAGCTTAACAAGACGGTTTAAATGCTCCTTGGAAAAGACGTGCAGGTCGCAGTAGCTTAACAACATGTTTTAAATGCCCCTTGGAAGAGACGTGCAGGTCGCAGTAACTTAACAAGACTGTATAAATGCCCCTTGGAAGAGGCTTGCAGGTCGCAGTAGCTTACCAAGACGATTTAAATGCCCCTTGGAAGAGACGTGCAGGTCGCCGTAGCATAACAAGATGGTTTAAATGCCCCTTGGAAGAGCGGTGAAGGTCGCAGTAGCTTAACAAGACAGTTTAAATGCCCTTTGGAAGAGACATGCAGGACGCAGAAGCTTAACAAGACTGTTTAAATGCCCCTTGGAAGATACGTGCTGGTCGCAGTAGCTTACCAAGACGGTTTAAATGCCTCATGGTTGAGACATGCAGGTCGCAGTAGCTCAACAAGACGGTTTAAATGCCCCATTAAAGAGACGTGCAGGTCGCAGTAGCTTAACAAGATAGTTTAAATGCCCCTTGGAAAAGTGGTGGAGGTTGCAGTAGCTTAACAAGACGATTTAAATGTCCGTTGGAAGAGACGTGCAGGTGGCAGTAGCTTAACAAGTCAGTTTAAATGCCCCTTGGAAGAGAGGTGCAGGTCGCAGTAGCTTAACAAGACGATTTAAATGCCCCTTGGAAGAGACGTGCAGGTCACAGGAGCTTAATAAGATGGTTTAAATGTCCCTTGGAAGAGACGTGCAGGTTGCAAAAGCTCAACAAGACAGTTTAAATGCCCCTTGGAAGAGACGTGCAGGTCACAGGAGCTTAATAAGACGGTTTAAATGTCCCTTGATAGAGACGTGCAAGTCGCAGTAGCTTAACAAGACGGTTTAAATGCCCATTGGTAGAGACATGCAGGTCGCAGTAGCTTAACAAGATGGTTTAAATGCCCCTTGAAAGAGACGTGCAGGTCGCAGTAGCTTAACAAGACGGTTAAAATGCCCCTTGGAAGAGATGTACAGTTCGCAGTAGCTTAACAAGACGGTTTAAATGCCCCTTGAAAGAGACATGCAGGTCGCAGTAGCTTAACAAAACAGTTTAAATGCCCCTTGGAAGAGATGTACAAGTCGCAGTAGCTTAACAAGATGGTTTAAATGCCCCTTGGAAGAGACGTGCAGGTCGCAGTAGCTTAACAAGACGGTTTAAATGCCCCTTGGAAGAGACGTGCAGGTTGCAATAGATTAAAAAGACGGTTGAAATGTCCCTTGGAAGAGAGGTGGAGGTCGCAGTAGCTTAACAAGACAGTTTAATTGCCCCTTGGAAGAGACGTGCAGGTCGCAGTAGCTTAATAAGACGGTTTAAATGCTCCTTGGAAGAGACGTGCAGGTCGCAGAAGCTTAACAAGATGGTTTAAATGCCCCTTGGAAGAGACGTGGAGGTCGCAGTAGCTTAACAAGACGGTTTAAATGCCCCTTGCAAGAGACGTGCAGGTCTCAGTAGCTTAACAAAAGGGTTTAAATGCCCCTTAGAAAAGGCTTGCAGGTCACAGAAGCTTACCAAGACGGTTTAAATGCCCCTTGGAAGAGACGTGCAGGTCGCAGTAGCTTAAAAAGATGGTTTAAATGCCCCTTGGAAGAGCGGTGCAGGTCGCAGTAGCTTAATGAGACGGTTTAAATGCCCCTTGGAAAAGACGTGCAGGTCGCAGTAGCTTAACAACATGTTTTAAATGCCCCTTGGAAGAGACGTGCAGGTCGCAGTAGATTAACAAGACTGTATAAATGCCCCTTGGAAGAGGCTTGCAGGTCGCAGTAGCTTACCAAGACGGTTTAAATGGCACTTGTAAGAGACGTGCAGGTCGCAGTGGCTTAACAAGATGGTTTAAATGCCCCTTGGAAAAGCGGTGGAAGTCGCAGTAGCTTAACAAGACGGTTTAAATGCCCCTTGGAAGAGACATGCAGGTCGCAGTAGCTTAACAAGACGGTTTAAATGCCCCTTAGAAGAGACGTGCAGGTCGCAGTAGCTTAAAAAGACGGTTTAAATGCCTCTTGGAAGAGACGTGCAGGTCGCAGTAGCTTAACAAGACGGTTTAAATGCCCCTTGCAAGAAACATGCAGGTTGCAGTAGCTTAAAAAGACGGTTTAAATGCCCCTTGGTAGAGCGGTAGAGGTCGCAGTAGCTTAACAATATGGTTTAAGTGCCAATTGGAAGAGACGTGCAGGTCACAGTAGCTTAACAAGACGATTTAAATGCCCCTTGAAAGAGACATGCAGGTCGCAGAAGCTCAAGAAGACAGTTTAAATGCCTCTTGGAAGAGACGTGCAGGTCACAGGAGCTTAATAAGACGGTTTAAATGGCCCTTGGAAGAGACGTGCAGGTCACAGTAGCTTAACAAGACGGTTTAAATGTCCCCTTGGAAGAGCGGTGGAGGTCGCAATAGCTTAACAAGACGGTTTAAATGCCCCTTGGGAGAGACATGCAAGTCACATTAGTTTAACAAGACGGTTTAAGTGCCCCTTGGAAGAGACGTGCAGGTCGCAGCAGCTTGACAAGATGGTTTAAATGCCCCTTGGAAGAGATGTGCAGGTCGCAGTAGCTTAACAAGACGGTTTAAATGCCCCTTGGAAGAGACGTGCAGGTCGCAGTAGCTTAATAAGACGGTTTAAATGCTCCTTGGTAGAAACGTTCAGGTCACAGGAGCTTAATAAGACGGTTTAAATGTCCCTTGGAAGAGACGTGCAGGTCGCAGTAGCTTAACAAGACGGTTTAAATGCCCCTTGGAAGAGACGTGCATTTCGCAGTAGCTTAACAAGACAGTTTAAATGCCAATTGGAAGAGCGGTGGAGGTCGCAGTAGATTAGCAAGACAGTTTAAATGCCCCTTGGAAGAGACGTGCAGGTCGCAGTAGCTTGACAAGACAGTTTAAATGCCCCTTGGAAGAGACGTGCAGGTCGCAGTAGCTTAATAAGACGGTTTAAATGCCCCTTGGAAGAGACGTTCAGGTCACAGTAGCTTAACAAGATGGTTTAAATGCCAATTGGAAGAGGCTTGCAGGTCGCAGTAGCTTAACAAGACGGTTTAAATGCCGCTTGGAAGAGACGTGCAGGTCGCAGTAGCTTAACAAAACAGTTTAAATGCCACTTGGAAGAGGCTTGCAGGTGGCAGTAGCTTAACAAGACGGTTTAAATGCCCCCTTGGAAGAGCGGTGGAGGTCGCAATAGCTTAACAAGACGGTTTAGATGCCCCTTGGGAGAGACATGCAAGTCACATTAGCTTAACAAGACGGTTTAAGTGCCCCTTGGAAGAGACGTGCAGGTCGCAGTAGCTTGACAAGATATTTTAAATGACCCTTGGAAGAGATGTGCAGGTCGCAGTAGCTTAACAAGACGGTTTAAATGCCCCTTGGAAGAGACGTGCAGGTCGCAGTAGCTTAATAAGACGGTTTAAATGCTCCTTGGTAGAAACGTTCAGGTCACAGGAGCTTAATAAGACGGTTTAAATGTCCCTTGGAAGAGACGTGCAGGTCGCAGTAGCTTAACAAGACGGTTTAAATGCCCCTTGGAAGAGACGTGCATTTCGCAGTAGCTTAACAAGACAGTTTAAATGCCAATTGGAAGAGCGGTGGAGGTCGCAGTAGATTAGCAAGACAGTTTAAATGCCCCTTGGAAGAGACGTGCAGGTCGCAGTAGCTTGACAAGACAGTTTAAATGCCCCTTGGAAGAGACGTGCAGGTCGCAGTAGCTTAATAAGACGGTTTAAATGCCCCTTGGAAGAGACGTTCAGGTCACAGTAGCTTAACAAGATGGTTTAAATGCCAATTGGAAGAGGCTTGCAGGTCGCAGTAGCTTAACAAGACGGTTTAAATGCCGCTTGGAAGAGACGTGCAGGTCGCAGTAGCTTAACAAAACAGTTTAAATGCCACTTGGAAGAGGCTTGCAGGTGGCAGTAGCTTAACAAGACGGTTTAAATACCCCTTGGAAGAGCGGTGGAGGTCGCAATAGCTTAACAAGACGGTTTAGATGCCCCTTGGGAGAGACATGCAAGTCACATTAGCTTAACAAGACGGTTTAAGTGCCCCTTGGAAGAGACGTGCAGGTCGCAGTAGCTTGACAAGATATTTTAAATGCCCCTTGGAAGAGATGTGCAGGTCGCAGTAGCTTAACAAGACGGTTTAAATGCCCTTTGGAAGAGACGTGCAGGTCGCAGTAGCTTAATAAGACGGTTTAAATGCTCCTTGGTAGAAACGTTCAGGTCACAGGAGCTTAATAAGACGTTTTAAATGTCCCTTGGAAGAGACTTGCAGGTCGTAGTAGCTTAACAAGACGGTTTAAATGCCCCTTGGAAGAGACGTGCAGGTCGCAGTAGCTTAATAAGACAGTTTAAATGCCAATTGGAAGAGCGGTGGAGGTCGCAGTAGATTAGCAAGACAGTTTAAATGCCCCTTGGAAGAGACGTGCAGGTCGCAGTAGCTTGACAAGACAGTTTAAATGCCCCTTGGAAGAGACGTGCAGGTCGCAGTAGCTTAATAAGACGTTTTAAATGCCCCTTGGAAGAGACACTCAGGTCACAGTAGCTTAACAAGACTGTTTAAATGCCAATTGGAAGAGGCTTGCAGGTCGCAGTAGCTTAACAAGACGGTTTAAATGCCGCTTGGAAGAGACGTACAGGTCGCAGTAGCTTAACAAGACAGTTTAAATGCCACTTGGAAGAGGCTTGCAGGTGGCAGTAGCTTACCAAGGTGGTTTAAATGGCCCTTGGAAGAGACGTGCAGGTCACAGTAGCTTAACAAGACAGTTTAAATGTCCCCTTGGAAGAGCCGTGGAGGTCGCAGTAGCTTAACAAGACGGTTTAAATGCCCCTTGGGAGAGACATGCAGGTCAAAGTAGCTTTACAAGACGGTTTAAATGCCCCTTGAAAGAGACGTGCAGGTCGCAGTAGCTTAACAAGACGGTTTAAATGCCCCTTGGAAGAGACGTGCAGTTCGCAGTAGCTTAACAAGATGGTTTAAATGCCCCTTGGAAGAGCGGTGGAGGTCGCAGTAGCTTAACAAAACAGTTTAAATGCCCCTTGGAAGAGACGTGCAAGTCGCAGTAGCTTAACAAGATGGTTTAAATGCCCATTGGAAGAGACATGGAGGTCGCAGTAGCTTAACAAGACAGTTTAAATGCCCCTTGGAAGAGACGTGAAGGTCGCAGAAGCTTAACAAGACGGTTTAAATGCCCCTTGGAAGAGACATGCAAGTCGCAGTAGCTTAAAAAGACAGTTTAAATGCATCTTGGAAAAGACGTGCAGGTCGCAGTAGCTTAGCAAGACGGTTTAAATGCCCCTTGGAAGAGCGGTGGAGGTCGCAGTAGCTTGACAAGACAGTTTAAATGCCCCTTGGAAGTGATGTGCAAGTCGCAGAAGCTTAACAAGACTGTTTAAATGCCCCTTGGAAGAGACGTGCAGTTCGCAGTAGCTTAACAAGACGGTTTAAATGGCCCTTGGAAGAGCGGTGGAGGTCGCAGTAGCTTGACAAGACAGTTTAAATGCCCCTTGGAAGTGATGTGCAAGTCGCAGTAGCTTAACAAGACGGTTTAAATGACCCTTGGAACAGACATGCAGGTCACAGCAGCTTAACAAGACTGTTCAAATGCCCCTTGGAAGAGACGTGCAGGTCGCAGTAGCTTAACAAGACGGTTTAAATGACCCTTGGAACAGACATGCAGGTCACAGCAGCTTAACAAGAATGTTTAAATGCCCCTTGGTAGAGACATGCAGGTCGCAGTACCTTAACAAGACGGCTTAAATACCCATTGGAAGAGACGTGCAGGTCGCAGTAGCTTAACAAGATGGTTTAAATGCCCCTTGCAAGAGACGTGCAGGTCGCAGTAGCTTAACAAAAGGGTTTAAATGCCCCTTAGAAAAGGCTTGCAGGTCGCAGTAGCTTACCAAGATGGTTTAAATGCCCCTTGGAAGAGACGTGCAGGTCGCAGTTGCTTAACAAGATGGCTTAAATGCCCCTTTGAAGAGCGGTGGAGGTCGCAGTAGCTTAACAAGACGGTTTAAATGCACCTTGGAAAAGACATGCATGTCGCAGAAGCTTAACAAGACGGTATAAATGCCCCTTGTGAGAGGATTGCAGGTCGCAGTAGCTTACCAAGACGCTTTAAATGCCCCTTTGAAGAGACGTGCAGGTCGCAGTAGCTTAACAAGACGGTTTAAATGCCCCTTGGAAGAGCGGTGGAGGTTGCAGTAGCTTAACAAGACGGTTTAAATGCCCCTTGGAAGAGACATGCAGGTCGCAGCACCTTAACAAGTCTGTTTAAATGCCCCTTGGAAGAGACGTGCAGGTCGCAGTAGCTTAAAAAGACGGTTTAAATGCCCCATGGTAGAGACATGCAGGTCGCAGTAGCTTAACAAGACGGTTTAAATGCCTCTTGGAAGAGACGTGCAGGCCGCAGTAGCTTAACAAGACTTTTTAAATGCCCCTTGGAAGAAACGTGCAGGTTGCAGTAGCTTAAAAAGACGGTTTAAATGCCCCTTGGTAGAGCGGTGGAAGTCGAAGTAGCTTAACAAGATGGTTTAAGTACCCCTTGGAAGAGAAGTGTAGGTCGCAGTAGCTTACCAAGACAATTTAAATGCCCCTTGGAAGAGACGTGCAGGTCGCAGTATCTTAACAAGACGGTTTAAATGCCCCTTGGAAGAGACGTGCAGGTCGCAGTAGCTTAATAAGACGGTTTAAATGCCCCTTGGTAGAAACGTTCAGGTCACAGTAGTTTAACAAGACGGTTTAAATGCCACTTGGAAGAGACGTGCAGGTCGCAGTAGCTTAATAAGATGGTTTAGATGCCCCTTGGTAGAAACGTGCAGGTCACAGTAGCCTAACAAGACGGTTTAAATGCCACTTGGAAGAGACGTGCAGGTCGCAGTAGCTTAACAAAACGGTTTAAATGCCACTTGGAAGAGACGTGCAGGTCGCAGTAGCTTAACAAGACAGTTTAAATGCCCCTTGGAAGAGACGTGAAGGTCGCAGTAGCTTAACAAGACGGTTTAAATGCCCCTTGGAAGAGACATGCAAGTCGCAGTAGCTTAAAAAGACAGTTTAAATGCATCTTGGAAAAGACGTTCAGATCGCAGTAGCTTAGAAAGACGGTTTAAATGCCCCTTGGAAGAGCGGTGGAGGTCGCAGTAGCTTGACAAGACAGTTTAAATGCCCCTTGGAAGTGATGTGCAAGTCGCAGTAGCTTAACAAGACGGTTTAAATGACCCTTGGAACAGACATGCAGGTCACAGCAGCTTAACAAGACTGTTCAAATGCCCCTTGGAAGAGACGTGCAGGTCGCAGTAGCTTAACAAGACGGTTTAAATGACCCTTGGAACAGACATGCAGGTCACAGCAGCTTAACAAGAATGTTTAAATGCCCCTTGGTAGAGACATGCAGGTCGCAGTAGCTTACCAAGACGGCTTAAATACCCATTGGAAGAGACGTGCAGGTCGCAGTAGCTTAACAAGATGGTTTAAATGCCCCTTGAAAGAGACGTGCAGGTCGCAGTAGCTTAATAAGACAGTTTAAATGCCAATTGGAAGAGCGGTGGAGGTCGCAGTAGATTAGCAAGACAGTTTAAATGCCCCTTGGAAGAGACGTGCAGGTCGCAGTAGCTTGACAAGACAGTTTAAATGCCCCTTGGAAGAGACGTGCAGGTCGCAGTAGCTTAATAAGACGTTTTAAATGCCCCTTGGAAGAGACGTTCAGGTCACAGTAGCTTAACAAGACGGTTTAAATGCCAATTGGAAGAGGCTTGCAGGTCGCAGTAGCTTAACAAGACGGTTTAAATGCCGCTTGGAAGAGACGTACAGGTCGCAGTAGCTTAACAACACAGTTTAAATGCCACTTGGAAGAGGCTTGCAGGTGGCAGTAGCTTACCAAGGTGGTTTAAATGGCCCTTGGAAGAGACGTGCAGGTCACAGTAGCTTAACAGGACAGTTTAAATGTCCCCTTGGAAGAGCGGTGGAGGTCGCAGTAGCTTAACAAGACGGTTTAAATGCCCCTTGGGAGAGACATGCAGGTCAAAGTAGCTTTACAAGACGGTTTAAATGCCCCTTGAAAGAGACGTGCAGGTCGCAGTAGCTTAACAAGACGGTTTAAATGCCCCTTGGAAGAGACGTGCAGTTCGCAGTAGCTTAACAAGATGGTTTAAATGCCCCTTGGAAGAGCGGTGGAGGTCGCAGTAGCTTAACAAAACAGTTTAAATGCCCCTTGGAAGAGACGTGCAAGTCGCAGTAGCTTAACAAGATGGTTTAAATGCCCCTTGGAAGAGACGTGCAGGTCGCAGTAGCTTAACAAGACGGTTTAAATGCCCCTTGGAAGAGACGTGCAGGTCACAGTAGCTTAAAAAGATGGTTGAAATGCCTCTTGTAAGAGAGGTGGAGGTCGCAGTAGCTTAATAAGACAGTTTAAATGCCCCTTGGAAGAGACGTGCAGGTCGCAGTAGCTTAACAAGACGGTTTAAATGCCCCTTGCAAGAGACGTGCATGTCGCAGTAGCTTAACAAAAGGGTTTAAATGCCCCTTAGAAAAGGCTTGCAGGTCGCAGTAGCTTACCAAGATGGTTTAAATGCCCCTTGGAAGAGACGTGCAGGTCGCAGTAGCTTAACAAGATGGCTTAAATGCCCCTTTGAAGAGCGGTGGAGGTCGCAGTAGCTTAACAAGACGTTTAAAATGCACCTTGGAAATGACGTGCATGTCGCAGAAGCTTAACAAGACGGTATAAATGCCCCTTGGAAGAGGCTTGCAGGTCGCAGTAGCTTACCAAGACGCTTTAAATGCCCCTTTGAAGAGAAGTGCAGGTCGCAGTAGCTTAACAAGACGGTTTAAATGCCCCTTGGAAGAGCGGTGGAGGTCGCAGTAGCTTAACAAGACGGTTTAAATGCCCCTTGGAAGAGACATGCAGGTCACAGCAGTTTAACAAGTCTGTTTAAATGCCCCTTGGAAGAGACGTGCAGGTCGCAGTAGCTTAAAAAGACGGTTTAAATGCCCCTTGGTAGAGACGTGCAGGTCGCAGTAGCTTAACAAGACGGTTTAAATGCCCCTTGGAAGAGACGTGCAGGTCGCAGTAGCTTAACAAGATGGTTTAAATGCCCCTTGGAAGAAACGTGCAGGTTGCAGTAGCTTAAAAAGAAGGTTTAAATGCCCCTTGGTAGAGCGGTGGAAGTCGCAGTAGCTTAACAAGATGGTTTAAGTGCCCCTTGGAAGAGAAGTGTAGGTCGCAGTAGCTTACCAAGACGATTTAAATGCCCCTTGGAAGAGACGTGCAGGTCGCAGTATCTTAAGAAGACGGTTTAAATGCCCCTTGGAAGAGACGTGCAGGTCGCAGTAGCTTAATAAGACGGCTTAAATGCCCCTTGGTAGAAACGTTCAGGTCACAGTAGTTTAACAAGACGGTTTAAATGCCACTTGGAAGAGACGTGCAGGTCGCAGTAGCTTAATAAGATGGTTTAGATGCCCCTTGGTAGAAACGTGCAGGTCACAGTAGCCTAACAAGACGGTTTAAATGCCACTTGGAAGAGACGTGCAGGTCGCAGTAGCTTAACAAGACGGTTTAAATGCCACTTGGAAGAGACGTGCAGGTCGCAGTAGCTTAACAAGACAGTTTAAATGCCCCTTGGAAGAGACGTGAAGGTCGCAGTAGCTTAACAAGACGGTTTAAATGCCCCTTGGAAGAGACATGCAAGTCGCAGTAGCTTAAAAAGACAGTTTAAATGCATCTTGGAAAAGACGTGCAGGTCGCAGTAGCTTAGCAAGACGGTTTAAATGCCCCTTGGAAGAGCGGTGGAGGTCGCAGTAGCTTGACAAGACAGTTTAAATGCTCCTTGGAAGTGATGTGCAAGTCGCAGAAGCTTAACAAGACTGTTTAAATGCCCCTTGGAAGAGACGTGCAGTTCGCAGTAGCTTAACAAGACGGTTTAAATGGCCCTTGGAAGAGCGGTGGAGGTCGCAGTAGCTTGACAAGACAGTTTAAATGCCCCTTGGAAGTGATGTGCAAGTCGCAGTAGCTTAACAAGACGGTTTAAATGACCCTTGGAACAGACATGCAGGTCACAGCAGCTTAACAAGACTGTTCAAATGCCCCTTGGAAGAGACGTGCAGGTCGCAGTAGCTTAACAAGACGGTTTAAATGACCCTTGGAACAGACATGCAGGTCACAGCAGCTTAACAAGAATGTTTAAATGCCCCTTGGTAGAGACATGCAGGTCGCAGTAGCTTAACAAGACGGCTTAAATACCCATTGGAAGAGACGTGCAGGTCGCAGTAGCTTAACAAGATGGTTTAAATGCCCCTTGAAAGAGACGTGCAGGTCGCAGTAGCTTAATAAGACAGTTTAAATGCCAATTGGAAGAGCAGTGGAGGTCGCAGTAGATTAGCAAGACAGTTTAAATGCCCCTTGGAAGAGACGTGCAGGTCGCAGTAGCTTGACAAGACAGTTTAAATGCCCCTTGGAAGAGACGTGCAGGTCGCAGTAGCTTAATAAGACGTTTTAAATGCCCCTTGGAAGAGACGTTCAGGTCACAGTAGCTTAACAAGACGGTTTAAATGCCAATTGGAAGAGGCTTGCAGGTCGCAGTAGCTTAACAAGACGGTTTAAATGCCGCTTGGAAGAGACGTACAGGTCGCAGTAGCTTAACAACACAGTTTAAATGCCACTTGGAAGAGGCTTGCAGGTGGCAGTAGCTTACCAAGGTGGTTTAAATGGCCCTTGGAAGAGACGTGCAGGTCACAGTAGCTTAACAGGACAGTTTAAATGTCCCCTTGGAAGAGCGGTGGAGGTCGCAGTAGCTTAACAAGACGGTTTAAATGCCCCTTGGGAGAGACATGCAGGTCAAAGTAGCTTTACAAGACGGTTTAAATGCCCCTTGAAAGAGACGTGCAGGTCGCAGTAGCTTAACAAGACGGTTTAATTGCCCCTTGGAAGAGAAGTGCAGTTCGCAGTAGCTTAACAAGATGGTTTAAATGCCCCTTGGAAGAGCGGTGGAGGTCGCAGTAGCTTAACAAAACAGTTTAAATGCCCCTTGGAAGAGACGTGCAAGTCGCAGTAGCTTAACAAGATGGTTTAAATGCCCCTTGGAAGAGACGTGCAGGTCGCAGTAGCTTAACAAGACGGTTTAAATGCCCCTTGGAAGAGACGTGCAGGTCACAGTAGCTTAAAAAGATGGTTGAAATGCCTCTTGTAAGAGAGGTGGAGGTCGCAGTAGCTTAATAAGACAGTTTAAATGCCCCTTGGAAGAGACGTGCAGGTCGCAGTAGCTTAACAAGACGGTTTAAATGCCCCTTGCAAGAGACGTGCATGTCGCAGTAGCTTAACAAAAGGGTTTAAATGCCCCTTAGAAAAGGCTTGCAGGTCGCAGTAGCTTACCAAGATGGTTTAAATGCCCCTTGGAAGAGACGTGCAGGTCGCAGTAGCTTAACAAGATGGCTTAAATGCCCCTTTGAAGAGCGGTGGAGGTCGCAGTAGCTTAACAAGACGGTTTAATTGCACCTTGGAAAAGACGTGCATGTCACAGAAGCTTAACAAGACGGTATAAATGCCCCTTGGAAGACGCTTGCAGGTCGCAGTAGCTTACCAAGACGCTTTAAATGCCCCTTTGAAGAGACGTGCAGGTCGCAGTAGCTTAACAAGACGGTTTAAATGCCCCTTGGAAGAGCGGTGGAGGTCGCAGTAGCTTAACAAGACGGTTTAAATGCCCCTTGGAAGAGACATGCAGGTCGCAGAAGCTAAACAAGTCTGTTTAAATGCCCCTTGGAAGAGACGTGCAGGTCGCAGTAGCTTAAAAAGACGGTTTAAATGCCCCTTGGTAGAGACGTGCAGGTCGCAGTAGCTTAACAAGACGGTTTAAATGCCTCTTGGAAGAGACGTGCAGGCCGCAGTAGCTTAACAAGACTGTTTAAATGCCCCTTGGAAGAAACGTGCAGGTTGCAGTAGCTTAAAAAGAAGGTTTAAATGCCCCTTGGTAGAGCGGTGGAAGTCGCAGTAGCTTAACAAGATGGTTTAAGTGCCCCTTGGAAGAGAAGTGTAGGTCGCAGTAGCTTACCAAGACGATTTAAATGCCCCTTGGAAGAGACGTGCAGGTCGCAGTATCTTAACAAGACGGTTTAAAGGCCCCTTGGAAGAGACGTGCAGGTCGCAGTAGATTAATAAGACGGTTTAAATGCCCCTTGGTAGAAACGTTCAGGTCACAGTAGTTTAACAAGACGGTTTAAATGCCACTTGGAAGAAACGTGCAGGTCGCAGTAGCTTAATAAGATGGTTTAGATGCCCCTTGGTAGAAACGTGCAGGTCACAGTAGCCTAACAAGACGGTTTAAATGCCACTTGGAAGAGACGTGCAGGTCGCAGTAGCTTAACAAGACGGTTTAAATGCCACTTGGAAGAGACGTGCAGGTCGCAGTAGCTTAACAAGACAGTTTAAATGCCCCTTGGAATAGACGTGAAGGTCGCAGTAGCTTAACAAGACGGTTTAAATGCCCCTTGGAAGAGACGTGCAGGTCGCAGTAGCTTAACAAGACGGTTTAAATGCATCTTGGAAAAGACGTGCAGGTCGCAGTAGCTTAGCAAGACGGTTTAAATGCCCCTTGGAAGAGCGGTGGAGGTCGCAGTAGCTTGACAAGACAGTTTAAATGCCCCTTGGAAGTGATGTGCAAGTCGCAGAAGCTTAACAAGACTGTTTAAATGCCCCTTGGAAGAGACGTGCAGTTCGCAGTAGCTTAACAAGACGGTTTAAATGGCCCTTGGAAGAGCGGTGGAGGTCGCAGTAGCTTGACAAGACAGTTTAAATGCCCCTTGGAAGTGATGTGCAAGTCGCAGTAGCTTAACAAGACGGTTTAAATGACCCTTGGAACAGACATGCAGGTCACAGCAGCTTAACAAGACTGTTTAAATGCCACTTGGAAGAGACGTGCAGGTCGCAGTAGCTTAACAAGACGGTTTAAATGACCCTTGGAACAGACATGCAGGTCACAGCAGCTTAACAAGACTGTTTAAATGCCCCTTGGTAGAGACATGCAGGTCGCAGTAGCTTAACAAGACGGCTTAAATACCCTCTGGAAGAGACGTGCAGGTCGCAGTAGCTTAACAAGATGGTTTAAATGCCCCTTGAAAGAGACGTGCAGGTCGCAGTAGCTTAACAAGACGGTTTAATTGCCCCTTGGAAGAGACGTGCAGGTCGCAGTAGCTTAATAAGACGGTTTAAATGCCCCTTGGAAGAGCGTTGAAGGTCGCAGTAGCTTAACAAGACAGTTTAAATGCCCCTTGGAAGAGACGTGTAAGTCGCAGTAGCTTAACAAGACGGTTTAAATGCCCCTTTGAAGAGACGTGCAGGTCGCAGTAGCTTAACAAGACGATTTAAATGCCCCTTGGAAGAGACGTGCAGGTCGCAGTAGCTTAACAAGATGTTTTAAATGCCCCTTGGAAGAGACGTGCAGGTCACAGTAGCTTAACAAGACGGTATAAATGCCCCTTGGAAGAGGCTTGCGGGTTGCAGTATCTTACCAAGACGGTTTAAATGGCCCTTGGAAGAGACGTGCAGGTCGCAGTAGCTTAACAAGACGGTTTAAATGCCCCTTGGAAGAGCAGTGGAGGTCGCAGTAGCTTAACAAGACGGTTTAAATGCCCCTTGGAAGAGACATGCAGGTCGCAGCAGCTTAACAAGACTGTTTAAATGCCCCTTGGAAGAGATGTGCAGGTCGCAGTAGCTTAACAAGACGGTTTAAATGCCTCTTGGAAGAGAAGTGCAGGTCGCAGTAGCTTAACAATACAGTTTAAATGCCCCTTGGAAGAGACATGCAGGTCGCAGCAGCTTAACAAGTCTGTTTAAATGCCCCTTGGAAGAGACGTGCAGGTCGCAGTAGCTTAAAAAGACGGTTTAAATGCCCCTTGGTAGAGACGTGCAGGTCGCAGTAGCTTAACAAGACGGTTTAAATGCCTCTTGGAAGAGACGTGCAGGCCGCAGTAGCTTAACAAGACTGTTTAAATGCCCCTTGGAAGAAACGTGCAGGTTGCAGTAGCTTAAAAAGAAGGTTTATATGCCCCTTGGTAGAGCGGTGGAAGTCGCAGTAGCTTAACAAGATGGTTTAAGTGCCCCTTGGAAGAGAAGTGTAGGTCGCAGTAGCTTACCAAGACGATTTAAATGCCCCTTGGAAGAGACGTGCAGGTCGCAGTATCTTAAGAAGACGGTTTAAATGCCCCTTGGAAGAGACGTGCAGGTCGCAGTAGCTTAATAAGACGGTTTAAATGCTCCTTGGTAGAAACGTTCAGGTCACAGTAGTTTAACAAGACGGTTTAAATGCCACTTGGAAGAGACGTGCAGGTCGCAGTAGCTTAATAAGATGGTTTAGATGCCCCTTGGTAGAAACGTGCAGGTCACAGTAGCCTAACAAGACGGTTTAAATGCCACTTGGAAGAGACGTGCAGGTCGCAGTAGCTTAACTAGACGGTTTAAATGCCACTTGGAAGAGACGTGCAGGTCGCAGTAGCTTAACAAGACAGTTTAAATGCCCCTTGGAAGAGACGTGAAGGTCGCAGTAGCTTAACAAGACGGTTTAAATGCCCCTTGGAAGAGACATGCAAGTCGCAGTAGCTTAAAAAGACAGTTTAAATGTATCTTGGAAAAGACGTGCAGGTCGCAGTAGCTTAGCAAGACGGTTTAAATGCCCCTTGGAAGAGCGGTGGAGGTCGCAGTAGCTTGACAAGACAGTTTAAATGCCCCTTGGAAGTGATGTGCAAGTCGCAGAAGCTTAACAAGACTGTTTAAATGCCCCTTGGAAGAGACGTGCAGTTCGCAGTAGCTTAACAAGACGGTTAAAATGGCCCTTGGAAGAGCGGTGGAGGTCGCAGTAGCTTGACAAGACAGTTTAAATGCCCCTTGGAAGTGATGTGCAAGTCGCAGTAGCTTAACAAGACGGTTTAAATGACCCTTGGAACAGACATGCAGGTCACAGCAGCTTAACAAGACTGTTCAAATGCCCCTTGGAAGAGACGTGCAGGTCGCAGTAGCTTAACAAGACGGTTTAAATGACCCTTGGAACAGACATGCAGGTCACAGCAGCTTAACAAGAATGTTTAAATGCCCCTTGGTAGAGACATGCAGGTCGCAGTAGCTTAACAAGACGGCTTAAATACCCATTGGAAGAGACGTGCAGGTCGCAGTAGCTTAACAAGATGGTTTAAATGCCCCTTGAAAGAGACGTGCAGGTCGCAGTAGCTTAATAAGACAGTTTAAATGCCAATTGGAAGAGCGGTGGAGGTCGCAGTAGATTAGCAAGACAGTTTAAATGCCCCTTGGAAGAGACGTGCAGGTCGCAGTAGCTTGACAAGACAGTTTAAATGCCCCTTGGAAGAGACGTGCAGGTCGCAGTAGCTTAAAAAGACGTTTTAAATGCCCCTTGGAAGAGACGTTCAGGTCACAGTAGCTTAACAAGACGGTTTAAATGCCAATTGGAAGAGGCTTGCAGGTCGCAGTAGCTTAACAAGACGGTTTAAATGCCGCTTGGAAGAGACGTACAGGTCGCAGTAGCTTAACAACACAGTTTAAATGCCACTTGGAAGAGGCTTGCAGGTGGCAGTAGCTTACCAAGGTGGTTTAAATGGCCCTTGGAAGAGACGTGCAGGTCACAGTAGCTTAACAGGACAGTTTAAATGTCCCCTTGGAAGAGCAGTGGAGGTCGCAGTAGCTTAACAAGACGGTTTAAATGCCCCTTGGGAGAGACATGCAGGTCAAAGTAGCTTTACAAGACGGTTTAAATGCCCCTTGAAAGAGACGTGCAGGTCGCAGTAGCTTAACAAGACGGTTTAATTGCCCCTTGGAAGAGAAGTGCAGTTCGCAGTAGCTTAACAAGATGGTTTAAATGCCCCTTGGAAGAGCGGTGGAGGTCGCAGTAGCTTAACAAAACAGTTTAAAAGCCCCTTGGAAGAGACGTGCAAGTCGCAGTAGCTTAACAAGATGGTTTAAATGCCCCTTGGAAGAGACGTGCAGGTCGCAGTAGCTTAACAAGACGGTTTAAATGCCCCTTGGAAGAGACGTGCAGGTCACAGTAGCTTAAAAAGATGGTTGAAATGCCTCTTGTAAGAGAGGTGGAGGTCGCAGTAGCTTAATAAGACAGTTTAAATGCCCCTTGGAAGAGACGTGCAGGTCGCAGTAGCTTAACAAGACGGTTTAAATGCCCCTTGCAAGAGACGTGCATGTCGCAGTAGCTTAACAAAAGGGTTTAAATGCCCCTTAGAAAAGGCTTGCAGGTCGCAGTAGCTTACCAAGATGGTTTAAATGCCCCTTGGAAGAGACGTGCAGGTCGCCGTAGCTTAACAAGATGGCTTAAATGCCCCTTTGAAGAGCGGTGGAGGTCGCAGTAGCTTAACAAGACGGTTTAAATGCACCTTGGAAAAGACGTGCATGTCGCAGAAGCTTAACAAGACGGTATAAATGCCCCTTGGAAGAGGCTTGCAGGTCGCAGTAGCTTACCAAGACGCTTTAAATGCCCCTTTGAAGAGACGTGCAGGTCGCAGTAGCTTAACAAGACGGTTTAAATGCCCCTTGGAAGAGCGGTGGAGGTCGCAGTAGCTTAACAAGACGGTTTAAATGCCCCTTGGAAGAGACATGCAGGTCGCAGCAGCTTAACAAGTCTGTTTAAATGCCCCTTGGAAGAGACGTGCAGGTCGCAGTAGCTTAAAAAGACGGTTTAAATGCCCCTTGGTAGAGACGTGCAGGTCGCAGTAGCTTAACAAGACGGTTTAAATGCCTCTTGGAAGAGACGTGCAGGCCGCAGTAGCTTAACAAGACTGTTTAAATGCCCCTTGGAAGAAACGTGCAGGTTGCAGTAGCTTAAAAAGAAGGTTTAAATGCCCCTTGGTAGAGCGGTGGAAGTCGCAGTAGCTTAACAAGATGGTTTAAGTGCCCCTTGGAAGAGAAGTGTAGGTCGCAGTAGCTTACCAAGACGATTTAAATGCCCCTTGGAAGAGACGTGCAGGTCGCAGTATCTTAACAAGACGGTTTAAATGCCCCTTGGAAGAGACGTGCAGGTCGCAGTAGATTAATAAGACGGTTTAAATGCCCCTTGGTAGAAAAGTTCAGGTCACAGTAGTTTAACAAGACGGTTTAAATGCCACTTGGAAGAGACGTGCAGGTCGCAGTAGCTTAATAAGATGGTTTAGATGCCCCTTGGTAGAAACGTGCAGGTCACAGTAGCCTAACAAGACGGTTTAAATGCCACTTGGAAGAGACGTGCAGGTCGCAGTAGCTTAACAAGACGGTTTAAATGCCACTTGGAAGAGACGTGCAGGTCGCAGTAGCTTAACAAGACAGTTTAAATGCCCCTTGGAAGAGACGTGAAGGTCGCAGTAGCTTAACAAGACGGTTTAAATGCCCCTTGGAAGAGACATGCAAGTCGCAATAGCTTAAAAAGACAGTTTAAATGCATCTTGGAAAAGACGTGCAGGTCGCAGTAGCTTAGCAAGACGGTTTAAATGCCCCTTGGAAGAGCGGTGGAGGTCGCAGTAGCTTGACAAGACAGTTTAAATGCCCCTTGGAAGTGATGTGCAAGTCGCAGTAGCTTAACAAGACGGTTTAAATGACCCTTGGAACAGACATGCAGGTCACAGCAGCTTAACAAGACTGTTTAAATGCCCCTTGGAAGAGACGTGCAGGTCGCAGTAGCTTAACAAGACGGTTTAAATGACCCTTGGAACAGACATGCAGGTCACAGCAGCTTAACAAGACTGTTTAAATGCCCCTTGGTAGAGACATGCAGGTCGCAGTAGCTTAACAAGACGGCTTAAATACCCTCTGGAAGAGACGTGCAGGTCGCAGTAGCTTAACAAGATGGTTTAAATGCCCCTTGAAAAAGACGTGCAGGTCGCAGTAGCTTAACAAGACGGTTTAATTGCCCCTTGGAAGAGACGTGCAGGTCGCAGTAGCTTAATAAGACGGTTTAAATGCCCCTTGGAAGAGCGTTGAAGGTCGCAGTAGCTTAACAAGACAGTTTAAATGCCCCTTGGAAGAGACGTGCAAGTCGCAGTAGCTTAACAAGACGGTTTAAATGCCCCTTTGAAGAGACGTGCAGGTCGCAGTAGCTTAACAAGACGGTTTAAATGCCCCTTGGAAGAGACGTGCAGGTCGCAGTAGCTTAACAAGATGTTTTAAATGCCCCTTGGAAGAGACGTGCAGGTCACAGTAGCTTAACAAGACGGTATAAATGCCCCTTGGAAGAGGCTTGCAGGTTGCAGTAGCTTACCAAGACGGTTTAAATGGCCCTTGGAAGAGACATGCAGGTCGCAGTAGCTTAACAAGACGGTTTAAATGCCCCTTGGAAGAGACATGCAGGTCGCAGCAGCTTAACAAGACTGTTTAAATGCCCCTTGGAAGAGATGTGCAGGTCGCAGTAGCTTAACAAGACGGTTTAAATGCCTCTTGGAAGAGAAGTGCAGGTCGCAGTAGCTTAACAATACAGTTTAAATGCCCCTTGGAAGAGATGTGCATGTCGCAGTAGCTTAAAAAGACGGTTTAAATGCCCCTTGGTAGAGCGGTGGAGGACGCAGAAGCTTAACAAGATGGTTTAAGTGCCCCTTGGAAGAGAAGTGTAGGTCGCAGTAGCTTACCAAGACGATTTAAATGCCCCTTGGAACAGATGTGCAGGTCACAGTAGCTTAACAAGACAGTTTAAATGCCCTTTGGAAGAGACATGCAGGACGCAGCAGCTTAACAAGACAGTTTAAATGCCCCTTGGAAGATACATGCAGGTCGATGTAGCTTACCAAGACGGTTTAAATGCCCCATGGTAGAGACATGCAGGTCGCAGTAGCTCAACAAGACGGTTTAAATGCCCCATTGAAGAGACGTGCAGGTCGCAGTAGCTTAAAAAGACGGTTTAAATGCCCCTTGGAAAAGTGGTGGAGGTTGCAGTAGCTTAACAAGACGATTTAAATGCCCCTTGGAAGAGATGTGCAGGTGGCAGTAGCTTAACAAATCGGTTTAAATGCCCCTTGGAAGAGACGTGCAGGTCGCAGGAGCTTAATAAGACAGTTTAAATGTCCCTTGGAAGAGACGTGCAGTTCGCAGAAGCTTAACAAGACGTTTTAAATGCCCCTTGGAAGAGACGTGCAGGTCACAGGAGCTTAATAAGACGGTTTAAATGTCCCTTGGAAGAGACGTGCAGGTCGCAGAAGCTTAACAAGACAGTTTAAATGCCCCTTGGTAGAGACGTGCAGGTCACAGGAGCTTAATAAGACGCTTTAAATGTCCCTTGGAAGAGACGTGCAGGTCGCAGTAGCTTAACAAGACGGTTTAAATGCCCCTTGGAAGAGATGTGCAGGTCGCAGTAGCTTAATAAGACGGTTTAAATGCCCCTTGGTAGAAACGTTCAGGTCACAGTAGTTTAACAAGACGGTTTAAATGCCACTTGGAAGAGACGTGCAGGTGGCAGTAGCTTAACAAGTTGGTTTAAATGTCCCTTGGAAGAGACGTGCAGGTCACAGGAGCTTAATAAGACAGTTTAAATGTCCCTTGGAAGAGACGTGCAGTTCGCAGTAGCTTAACAAGACGTTCTAAATGCCCGTTGGAAGAGAAGTGCAGGTCACAGGAGCTCAATAAGACAGTTTAAATGTCCCTTGGAAGAGACGTGCAGGTCGCAAAAGCTTAACAAGACAGTTTAAATGCCCCTTGGTAGAGACGTGCAGGTCACAGGAGCTTAATAAGACGCTTTAAATGTCCCTTGGAAGAGACGTGCAGGTCGCAGTAGCTTAACAAGAAGGTTTAAATGCCCCTTGGAAGAGACGTGCAGGTCGCAGTAGCTTAATAAGACGGTTTAAATGCCCCTTGGTAGAAACGTTCAGGTCACAGTAGTTTAACAAGACGGTTTAAATGCCACTTGGAAGAGACGTGCAGGTCGCAGTAGCTTAATAAGATGGTTTAGATGCCCCTTGGTAGAAACCTGCAGGTCACAGTAGCCTAACAAGACGTTTTAAATGCCACGTGGAAGAGACGTGCAGGTCGCAGTAGCTTAACAAGACGGTTTAAATGCCCCTTGGAAGAGACGTGAAGGACGCAGTAGCTTAACAAGACGGTTTAAATGCCCCTTGGAAGAGACGTGCAAGTCGCAGTAGCTTAAAAAGACGGTTTAAATGCGTCTTGGAAAAGACGTGCAGGTCGCAGTAGCTTAGCAAGACGGTTTAAATGCCCCTTGGAAGAGCGGTGGAGGTCGCAGTAGCTTGACAAGATAGTTTAAATGCCCCTTGGAAGTAATGTGCAAGTCGCAGTAGCTTAACAAGACGGTTTAAATGCCCCTTGGAACAGACATGCAGGTCACAGCAGCTTAACAAGACTGTTTAAATGCGCCTTGGAAGAGACGTGCAGGTCGCAGTAGCTTAACAAGACTGTTTAAATGCCCCTTGGTAGAGACATGCAGGTGGCAGTAGGTTAACAAGACGGTTTAAATGCCCCTTGGAACAGACATGCAGGTCACAGCAGCTTAACAAGACTGTTTAAATGCCCCTTGGAAGACACGTGCATGTCACAGTAGCTTAATAAGACTGTTTAAATGCCCCTTGAAAGAGACGTGCAGGTCACAGGAGCTTAATAAGACGGTTTAAAAGTCCCTTGGAAGAGAAATGCAGGTCACAGTAGCTTAACAAGAAAGTTTAAATGCCCCTTGGAAGAGACGTGCAGGTCGCAGTAGCTTAACAAGACGATTTAAATGCCACTTGGAGGAGCGGTGGAGGTCGCAGTAGCTTAATAAGACAGTTTAAATGCCCCTTGGAAGAGACGTGCAGGTCGCAGTTGCTTAACAAGACGGTTTAAATGCCCCTTGGAAGAGACGTGCAGGTCACAGGAGCTTAACAAGACGGTTTAAATGCCCCTTGGAAGAGACGTGCAGGTCGCAGTAGCTTAACAAGACGGTTTAAATACCCCTTGGAAGAGACGTGCAGGTCGCAGTAGCTTAACAAGACGGTTTAAATGCCACTTGGAGGAGCGATGGAGGTCGCAGTAGCTTAACAAGACAGTTGAAATGCCCCTTGGAAGAGACGTGCAGGTCGCAGTTGCTTAACAAGACGGTTTAAATGCCCCTTGGAAGAGACGTGCAGGTCGCAGTAGCTTAACGAGACGGTTTAAATGCCACTTGGAGGAGCGGTGGTGGTCGCAGTAGCTTAACAAGACAGTTTAAATGCCCCTTGGAAGAGACGTGCAGGTCGCAGTTGCTTAACAAGACGGTTTAAATGCCCCTTGGAAGAGACGTGCAGGTCGCAGTTGCTTAACAAGACGGTTTAAATGCCCATTGGAAGAGACGTGCATGTCGCAGTAGCTTAATAAGACGGTTTAAATGCCCCTTGGAAGAGACGTGCAGGTCGCAGTAGCTTAACAAGACGGTTTAAATGCCCCTTGGAAGAGACGTGCAGGTCGCAGTAGCTTAACAAGACGCTATAAATGCCCCTTGGAAGAGTCTTGCAGGTCGCAGTAGCTTACCAAGATGGTTTAAATGGCCCTTGGAAGAGACGTGCAGTTCGCAGTAGCTTAACAAGACGGTTTAAATGCCCCTTGGAAGAGCTGTGGAGGTCGCACTAGCTTAACAAGACGGTTTAAATGCCCCTTGGAAGAGACATGCAGGTTGCAGAAGCTTAACAAGACTGTTTAAATGCCCCTTGGAAGAGACGTGCAGGTCGCAGTAGCTTAATAAGACGGTTTAAATGCCCCTTGGAAGAGAGGTGGAGGTCGCTGTAGCTTAACAAGAAGGTTTAAATGCCCCCTGGAGTAGACGTTCAGGTCGCAGTAGCTTAACAAAAGGGTTTAAATGCCCCTTAGAAAAGGCTTGCAGGTCGTAGTAGCTTACCAAGACGGTTTAAATGCCCCCTGGAAGAGACGTGCAGGTCGCAGTAGCTTAACAAGATGGTTTAAATGCCCCTTGGAAGAGCGGTGTAGGACGCAGTAGCTTATCAAGACGGTTTAAATGCCCCTTGGAAAACACGTGCAGGTTGCAGTAGCTTAACAAGATGTTTTAAATGCCCCTTGGAAGAGACGTGCAGGTCGCAGTAGCTTAACAAGATGGTATAAATGCCCATTGGAAGAGGCTTGCAGGTCGCAGTAGCTTACCTAGACGGTTTAAATGGCCCTTGGAAGAGACGTGCAGGTCGCAGTAGCTTAACAAGACGGTTTAAATGCCACTTGGAAGAGCGGTGGAGGTCGCAGTAGCTTAACAAGACGGATAAATGCCCCTTGGAAGAGACATGCAGGTCGCAGTAGCTTAACAATACTGTTAAATGCCCCTTGGAAGAGACGTGCAGGTCGCAGTAGCTTAACAAGACTGTTTAAATGCCCCTTGGAAAAGACGAGCAGTTTGCGGTAGCTTAACAAGACTGTTTAAATGCCCCTTGGAAGAGACATGCAAGTCGCAGTAGCTTAACAAGATGGTTTAAATGCCCCTTGGAAGAGACGTGCAGGTCGCAGTAGCTTAACAAGACGGTTTAAATGCCCCTTGGAAGAAACGTGCAGGTCGCAGTAGCTTAACAAGACTTTTTAAATGCCCCTTGGAAGAGTGGAGGAGGGCGCAGTAGCTTAACAAGACGGTTTAAATGCCCCTTGGAAGAGCAGTGGAGGTCGCAGTAGCTTAACAAAACGGTTTAAATGCCCCATGGAAGATTCGTGCAGGTTGCAGTAGCTTAACAAGACTGTTTAAATGCCGCTTGGTAGAGACGTTCAGGTCGCAGTAGCTTAACAAGATGGTTTAAATGCTCCTTGGTAGAGACATGCAGGTCGCAGTAGCTTAACAATACAGTTTAAATGCCCCATTGAAGAGACGTGCAGGTCGCAGTAGCTTAACAAGATAGTTTAAATGCCCCTTGGAAAAGTGGTGGAGGTTACAGTAGCTTAACAAGATGGTTTAAATGCCCCTTGGAAGAGACGTGCAAGTCGCAGTAGCTTAACAAGACGATTTAAATGCCCTTTGGAAGAGACGTGCAGGTCGCAGTAGCTTAACAAGACAATGTAAATGCCCCTTGGAAGAGCGGTGGAGGTCGCAGAAGCTTAACAAGACAGTTTAAATGCCCATTGGAAGAGACGTGCATGTCACAGTAGCTAAATAAGACTGTTTACATGCCCCTTGGAAGAAACGTGCAGGTCACAGGAGCTTAATAAGACGGTTTAAAAGTCCCTTGGAAGAGACGTGCTGGTCGCAGTAGCTTGACAAGATGGTTTAAATGCCCCTTGGAAGAGACGTGCAGGTCGCAGTAGCTTAACAAGACGGTTTAAATGCCATTTGGAGGAGCGGTGGAGGTCACAGTAGCTTAACAAGACAGTTTAAATGCCCCTTGGAAGAGACGTGCAGGTCGCAGTTGCTTAACAAGATGGTTTAAATGCACCTTGGAAGAGACGTGCAGGTCACAGGAGCTTAACAAGACGGTTTAAATGCCCCTTGGAAGAGACGTGCAGGTCGCAGTAGCTTAACAAGACGGTTTAAATGACCCTTGGAAGAGACGTGTAGGTCGCAGTAGCTTAACAAGACGGTTTAAATGCCACTTGGAGGAGCGGTGGAGGTCGCAGTAGCTTAACAAGACAGTTGAAATGCCCCTTGGAAGAGACGTGCAGGTCGCAGTAGCTTAACAAGACGGTTTAAATGCCACTTGGAGGAGCTGTGGAGGTCGCAGTAGCTTAACAAGACAGTTTAAATGCCCCTTGGAAGAGACGTGCAGCTCGCAGTTGATTAACAATACGGTTTAAATGCCCCTTGGAAGAGACGTGCAGGTCTCAGTTGCTTAACAAGACGGTTTAAATGCCCATTGGAAGAGACGTGCATGTCACAGTAGCTTAATAAGACGGTTTAAATGCCCCTTGGAAGAGACGTGCACGTCGCAGTAGCTTAACAAGACGGTTTAAATGCCCCTTGGAAGAGACGTGCAGGTCGCAGTAGCTTAACAAGGCGGTTTAAATGCCACTTGGAGGAGCGGTGGAGGTCGCAGTAGCTTAACAAGACAGTTGAAATGCCCCTTGGAAGAGACGTGCAGGTCGCAGTTGCTTAACAAGACGGTTTAAATGCCCCTTGGAAGAGACGTGCAGGTCGCAGTAGCTTAACAAGACGGTGTAAATGCCACTTGGAGGAGCGGTGGAGGTCGCAGTAGCTTAACAAGACAGTTTAAATGCCCCTTGGAAGAGACGTGCAGGTCGCAGTTGCTTAACAAGACGGTTTAAATGCCCCTTGGAAGAGACGTGCAGGTCGCAGTTGCTTAACAAGACGGTTTAAATGCCCATTGGAAGAGACGTGCAAGTCGCAGTAGCTTAATAACACGGTTTAAATGCCCCTTGGAAGAGACGTGCAGGTCGCAGTAGCTTAACAAGACGGTTTAAATGCCCCTTGGAAGAGACGTGCAGCTCGCAGTAGCTAAACAAGGCGGTTTAAATGCCACTTGGAGGAGCGGTGGAGGTCGCAGTAGCTTAACAACACAGTTTAAATGCCCCTTGGAAGAGACTTGCAGGTCGCAGTTGCTTAACAAGATGGTTTAAATGCCCCTTGGAAGAGACGTGCAGGTCCCAGTAGCTTAACAAGACAGTTTAAATACCCCTTGGAAAAGTGGTGGAGATTACAGTAGCTTAACAAGACGGTTGAAATGCCCCTTGGAAGAGACGTGCAGGACGCAGTAGCTTAATGAGATGGTTTAAATGCCCCTTGGAAGAGACGTGCAGGTCGCAGTAGCTTAATAAGACGGTTTAAATGCCCCTTGGAAGAGACATGCAGGTCGCAGTAGCTTAACAAGATGGTTTAAATGCCCCTTGGAAGAGACGTGCAGGTCGCAGGAGCTTAACAAGACAGTTTAAATGGCCCTTGGAAGAGACGTGAAGGTCGCAGAAGCTTAACAAGACTGTTTAAATGCCCCATGGAAGAGACGTGCAGGTCGCAGTAGCTTAGCAAGACGGTTTAAATGCCACTTGCAGGAGAAGTGCAGGTCACAGTAGCTTAACAAGAGGGTTTAAATGCCCCTTAGAAAAGGCTTGCAGGTCTTAGTAGCTTAACAAGATGGTTTAAATGCACCTTGGAACACACGTGCAGGTCGCAGTAGCTTAACAAGACGCTATAAATGCCCCTTGGAAGAGTCTTGCAGGTCGCAGTAGCTTACCAAGATGGTTTAAAAGGCCCTTGGAAGAGAGGTGGAGGTCGCAGTAGCTTAACAAGACGGTTTAAAAGCCCCTTGGAAGAGCAGTGGAGGTCGCAGTAGCTTAACAAAACGGTTTAAATGCCCCTTGGAAGAGACGTGCAGGTTACAGTAGCTTAACAAGACTGTTTAAATGCCGCTTGGGAGAGACGTTCAGGTCGCAGTAGCTTAACAAGATGGTTTAAATGCTCCTTGGTAGAGACATGCAGGTCGCAGTAGCTTAACAAGACAGATTAAATGTCCCATTGAAGAGACGTGCAGGTCGCAGTAGCTTAACAAGATAGTTTAAATGCCCCTTGGAAAAGTGGTGGAGGTTACAGTAGCTTAACAAGATGGTTTAAATGCCCCTTGGAAGAGACGTGCAAGTCGCAGTAGCTTAATAAGACGATTTAAATGCCCTTTGGAAGAGACGTGCAGGTTGCAGTAGCTTAACAAGACAGTTTAAATGCCCCTTGGAAGAGCGGTGGAGGTCGCAGAAGCTTAACAAGACAGTTTAAATGCCCATTGGAAGAGACGTGCATGTCACAGTAGCTAAATAAGACTGTTTACATGCCCCTTGGAAGAGACGTGCAGGTCACAGGAGCTTAATAAGACGGTTTAAAAGTCCCTTGGAAGAGACGTGCTGGTCGCAGTAGCTTGACAAGATGGTTTAAATGCCCCTTGGAAGAGACGTGCAGGTCGCAGTAGCTTAACAAGACGGTTTAAATGACACTTGGAGGAGCGGTGGAGGTCACAGTAGCTTAACAAGACAGTTTAAATGCCCCTTGGAAGAGACGTGCAGGTCGCAGTTGCTTAACAAGATGGTTTAAATGCCCCTTGGAAGAGACGTGCAGGTCGCAGTAGCTTAATAAGACGGTTTAAATGCCCCTTGGAAGAGAGGTGGAGGTCGCAGTAGCTTAACAAGACGGTTTAAATGCCCCTTGGAGTAGACGTTCAGGTCGCAGTAGCTTATCAAGACGGTTTACATGCCCCTTGCAAGAGACGTGCATTTCGCAGAAGCTTAACAAAAGGGTTTAAATGCCCCTTAGAAAAGGCTTGCAGGTCGTAGTAGCTTAACAAGATGGTTTAAATGCCACTTGGAAGAGACGTGCAGGTCGCAGCAGCTTAACAAGACGGTTTAAATGCCACTTGGAGGAGCGGTGGAGGTCACAGTAGATTAACAAGACAGTTTAAATGCCCCTTGGAAGAGACTTGCAGGTCGCAGTTGCTTAACAAGACGGTTTAAATGCCCATTGGAAGAGACGTGCAGGTCACAGGAGCTTAACAAGACGGTTTAAATGCCCCTTGGAAGAGACGTGCAGTTCGCAGTAGCTTATCAAGACGGTTTAAATGCCCATTGGAGGAGCGGTGGAGGTCGCAGTAGCTTAATAAGATGGTTTAAATGCCCCTTGGAAGAGACGTGCAGGTCGCAGTTGCTTAACAATACGGTTTAAATGCCCCTTGGAGGAGCGGTGGAGGTCGCAGTAGCTTAACAAGACAGTTGAAATGCCCCTTGGAAGAGACGTGCAGGTCGCAGTAGCTTAACAAGACGGTTTAAATGCCACTTGGAGGAGCGGTGGAGGTCGCAGTAGCTTAATAAGACGGTTTAAATGCCCCTTGGATGAGACGTGCAGGTCGCAGTTGCTCAACAAGACGGTTTAAATGCCCATTGGAAGAGACGTGCATGTCACAGTAGCTTAATAAGACGGTTTAAATGCCCCTTGGAAGAGACGTGCAGGTCGCAGTAGCTTAACAAGATGGTTTAAATGCCCCTTGGAAGAGACGTGCAGGTCTCAGTAGCTTAACAATGCGGTTTAAATGCCACTTGGAGGAGCGGTGGAGGTCGCAGTAGCTTAACAAGACAGTTTAAATGCCCCTTGGAAGAGACGTGCAGGTCGCAGTTGCTTAACAAGACGGTTTAAATGCCCCTTGGAAGAGACGTGCAGGTCGCACTAGCTTAACAAGACGGTTTAATTGCCCCTTGGAAGAGACGTGCTGGTCGCAGTAGCTTAACAAGACGGTTTAAATGCCCCTTGGAAAAGTGGTGGAGATTACAGTAGCTTAACAAGACGGTTTAAATGCCCCTTGAAAGAGACGTGCAAGTCGCAGTAGCTTAATAAGACGGTTTAAGTGTTCCTTGGAAGAGACGTGCTGGTCGCAGTAGCTTAACAAGACGGTTTAAATGCCCCTTGGAAGAAATGTGCAGGTCGCAGTAGCTTAACAAGACTTTTTAAATGCCCCTTGGAAGAGTGGAGGAGGGCACAGTAGCTTAACAAGACGGTTTAAAAGCCCCTTGGAAGAGCAGTGGAGGTCGCAGTAGCTTAACAAAACGGTTTAAATGCCCCTTGGAAAAGACGTGCAGGTTGCAGTAGCTTAACAAGACTGTTTAAATGCCGCTTGGGAGAGACGTTCAGGTCGCAGTAGCTTAACAAGATGGTTTAAATGCTCCTTGGTAGAGACATGCAGGTCGCAGTAGCTTAACAAGACAGTTTAAATGTCCCATTGAAGAGACGTGCAGGTCGCAGTAGCTTAACAAGATAGTTTCAATGCCCCTTGGAAAAGTGGTGGAGGTTACAGTAGCTTAACAAGATGGTTTAAATGCCCCTTGGAAGAGACGTGCAAGTCGCAGTAGCTTAACAAGACGATTTAAATGCCCTTTGGAAGAGACGTGCAGGTTGCAGTAGCTTTACAAGACAGTTTAAATGCCCCTTGGAAGAGCGGTGGAGGTCGCAGAAGCTTAACAAGACAGTTTAAATGCCCATTGGAAGAGACGTGCATGTCACAGTAGCTAAATAAGACTGTTTACATGCCCCTTGGAAGAGACGTGCAGGTCACAGGAGCTTAATAAGACGGTTTAAAAGTCTCTTGGAAGAGACGTGCTGGTCGCAGAAGCTTGACAAGATGGTTTAAATGCCCCTTGGAAGAGACGTGCAGGTCGCAGTAGCTTAACAAGACGGTTTAAATGCCACTTGGAGGAGCGGTGGAGGTCGCAGTAGCTTAACAAGACAGTTGAAATGCCCCTTGGAAGAGACGTGCAGGTCGCAGTAGCTTAACAAGACGGTTTAAATGCCACTTGGAGGAGCGGTGGAGGTCACAGTAGCTTAACAAGACAGTTTAAATGCCCCTTGGAAGAGACATGCAGGTCGCAGTTGCTTAAGAAGATGGTTTAAATGCCCCTTGGAAGAGACGTGCAGGTCACAGGAGCTTAACAAGATGGTTTAAATGCCCCTTGGAAGAGACGTGCAGGTCGCAGTAGCTTAACAAGACGGTTTAAATGACCCTTGGAAGAGACGTGTAGGTCGCAGTAGCTTAACAAGACGGTTTAAATGCCACTTGGAGGAGCGGTGGAGGTCGCAGTAGCTTAACAAGACAGTTGAAATGCCCCTTGGAAGAGACGTGCAGGTCGCAGTAGCTTAACAAGACGGTTTAAATGCCACTTGGAGGAGCTGTGGAGGTCGCAGTAGCTTAACAAGACAGTTTAAATGCCCCTTGGAAGAGACGTGCAGGTCGCAGTTGATTAACAATACGGTTTAAATGCCCCTTGGAAGAGACGTGCAGGTCGCAGTTGCTTAACAAGACGGTTTAAATGCCCATTGGAAGAGACGTGCATGTCACAGTAGCTTAATAAGACGGTTTAAATGCCCCTTGGAAGAGACGTGCACGTCGCAGTAGCTTAACAAGACGGTTTAAATGCCCCTTGGAAGAGACGTGCAGGTCGCAGTAGCTTAACAAGGCGGTTTAAATGCCACTTGGAGGAGCGATGGAGGTCGCAGTAGCTTAACAAGACAGTTTAAATGCCCCTTGGAAGAGACTTGCAGGTCGCAGTTGCTTAACAAGATGGTTTAAATGCCCCTTGGAAGAGACGTGCAGGTCGCACTAGCTTAACAAGATGGTTTAATTGCCCCTTGGAAGAGACGTGCTGGTCGCAGTAGCTTAACAAGATGGTTTAAATGCCCCTTGGAAAAGTGGTGGATATTACAGTAGCTTAACAAGACGGTTTAAATGCCCCTTGAAAGAGATGTGCAAGTCGCAGTAGCTTAATAAGACGATTTAAATGTTCCTTGGAAGAGACGTGCAGGTCCCAGTAGCTTAACAAGACAGTTTAAATACCCCTTAGAAAAGTGGTGGAGATTACAGTAGCTTAACAAGACGGTTTAAATGCCCCTTGGAAGAGACGTGCAGGACGCAGTAGCTTAATGAGACGGTTTAAATGCCCCTTGGAAGAGACGTGCAGGTCGCAGTAGCTTAATAAGACGGTTTAAATGCCCCTTGGAAGAGACATGCAGGTCGCAGTAGCTTAACAAGATGGTTTAAATGCCCCTTGGAAGAGACGTGCAGGTCGCAGGAGCTTAACAAGACAGTTTAAATGGCCCTTGGAAGAGACGTGAAGGTCGCAGAAGCTTAACAAGACTGTTTAAATGCCCCATGGAAGAGACGTGCAGGTCGCAGTAGCTTAACAAGACGGTTTAAATGCCACTTGCAGGAGAAGTGCAGGTCACAGTAGCTTAACAAGAGGGTTTAAATGCCCCTTAGAAAAGTCTTGCAGGTCTTAGTAGCTTACCAAGACGGTTTAAATGCACCTTGGAAGACAAGTGCAGGTCACAGTAGCTTAACAAGAGGGTTTAAATGCCCCTTAGAAAAGTCTTGCAGGTCTTAGTAGCTTACCAAGACAGTTTAAATGCCCCTTGGAAGAGTCTTGCAGGTCGCAGTAGCTTACCAAGATGGTTTAAATGGCCGTTGGAAGAGCTGTGGAGGTCGCACTAGCTTAACAAGACGGTTTAAATGCCCCTTGGAAGAGACATGCAAGTAGCAGAAACTTAACAAGACTGTTTAAATGCCCCTTGGAAGAGACGTGCAGGTCGCAGTAGCTTAATAAGACGGTTTAAATGCCCCTTGGAAGAGAGGTGGAGGTCGCAGTAGCTTAACAAGACGGTTTAAATGCCCCTTGGAGTAGACGTTCAGGTCGCAGTAGCTTATCAAGACGGTTTACATGCCCCTTGCAAGAGACGGTCATTTCGCAGAAGCTTAACAAAAGGGTTTAAATGCCCCTTAGAAAAGGCTTGCAGGTCGTAGTAGCTTAACAAGATGGTTTAAATGCCACTTGGAAGAGACGTGCAGGTCGCAGTAGCTTAACAAGACGGTTTAAATGCCACTTGGAGGAGCGGTGGAGGTCACAGTAGATTAACAAGACAGTTTAAATGCCCCTTGGAAGAGACTTGCAGGTCGCAGTTGCTTAACAAGACGGTTTAAATGCCTCTTGGAAGAGACGTGCAGGTCACAGGAGCTTAACAAGACGGTTTAAATGCCCCTTGAAAGAGACGTGCAGTTCGCAGTAGCTTAACAAGACGGTTTAAATGCCCCTTGGAGGAGCGGTGGAGGTCGCAGTAGCTTAATAAGACGGTTTAAATGCCCTTTGGAAGAGACGTGCAGGTCGCAGTTGCTTAACAATACGGTTTAAATGCCCCTTGGAGGAGCGGTGGAGGTCGCAGTAGCTTAACAAGACAGTTGAAATGCCCCTTGGAAGAGACGTGCAGGTCGCAGTAGCTTAACAAGACGGTTTAAATGCCACTTGGAGGAGCGGTGGAGGTCGCAGTAGCTTAATAAGACGGTTTAAATGCCCCTTGGAAGAGACGTGCAGGTCGCAGTTGCTCAACAAGACGGTTTAAATGCCCATTGGAAGCGACGTGCATGTCACAGTAGCTTAATAAGACGGTTTAAATGCCCCTTGGAAGAGACGTGCAGGTCGCAGTAGCTTAACAAGATGGTTTAAATGCCCCTTGGAAGAGACGTGCAGGTCTCAGTAGCTTAACAATGCGGTTTAAATGCCACTTGGAGGAGCGGTGGAGGTCGCAGTAGCTTAACAAGACAGTTTAAATGCCCCTTGGAAGAGACGTGCAGGTCGCAGTTGCTTAACAAGACGGTTTAAATGCCCCTTGGAAGAGACGTGCAGGTCACACTAGCTTAACAAGACGGTTTAATTGCCCCTTGGAAGAGACGTGCTGGTTGCAGTAGCTTAACAAGATGGTTTAAATGCCCCTTGGAAAAGTGGTGGAGATTACAGTAGCTTAACAAGACGGTTTAAATGCCCCTTGAAAGAGACGTGCAAGTCGCAGTAGCTTAATAAGACGGTTTAAGTGTTCCTTGGAAGAGACGTGCTGGTCGCAGTAGCTTAATAAGACGGTTTAAATTCCCCTTGGAAGAGACATGCAGGTCGCAGTAGCTTAACAAGATGGTTTAAATGCACCTTGGAAGAAACGTGCAGGTCGCAGGAGCTTAACAAGACGGTTGAAATGCCCCTTGGAAGAGAGGTGGAGGTCGCAGTAGCTTAACAAGACAGTTTAAATGCCCCTTGGAAGAGTCTTGAAGGTCGCAGTAGCTTAACAAGAGGGTTTAAATGCCCCTTAGAAAAGGCTTGCAGGTCGCAGTAGCTTTCCAAGACGGTTTAAATGCCCCTTGGAAGAGTCTTGAAGGTCGCAGTAGCTTAAAAAGACGCTATAAATTCCCCTTGGAAGAGTCTTGCAGGTCGCAGTAGCTTACCAAGATGGTTTAAATGGCCCTTGGAAGAGACGTGCAGTTCGCAGTAGCTTAACAAGACGGTTTAAATGCCCCTTGGAAGAGACATGCAGGTCGCAGAAGCTTAACAAGACTGTTTAAATGCCCCTTGGAAGAGACGTGCAGGTTGCAGTAGCTTAATAAGACGGTTTAAATGCTCCTTGGAAGAGAGGTGGAGGTCGCAGTAGCTTAACAAGACGGTTTAAATGCCTCTTGGAATAGACGTTCAGGTCGCAGTAGCTTATCAAGACTGTTTACATGCCCCTTGCAAGAGACGTGCAGGTCGCAGAAGCTTAACAAAAGGGTTTAAATGCCCCTTAGAAAAGGCTTGCAGGTCGCAGTAGCTTACCAAGACGGTTTAAATGCCCCCTGGAAGAGACGTGCAGGTCGCAGTAGCTTAACAAGATGGTTTAAATGCCCCTTGGAAGAGCGGTGGAGGACGCAGTAGCTTAACAAGACGGTTTAAATGCCCCTTGGAAAAGACGTGCAGGTTGCAGTAGCTTAACAAGATGTTTTAAATGCCCCTTGGAAGAGACGTACAGGTCGCAGTAGCTTAACAAGACGGTATAAATGCCGCTTGGAAGAGGCTTGCAGGTCGCAGTAGCTTACCAAGACGGTTTAAATGGCCCTTGGAAGAGACGTGCAGGTCGCAGTAGCTTAACAAGATGGTTTAAATGCCCCTTGAAAGAGCGGTGGAGGTCGCAGTAGCGTAACAAGACAGATAAATGCCCCTTGGAAGAGACATGCAGGTCGCAGTAGCTTAACAAGACTGTTTAAATGCCCCTTGGAAGAGACGTGCAGGTCGCAGTAGCTTAACAAGACTGTTTAAATGACCATTGGAAAAGACGTGCAGGTTGCAGTAGCTTAACAAGATGTTTTAAATGCCCCTTGGAAGAGAAGTGCAGGTCACAGTAGCTTAACAAGATGGTTTAAATGCCCCTTGGAAGAGATGTTCAGGTCACAGTAGCTTAACAAGATGGTTTAAATGCTCCTTGGAAGAGCGGAGGAGGTCGCAGTAGCTTAACAAGACGGTTTAAATGCCTCTTGGAAGAAACGTGCAGGTCGGAGTAGCTTAACAAGACTTTTTAAATGCCCCTTGGAAGAGCGGAGGAGGTCGCAGTAGCTTAACAAGACGGTTTAAATGCCCCTTGGAAGAGCGGTGGTGGTCGCAGTAGCTTAACAAAACGGTCTAAATGCCCCTTGGAAGAGACGTGCAAGTCGCAGTAGGCTTAACAAGACGATTTAAATGCCCTTTGGAAGAGACGTGCAGGTCGCAGTAGCTTAACAAGACGGTTTAAATGCCCCTTGGAATAGACGTTCAGGTCGCAGTAGCTTATCAAGACGGTTTACATGCCCCTTGCAAGAGACGTGCAGGTCGCAGAAGCTTAACAAAAGGGTTTAAATGCCCCTTAGAAAAGGCTTGCAGGTCGCATTAGCTTACCAAGATGGTTTAAATGCCCCCTGGAAGAGACGTGCAGGTCGCAGTAGCTTAACAAGATGGTTTAAATGCCCCTTGGAAGAGCGGTGGAGGACGCAGTAGCTTAACAAGACGGTTTAAATGCCCCTTGGAAAAGACGTGCAGGTTGCAGTAGCTTAACAAGATGTTTTAAATGCCCCTTGGAAGAGACGTACAGGTCGCAGTAGCTTAACAAGACGGTATAAATGCCGCTTGGAAGAGGCTTGCAGGTCGCAGTAGCTTACCAAGACGGTTTAAATGGCCCTTGGAAGAGACGTGCAGGTCGCAGTAGCTTAACAAGATGGTTTAAATGCCCCTTGAAAGAGCGGTGGAGGTCGCAGTAGCGTAACAAGACAGATAAATGCCCCTTGGAAGAGACATGCAGGTCGCAGTAGCTTAACAAGACTGTTTAAATGCCCCTTGGAAGAGACGTGCAGGTCGCAGTAGCTTAACAAGACTGTTTAAATGCCCATTGGAAAAGACGTGCAGGTTGCAGTAGCTTAACAAGATGTTTTAAGTGCCCTTTGGAAGAGAAGTGCAGGTCACATTAGCTTAACAAGATGGTTTAAATGCCCCTTGGAAGAGATGTGCAGGTCACAGTAGCTTAACAAGATGGTTTAAATGCTCCTTGGAAGAGCGGAGGAGGTCGCAGTAGCTTAACAAGACGGTTTAAATGCCTCTTGGAAGAAACGTGCAGGTCGGAGTAGCTTAACAAGACTTTTTAAATGCCCCTTGGAAGAGCGGAGGAGGTCGCAGTAGCTTAACAAGACGGTTTAAATGCCCCTTGGAAGAGCGGTGGTGGTCGCAGTAGCTTAACAAAACGGTCTAAATGCCCCTTGGAAGAGACGTGCAAGTCGCAGTAGGCTTAACAAGACGATTTAAATGCCCTTTGGAAGAGACGTGCAGGTCGCAGTAGCTTAACAAGACGGTTTAAATGCCCCTTGGAAGAGCGGTGGAGGTTGCAGAAGCTTAACAAGACAGTTTAAATGCCCCTTGGAAGAGACGTGCAGGCCACAGGAGCTTAATAAGACAGTTTAAATGTCCCTTGGAAGAGACGTGCAGGTCGCAGTAGCTTAACAAGACGGTTTAAATGCCCCTTGGAAGAGACGTGCAGGTCGCAGTAGCTTAACAAGACGGTTTAAACGCCACTTGGAGGAGCGGTGGAGGTCGCAGTAGCTTAACAAGACAGTTGAAATGCCCCTTGGAAGAGACGTGCAGGTCGCAGTTGCTTAACAAGACGGTTTAAATGCCCCTTGGAAGAGACGTGCAGGTCGCAGTAGCTTAACAAGACAGTTGAAACGCCCCTTGGAAGAGACGTGCAGGTCGCAGTTGCTTAACAAGATGGTTTAATGCCCCTTGGAAGAGACGTGCAGGTCACAGGAGTTTAACAAGACGGTTGAAATGCCCCTTGGAAGAGATGTGCAGGTCGCAGTTGCTTAATAAGACGGTTTAAATGTCCCCTTGGAAGAGACGTGCAGGTCGCAGTAGCTTAACAAGACGGTTTAAATGCCACTTGGAGGAGCGGTCGAGGTCGCAGTAGTTTAACAAGATGGTTTAAATGCCCCTTGGAAGAGACGTGCAGGTCGCAGTTGCTTAAGAAGACGGTTTAAATGCCCCTTGGAAGAGACGAGCAGGTCGCAGTTGCTTAACAAGACGGTTTAAATGCCCATTGGAAGAGACGTGCATGTCACAGGAGCTTAATAAGACGGTTTAAATGTCCCTTGGAAGAGACGTGCAGGTCGCAGTAGCTTAACAAGACGGTTTAAATGCCCCTTGGAAGAGACGTGCAGGTCGCAGTAGCTTAACAAGACGGTTTAATTGCCACTTGGAGGAGCGGTGCAGGTCGCAGTTGCTTAACAAGACGGTTTAAATGCCCCTTGGAAGAGACGTGCAGGTCGCAGTAGCTTAACAAGATGGTTTAAATGCCCCTTGGAAGGGCGGTGGATGTCGCAGTAGCTTAACAAGACGGTTTAAATGCCCCTTGGAAGAGACGTGAAGGTCGCATTAGCTTAACAAGATGGTTTAAATTCCCCTTGGAAGAGACGTGCAAGTCGCAGAAGCTTACCAAGAAGGTTTAAATGACCCTTGGAAGAGACGTGCAGGTTGCAGTAGCTTAACAAGACTGTTTAAATGCCCCTTGGAAAAGTGGTGGAGATTACAGTAGCTTAACAAGACGGTTTAATTGCCCTTTGGAAGAGACGTGCAAGTCGCAGTATCTTAACAAGATGGTTTAAATGCCCCTTGGAAGAGACGTGCAGGTCGCAGGAGCTTAACAAGACGGTTTAAATGCCCCTTGGAAGAAACGTGCAGGTCGCAGTAGCTTAACAAGACGGTTTAAATGCCCCTTGGAAGAGCGGAGGAGGTCGCAGTAGCTTTGCAAGACGGTTTAAATGCCCCTTGGAAGAGCGGTGAAGTTCGCAGTAGCTTAACAAAACGTTTTAAATGCCCCTTGGAAGAGGCTTGCAGGTCGCAGTAGATTACCAAGACAGTTTAAATGGCCCTTGGAAGAGACGTGCAGGTCGCAGTAGCTTAACAGGATGGTTTAAATGCCCCTTGGTAGAGCGGTGGAGGTCGCAGTAGCTTAACATGATGGTTTAAATGCCCCTTGGAAGAGAAGTGCAGGTCGCAGTAGATTACCAAGACGATTTAAATGCCCCTTGGAAGAGACGTGCAGGTCGCAGTAGCTTGACAAGATGGTTTAAATGCCCTTTGGAAGAGCGGTGTAGGTCGCAGTAGCTTAACAAGACAGTTTAAATGCCCTTTGGAAGAGACATGCAGGTTACAGCAGCTTAACAAGACTGTTTAAATGCCGCTTGGAAGAGACGTGCAGGTCGTAGTAGCTTAACAAGACGGTTTAAATGCCCCTTGGAAGAGACATGCAGGTTGCAGTAGCTTAACAAGACGGTTTAAATGCCCGATTGAAGAGACGTGCAGGTCGCAGTAGTTTAACAAGACGGTTTAAATGCCCTTTGGAAGAGACGTGCAGGTCGCAGTAGCTTAACAAGATGGTTTAAATGCCCCTTGGAAGAGCGGTGGAGGTTGCAGAAGCTTAACAAGACAGGTTAAATGCCCCTTGGAAGAGACGTGCAGGTCGCAGTAGGTTAACAAGACGGTTTAAATGCCCCTTGGAAGAGACGTGCAGGTCGCAGTTGCTTAACAAGACGCTTTAAATGCCCCTTGGAAAAGACGTGCAGGTCGCAGTAGCTTAACAGGATGGTTTAAATGCCCCTTGGAAGAGCGGTGGAGGTCGCAGTAGCTTAATAAGATGGTTTAAATGCCCATTGGAAAAGACGTGAAGTTCGCATTAGCCTAACAAGATGGTTTAAATGCCCCTTGGAAGAGACGTGCAGGTCGCAGAAGCTTAACAAGACATTTTAAATGCCCCATGGAAGAGGCTTGCAGGTCGCAGTAGCTTACCAAGAAGGTTAAAATGGCCCTTGGAAGAGACGTGCAGGTCGCAGTAGCTTAACAAGACGGTTTAAATGCCCCTTGGAAGAGCGGTGGAGGTCGCAGTAACTTAACAAGACGGTTTAAATGCCCCTTGGAAGAGACATGTAGGTCACAGTAGCTTAAGAAGACTGTTTAAATACCCCTTGGAAGAGGCGTGCAGGTCGCAGTAGCTTAACAAGACCGTTGAAATGCCACTTGGAAGAGAGGTGGAGGTCACAGTAGCTTAACAAGACAGTTTAAATGCCCCTTGGAAGAGACGTGTAGGTCGCAGTAGTTTAACAAGACGGTTTAAATGCCCTTTGGAAGAGACGTGCAGGTCGCAGTAGCTTAACAAGATGGTTTAAATGCCCCTTGGAAGAGCGGTGGAGGTCGCAGAAGCTTAACAAGACAGGTTAAATGCCCCTTGGAAGAGACGTGCAGGTCACAGGAGCTTAATAAGACGGTTTAAATCTCGATTGGAAGAGACGTGCAGGTCGCAGTAGCTTAACAAGACAGTTTAAATGCCCCTTGGAAGAGACGTGTAGGTCGCAGTAGCTTAACAAGATGGTTTAAATGCCCCTTGGAAGAGCGGTGGAGGTCGCAGTAGCTTAACAAGACCGTTGAAATGCCCCTTGGAAGAGCGGTAGAGGTCGCAGTAGCTTAACAAGACGTTTTAAATGCCCCTTGCAAGAGACGAGCAGGTCGCAGAAGTTTATCAAAAGGGTTTAAATGCCCCTTAGAAAAGGCTTGCAGGTCGCAGTAGCTTAACAAGATAGTTTAAATGCCCCTTGGAAGACCGGTGGAGGTCGCAGTAGCTTAACAAGACGGTTTAAATGCCCCTTGGAAAAGACGTGCAGGTCGCAGTAGCTTAACAAGATGGTTTAAATGCCCCTTGGTAGAGACATGCAGATCACTGTAGCTTAACAAGACGGTTTAAATGCCCCTTGTAAGAGACGTGCAGGTCGCAGTAGGTTAACAAGACTGTTTAAATGCCCCTTGGAAAAGTGGTGGAGATTACAGTAGCTTAACAAGACGGTTTAAATGCCCCTTGGAAGAGACGTGCAAGTCGCAGTAGCTTAACAAGACGGTTTAGATTCCCCTTGGAAGAGCGGTGGAGGTCGCAGTAGCTTAACAAGACAGTTTAAATGCCCCTTGGAAGAGACGTGCAGGTCGCAGTGGCTTAACAAGACTTTTTAAATGCCCCTTGGAAGAGATGTACAAGTCGCAGTAGCTTAATAAGACGGTTTAAATGCCCCTTGGTAAAGAGGTGGACGTCGCAGTAGCTTAACAAGATGGTTAAATTGCCCCTTGGAATAGACGTGCAGGTCGCAGTAGCTTATCAAGATGGTTTAAATGCCCCTTGGAAGAGACGTGCAGGTCGCAGTAGCTTAAAAAGATGGTTTAAATGCCCCTTGGAAGAGCGGTGGAGGTCGCAGTAGCTTAACGAGACGGTTTAAATGCCCCTTGGAAAAGACGTGCAGGTTGCAGTAGCTTAATAAGACGGTATAAATGCCCCTTGGAAGAGGCTTGCAGGTCGCAGTAGCTTACCAACACAGTTTAAATTGCCCTTGGAAGAGACGTGCAGGTCGCAGTAGCTTAACAAGATGGTTTAAATGCCCCTTGGAAGAGACATGCAGGTCGTAGCAGCTTAACAAGACTGTTTAAATGCCCCTTGGAAGAGACGTGCAGGTCGCAGTAGCTTAACAAGATGGTTTAAATGCCCCTTGGAAGAGAAGTGCAGGTCGCAGTAGCTTAACAAGACGGTTTAAATGCCCCTTGGAAGAGACATGCAGGTTGCAGTAGCTTAACAAGACGGTTTAAATGCCCGATTGAAGAGACGTGCAGGTCGCAGTAGTTTAACAAGACTGTTTAAATGCCCTTTGGAAGAGACGTGCAGGTCGCAGTAGCTTAACAAGATGGTTTAAATGCCCCTTGGAAGAGCGGTGGAGGTCGCAGAAGCTTAACAAGACAGGTTAAATGCCCCTTGGAAGAGACGTGCAGGTCGCAGTAGGTTAACAAGACGGTTTAAATGCCCCTTGGAAGAGACGTGCAGGTCGCAGTTGCTTAACAAGACGCTTTAAATGCCCCTTGGAAAAGACGTGCAGGTCGCAGTAGCTTAACAGGATGGTTTAAATGCCCCTTGGAAGAGCGGTGGAGGTCGCAGTAGCTTAACAAGATGGTTTAAATGCCCATTGGAAAAGACGTGAAGTTCGCATTAGCCTAACTAGATGGTTTAAATGCCCCTTGGAAGAGACGTGCAGGTCGCAGAAGCTTAACAAGACATTTTAAATGCCCCTTGGAAGAGGCTTGCAGGTCGCAGTAGCTTACCAAGAAGGTTAAAATGGCCCTTGGAAGAGACGTGCAGGTCGCAGTAGCTTAACAAGACGGTTTAAATGCCCCTTGGAAGAGGGGTGGAGGTCGCAGTAACTTAACAAGACGGTTTAAATGCCCCTTGGAAGAGACATGTAGGTCACAGTAGCTTAACAAGACTGTTTAAATGCCCCTTGGAAGAGGCGTGCAGGTCGCAGTAGCTTAACAAGACCGTTGAAATGCCACTTGGAAGAGAGGTGGAGGTCACAGTAGCTTAACAATACAGTTTAAATGCCCCTTGGAAGAGACGTGTAGGTCGCAGTAGTTTAACAAGACGGTTTAAATGCCCTTTGGAAGAGACGTGCAGGTCGCAGTAGCTTAACAAGATGGTTTAAATGCCCCTTGGAAGAGCGGTGGAGGTCGCAGAAGCTTAACAAGACAGGTTAAATGCCCCTTGGAAGAGACGTGCAGGTCACAGGAGCTTAATAAGACGGTTTAAATCTCCCTTGGAAGAGACGTGCAGGTCGCAGTAGCTTAACAAGACAGTTTAAATGCCCCTTGGAAGAGACGTGTAGGTCGCAGTAGCTTAACAAGATGGTTTAAATGCCCCTTGGAAGAGCGGTGGAGGTCGCAGTAGCTTAACAAGACCGTTGAAATGCCCCTTGGAAGAGCGGTAGAGATCGCAGTAGCTTAACAAGACGTTTTAAATGCCCCTTGCAAGAGACGAGCAGGTCGCAGAAGCTTAACAAAAGGGTTTAAATGCCCCTTAGAAAAGGCTTGCAGTTCGCAGTAGCTTAACAAGATGGTTTAAATGCCCCTTGGAAGACCGGTGGAGGTCGCAGTAGCTTAACAAGACGGTTTAAATGCCCCTTGTAAAAGACGTGCAGGTCGCAGTAGCTTAACAAGATGGTTTAAATGCCCCTTGGTAGAGACATGCAGATCGCTGTAGCTTAACAAGACGGTTTAAATGCCCCTTGTAAGAGACGTGCAGGTCGCAGTAGGTTAACAAGACTGTTTAAATGCCCCTTGGAAAAGTGGTGGAGGTTACAGTAGCTTAACAAGACGGTTTAAATGCCCCTTGGAAGAGACGTGCAAGTCGCAGTAGCTTAACAAGACGGTTTAGATTCCCCTTGGAAGAGCGGTGGAGGTCGCAGTAGCTTAACAAGACAGTTTAAATGCCCCTTGGAAGAGACGTGCAGGTCGCAGTGGCTTAACAAGACTTTTTAAATGCCCCTAGGAAGAGATGTACAAGTCGCAGTAGCTTAATAAGACGGTTTAAATGCCCCTTGGTAAAGAGGTGGACGTCGCAGTAGCTTAACAAGATGGTTAAATTGCCCCTTGGAATAGAAGTGCAGGTCGCAGTAGCTTATCAAGACGGATTAAATGCCCCTTGGAAGAGACGTGCAGGTCGCAGTAGCTTAAAAAGATGGTTTAAATGCCCCTTGGAAGAGCGGTGGAGGTCGCAGTAGCTTAACGAGATGGTTTAAATGCCCCTTGGAAAAGACGTGCAGGTTGCAGTAGCTTAATAAGACGGTATAAATGCCCCTTGGAAGAGGCTTGCAGGTCGCAGTAGCTTACCAAGACAGTTTAAATTGCCCTTGGAAGAGCGGTGGAGGACGCAGTAGCTTGACAAAATGGTTTAATTGCCCCTTGGAAGAGACGTGCAGGTTGCAGTAGCTTAAAAAGACGGTTTAAACGCCCCTTGGTTAAGCGGTGGAGGTCGCAGTAGCTTAACAAGACGGTTTAAATGCCCCTTGGAAGAGACGGGCAGGTCGTAGTAGCTTAACAAGACGTTTAAATGCCCCTTGGAAGAGCGGTGTAGGTCGCAGTAGCTTAACAAGACGGTTTAAATGCCCCATTGAAGAGACGTGCAGGTCGCAGTAGCTTAACAAGACGGTTTAAATGCCCCTTGGAAAAGTGGTGGAGGTTACAGTAGCTTTACAAGATGGTTTAAATGCCCCTTGGAAGAGACGTGCAGGTAGCAGTAGCTTAACAAGACGGTTTAAATGCCCCTTGGAAGAGACGTGCAGGTCGCAGTAGCTTAACAAGACAGTTTAAATACCGCTTGGAAGAGCGGTGGAGGTCGCAGAAGCTTAACAAGACAGTTTAAATGCCCCTTGGAAGAGACGTGCAGGTTGCAGTAGCTTAACAAGACGGATTAAATGCCCCTTGGTAGAGACGTGCAGGTCGCAGTAGCTTAACAAGATGGTTTAAATGCCACTTGGAGGAGCGGTGGAGGTCGCAGTAGCTTAACAACACAGTTTAAATGCCCCTTGGAAGAGACATGCAAGTCGCAGTTACTTAACAAGATGGTTTAAATGCCCCTTGGAAAAGACGTGCAGGTCGCAGTAGCTTAACAAGATAATATAAATGCCCCTTGGAAGAAACGTGCAGGTCGCAGTATCTTACCAAGACGGCTTAAATGCCCCTTGGAAGAGACATGCTGGTCGCAGTAGCTTAACAAGATGGTTTAAATGCCCCTTGGAAGAGCGGTGGAGGTCGCAGTAGCTTAATAAGACAGTTTAAATGCCCCTTGGAAAAGACGTGCAGGTTGCAGTAGCTGAACAAGATGTTTTAAATGCCCCTTGGAAGAGACATGCAGGTCGCAGTAGCTTAACAAGACGGTTTAAATGCCCCTTGGAAAAGATGTGCAGGTTGCAGTAGCTTAACAAGATGGTTTAAATGCCCCTTGGAAGAGACATGCAGGTCACAGTAGCTTAACAAGACGGTTTAAATGCCCCTTGGAAGAGCGGTGGAGGTCGCAGTGGCTTAACAAGACAGTTTAAATGCCCCTTGGAAGAGATGTGCAGGTCGCAGTAGCTTAACAAGACGGTTTAAATGCCCCTTGGAAGAGACGTGCAGGTCGCAGTAGCTTAATAAGACGGTTTAAATGCCCCTTGGAAGAGAGGTGGAGGTCGCAGTAGCTTAACAAGACGGTTTAAATGCCCCTTGGAATAGACGTGCAGGTCGCAGTAGCTTATCAAGACGGTTTAAAGGCCCCTTGCAAGAGACGTGCAGGTCGCAGTAGCTTAACAAGATGGTTTAAATGCCCCTTGGAGGAGCGGTGGAGGTCGCAGTAGCTTAACAAGATGGTTTAAATGCCCCTTGGAAAAGACGTGCAGGTTGCAGTAGCTTAACAAGATGTTTTAAATGCCCCTTGGAAGAGGCTTGCTGGTCGCAGTAGCTTACCAAGAAGGTTTAAATGGCCATTGGAAGAGACGTGCAGGTCGCTGTAGCTTAAAAAGACTTTATAAATGCCCCATGGAAGAGCGGTGGAGGTCCAGTAGCTTAACAAGACAGTTTAAATGCCCCTTGGAAGAGACATGCAGGTCGTAGCAGCTTAACAAGACTGTTTAAATGCCCCTTGGAAGAGACGTGCAGGTCGCAGCACCTTAACAAGACTGTTTAAATGCCCTTTGGAAGAGACGTGCAGGTCGCAGTAGCTTAACAAGACGGTTTAAATGCACCTTGGAAGAGACGTGCAGGTCGCAGTAGCTTAACAAGACAGTTTAAATACCGCTTGGAAGAGCGGTGGAGGTCGCAGAAGCTTAACAAGACAGTTTAAATGCCTCTTGGAAGAGACGTGCAGGTCGCAGTAGCTTAACAAGACGGTTTAAATGCCCCTTGGAAGAGACGTGCAGGTCGCAGTAGCTTAACAAGATGGTTTAAATGCCACTTGGAGGAGCGGTGGAGGTCGCAGTAGCTTAACAAGACAGTTTAAATGCCCCTTGGAAGAGACGTGCAGGTCGCAGTTGCTTAACAAGACGTTTTAAATGCCCCTTGCAAGAGACGTGCAGGTCGCAGAAGTTTAACAAAAGGGTTTAAATGCCCCTTAGAAAAGGCTTGCAGGTCGCAGTATCTTACCAAGACGGTTTAAATGCCCCTTGGAAGAGACGTGCAGGTCACAGGAGCTTAATAAGACGGTTTAAATGTCCCTTGGAAGAGACGTGCAGGTCGCAGTAGCTTAACAAGACGGTTTAAATGCCCCTTGGAAGAGACGTGCAGGTAGCAGTAGCTTAGCAAGACGGTTTAAATGCCACTTGGAGGAGCGGTGGAGGTCGCAGTAGCTTAACAAGACAGTTTAAATGCCCCTTGGAAGAGACGTGCAGGTCGCAGTTGCTTAACAAGACGGTTTAAATGCCCCTTGGAAGACACGTGCAGGTCACAGGAGCTTAAAAAGACGGTTTAAATGCCCGTTGGAAGAGATATGCAGGTTGCAGTAGCTTAACAAGACGGTTTAAATGCCCCTTGGAAGAGACGTTCAGGTCGCAGTAGCTTAACAAGACAGTTTAAATGCCACTCTGAGGAGCGGTGGAGGTCGCAGTAGCTTAACAAGACAGTTTAAATGCACCTTGGAAGAGACGTGCAGGTCGCAGTTGCTTAACAAGACGGTTTAAATGCCCCTTGGAAGAGACGTGCAGGTCGCAGTAGCTTAACAAGATGGTTTAAATGCCCCTTCGAAGGTCGGTGGAGGTCGCAGTAGCTTAACATGACGGTTTAAATGCCCCTTGGAAGAGACGTGAAGGTCGCATTAGCTTAACAAGATGGTTTAAATTCCCCTTGGAAGAGACGTGCAGGTCGCAGAAGCTAACCAAGAAGGTTTAAATGGCCCTTGGAAGGGACGTGCAGGTCGCAATAGCTTAACAAGACTGTTTAAATGCCCCTTGGAAAAGTGGTGGAGATTACAGTAGCTTAGCAAGACGGTTTAAATGCCCCTTGGAAGAGACGTGCAAGTCGCAGTAGCTTAACAAGATGGTTTAAATGTCCCTTGGAAGAGACGTGCAGGTCGCAGTAGCTTAACAAGACGGTTTAAATGCCCCTTGGAAGAAACGTGCAGGTCGCAGTAGCTTAACAAGACGGTTTAAATGCCCCTTGGAAGAGCGGAGGAGGTCGCAGTAGCTTAACAAGACGGTTTAAATGCCACTTGGAAGAGCGGTGAAGGTCGCAGTAGCTTAACAAAACTTTTTAAATGCCCCTTGGAAGAGACGTGCAGGTTGCAGTAGCTTAAAAAGATGGTTTAAATGCCCCTTGGTAGAGCGGTGGAGGTCGCAGTAGCTTAACAAGATGGTTGAAATGCCCCTTGGAAGAGAAGTGCAGGTCGCAGTAGCTTAACAAGACGATTTAAATGCCCCTTGGAAGAGACGTGCAGGTCACAGTAGCTTAACAAGTCGGTTTAAATGCCCTTTGGAAGAGCGGTGTAGGTCGCAGTAGCTTAACAAGACAGTTTAAATGCCCCTTGGAAGAGACATGCAGGTTGCAGTAGCTTAACAAGACGGTTTAAATGCCCCATTGAAGAGACGTGCAGGTCGCAGTAGATTAACAAGATGGTTTAAATGCCCCTTGGAAGAGCGGTGGAGGTCGCTGAAGCTTAACAAGACAGGTTAAACGCCCCTTGGAAGAGACGTGCATGTCACAGGAGCTTAATAAGACGGTTTAAATCTCCCTTGGAAGAGACGTGCAGGTCGCAGTAGCTTAACAAGACGGTTTAAATGCCCCTTGGAAGAGACGTGCAGGTCGCAGTAGCTTAACAAGACGGTTTAAATGACACTTGGAGGAGCGGTGGAAGTCGCAGTAGCTTAACTAGACAGTTTAAATGCCCCTTGGAAGAGACGTGTAGGTCGCAGTTGCTTAACAAGACGCTTTAAATGCCCCTTGGAAAAGAAGTGCAGGTCGCAGTAGCTTAACAAGATGGTTTAAATGCCCATTGGAAAAGAAGTGAAGTTTGCATTAGACTAACAAGATGGTTTAAATGCCCCTTGGAAGAGACGTGCAGGTCGCAGAAGCTTAACAAGACATTTTAAATGCCCCTTGGAAGAGGCTTGCAGGTCGCAGTAGCTTACCAAGAAGTTTAAAATGGCCCTTGGAAGAGACGTGCAGGTCGCAGTAGCTTAACAAGATGGTTTAAATGCCCCTTGGAAGAGCGGTGGAGGTCGCAGTAGCTTAACAAGACGGTTTAAATGCCCCTTGGAAGAGACATGTAGGTCACAGTAGCTTAACAAGACGGTTTAAATGCCTCTTGGAAGAGACGTGCAGGTCGCAGTAGCTTAACAAGACTGTTTAAACGCTCCTTGGAAGAGACGTGCCGGTCGCAGTAGCTTAACAAGACCGTTGAAATTCCCCTTGGAAGAGACGTGCTGGTCGCAGTAGCTTAACAAGACGGTTTAAATGCCCCTTGGAAGAGACGTGCAGGTCGCTGTAGCTTAACAAGACGTTTTAAATGCCCCTTGCAAGAGACGTGCAGGTCGCAGAAGCTTAACAAAAGGGTTTAAATGCCCCTTAGAAAAGGCTTGTTGGTCGCAGTAGCTTAGCAAGATGGTTTAAATGCCCCTTGGAAGAGCAGTGGAGGTCGCAGTAGCTTAACAAGACGGTTTAAATGCCCCTTGGAAAAGACGTGCAGGTCGCAGTAGCTTAACAAGATGGTTTAAATGCCCCTTGGAAGAGACGTGCAGGTCGCAGTATCTTACCAAGACGGTTTAAATGCCCATTGGAAGAGACGTGCTGGTCGCAGTAGCTTAAGAAGATGGTTTAAATGCCCCTTGGAAGAGCGGTGGAAGTCGCAGTAGCTTAATAAGACGGTTTAAATGCCCCTTGGAAAAGACGTGCAGGTTGCAGTAGCTTAACAAGATGTTTTAAATGCCCCTTGGAAGAGACATGCAGGTCGCAGTAGCTTAACAAGACGGTTTAAATGCCCCTTGGAAAAGACGTGCAGTTTGCAGTAGCTTAACAAGATGTTTTAAATGCCCCTTGGAAGAGACATGCAGGTTGTAGCAGCTTAACAAAATGGTTTAAATGCCCCTTGGAAGAGACATGCAGGTCACAGTAGCTTAACAAGACGGTTTAAATGCCCCTTGGAAGAGACGTGCAACTCGCAGTAGCTTAACAAGATGGTTTAAATGCCCCTTGGAAGAGACATGCAGGTCACAGTAGCTTAACAAGACGGTTTAAATGCCCCTTGGAAGAGCGGTGGAGGTCGCAGTGGCTTAAAAAGACAGTTTAAATGCCCCTTGGAAAAGATGTGCAGGTCGCAGTAGCTTAACAAGATGGTTTAAATGCCCCTTGGAAGAGACGTGCAGGTCGCAGTAGCTTAATAAGACGGTTTAAATGCCCCTTGGAAGAGAGGTGGAGGTCGTAGTGTGTCACCCTGACCTGGATGCCACAAGTGTAATTAAAGCTGTGTCTGAGAGCAAGGGGGAGGTTCTCTTGTCAGGGGAACTTTAGCATGCAATGCCTCCTGTCTCAGGCCAGTAGGGGGAGCTGGCTGCCCCTATAAAAGCTGGTACTGAGGGCAGGGTTAGAGAGAACTGGACGACCTGCCTCAGCACTGAGAGGTGTCCCAGAGCAGGGACAGAAAGTTGCACTGCACCTAAGAGGAAGTGTGGCAGGAGGAGAGCCACAAGCCAGAGACAAGAAGCAAAGAGAGCCTGTCTTGGCAGAAAGAGGACTTAATCTACCAGACTTTGGTGTCTGAGGCTGGAAGGATTCCACATCCCCCAGCAGAGAACCAGTCCGCAAGGGACTGTACATTCCTTGGCCTAAGAAGCCTGGAGGCCCTGCCACAACCGAAGGGACCAGTAAAGCCGTACAAGGCTGAGAGCAGAAAGGAACCCACGTCGCAGGCCATACAGGCGAGAATACACGGAAAGCTTGGAAACGTGGGCTGTTACCTTATAACGAGGAGATAGCCAGAAGGAGCGCAGAAAGCACGGTAGGCCTACACCCTCACCCTGACCAGGGCCAATTTCCCCGTTGCTCTCAGACATCCAGGTCCCCTCCTAGCTGGGACTGTTTGTGGGTCAGTTTGCCTGTTTAGTAAAGACCCTGGACTGCAACCTGTTGTCTGTGTGCTCCTTGCTCCTCTAGCACTATCAGCACTGGGACTCTCACTACCATCACTCCCAAAATCCACTATACTGCCCTGGGGCCGCACTCTTCCCGTGGGGAGTCACACTACCATAGCTGCACACCTCATCAGCCCCAGCGGTCTGCATGCAGCGGCGGTTCCTAATAACCGCAAATCCACGGGTGGCGTAGTCGGACATAATCAACAACACATAACGGACTACCACTGGCCTGACCACCCTGAGCCACGGAACCGGGTTGCCACTACTACTCCCATCGTTTCCCTAATTGCCCGGATCCGAGTGCCCCACGGCCCAGGGGTCGAGTCAGCTTTGGCATAGTCGGCAAGATTTCGTGCCCGCAACCACTGGGTACTGCGTGCCTGAAAAAGACTTTTGTAACTTACCTGTGGCGAAGTTTCCCGCCGTCCGGAGTCTCTTCCCGCCATCCGGAGCCGATTCCCGCCATCAGACGCCATCTTGGACCGTTTCCCGCCGTCTTCTGCCGTCTTCCCGCCATCCGCAGCTGTTTCCCGCCATCGGACGCCATCTTCAGGACGCCGCGCGGGAAGAAGAGGGGCGTGGACGTCAAAACCGCGCGAGATCCGAAGCTCCACCCCACGCACCGACGCTGCGCAAGGTCCTGAAAGGAAGAGAGAGCGACGCTGACGTCATCAGGACGCGACGCCAGGTCCTCGTCCATAGCAGCAGCAGCGGAGCCGCGACCTACAGAAGAGGATCGTCGGAAGGTAGGCCACGCTTAACTAGGGGGGAGGAAGATGTCGGACACAGAGGCGCCCACTACCACCAACGCAGCTGCAGCAGCGGTAATGCCCTTTTACTTGCCCTACATCCCTGGAGCGGCCTGGCTGCCCAAATATTCAGGGGAGCCCCATGCCCTAACTGACTTCAAGGAAAGGCTATACAGTTTGTTCCAGGTTTACCCCCTGACAGAGGAACAGAAGGTCAGCATATTGACAGGGCAATTAACTGGCGCAGCCCAAAGGGAGGTAAAATCATGGCCCACTGAGGAGAAAAGGACTGTGAAGGGTATTCTGGCCCGGCTGCAGGGTACCTTTGACACACGTACCTCCGCTGAGATTAAAATGAGGTTCTATGGATGTAGGCAGCGGGCACAGGACAGCATCAGAGACTATGCCCTAAATCTGCAGGAAGCCTTGAGGGCTATTCAACAAACTGACCCTGGCAGTGTGCAGGAAACGGATAAACTGCTAACAGAACAATTCATACAGGGTCTGCTGTCTAGCGCCCACAGGGCCCAACTGCGCCTCATGTTCTTTCAGAACCCCGACCTGACCTTTGCCTAATTTAAGGACAGGGCCATAAGGGTGCTCCGTGAATCTGCAACCAGTGGCGCTATAAACCCCCGGCGCCCTGCTATCACTTACCACCAGGAGGCGGCGCCCTCCTCTATGGACTCCGTGGAGGCTGATGCACAGGCCCTGAACCAAGCCCCGTCGAAAGATCTGCACCACCAAGTCCAGGAGCTGACCAGGAGCGCTGCGGCGTTGACCAGGACCGTCCAGGCGTTGCAAGTAGACCCGTCAAGACCCATCGAGCTGGCTTCAAGTCCGGAGGATGTCCCGTGGCATCGACAGAGGAGTAAACTGTCGTTCCGAGGGAGACCCACAGACCGCTACGCAGAGGATGGACAGCCCATTTGCCGTCGATGCAACCAGCCCGGACACATTTCCAGGTACTGTAATTTAAACGGGTCCAACCTGGGGCTGAGGGCCGACCCCCAGGCATAAGATCACCAGGCCCTTATAATTGGCGTGATAAGTACGTTGGGGGGCGCCCGGTTTTACCCGTGGTGCTGGACGGTATCCCCATGTGCGCCTTGCTGGATACTGGGTCACAAGTAACCACTATCCCTTATGTACTTTTTAAGCAGTATTGGACTGATGCTGATATCACACGGTATCCAGACAGTAACTTGAGCATCATCGCCAGTAATGGCTTATCCGTGTCGCAGATGGGGTTCAAGGAGATGACCATTAAAATTGGTAAAGTTGAACTGCCGGCACAGGGAGTGATTATTGTGGACATTGACCGTCATGAAAGTCACCCTAAAATAACTGTGGGTACTAACATAATTGAAAATTGTCTTTCAGAGGTAATTGTAATTCTACAACAGGGGCGGTGAATGCTAGTTCCAGCCAACAGAGAGTCCTCAACAAGGAGATAAAAGCCCTGATGAGACGGCAGCAGGTAGAACTGTCTGGTGGTGAGATCGGTAGCGTAAGACTCAGTGATCCATTCCCCATTTCCATGCCTCCCAAAAGTGAAATGATGATCTGGTGTCGGACTGCAATCGGGTTGAGAGGTAGAGACTACCAAGCCATGGTAGAACCCGTGTACTCAGACAGCAGGCCCACCATTTTGACAGCCCGGGGGGTGGTTGATGTCCGTCATGGGAGGGTGCCCGTCCGCATCCTCAACATTGGGGAGAGGGAAGTACACTTACCCAGGTATGCTACACTCGCCAAACTGTTTGTTGTCGAACACCAAGCTATCAGGGCTGTGGAACCCTTGCCTCCATCTCCTCAGGCGGAGGGTAATGGCTCCCGGAAACAAAAGGAGGACTGGTGCCAGAAACTCCATGTGGGTGCTGACTCCACTCCCCTGCACCAAAAACAAGGAGTCTACCGGGTGGTACAGGAGTACGAGAGAGTCTTTAGTAAGCCCCCGCTAGACTTCGGCAGAGTAAAAGGGATAGAACACCACATCCCCACAGGGAGCCACCCACCGATAAAAGAAAGACACCGACCTGTACCCCCTGCACATTATCAGAACGCAAAGGGCATGCTAAGAGAGATGAAGGAAGCTGGGGTCATTAGAGACAGCTGTAGACCCTGGGCAGCCCCCTTGGTTCTGGTCAAAAAGAAAGACGGCACCATGAGAATGTGCGTGGACTATAGACAAATCAACCGTATCACTCACAAAGACGCATATCCGCTGCCTAGAATAGAGGAGTCTTTAGCTGCACTAAAATCAGCTAACTTCTTTTCTACTTTGGACCTTACTAGCGGGTACTGGCAGGTTCCTGTGGCAGAGGCTGACAAGGAGAAGACCGCCTTCACCACCCCGATGGGACTGAGTGAGTTCAACTGTATGCCCTTCGGGTGATCGTCTATCCGAAGACCTACGAGGACCACCTAAAGCATGTAACGGGTCTGGGAGGCGGAACCTCTGAGCTACTATACAAGGGGGCGGTCCTTGTAAGGGAGCGGGTGGCGACCAGGGAAGACGGGCTGGAAGTCTCAGCAGGTGACCGGGACAGTCTCTGAGTGAGCGGGCTGGAGGTCACGACAAGTGACCGAGGCAGTCTCTGGAAGAACGGGCTGGTGGTCACGGCAAGTGACCGGGACAGTCTCTGAGTGAACGGGCTGGAGGTCACGGCAAGTGACCGAGGCAGTCTCTGGATGAACGGGCTGGTGGTCACGGCAAGTGATCGGGGCAGTCTCTGAATAACCGGGCAGGTGGTCACGGCAAGTGACCGGGGCAGTCTCTAGGTAAAGGGTTGGTACGACCTGTGGCGGCTGATGATAGACGTGAGCTCCCAGGTGAGCAGGCGAGAGTCTCTGGATGAACGGGTGGTCACAGCATGTGACGGCGGAGCCTCCAGGAAGACCAACAGACAGGCGGCAGATGAGCGCTCCCAGGTGAGCGGGCAGAAGTCTCTGGACAGGCGGATGGTCACAGCACGTGACGGCAGAGCCTCCGGGTAGGCTAGCAGACAGGTAGCAGATGAGCGCTCCCAGGTGAGCGGGCAGAAGTCACTGGACAGGCAGATGGTCACAGCACGTGACGGCGGAGCCTCCAGGTAGGCTAGCAGGCAGGTAGCAGATGTGCGCTCCCAGGTGAGCGGGCAAGCTGGTCCATAGACAGACTGACAGGAGTTGGAAGGCAGACCGTCGGACCTCAGGCAAGCAGGCAGGTAGCTGATGTGCGCTCCCAGGTGAGCGGGCAGGCTGGTCCTTAGACAGACTGACAGGAGTAGTAAGGCAGACCGTCGGACCTCAGACTAGCAGGCAGGTAGCAAGTAATCAGGCAGGAATCTGGCAGGTAACTGGCAGGTAACTGGCAACGGGACCTGAGGGCTGAAGCAGAGTAGTGAACAGTGCAACAATATTGCTCGGGCACCTCCATTTTGGAGGAGGTGCCTTATATATGGTGAAGTCCTCCGGCCATTGGCCGGGGACTCCTTAGGACGGCGCGCGCGGCCCCTTTAAGAGGGAGGGAGAGCGCGCGTGCCCTAAGCACAGTGGCCGGGAAGGAGCGCGCGCTGCCAGCAGAGCGGGAGGAGGACGCCGGGCACGGAGCAGAGAGGTGAGGGGAACAGCTTCCCTGCCTAGCAGAGGGCAGGGACGCCGGCGCTACAGTACCCCCCCCTTTAGGCCCCCCCTTTTTTAGGCCAGACAGAAATTTAGCTAGGATGAGAGGGGCATGGATGTTCTCCCGGGGCTCCCACGTTCTCTCCTCAGGACCAAACCCCTTCCAATCTACTAGAAAAAAGGTCTTTCCTCTTACCCTTTTGGTGGCAAGAATGTTCTCTACCTCAAACTCGTCCTCAGCAGAAACCGGAGCAGGAGGCGTACCTGTAGACTTGGAAAAAGAGTTAAGTACCACAGGTTTGAGGAGAGATACATGGAAGGAGTTAGGGATCCGTAAGTTGGCCGGGAGTTTCAATTTATAGGCCACCGGGTTGATCTGACTGATGAGCTCCAGAGGACCGATGAAGCGAGGCCCTAACTTGTAAGAAGGTATCTTGAGTCGGACATATTTAGATGAGAGCCAGACTTTATCTCCAGGACGAAATTGTGGAGGATCCAGGCGTTTTTTGTCAGCGTGTCTTTTCATCCGTTCGGACGACTGAAGGAGTGCGGATCGGGTACTCTCCCAAATGGAGGAAAATTTGCTAACGAGAGATTCCGCAGCCGGGTTGTCCACAGAGGTGGAGACAGGAAAAGGAATCCGAGGATGCTGACCGAAGACAACAAAAAACGGGGATTTGGAGGAGGATTCGCTCTGGTGATTATTATAAGAGAACTCGGCCCATGGTAGGAGATCCACCCAGTCTGAATGATGGGCATTAACGAAGTGCCGGAGGTAACTGGTCAGGTTCTGATTGATCCGCTCCACTTGACCATTGGACTGTGGGTGGTAAGCGGAAGAGAAGTCCAGGGTGACGTCTAGCAGTTTACAAGTGGCTCTCCAGAAACGTGAGGTGAACTGTACCCCACGATCCGACACGATGTGGAGGGGCAGGCCATGAAGACGGAAGATGTGGCGGATAAAGTCTTTAGCCAGCTCGGGTGCAGACGGGAGGCCTGGCAAGGGAATAAAGTGAGCCATCTTGGAAAAGCGGTCAGCGACCACCCAAATGACCGTACAACCGGCAGAGACGGGGAGATCAGTTATGAAGTCCATAGCAATATGCTGCCAGGGGGCAGCAGGCACAGGAAGCGGAAGGAGGCGACCGGCTGGCAGGTGTCTCGGGACTTTGTTGCGGGCGCAGGACATACAGGTAGAAACAAAGTCTATTACGTCCTTGTGCAGGGTAAGCCACCAGTAGTGCCGGGCAATAAGCTGGAGGGTCTTTTTCTGACCGGCGTGGCCAGCTAGTTTAGACGAATGGCCCCAGTGTAGGATCTTCTCCCGATCAGGTACTGAAACAAACGTCTTACCGGGAGGGAGACGATTTAGACTCACGGGAGCCACCTGCATTACTCTGGCGGGATTGATGATATGTTTAGGTTCTTCCTCGAGATCGGACACCAGAAAGGATCGGGACAAGGCGTCTGCTTTGACGTTTTTGTCAGCCGGGCGAAAATGAAGAACAAAATCAAAGCGAGCAAAAAACAAGGACCACCGGGCTTGGCGCGGGTTAAGTCTCTGGGCATGCTGGAGGTAAGCCAAGTTCTTGTGGTCAGTGTAAATTATTACCGGGTGAAGAGCCCCCTCGAGCAGGTAACGCCACTCCTCCAATGCCAGTTTGATGGCCAATAACTCTCGGTCTCCAATGGAATAATTGCGCTCTGAGGAGGAGAAGAGTTTAGAGAAGAAACCACAAGTTACCATTCTCCCGGAAGATGATTTTTGAGTAAGTACCGCTCCGGCTCCAGAGGAGGAGGCGTCAACTTCCAGGAAGAACTGCTTGTTGCCATCTGGGCGATGCAGCACCGGGGCGGAAGAGAAGGCCTGTTTTAGGGAAAGAAAGGCCTCCTCTGCTTCGGGTGGCCACTCTTTGGGATTAGTACCTTTACGGGTGAGCGCGGAAATTGGGGCGGTCCGGGAAGAGAAGTGAGGTATGAAGAGACGGTAGTAGTTGGCGAAGCCCAGGAATCGCTGAATGGCCTTTAACCCCTCCGGTCGAGGCCATTTCTCGATGGCAGACAGTTTCTCTGGATCCATTCGTAGGCCGGTCTGAGAAATAATGTAGCCTAAAAACGGAAGCGAGGTCTGCTCAAAGAGGCACTTCTCGTATTTAGCGAAGAGGTGATTCTGCCTGAGCCTGAGCAGGACCTGGCGAACGTCCCTCCGGTGAGTCTGGAGATCCGGAGAGAAGACCAAGATGTCGTCCAGGTACACCACTACGCAGGAGTAGAGAAGGTCCCGGAAGATGTCATTGACCAACTCTTGAAAGACGGCAGGAGCATTACAGAGGCCAAAGGGCATTACCAGATATTCATAGTGGCCGTCCCGGGTGTTGAATGCCGTCTTCCATTCATCCCCCTGATGGATACGAACCAGGTTGTACGCCCCACGGAGGTCCAGTTTGGTGAAGATTCTAGCCCCCCTCAGACGATCAAATAACTCCGGAATGAGCGGAAGGGGGTACTTATTCTTCACCGTGATCTGGTTAAGGCCTCTATAGTCTATACAGGGACGGAGAGAGCCGTCCTTCTTTTTGACGAAAAAGAAGCCTGCTCCCGCCGGGGAGGTAGATTTCCGGATGAATCCTCTGGCCAGATTCTCCTCAATATATTCGGACATCGACCGGGTTTCAGCAGCGGATAATGGATAAATACGCCCACGGGGAGGAGTAGTACCAGGTAACAGGTCGATAGGGCAGTCGTATGGTCTATGAGGGGGTAGTGTCTCTGCCTCCTTTTTATTAAAGACATCAGCATAAGACCAATAAGGAATCGGAAGTCCAGGTAGATTAGCTGGGGTAGGAGAAGGACGGACGGGATGGACGGGAACCAGACAGGTCTTATGGCAGTCCTGTCCCCAGCGAAGGACTTCTCCGGTCTGCCAGTCAAGCACGGGTGCATGTCTCTGGAGCCAAGGTAGGCCTAGCAGGAGGGCGTGAGAAAGTCCAGGCAGAACATGAAAGGAGATACTCTCAGAATGCAGCATTCCCACCTGCAGAGTAATGGATTCGGTGATGAGTTGGATGGGGCGTGGTAAGAGGCCCCAATCCACGGCAGCAACAGACAAGGGTACAGCCAGAGGTTTGGTGGGGATGCGGTATTTCTTTACCAGGGACTGTGAGATAAGATTCCCGGCTGCTCCAGAGTCAAGTTGGGCTAGTTCGAAATAACGGTTCTCCCCGCAGACGATTGAGACTGACAACAGCAGAGATGGAGAGGATTTATTCTTGTCTAGGTCGACCTCTCTGAGCGAACCTAGACACAGGCGTTTCCCGACCTCTCCGGGCAGGCACGGATCCGGTGCTCCTTACTGCCACAGTAGAAGCAGCTCCCCTCGGCACGGCGTAAGTCCTGACGGGTTTTGACCATCTTGGTCTGGTCGACCTGCATAGGCTCAGGAGAGTGTACCTGGGTAGAGACGGAGGGAGTGACGGGTTTCTGAAAAGTAGGAGCTAGACGTGGTGAACTCCTCTCACGGGTGACCTCTTTGGCACGCTCCTGGAACCGTAGGTCAATCCGGGTGGCAAGAGTTATTAGGTCATAGAGAGTGGTATGGATGTCCCGACCGGCAAGTTCATCTTTAATACGGCCGGACAGACCCTCCCAGAAGACGGATACCAGAGCGTCGTTATCCCAGGCCAGCTCCGAGGCAAGGGTACGGAACCGTATGGCATATTGGCCCACGGTGAGACTTCCCTGACGGAGGCGTAGCAGTGATGATGCGGATGAGGTCTTCCGTCCGGGTTCGTCGAAGACTTTCCGGAAGGCCGTGAGAAAAGCAGGCAAGTTGGACACCAGGGGGTCTCCTCTCTCCCATAGAGGATTTAGCCAGGCCAGGGCCTCCCCGGTGAGATGGGACATGATAAATGCAATTTTGGCCCGGTCGGAGTTAAACTGGTGGGACAATAGTTCAAAGTGCAGGGTGCACTGATTTATGAAGCCCCGAGCCTGGGCGGAGTCGCCTCCGAAGCGAGGAGGTGCAAAAAAAAGCCGGGGTCCGGGATAGGATACCATGGTATTATTGGGCAGTGGAGCTGCCGGATTGCGAGACATGGCACTGGCGGAGGTTGCTGGTGGAGCAGTCAGAGTGTCCAGGCGAGTATTGACATTCCGCAGGTGACCCAGGATGGACTCCTGTTGGGACCTTTGACGGGACAGTTCATGACACAGGTCCGAGAGCGAGGGAGCTTGGGTGCCACCGGGTTCCATGGCCCGAGCAAACTGTAACGGGTCTGGGAGGCGGAACCTCTGAGCTACTATACAAGGGGGCGGTCCTTGTAAGGGAGCGGGTGGCGACCAGGGAAGATGGGCTGGAAGTTTCAGCAGGTGACCGGGACAGTCTCTGAGTGAGTGGGCTGGAGGTCACGGCAAGTGACCGAGGCAGTCTCTGGAAGAACGGGCTGGTGGTCACGGCAAGTGACCGGGACAGTCTCTGAGTGAATGGGCTGGAGGTCACGGCAAGTGACCGAGGCAGTCTCTGGATGAACGGGCTGGTGGTCACGGCAAGTGATCGGGGCAGTCTCTGAATGACCGGGCAGGTGGTCACGGCAAGTGACCGGGGCAGTCTCTAGGTAAAGGGTTGGTACGACCTGTGGCGGCTGATGATAGACGTGAGCTCCCAGGTGAGCAGGCGAGAGTCTCTGGATGAACGGGTGGTCACAGCATGTGACGGCGGAGCCTCCAGGAAGACCAACAGACAGGCGGCAGATGAGCGCTCCCAGGTGAGCGGGCAGAAGTCTCTGGACAGGCGGATGGTCACAGCACGTGACGGCAGAGCCTCGGGGTAGGCTAGCGGACAGGTAGCAGATGAGCGCTCCCAGGTGAGCGGGCAGAAGTCACTGGACAGGCAGATGGTCACAGCACGTGACGGCGGAGCCTCCAGGTAGGCTAGCAGGCAGGTAGCAGATGTGCGCTCCCAGGTGAGCGGGCCAGCTGGTCCATAGACAGACTGACAGGAGTTGGAAGGCAGACCGTCGGACCTCAGGCAAGCAGGCAGGTAGCTGATGTGCGCTCCCAGGTGAGCGGGCAGGCTGGTCCTTAGACAGACTGACAGGAGTAGTAAGGCAGACCGTCGGACCTCAGACTAGCAGGCAGGTAGCAAGTAATCAGGCAGGAATCTGGCAGGTAACTGGCAGGTAACTGGCAACGAGACCTGAGGGCTGAAGCAGAGTAGTGAACAGTGCAACAACATTGCTCGGGCACCTCCATTTTGGAGGAGGTGCCTTATATATGGTGAAGTCCTCCGGCCATTGGCCGGGGACTCCTTAGGACGGCGCGCGCGGCCCCTTTAAGAGGGAGGGAGAGCGTGCGCGCGCGCCCTAAGCACAGTGGCCGGGAAGGAGCGCGCGCTGCCAGCAGAGCGGGAGGAGGACGCCGGGCACGGAGCAGAGAGGTGAGGGGAACAGCGTCCCTGCCTAGCAGAGGGCAGGGACGCCGGCGCTACAAAGCACCTGGCCAAGGTGTTCGAAGCCCTGGCAGGCTATGGCCTGAAGGTAAAACCATCGAAGTGCCACCTGCTGAAACCAAAGGTCCAGTAACTAGGGCACGTGGTAAGCGCGGAGGGAGTGGCCCCCGACCCTGACAAGGTCACGGCAATCAAGAGCTGGCCAAGCCCCTCGAACATCAAAGAGGTGAGACAGTTTCTCGGGTTGGTAGGCTACTACCGAAGGTTCATCCCCGGGTTCACTAAGATGGCAGCTCCTATGCAGGACCTCCTGATCCGACAGTCTAAGTCCAGGAGTCAAAAGCCACCCTTCAAGTGGGATAAACCGGAAGAGGAGTCCTTCCGCCAGTTGAAGATGGCCCTCACGGGGGATGAGATCCTGGCCTACCCTGATTATGGCCAGCCTTTTATTCTCCACACGGACGCCAGTAATGTGGGACTGGGAGCCGTACTGTCCCAAAACCAACAGGGCAGAGAACGGGTGATCGCATACGCCAGCCGGAAGCTGAGGCCCACCGAGAGGAACCCGGAGAATTACAGCTCCTTCAAGCTAGAATTCTTGGCGGTGGTGTGGGCCGTGACGGAACGCTTCAAGCATTACCTGGCCTCCGCAAAGTTCACCGTGTACACGGACAACAACCCGTTGACACACCTGGACAATGCAAGACTGGGTGCCCTAGAACAGCGGTGGATGGCCCGTGTCTCCAACTATGACTTTGTGATCAAGTACCGGGCCGGCAAAACCAATGCCAATGCAAACGCCCTGTCGAGGATGCCTCACTTACCTGAAGGTGACGAAGACCCAGAAGAGCTGGAGGATGTAGAACTCCCCGCGTTTCACCGGTATGGAGCCGCTCAATACTCCCACCGCGCGAAAGAGGAGGATCTAACAACCGTGATGATCAATCCCCTACCTCACCACAGCTGGGCCGAGACCCAAGATAGTGACCCTGCCATCCGTCTGGTGAAAGAACTGCTGACCCAGGAAGAAGCCCGCATGGATCCGGATGCTCCAGAGGAAGCCAAGCAGCTGTGGAAGGAGAAGAGCAAGCTGTTCCTCTACAAAGGCAAGTTGTGCAGAAGGATTGTCAACAACCGGACGCACGAGCTGACCTGGCAAGTCGTGGTTCCAAGGCGGGATGCAGCTATGGTCCTGGGAGCTTACCATGACAGAGCGGGACACTTCGGTTGGAAGAAACTGGAGTTCCTACTAAGAGGAAGGTTCTTTTGGGTCGGCATGAGAGGAGCTGTGGAAAAATGGTGCAGAAACTGTGGCCCTTGTGACCTAAGGAGGAAGGACCGTACCAGCCAGAAGACACCCTTGAGGCCCATCGTCACCACGCAGCCTCTTGAGCTGGTAGATCTGGACCACGTCAAATTAGCTCCCAGCCGGTCAGGATACATCTATGCCCTGACAATCGTGGACCACTATTCCCGTTTTCTAGTGGTGGTCCCGGTAAAGGACTTGACAGCCCAAACGGCGGCCAGAGCCTTCCAGCAATATTTCTGCCGTCCACACGGGTATCCGGAACAGGTCTTGACAGACCAGGGTCCAGCGTTCGAAGCTGAAATCTTCCAGGAGTTCTGCAACCTCTATGGCTGTAAGAAGATTCGGACAACGCTTTACCACCCCCAAACCAACGGGATGTGTGAGAAGATGAACAATATAGTCATTGATCTCCTGAAGACGTTGCCCCTGGAGGAACGCAGCCTGTGGCCAGAAAAATTGCCGGACCTGGTAGACATGTACAACAATATCCCGGTGAATGCTACAAACTGCACCCCGGCTTACCTGATGCGAGCTAGACCAGGTAAGCTGCCCGTGGACCTGGAGATGGGAGTCCTAATACCTGAGGACACCTCCCCGGATGCGGACTGGGATACGGAAAGGCAACTGCAGTACAAGAAGGTACAGGAGAGTGTGGAGAAGAGCCTGGCCCAGGTGAGAGAGAAGCAAGAAAGACTCTTCAATCAACACGCCCCTGCTGGTCCCCTAGAACCTGGTGAGCAAGTCCTAAAGCGAAAAAGAAGGCTACATAAGTTGGACGACCAGTGGGAAAGGGAACCCTACACCGTACTGCAGTCTGACCACGACAACCCAAAGGTGTGCGTAATCACCAAGGACGGAGGAGAAACCACTAGTGTCGTCTCCAGAGACCACCTCAAAAGGTGCCCCGAGCAACTCCGTAGTGCAGAAGAGGATCAGAGTGACCTTGAACCCGCAGAGGACAAGGAAGAAATGATCAGCACCGTTCTCGGAGAGTTCCCTCAGTCCTGGACTCGCATAAATGATGCCATAGTGGTACCTGTCCTGCATTTCCTGCAACCGGCACAGCAACAACCAACACCAGAGCCGGAAGGTGAAGAGGAGCAAGCGGTTCCAGAGGCAGAAGAGCCTGTACCAGCAGCCCAGGAGAGTCAACCCTCTGCTGACAGTGAGCCTGCCATGCCTGCGGTAAGCCAAAGAACCCGCAGACAGTTGCCTGCCCTACCTGTACACCCAGCTGGTAGCTGTACCCCTAACGCTAGTGGGGAAAGCCAGGTTGGTCCACCACCAGACAGTGGGTTAAGGAGGTCAACCAGGAGCACAAAGGGACAGATACCCGCTCACTGGAGAATATAGAGTGTACTAAAATTGTAAATAACCCTGTTGCCAAATGTTGAAATGTTTGCCAAGTTACATGCATGTTTGGTAATTCTATGTTTCAGTTTCTTGCAGCTACCGTAAGGACTCACAGGTTATGGACTTTTTTATAACCGGGACCTTGTATGGACTGCATTCTGAGCCTAACCCAGGAATGAAATAAGACTGTGAAGGACTTGGGGTAGGACAGACCCCCACCTGGTTAAGGCTCCCCGTTGTATTGGTGATATGGACACCCGGTCACAGACCACACTGTGACCTTAAGAACTCAATTTGTGCGTCGTCTGTCTATTAATGTTTTATTGTTATGCATATTGTCTTTGTTTACTGTTTAGTCCCGGAGTACTAAATTTCACTAGGGGGGAATGTGTCACCCTGACCTGGATGCCACAAGTGTAATTAAAGCTGTGTCTGAGAGCAAGGGGGAGGTTCCCTTGTCAGGGAAACTTTAGCATGCAATGACTCCTGTTTCAGACCAGTAGGGGGAGCTGGCTGCCCCTATAAAAGCTGGTACTGAGGGCAGGGTTAGAGAGAACTGGACGACCTGCCTCAGCACTGAGAGGTGTCCCAGAGCAGGGACAGAAAGTTGCACTGCACCTAAGAGGAAGTGTGGCAGGAGGAGAGCCACAAGCCAGAGACAAGAGGCGAAGAGAGCCTGTCTTGGCAGAAAGAGGACTTAATCTACCAGACTTTGGTGTCTGAGGCTGGAAGGATTCCACATCCCCCAGCAGAGAACCAGTCCGCAAGGGACTGTACATTCCTTGGCCTAAGAAGCCTGGAGGCCCTGCCACAACCGAAGGGACCAGTAAAGCCGTACAAGGCTGGGAGCAGAAAGGAACCCACGTCGCAGGCCATACAGGCGAGAATACACGGAAAGCTTGGAAACGTGGGCTGTTACCTTATAACGAGGAGATAGCCAGAAGGAGCGCAGAAAGCACGGTAGGCCTACACCCTCACCCTGACCAGGGCCAATTTCCCCGTTGCTCTCAGACATCCAGGTCCCCTCCTAGCTGGGACTGTTTGTGGGTCAGTTTGCCTGTTTAGTAAAGACCCTGGACTGCAACCTGTTGTCTGTGTGCTCCTTGCTCCTCTAGCACTATCAGCACTGGGACTCTCACTACCATCACTCCCACCATCCACTATACTGCCCTGGGGCCGCACTCTTCCCGTGGGGAGTCACACTACCATAGCTGCACACATCATCAGCCCCAGCGGTCTGCATGCAGCGGCGGTTCCTAATAACCGCAAATCCACGGGTGGCGTAGTCGGACATAATCAACAACACATAACGGACTACCACTGGCCTGACCACCCTGAGCCACGGAACCGGGTTGCCACTACTACTCCCATCGTTTCCCTAATTGCCCGGATCCGAGTGCCCCACGGCCCAGGGGGCGCGTCAGCAGTAGCTTAACAAGACGGTTTAAATGCCCCTTGGAATAGACGTGCAGGTCGCAATAGCATATCAATAGAGTTTAAATTCCCCTTAGAAAAGGCTTGCAGGTCGTAGTAGCTTACCAAGACGGTTTAAATGCCCCTTGGAAGAGACGTGCAGGTCGCAGTAGCTTAACAAGATGGTTTAAATGCCCCTTGGAAGAGACGTGCAGGTCGCAGTAGCTTAACAAGACGGTAAAAATGCCCCTTGGAAGAGGCTTGCAGGTCGCAGTAGCTTACCAAGAAGGTTTAAATGGCCCTTGGAAGAGACGTGCAGGTCGCTGTAGCTTAACAAGACGGTTTAAATGCCCCTTGGAAGAGCGGTGGAGGTCGTAGCAGCTTAACAAGACTGTTTAAATGCCCCTTGGAAAAGACGTGCAGGTCGCAGTAGCTTAACAAGACTGTTTAAATGCCCTTTGGAAGAGACGTGCAGGTCGCAGTAGCTTAACAAGATGGTTTAAATGCCCCTTGGAAGAGACGTGCAGGTCGCAGTAGCTTAACAAGACAGTTTAAATACCGCTTGTAAGAGCGGTGGAGGTCGCAGAAGCTTAACAAGACAGTTTAAATGCCCCTTGGAAGAGACGTGCAGGTCGCAGTAGCTTAACAAGACGGTTTAAATGCCCCTTGGAAGAGACGTGCAGGTCGCAGTAGCTCAACAAGATGGTTTAAATGCCACTTGGAGGAGCAGTGGAGGTCGCAGTAGCTTAACAAGACAGTTTAAATGCCCCTTGGAAGAGACGTGCAGGTCGCAGTTGCTTAACAAGACGGTTTAAATGCCAGTTGGAAAAGACGTGCAGGTCGCAGTAGCTTAACAAGATGGTTTAAATGCCCCTTGGAAGAGACGTGCAGGTCGCAGTAGCTTACCAAGACGTTTTAAATGCCCCTTGCAAGAGACGTGCAGGTCGCAGAAGCTTAACAAAAGGGTTTAAATGCCCCTTAGAAAAGGCTTGCAGGTCGCAGTATCTTACCAAGACGGTTTAAATGCCCCTTGGAAGAGACGTGCAGGTCGCAGTAGCTTAACAAGATGGTTTAAATGCCCCTTGGAAGAGAGGTGGAGGTCGCAGTAGCTTAATAAGACGGTTTAAATGCCCCTTGGAAAAGACGTGCAGGTTGCAGTAGCTTAACAAGATGTTTTAAATGCCCCTTGGAAGAGACATGCAGGTCGCAGTAGCTTAACAAGACGGTTTAAATGCCCCTTGGAAGAGACGTGCAAGTCGCAGTAGCTTAACAAGATGGTTTAAATGCCCCTTGGAAGAGACATGCAGCTCACAGTAGCTTAACAAGACGGATTAAATGCCCCTTGGAAGAGCGGTGGAGGTCGCAGTAGCTTAACAAGACAGTTTAAATGACCCTTTTAAGAGATGTGCAGGTCGCAGTAGCTTAACAAGACGGTTTAAATGCCCCTTGGAAGAGACGTGCAGGTCGCAGTAGCTTAATAAGATGGTTTAAATGCCCCTTGGAAGAGAGGTGGAGGTCGCAGTACCTTAACAAGATGGTTTAAATGCCCCTTGGAATAGACGTGCAGGTCGCAGTAGCTTATCAAGACGGTTTAAATGCCCCTTGCAAGAGACGTGCAGGTCGCAGAAGCTTAACAAAAGAGTTTAAATGCCCCTTAGAAAAAGCTTGCAGGTTGTAGTAGCTTACCAAGACGGTTTAAATGCCCCTTGGAAGAGACGTGCAGGTCGCAGTAGCTTAAAAAGATGGTTTAAATGCCCCTTGGAAGAGCGGTGGAGGTCGCAGTAGCTTAACAAGATGGTTTAATTGCCCCTTGGAAAAGACGTGCAGGTTGCAGTAGCTTACCAAGATGTTTTAAATGCACCTTGGAAGAGACGTGCAGGTCGCAGTAGCTTAACAAGACGATATAAATGCCCCTTGGAAGAGGCTTGCAGGTCGCAGTAGCTTACCAAGAAGGCTTAAATGGCCCTTGGAAGAGACGTGCAGGTCGCTGTAGCTTAACAAGACGGTTATAGTGCCCTTTGGAAGAGCGGTGTAGGTCCAGTAGCTTAACAAGACTGTTTAAATGCCCCTTGGAAGAGACGTGCAGGTTGCAGTAGCTTAACAAGACTGTTTAAATGCCCCTTGAAAAAGTGGTGGAGATTACAGTAGCTTAACAAGACGGTTTAAATGCCCCTTAGAAGAGACGTGCAAGTCGCAGTAGCTTAACAAGATGGTTTAAATGCCCCTTGTAAGAGACGTGCAGGTCGCAGTAGCTTAAAAAGATGGTTTAAATGCCCCTTGGAAGAAACGTGCAGGTCGCAGTAGCTTAAAAAAATGGTTTAAATGCCCCTTGGAAGAGCGGAGGAGGTCGCAGTACCTTAACAAGATGGTTTAACTGCCCCTTGGAAGAGAATGGAGGTTGCAGTAGCTTAACAAAATTGTTTAAATGCCCCTTGGAATAGACGTGCAGGTTGCAGTAGCTTAAAAAGACGATTTAAATGCCCCTTGGTAGAGCGATGGAGGTCGCAGTATCTTACCAAGCCGATTTAAATACCCCTTGGAAGAGACTTGCAGGTCGCAGTAGCTTAACAAGACGGTTTAAATGCCCCTTGGAAGAGCGGTGTAGGTCGCGGTAACTTAACAAGACAGTTTAAATGCCCTTTGGAAGAGACATGCAGGTCGCAACAGCTTAACAAGACTGTTTAAATGCCGCTTGGAAGAGAAGTGCAGGTCGCAGTAGCTTAGCAAGACGATTTAAATGCCCTTTGGAAGAGATGTGCAGGTCGCAGTAGCTTAACAAGATGGTTTAAATGCCCCTTGGAAGAGACGTGCAGGTCGCAGTAGCTTAACAAGACAGTTTAAATGCCCCTTGGAAGAGCGGTGTAGGTCGCAGTAGCTTAACAAGAAGGTTTAAATGCCCCTTGGTAGAGACATGCAGGTCGCAGTAGCTTAACAAGACGGATTAAATGCCCCATTGAAGAGACGTGCAGGTCGCAGTAGCTTAACAAGACGGTTTAAATGCCAGTTGGAAAAGTGGTGGGGGTTACAGAAGCTTAACAAGATGGTTTAAATGCCCCTTGGAAGAAACGTGCAAGTCGCAGTAGCTTAACAAGAAGGTTTAAATGCCCCTTGGAAGAGCGGTGGAGGTCGCAGTAGCTTAACAAGACAGTTTAAATGCCCCTTGGAAGAGATGTGCAGGTCGCAGTAGCTTAACAAGACGGTTTAAATGCCCCTTGGAAGAGACGTGCAGGTCGCAGTAGCTTAATAAGATGGTTTAAATGCCCCTTGGAAGAGAGGTGGAGGTCGCAGTAGCTTAACAAGATGGTTTAAATGCCCCTTGGAATAGACGTGCAGGTCGCAGTAGCTTATCAAGACGGTTTAAATACCCCTTGCAAGAGACGTGCAGGTCGCAGAAGCTGAACAAAAGAGTTTAAATGCCCCTTAGAAAAGGCTTGCAGGTCGTAGTAGCTTACCAAGACGGTTTAAATGCCCCTTGGAAGAGACATGCAAGTCGCAGTAGCTTAAAAAGATGGTTTAAATGCCCCTTGGAAGAGCGGTGGAGGTCGCAGTAGCTTAACAAGATGGTTTAATTGCCCCTTGGAAAAGACGTGCAGGTTGCAGTAGCTTACCAAGATGTTTTAAATGCACCTTGGAAGAGACGTGCAGGTCGCAGTAGCTTAACAAGACAGTATAAATGCCCCTTGGAAGAGGCTTGCAGGTCGCAGTAGCTTACCAAGAAGGCTTAAATGGCCCTTGGAAGCGACGTGCAGGTCGCTGTAGCTTAACAAGACGGTTTAAATGCCCCTTGGAACAGCGGTGTAGGTCCAGTAGCTTAACAAGACTGTTTAAATGCCCCTTGTAAGAGACGTGCAGGTCGCAGTAGCTTAAAAAGACGGTTTAAATGCCCCTTGGAAGAAACGTGCAGGTCGCAGTAGCTTAAAAAAACGGTTTAAATGCCCCTTGGAAGAGCGGAGGAGGTCGCAGTAGCTTAACAAGACGGTTTAAATGCCCCTTGGAAGAGCGGTGGAGGTTGCAGTAGCTTAACAAAATGGTTTAAATGCCCCTTGGAATAGACGTGCAGGTTGCAGTAACTTAAAAAGACGATTTAAATGCCCCTTGGTAGAGCGATGGAGGTCGCAGTATCTTACCAAGCCGATTTAAATGCCCCTTGGAAGAGACGTGCAGGTCGCAGTAGCTTAGCAAGACGATTTAAATGCCCTTTGGAAGAGATGTGCAGGTCGCAGTAGCTTAACAAGACGGTTTAAATGCCCTTTGGAAGAGACGTGCAGGTCGCAGTAGCTTAACAAGACAGTTTAAATGCCCCTTGGAAGAGCGGTGTAGGTCGCAGTAGCTTAACAAGACGGTTTAAATGCCCCTTGGTAGAGACATGCAGGTCGCAGTAGCTTAACAAGACGGTTTAAATGCCCCATTGAAGAGACGTGCAGGTCGCAGTAGCTTAACAAGACGGTTTAAATGCCAGTTGGAAAAGTGGTGGGGGTTACATAAGCTTAACAAGATGGTTTAAATGCCCCTTGGAAGAAACGTGCAAGTCGCAGTAGCTTAGCAAGACGATTTAAATGCCCTTTGGAAGAGACGTGCAGGTCGCAGTAGCTTAACAAGACAGTTTAAATGCCCCTTGGAAGAGCGGTGTAGGTCGCAGTAGCTTAACAAGACAGTTTAAATGCCCTTTGGAAGAGACATGCAGGTCGCAGCAGCTTAACAAGACTGTTTAAATGCCGCTTGGAAGAGACATGCAGGTCGTAGTAGCTTAACAAGACGGTTTAAATGCCCCTTGGTAGAGACATGCAGGTGGCAGTAGCTTAACAAGACGGTTTAAATGCCCCATTGAAGAGACGTGCACGTCGCAGTAGCTTAACAAGACGGTTTAAATGCCCCTTGGAAAAGTGTTGGAGGTTACAGTAGCTTAACAAGATGGTTTAAATGCCCCTTGGAAGAAACGTGCAAGTCGCAGTAGCTTAACAAGACGGTTTAAATGCCCCTTGGAAGAGACGTGAAGGTCGCAGTAGCTTAAAAAGATGGATTAAATGCCCCTTGGAAGAGCGGTGGAGGTCGGAGAAGCTTAACAAGACAGTTTAAATGCCCCTTGGAAGAGCGGTGTAGGTCGCAGTAGCTTAACAAGACGGTTTAAATGCCCCATTGAAGAGACGTGCAGATCGCAGTAGCTTAACAAGACGGTTTAAATGCCAGTTGGAAAAGTGGTGGGGGTTACATAAGCTTAACAAGATGGTTTAAATGCCCCTTGGAAGAAACGTGCAAGTCGCAGTAGCTTAACAAGATGGTTTAAATGCCCCTTGGAAGAGACGTGAAGGTCGCAGTAGCTTAAAAAGACGGTTTACATGCCCCTTTGAAGAGCGGTGGAGGTCGCAGAAGCTTAACAAGACAGTTTAAATGCCCCTTGGAAGAGACGTGCAGGTCACAGGAGCTTAATAAGACCATTTAAATGTCCCTTGGAAGAGCGGTGTAGGTCGCGGTAGCTTAACAAGACAGTTTAAATGCCCTTTGGAAGAGACATGCAGGTCGCAGCAGCTTAACAAGACTTTTTAAATGCCGCTTGGAAGAGACGTGCAGGTCGCAGTAGCTTAACAAGACGGTTTAAATGACCCTTGGTAGAGACATGCAGGTCGCAGTAGCTTAACAAGACGGTTTAAATGCCCCATTGAAGAAACATGCAGGTCGCAGTAGCTTAACAAGACGGTTTAAATGCCCTGTGGAAAAGTGGTGGAGGTAGCAGTAGCTTAACAAGATGGTTTAAATGCCCCTTGGAAGAGACGTGCAAGTCGCAGTAGCTTAGCAAGACGATTTAAATGCCCTTTGGAAGAGACGTGCAGGTCGCAGTAGCTTAACAAGACAGTTTAAATGCCCCTTGGAAGAGCGGTGTAGGTCGCAGTAGCTTAACAAGACAGTCTAAATGCCCTTTGGAAGAGACATGCAGGTCGCAGCAGCTTAACAAGACTGTTTAAATGCCGCTTGGAAGAGACATGCAGGTCGTAGTAGCTTAACAAGACGGTTTAAATGCCCCTTGGTAGAGACATGCAGGTGGCAGTAGCTTAACAAGAAGGTTTAAATGCCCCATTGAAGAGACGTGCACGTCGCAGTAGCTTAACAAGACGGTTTAAATGCCCCTTGGAAAAGTGTTGGAGGTTACAGTAGCTTAACAAGATGGTTTAAATGCCCCTTGGAAGAAACGTGCAAGTCGCAGTAGCTTAACAAGACGGTTTAAATGCCCCTTGGAAGAGACGTGAAGGTCGCAGTAGCTTAAAAAGATGGATTAAATGCCCCTTGGAAGAGCGGTGGAGGTCGGAGAAGCTTAACAAGACTGCTTAAATGCCCCTTGGAAGAGACGTGCAGGTCACAGGAGCTTAATAAGACGGTTTAAATGTCCCTTGGAAGAGACGTGCAGGTGGCAGTAGCTTAACAAGACGGTTTAAATGCCCCTTGGAAGAGACGTGCAGGTCGCAGTAGCTTAACAAGACGGTTTAAATGCCCCTTAGAAGAGGCTTGCAGGTCGCAGTAGCTTACCAAGATGGTTTAAATGCCGCTTAGAAAAGACGTGCAGGTCGCAGTAGCTTAACAAGACGGTTTAAATGCCCCGTGGAAAAGTGGTGGAGGTTACAGTGTCTTAACAAGATGGTTTAAATGCCCCTTGGAAGAGACGTGCAAGTCGCAGTAGCGTAGCAAGACGATTTAAATGCCCTTTGGAAGAGACGTGCAGGTCGCATTAGCTTAACAAGATGGTTTAAATGCCCCTTGGAAGAGACGTGCAGGTTGCAGTAGCTTAACAAGACAGTTTAAGTGCCCTTTGGAAGAGACATGCAGGTCGCAGCAGCTTAACAAGACTGTTTAAATGCCCCTTGGAAGAGACGTGCAGGACGCAGTAGCTTAACAAGACGGTTTAAATGCCCCTTGGAAGACACTTGCAGATCGCAGTAGCTTAACAAGACAGTTTAAATGCCACTTGGAAGAGCGGTGGAGGTCGCAGTAGCTTAACAAGACAGTTTAAATGCCCGTTGGAAGAGACGTGCAGGTCGCAGTAGCTTAATAAGACGGTTTAAATGCCACTTGGAAGAGACGTGCCGGTCGCAGTAGCTTAACAAGACGGTTTAAATGCCCCTTGGAAGAGACGTGCAGGTCGCAGTAGCTTAACAAGACGGTTTAAATGTCCCTTAGAAGAGGCTTGCAGGTCGCAGTAGCTTACCAAGACGGTTTAAATGCCGCTTGGAAAAGACGTGCAGGTCGCAGTAGCTTAACAAGATGGTTTAAATGCCCCTTGGAAGAGCGTTGGAGGTCGCAGTAGCTTAACAAGATGGTTTAAATGCCCCTTGTAAGAGACGTGCAGGTCGCAGTAGCTTAACAAGATGGTTTAAATGCCCCTTGGAAGAGCCGAGGAGGTCGCAGTAGCTTAACAAGACGGTTTAAATGCCCCTTGGAAGAGCGGTGGAGGTTGCAGTAGCTTAACAAAATGGTTTAAATGCCCCTTGGAATAGACGTGCAGGTTGCAGTAGCTTAAAAAGACGATTTAAATGCCCCTTGGTAGAGCGATGGAGGTCGCAGTATCTTACCAAGCCGATTTAAATGCCCCTTGGAAGAGACGTGCAGGTCGCAGTAGCTTAGCAAGACGATTTAAATGCCCTTTGGAAGAGATGTGCAGGTCGCAGTAGCTTAACAAGACGGTTTAAATGCCCCTTGGAAAAGACGTGCAGGTCGCAGTAGCTTAACAAGACAGTTTAAATGCCCCTTGGAAGAGCGGTGTAGGTCGCAGTAGCTTAACAAGACGGTTTAAATGCCCCTTGATAGAGACATGCAGGTCGCAGTAGCTTAACAAGACGGTTTAAATGCCCCTTTGAAGAGACGTGCAGGTCGCAGTAGCTTAACAAGACGGTTTAAATGCCAGTTGGAAAAGTGGTGGGGGTTACAGAAGCTTAACAAGATGGTTTAAATGCCCCTTGGAAGAAACGTGCAAGTCGCAGTAGCTTAACAAGATGGTTTAAATGCCCCTTGGAAGAGACGTGAAGGTTGCAGTAGCTTAAAAAGACGGTTTACATGCCCCTTTGAAGAGCGGTGGAGGTCGCAGAAGCTTAACAAGACAGTTTAAATGCCCCTTGGAAGAGACGTGCAGGTCACAGGAGCTTAATAAGACGATTTAAATGTCCCTTGGAAGAGCGGTGTAGGTCGCGGTAGCTTAACAAGACAGTTTAAATGCCCTTTGGAAGAGACATGCAGGTCGCAGCAGCTTAACAAGACTTTTTAAATGCCGCTTGGAAGAGACGTGCAGGTCGCAGTAGCTTAACAAGACGGTTTAAATGACCCTTGGTAGAGACATGCAGGTCGCAGTAGCTTAACAAGACGGTTTAAATGCCCCATTGAAGAAACATGCAGGTCGCAGTAGCTTAACAAGACGGTTTAAATGCCCTGTGGAAAAGTGGTGGAGGTAGCAGTAGCTTAACAAAATGGTTTAAATGCCCCTTGGAAGAGACGTGCAAGTCGCAGTAGCTTAGCAAGACGATTTAAATGCCCTTTGGAAGAGACGTGCAGGTCGCAGTAGCTTAACAAGACGGTTTAAATGCCCCTTGGAAGAGACGTGCAGGTCGCAGTAGCTTAACAAGACAGTTTAAATGCCCCTTGGAAGAGCGGTGTAGGTCGCAGTAGCTGAACAAGACAGTTTAAATGCCCTTTGGAAGAGACATGCAGGTCGCAGCAGCTTAACAAGACTGTTTAAATGCCGCTTGGAAGAGACGTGCAGGTCGTAGTAGCTTAACAAGATGGTTTAAATGCCCCTTGGTAGAGACATGCAGGTGGCAGTAGCTTAACAAGACGGTTTAAATGCCCCATTGAAGAGACGTGCAGGTCGCAGTAGCTTAACAAGACGGTTTAAATGCCCCTTGGAAAAGTGGTGGAGGTTACAGTAGCTTAACAAGATGGTTTAAATGCCCCTTGGAAGAAACGTGCAAGTCGCAGTAGCTTAACAAGACGGTTTAAATGCCCCTTGGAAGAGACGTGAAGGTCGCAGTAGCTTAAAAAGACGGTTTAAATGCCCCTTGGAAGAGCGGTGGAGGTCGGAGAAGCTTAACAAGACTGTTTAAATGCCCCTTGGAAGAGACGTGCAGGTCACAGGAGCTTAATAAGACGGTTTAAATGTCCCTTGGAAGAGACGTGCAGGTGGCAGTAGCTTAACAAGACGGTTTAAATGCCCCTTGGAAGAGACGTGCAGGTCGCAGTAGCTTAACAAGATGGTTTAAATGCCCCTTAGAAAAGGCTTGCAGGTCGCAGTAGCTTACCAAGATGGTTTACATGCCGCTTGGAAAAGACGTGCAGGTCGCAGTAGCTTAACATGACGGTTTAAATGCCCCGTGGAAAAGTGGTGGAGGTTACAGTAGCTTAACAAGATGGTTTAAATGCCCCTTGGAAGAGACGTACAAGTCGCAGTAGCTTAGCAAGACGGTTTAAATGCCCCTTGGAAGAGACGTGCAGGTCGCAGTAGCTTAACAAGATGGTTTAAATGCCCCTTAGAAGAGGCTTGCAGGTCGCAGTAGCTTACCAAGATGGTTTAAATGCCGCTTGGAAAAGACGTGCAGGTCGCAGTAGCTTAACAAGACGGTTTAAATGCCCCGTGGAAAAGTGGTGGAGGTTACAGTATCTTAACAAGATGGTTTAAATGCCCCTTGGAAGAGACGTGCAAGTCGCAGTAGCGTAGCAAGACGATTTAAATGCCCTTTGGAAGAGACGTGCAGGTCGCAGTAGCTTAACAAGATGGTTTAAATGCCCCTTGGAAGAGACGTGCCGGTCGCAGTAGCTTAACAAGACGGTTTAAATGCCCCTTGGAAGAGACGTGCAGGTCGCAGTAGCTTAACAAGACGGTTTAAATGCCCCTTAGAAGAGGCTTGCAGGTCGCAGTAGCTTACCAAGACGGTTTAAATGCCGCTTGGAAAAGACGTGCAGGTCGCAGTAGCTTAAGAAGATGGTTTAAATGCCCCTTGGAAGAGCGGTGGAGGTCGCAGTAGCTTAACAAGACGGTTTAAATGCCCCTTGGAAGAGACATGTAGGTCACAGTAGCTTAACAAGACGGTTTAAATGCTCCTTGGAAGAGACGTGTGGGTCGCAGTAGCTTAATAAGACTGTTTAAATGCCCCTTGGAAGATACGTGCAGGTCGCAGTAGCTTAACAAGACCATTGAAATGCCCCTTGGAAGAGAGGTGGAGGTCGCAGTAGCTTCACAAGACAGTTTAAATGCCCCTTGGAAGAGACGTGCAGATCGCAGTAGCTTAATAAGACGGTTTAAATGCCCCTTGGAAGAGACGTGCAGGTCGCAGTTGATTAACAAGACGGTTTAAATGCCCCATGCAAGAGACGTGCAGGTCGCAGTAGCTTAACAAAGGGTTTAAATGCCCCTTAGAAAAGGCTTGCAGGTCGCAGTAGCTTACCAAGACGGTTTAAATGCCCCTTTGAAGAGACGTGCAGGTTGCAGTAGCTTAACAAGATGGTTTAAATGCCCCTTGGAAGAGCGGTAGAGGTCGCAGTAGCTTAACACGACGGTATAAATGCCCCTTGGAAAAGACGTGCAGGTTGCAGTAGCTTAACAAGATGTTTTAAATACCCCTTGGAAGAGACATGCAGGTCGCAGTAGCTTAACAAGATGGTTTAAATGCCCCTTGGAAGAGTGGTGGAGATTACAGTAGCTTAACAAGACGATTTAAATGCCCCTTGGAAGAGACGTGCAAGTCGCAGTAGCTTAACAAGACGGTTTAAATGCCCCTTGGAAGAGACATCCAGGTCGCAGTAGCTTAACAAGACGGTTTAAATGTCCCTTTGAAGAGTCGTGCAGGTAGCAGTAGCTTAAGAAGACGGTTTAAATGCCCCTTGGAAAAGTGGTGGAGGTTACAGTAGCTAAACAAGATGGTTTAAATGCCCCTAGGAAAAGCGGTGGAGGTCGCAGAAGCTTAACAAGACAGTTTAAATGTCCCTTGGAAGAGACGTGCTGGTCGCAGTAGCTTAACAAGATGGTTTAAATGCCCCTTGGAAGACACGTGCAGGTCGCAGTAGCTTAACAAGACAGTTTAAATGCCCGTTGGAAGAGACGTGCGGGTCGCAGTAGCTTAACAAGATGGTTTAAATGCCCCTCGGAAGTGGGGTGGAGGTTACAGTAGCTTAACAAGATGGTTTAAATGCCCCTTGGAAGAAACGTGCAAGTCGCAGTAGCTTAACAAGAAGATTTAAATGCCCCTTGGAAGAGACGTGCAGGTCGCAATAGCTTAACAAGACGGTTTAAATGCCCCTTGGAAGAAACGTGAAGGTCGCAGTAGCTTATCAAGACGGTTTAAATGCCCCTTGGAAGAGCGGTGGAGGTCGCAGAAGCTTAACAAGACAGTTTAAATGCCCCTTGGAAGAGACGTGCAGGTCACAGGAGCTTAATAAGATGGTTTAAATGTCCCTTGGAAGAGACGTGCTGGACGCAGTAGCTTAACAAGATGGTTTAAATGCCCCTTGGAAGACACGTGCAGGTGGCAGCAGCTTAACAAGACGGTTTAAGTGCAACTTGGAAGAGACGTGCAGGTTGCAGTAGCTTAATAAGACGGTTTAAATGCCCCTTGGAAGAGACGTGCAGGTCGCAGAAGCTTTACAAGACGGTTTAAATGCCCCTTGGAAGAGACGTGCAGGTCGCAGTAGCTTAACAAGACGGTTTAAATGCCCCTTAGAAGAGTCTTGCATATCGCAGTAGCTTACCAAGACGGTTTAAATGCCCCTTGGAAAAGACGTGCAGGTCGCAGTAGCTTAACAAGATGGTTTAAATGCCCCTGGGAAGAGCGGTGGAGGTCGCAGTATCTTAACAAGACGGTTTAAATGCCCCTTGGAAAAGACGTGAAGGTCGCATTAGCTTAACAAGATGGTTTAAATGCCTCTTGGAAGAGACGTGCAGATCGCAGTAGCTTAACAAGACAGTTTAAATGCCCCTTGGAAGAGGCTTGCAGGTCGCAGTAGCTTGCCAAGATGGTTTAAATGGCCCTTGAAAGAGACGTACAGGTCGCTGTAGCTTAACAAGACAGTTTAAATGCCCCTTGGAAGAGACTTGCAGGTCGTAGCAGCTTAACAAGACTGTTTAAATGCCCCTTGGAAGAGACTTGCAGGTCGCAGTAGCTTAACAAGACTGTTTAAATGCCCCTTGGAAAAGTGGTGGAGATTACAGTAGCTTAAAAAGACGGTTTAAATGCCCCTTGGAAGAGACGTGCAAGTCGCAGTAGCTTAACAAGATGGTTTAAATGCCCCTTGCAAGAGACGTGCAGGTCGTAGTAGCTTAAAAAGACGGTTTAAATGCCCCTTGGAAGAAACATGCAGGTCGCAGTAGCTTAAAAAGACGGTTTAAATGCCCCTTGCAAGAGACGTGCAGGTCGCAGTAGCTTAAAAAGACGGTTTAAATGCCCCTTGGAAGAAACATGCAGGTCGCAGTAGCTTATAAAGACGGTTTAAATTCCCCTTGGAAGAGCGGTGGAGGTCGCAGTAGCTTAACAAAATGGTTTAAATGTCCCTTCGAATAGACCTGCAGGTTGCAGTAGCTTAAAAAGACGGTTTAAATGCCCCTTGGTAGAGCGGTGGAGGTCGCAGTAGCTTAACAAGATGGTTTAAATGCCCCTTGGAAGAGAAGTGCAGGTCGCAGTAGCTTACCAACATGATTTAAATGCCCCTTGGAAGAGACGTGCAGGTCCCAGTAGCTTAACAAGACGGTTTAAATGCCCCTTGGAAGAGCGGTGTAGGTCGCGGTAGCTTAACAAGACAGTTTAAATGCCCTTTGGAAGAGACATGCAGGTCGCAGCAGCTAAACAAGACGATTTAAATGCCCCATTGAATAGACGTGCAGGTCGCAGTAGCTTAGCAAGACGATTAAAATGCCCTTTGGAAGAGAAGTGCAGGTCGCAGTAGCTTAACAAAATGGTTTAAATGCCCCTTGGAGAAGACGTGCAGGTCGCAGTATCTTAAAAAGACGGTTTAAATGCCCCTTGGACGAGTGGTGGAGGTCGCAGAAGCTTAATAAGACAGTTTAAATGCCCCTTGGAAGAGACATGCAGGTCACAGGAGCATAATGAGATGGTTAAATGTGCCTTGGAAGAGACGTGCAGGTCGCAGTAGCTTTACAAGAGGGTTTAAATGCCCCTTGGAAGAGACGTGCAGGTCGCAGTTGCTTAACAAGACGGTTTAAATGCCCCTTGGAAAAGAGGTGCAGGTCGCAGTAGCTTAACAAGACGGTTTAAATGCCCCTTGGAAGAGACGTGCAGGTCGCAGTTGCTTAACAAGACGGTTTAAATGCCCCTTGGAAAAGACGTGAAGGTTGCATTAGCTTAACAAGATGGTTTAAATGCCCCTTGGATGAGACGTGCAGGTTGCAGAAGCTTAACAAGACATTTTAAATGCCCCTTGGAAGAGGCTTGCAAGTCGCAGTAGCTTACCAAGAAGGTTTAAATGCCCCTTGGAAGATCGGTGGAGGTCGCAGTAGCTTAACAAGACGGTGTAAATGCCCCTTGGAAGAGACGTGCAGCTTGCAGTAGCTTAAAAAGACGGTTTAAATGCCCCTTGGTAGAGCAGTGGAGGTCGCAGTAGCTTAACAAGATGGTTTAAATGCCCCTTGGAAGAGAAGTGCCGGTCACAGTAGCTCAACAAGACGATTTAAATGACCCTTGGAAGAGACGTGCAGGTCGCAGTAGCTTAACAAGACGGTTTAAATGCCCCTTGGAAGAGCAGTGTAGGTCGCAGTAGCTTAACAAGACAGTTTAAATGCCCTTTGGAAGAGACATGCAGGTCTCAGCAGCTTACCAAGACGGTTTAAATGCCGCTTGGAAAAGACGTGCAGGTCGCAGTAGTTTAACAAGATGGTTTAAATGCCCCTTGGAAGAGAGGTGGAGGTCGCAGTAGCTTAACAAGACTGTTTAAATGCCCCTTGGAAGAGACGTGTAGGTCGCAGTAGCTTAACAAGACTGTTTAACTGCCCCTTGGAAGAGACGTGCAGGTCGCAGTAGCTTAACAAGAACGTTGAAATGCCCCTTGGAAGAGAGCTGGAGGTCGCAGTAGCTTAATAAGACAGTTTAAATGCCCCTTGGAAGAGACGTGCAGGTCGCAGTAGCTTAATAAGACGGTTTAAATGCACCTTGGAATAGACGTGTAAGTCGCAGTAGCTTAACAAGACGGTTTAAATACCCCTTAAAAGAGACGTGCAGGTGGCAGAAGCTTAACAAAAGTGTTTAAATGCCCCTTAGAAAAGGCTTGCAGGTCGCAGTAGCTTAACAAGACGGTTTAAATGCCCCTTGGAAGAGACGTGCAGGTCGCAGTAGCTTAACAAGATGGTTCAAATGCCCCTTGGAAGAGCGGTGGAGGTCGCAGTAGCTTAACAAGACGGTTTAAATGCCCATTGGAAAAGACGTGCAGTTTGCAGTAGCTTAACAAGATGTTTTAAATACCCCTTGGAAGAGACATGCAGGTCGTAGCAGTTTAAGAAGACTGATTAAATGCCCCTTGGAAGAGACATGCAGATTTCAGTAGCTTAACAAGACGGTTTAAATGCCCCTTGGAAGAGACGTGCAGGTCGCAGTAGCTTAGCAAGACTGTTTAAATGCCCTTAGGAAAAGTGGTGGAGATTACAGTAGCTTAACAAGACGGTTTAAATGCCCCTTGGAAGAGACGTGCAAGTTGCAGTAGCTTAACAAGACTGTTTAAATGCCCCTTGGAAGAGACGTACAGATCACAGTAGCTTAACAAGACGGTTTAAATGCCCCTTGTAAGAGCATTGTAGGTCGCAGTAGCTTAACAAGACAGTTTAAATGCCCCTTTTAAGAGCGGTTTAGGTCGCAGTATCTTAACAAGACAGTTTAAATGCCCTTTGGAAGAGACATGCAGGTTGCAGCAGCTTAACAAGACTGTTTAAATGCCGCTTGGAAGAGACTTGCAGGTCGCAGTAGCTTAACAAGACGATTTAAATGCCCCTTGGAAGAAACGTGCAGGTCGCAGTAGCTTAACAAGACGATTTAAATGCCCCTTGGAAGAGACTTGCAGGTCGCAGTAGCTTAACAAGACAGTTTGAATGCCCCTTGGAAGAGACGTGCAGGTCGCAGTAGCTTATCAAGATGGTTTAAATGCCCCTTGGAAGAGTGGTGGAGGTCGCAGTAGCTTAACAAGACGGTTTAAATGCCCCTTGGAAGAGACTTGCAGGTCGCAGTAGCTTAACAAGACAGTTTGAATGCCCCTTGGAAGAGACGTGCAGGTCGCAGTAGCTTATCAAGATGGTTTAAATGCCCCTTGGAAGAGTGGTGGAGGTCGCAGTAGCTTAACAAGACGGTTTAAATGCCCCTTGGAAGAGCTGTGGAGGTCGCAGTAGCTTAACAAGATGGTTTAAATGCCCCTTGGAAGAGACGTGCAGGTTGCAGTAGCTTAAAAAGACAGTTTAAATGTCTCTTGTAAGAGCGGTGTAGGTCGCAGTAGCTTAACAAGACGATTTAAATGCCCCTTGGAAGAGACATGCAGGTCGCAGTAGCTTAACAAGACGGTTTAAATGCCCCTTGTAAGAGCGGTGTAGGTCGCAGTAGCGTAACAAGACAGTTTAAATGCCGGTTGGAAGAGACATGCAGGTTGCAGTAGCTTAACAAGACGGTTTAAATGCCCCTTGGTAGAGACATGCAGGTCGCAGTAGCTTAACAAGACGGTTTAAATGCCCCTTGGAAAAGTGTTGGAGGTTACAGTAGCTTAACAAGATGATTTAAAAGCCCCTTGGAAGAGACGTGCAAGTCGCATTAGCTTAACAAGACGATTTAAATGCCCCTTGGAAGAGACGTGCAGGTCGCAGTAGCTTAACAAGACGGTTTGAATGCCCCTTGGAAGAGACGTGCGTGTCGCAGTAGCTTAACAAGATGGTTTAAATGCCCCTTGGAAGAGCGGTGGTGGTCGCAGTAGCTTAACAAGACGGTTTAAATGCCTCTTGGAAGAGCGGTGGAGGTCGCAGAAGCTTAACAAGACGGTTTAAATGCCCATTGGAAAAGTGGTGGAGGTTACAGTAGCTTAACAAGATGGTTTAAATGCCTCTTGGAAGAAACGTGCAAGTCGCAGTAGCTTAACAATACGATTTAAATGCCCCTTGAAGAGACGTGCAGGTCGCAGTAGCTTAACAAGACGTTTTTAAATGCCCCTTGGAAGAGACGTGCAGGTCGCAGTAGCTTAACAAGACGGTTTAAATGCCCCTTGGAAGAGCGGTGGAGGTCGCAGAAGCTTAACAAGACAGTTTAAATGCCCCTTGGAAGAGACGTGCAGGTCACAGGAGCTTAATAAGACGGTTTAAATGTCCCTTGGAAGTGACATGCTGGTCGCAGTAGGTTAACAAAACGGTTTAAATGCCCCTTGGAAGACACGTGCAGGTCGCAGTAGCTTAACAAGACAGTTTAAATGCCCGTTGGAAGAGACGTGCAGGTCGCAGTTGCTTAACAAGACAGTTTAAATGCCCCTTGGAAGAGACGTGCAGGTTGCAGTAGCTTAAAAAGACGGTTTAAATGCCCCTTGGAAGAGACGTGCAGGTCGCAGTAGCTTAACAAGATGGTTTAAATGCCCCTTGGAAGAGACGTGCAGGTCGCAGTAGCTTAATAAGACGGTTTAAATGCCCCTTGGAAAAGTGGTGGATGTTACAGTAGCTTAACAAGATGGTTTAAATGTCCCGTTGGAAGAAACGTGCAAGTCGCAGTAGCTTAACGAGACGATTTAACTGCCCCTTGGAAGAGACGTGCAGGTCGCAGTAGCTTAACAAGACGGTTTAAATGCCCCTTGGAAGAGCGGTGGGGGTCGCAGAAGCTTAACAAGACAGTTTAAATGCCCCTTGGAAGAGACGTGCAGGTTACAGGAGCTTAATAAGACGGTTTAAATGTCCCTTGGAAGAGACGTGCAGGTCGCAGTAGCTTAACAAGACGGTTTAATTGCCCCTTAGAAGAGGCTTTCAGGTCTCAGTAGCTTACCAAGACGGTTTAAATGCCGCTTGGAAAAGACGTGCAGGTTGCAGTAGCTTAACAAGATGGTTTAAATGCCCCTTGGAAGAGCGATGGAGGTCGCAGTAGCTTAACAAGACGGCTTAAATGCCCCTTGGAAGAGACATGTAGGTCACAGTAGCTTAACAAGACTGTTTAAATGCCCCTTGGAAGAGACATGCAGGTCGCAGTAGCTTAACAAGACCGTTGAAATGCCCCTTGGAAGAGAGGTGGAGGTCGCAGTAGCTTAACAAGACAGTTTAAATGCCACTTGGAAGAGACGTGCAGGTCGCAGTAACTTAATAAGACGGTTTAAATGCCCCTTGGAAGAGACGTGCAGGTCGCAGTAGCTTAACAAGACGGTTTGAATGCCCCTTGGAAGAGACGTGCAGGTCGCAGTAGCTTATCAAGATGGTTTAAATGCCCCTTGGAAGAGCGGTGGAGGTCGCAGTAGCTTAACAAGACGGTTTAAATGCCCCTTGGAAGAGCGGTGGAGGTCGCAGAAGCTTAACAAGACGGTTTAAATTCCCCTTGGAAGAGACGTGCAGGTTGCAGTAGCTTAAAAAGACAGTTTAAATGCCCTTTGGTAGAGCCGTGGAGGTCGCGGTAGCTTAACAAAACAGTTTAAATGCCCCTTGTTAGAGACGTGCAGGTCGGAGTAGCTTAACAAAACGATTTAAATGCCCCTTGGAAGAGACGTGCAGGTCGCAGTAGCTTAACAAGACGGTTTAAATGCCCCTTGTAAGAGCGGTGTAGGTCGCAGTAGCTTAACAAGACAGTTTAAATGCCCTTTGGAAGAGACATGCAGGTCGCAGCAGCTTAACAAGACTGTTTAAATGCCGGTTGGAAGAGACATGCAGGTTGCAGTAGCTTAACAAGACGGTTTAAATGCCCCTTGGTAGAGACATGCAGGTTACAGTAGCTTAACAAGACGGTTTAAATGCCCCATTGAAGAGACGTGCAGGTCGCAGTAGCTTAACAAGACGGTTTAAATGCCCCTTGGAAAAGTGGTGGAGGTTACAGTAGCTTAACAAGATGATTTAAATGCCCCTTGAAAGAGACGTGCAAGTCGCAGTAGCTTAACAAGACGATTTAAATGCCCCTTGGAAGAGACGTGCAGGTCGCAGTAGCTTAACAAGACGGTTTGAATGCCCCTTGGAAGAGACGCGCAGGTCGCAGTAGCTTAACAAGATATTTTAAATGCCCCTTGGAAGAGCGTTGGAGGTCGCAGTAGCATAACAAGACGGTTTAAATGCCCCTTGGAAGAGCGGTGGAGGTCGCAGTAGCTTAACAAGACAGTTTAAATGACCCTTGGAAAAGTGGTGGAGGTTACAGTAGCTTAAGAAGATGGTTTAAATGCCCCTTGGAAGAAACATGCAAGTCGCACTAGCTTAACAAGACGATTTAAATGCCTCTTGGAAGAGACGTGCAGGTCGCAGTAGCTTAACAAGACGGTTTAAATGCCCCTTGAAAGAGACGTGCAGGTCGCAGTAGCTTAACAAGATGGTTTAAATGCCCCTTGGAAGAGCGGTGGAGGTCGCAGAAGCTTAACAAGACAGTTTAAATGCCCCTTGGAAGAGACGTGCAGGTCACAGGAGCTTAATAAGACGGTTTAAATGTCCCTTGGAAGTGACGTGCAGGTCGCAGTAGGTTAACAAAACGGTTTAAATGCCCCTTGGAAGACACGTGCAGGTGGCAGTAGCTTAACAAGACAGCTTAAATGCCCCTTGGAAGAGACGTGCAGGTTGCAGTAGCTTAATAAGACGGTTTAAATGCCCCTTGGAAGAGACGTGCAGGTCGCAGTAGCTTAACAAGATGGTTTAATTGCCCCTTGGAAGAGACGTGCCGGTCGCAGTAGCTTAACAAGACGGTTTAAATGCCCCTTGGAAAAGTGGTGGAGGTTACAGTTAGTGTTGAGCCACCCCCGTAGTGTTCGAGTTCGGTTCGGTTCGTCGAACACCCGTGTGTTCGCCGAACTGTTCGTCGAACTGTTCGTCGAACACCTTCGAACACCCTTAAAACCAATGGCAGGCAAACAAAAACACATAGAAACACATAGAAAACACCTTCAAAGGTGTCCAAAAGCTGACAAACTGCTCAGAAGACACAACTAACACATGGAAAAGTGACAAGTACATATAGTCATGCGAAAAGAAAAGAGGTGGAGGAGTAAAAGGAGGGGGAGACACAGATATAGGCATGTCATGCCCTTCTAAAATCCAAAAAGTGAGAAGCCGACACGTTCAGTCCGCTCCTGCCCGTGCCACCTCCGTGTCGCCGGGTTTGTGCCAGAGCCGCGGTGAACCCTGACGGCCAGCCCCCCTCTTCCAATACTGGTGCCTGTCCGCTGGTGGGTCGAGCGAGCCCCCCTGTGGTGGAGGCAGCTCTAAGCTTTTTAAATTAAATTGTCTCTCTAATTTGAATGAATACACTTTAAATCCATTTACAAGGATCTATTGGAGGGCAAGTCTCATGCCAGCAGCCGCGTAATTCCAGCTCCAGTAGCATCCACTAAAGCTGCTGCAGTTAAAAAGCTTTAATAAGGATCGAGCTTGGCTGTCCACCTCAAGGCATCCTACTGCCAGTCCCAGCCCCTATGCTTTGGGGTGCCTCCTGATGCTCTTCACTGAGTATCCCGTGGTCCCGAAGCATTTCCTTTGAAAAAATTAAGTGTCCAAACTACAGGTGGTGTAGCTTGCTTAACAGCCGGGATAATCCGCTGACTAGTAGACACTGCTACTAGGCACAAAGTATTTCCTGGGCTAGATGCAGTTAAAAATTTGTAATTAGATACTCTCGTTGGATGCTGAGAAAGCATTCCATAGAGTCTCCTGGCACGCCATATATGATTCTCTTAAAAAGCTTGGGGTAGGGGTCTAGGGGACCCTTTTATAGCCAAAATCACGGCCCTGTATCACAATACGTCACCTAGGCTGAAGATAAATGGAACTGTAGCACCCTGAGGGCTCGGTTGCTACAGAGGTATTGCACCTCACCCAGAGGTGTGATATCTCACTCTCAGGTAAGGATGGAGTGTGGATCAGGACCCGACACCTGCATGCATTACACCACATTGCCGTGGGGCAGGGCGACCAATATGCCTCTGAGATGGGCACGACAGTCCCTATCCCTGGCTGGAGTGGGGGGGAGGGAACACTGAGGAAGGGGAACCCTGTAGTTCAAGAGCATGGAGGAAACAGTTCCTGGGTGCATTGAGAAGGGAGTATAAAAGGTGGGCACAATCTTAGTTCAGTGCAGAGAAGTCTGAGCAGAAGTGGCAGGGAGCAGGGGCTCTGCATGAGCTCTGCTCCGGAGGCGGGCCTAGTAACAGAGGCCCAGGCCTGGAAGAGGGAGAAGGAAGGAAGAGGAGCGGAGAAGGCTCCAGGAACGAGGAATGAAGGGATCCCAGGGGTGCGGACGGGCGAGTCGCCACCGCACGCCCGAATCCACCTGCGTGGAGGGGTCAGGCCAAAGGGGGAGTGGAGGCAGGAAACGACCCTCAGCTAGAAACAGGAGACTGTGACATTTTATGTGGCGCAGCCCCTCGCTACACCCGCTAGGAAGGCACCACATAGGGTCAGGGAAACTGGCGCCAAGTTTACCAAGAGGAGGCCCGAGGCAGCTGGACAGAAGGGTTGGTAAGAAAGGCCAGACAAAGGACACACAAAGGGGGTCCTGTGAAGCGCTCCAAAGTTATCTGGGAGTTGTCTGAGCCCCTCACCTGGTGAGCACAGTACGACGTGGGCAGCCGTTACCTGCAGACGTGGTCTGGATAATAAGAACTGTGAGTAAAGGCCCTGGACTGCATCACTGACTCCGTGTCGTTACTGCTGCTGCCCTGCACCATCAACCCCATCCTCCGCATACACTGCCCTGAGGCTATACTCCTCCCGTGGGGAGTTATGCTACGCTCTGCTGCACCCACAACACCAGCCTCAGCGGTCTGCCCTGCAGCGGCGGTTCACTCTGACCGCAATCCACGGGTGGCGTAGTCGGACATTTAAACATCAAAACCACATAAATAGTTCCGCCACTGGTTTGACCACCCTGAGCCACGGAACCGGGTCGCCGCCACGAAGACTACAACCACCAGCATCCACCAAAAAGGGTCCGGCTCCGGGTGTCCCAAGGCCCAGGGGGTGCATCAGAACATTTTCATCACCTTTCACAATCACCAATGGGACAAGGCAGGGATGTCCTCTGTCCCCTCTCTTATACATCCTAGTGACGGAGCACCTGCTCTCATCAATTCGCCATAACCCCAATATTAGGTGGATTGAGGTGGGAGGCACCGAGTACAAGTGCTCTCTATTTGCTGATGATGTCCTAGTATATATCACTCAATCACATATATCCATCCATGCTGTTATGGCTGAAATAGATCACTTTGTTACATGGTCAAATTTTAAAATCAATGCAGCGAAGTCTGAGGCCCTCGATGTCTCCCTCTCCAAATCCATATAGGATTCCATCCAGTCCAACTTTCCCTTTGCCTGGCCCTCACAGGGTATCAAATACTTAGGAATTCCTATTCATAGAGACCTCTCCCATCTATGTTATCTTAATTTTGGGCCCTTTATTGAACAACTCCATACAGACCACGATTGGCAAGTTAGAACTGTAAGATTCACTACGTCAACCACTGGTGTTTTGTGGAAAAGCACATGTACACTGTGTTCCAAATTATTATGCAAAAAGTGTTTAGGAGTGATAAGGGAAGAATTTGTTTGTTTGTCAGTTAAACTCATTGATGGTGATGTGTGTCAGGGCTCTTTATATCACTGTAAGCAATTGTAGACACCTGTGCTAATTAGTTTAGCAGGTGTGTCCAATGAAAGGCAAGACTACTTAAGAAGGCTGTCTCACGTTATTAAGCAGCCTACATTTTCTGCCAAAATGGGAAAGAAAAAGGATGTGTCGGCTGCTGAGAAGCAACAAATTGTGGAGTGTTTAGGTCAAGGCATGACTACAATCAACATTGTGCGATGATCAGGATGAAGTGTCTTGGCAATCAAGAAGTATGTAGCTGATTCACAGTACACACGTGTGCGTGCTGATAAGGGCAAATTGAGGACTCTTTCCTACAGGCAATTACGTCAGGTTAAAAGAGCAGCGGCAAAAAAGCCTTGTCATAGCAGCAGACAAGTTTTTGAAGCTGCTGGTGCCTCCAACGTCCCCCGAACAACAAGATGCAGGGTCCTTCAGAGGTTTGCAGCTGTGCATACGCCATCCTGTCGACCTCCTCTATCCACTTCACACAAGCAGAAACGGCTCCAGTGGGCCAAACATTACATGAAGACTGATTTCAAAACTGTTTTGTTCACGGATGAGTGCCGTGCAGCGCTCGATGGTCCAGATGGATGGAGTGGAGGATGGCTGGTTGATGGACACCCCACACAAACACGGCTACAGCGCCAACAAGGAGGAGGTGGAGTAATGTTTTGGGCTGGAATCATGGGGAGAGAGATTGTCGGCCCCTTTAGGATCCCTGAAGGCGCTAAAGATGAACTCCATAATGTATGTGGATTTTCTCAAACAGCACTTCCTGCCATGGTTCAAGAAGAAGAACCGTGTATTTAACAGCAAGATCATTTTTTTGCATGATAATGCACCATCTGATGCTGCTCATAAAACATCTGCATCTCTGGCTGATATGGGCATAAAAGGGGACAAACTTATGGTGTGACCCCCATGCTCCCCTGACCTCTACCCCATTCAGAACCTCTGGAGCATCATCAAAAGGAGTGTCTATGATGGCGGGAGGCAGTTCACATCTAAGCAACAGCTCTGGGAGGGTATTCTGTCCTCATGCAAAACAATTGAAGCAGAAACCATCCAAAACCTGACAAATTCAATGGACGAGAGAGTTCAGAAGCTCCTTTCGAACAAGGGGTCCTATGTGAAAATATAACATCACCTAGAATAAAGTTTTGAGTTGAAAACTTTTTGATTTCAGTTTCTAATAACCTGCTAATGCTTATAATTTCAAAAATGACCATTTTTTTGGTCTTTATTAAAATGAAAAGGTTGATCGAAAAGTTTGGGGGATCTACGAGTGTGGCAACCCAGTAGTCATGATTACTTCGAATTCTGACAATATGAGGGTCATGTTGCAGGTAGTGCAGCAAGAAGGCACTTATGTGTCTTGCGCATCTCGGAGCCCCAAAATTATTTTCCGGGCTAGATGCAGCTAAAAGTTATTATTAATTTTAAATCTGGTGGAGCTTAGTATAGATGGCCTAATAGGATCAGTGCTGCACACTGCTACAAAGCCCAAATTATTTTCCAGTCAAGATACAGATAAACATGATTAGTAATTTTAAATCTGGTGGAGCTTATTATAGATGGCCTAATAGAATCAGTGCTGCACACTGCTACAAAGCCCAAATTATTTTCCAGCCAAGATACAGATAAACATGATTAGTAATTTGAAAGCTTAAAACGGTTGGTAGGGTGATTTTAACCAATCATCAAGCTTTTACTCTCCCCAGGATGACACAGGGGTAGAAAAGTCGTTTCGGATCCATGATTTGTTCATCTTTATGAACGTGAGTCTGTCTACATTATCAGTGGAGAGCCGCGTGCGCTTATCTGTCAGCACACCACCAGCAGCGCTGAACACACGTTCAGACAGAACGCTGGCTGCGGGGCATGACAAGATCTCCAAGGCGTAAGTGGCTAGCTCCGGCCATTTATCCAGATTGGAAGCCCAAAAAGAGCAAGGGTCCAGTGACACAGTCATGACTTCAATGTTTACTTGGAGATACTCCTGTACCATCGTCTCTAGGCGTTGACTATGTGTCAGACTTCTTGTCTCCTGTGGCCTTGCAAAGGATGGGCTAAAAAAGTGGTGAAATGATTCCGCAAAATTGATGTTGCCAGCAGATACTGTGGTTCTGTTACGGTTTGAGTGCTGAACACTTGACGGTCCCACGGTTGGCAAGTTGGAACTGTGAGATTCACTACGTGCACCACTGGTGTTTTGTGGAAAAGCACATGTAAGATTCTGCAACAGTCTCTGCTGATACTCCTGCATGCGTGCATCCCTTTCTATGGCAGGAATAATTTCTGCAAATTTACTTTTGTACCGGGGATCTAACAGTGTGGCAACCCAGTAGTCAGGATTATTTCTAATTCTCACAATTCGAGGGTCATGTTGCAGGTAGTGCAGCAAGAAGGCACTCATGTGTGTTGCGCATCCAGGAGCACCAAGTCCCTGTTGTGTTGGTGGCGAGGTAACAATCATGCTTCCTTCCTCTGTCCTCTCCCCCCAACCTCGCACAACAGAAATGTGATCAAGGTCTCCCTCATCTGATGAGTCTTCCATCAGTTCGTCCTCCACTTCTTCCTGGGCTCCTGCACCTTCCTCACTAGTTTGGCTGCTACCATGCGCCCTGGTAAAACCATCTCCCCCACCCTCACATGCCTGCCGCCTTGGTGCTGCCGACCGTCTGGACCTTGCAGATGTTAGCCCTTCCGCATTCAACTCCTCCTCCTCTACTTCCTCCACCTCCTCTTGTGCCACCACCTGACTCCGAATTCTGTTTAACATGTGCTCCAGCATGTAAATCACGGAATAGTCATGCTGATAATGGCATCGTCAGCACTAAACATCTTCGTCGCCATTTCAAAACTGTGCAGAAGGGTGCATAGGTCCCTGATCTGAGACCACTCCTCCAGCGTGATTTGCCCCACCTCTGGATCTCGTTGGCCCAGGCTATACGTCAGAACGTATTGCACCAGGGCTTGTCAGTGCTGCCACAGTCGCTGCAACATGTGCAGGGTTGAATTCCACCGGGTAGGCACATCGCATTTTAGCCGGTGAAGTGGCAGGCCCAACGACTTCTGTAGAGATGTAAGTCGCTGAGCTGCGGGATGCGAACGGCGGAAGTGAGCACACAGCGACCGTGCCCTCTGCAGAAGGCCATCTAGTCTGGGATAGTGGGCTAAAAATTGCTGGACAACCAGGTTCAACACGTGAGCCATACAAGGCACGTGTGTGACATTGCCCCGGCGAAGGTCCGCACCCAGGTTTGCAGCATTATCGCACACGGCCTTCCCTGGTTTCAGGTCCAGTGGAGATAACCATTCATGAAATTGGTTCTCCAGAGCTGACCACAACTCCTCAGCTGTGTGACTCACATTTCCCAGACATTTCAAAGTAAAGACCACCTGATGACGTTGAGCCCTACTGCCAGCATAGTAAGGAGGTGTGCAGGATCCCTTCTGCGCAGTTAGAAAGCTTGTGGCATGACCAGACAGGCTTTGGGTGCAGGTGGAAGACCGAGAGGAGGTTGAGGAGGCAGAAGCAGTGGAGGAACTTTGACATAAAGAGGATTGACGCACAACTCGTGGGGACAGCAAGACTTGGACAGCAGCCCCTTGTCCTGCTGTCACCATAGTTACCCAGTGCCCAGTCAGCGACATGTAACGCCCCTGTCCATGCCTACTCGTCCAAGTGTCTGTGGTGAAATGCACCCTGTCACACACAGAGTTTCTCAAAGAAGCGGTGATGTTGTGTGCGACATGCTGGTGGAGCGCAGGCACACCTTTCTTTGAGAAGTAGTGCCGACTGGGCATCTGGTACTGGGGCACTGCGACGGACATAAGGTCTCGAAAATCCTCTGTGTCCACCAGGCGGAAAGGCAGCATTTCTGTAGCCAAGAGCTTGCAGATGGTGAAATTCAACCTCTTAGCTTTCTCATGGCTAGGAGGAAATGGTCTTTTACTTGTCCACATCTGAGGGACCGAGGGCTGGCTATTGTGCTTAGACGGGGTTGATAAGGGTGTCCCCGGCAAACTGCCGGTCTGTGAGGAAGATGCAGGCGGACATGTTAGGTTGCCTTGATCCAAAGGTGGTGCTATCGATGTCGGACAGCGCTCAACACCAGCTGGTGTTACCACCTCCAAAGAAAATGATGACCTGCCAATCACGCTGGCTGTTGCGGGTAAAGAGGTGGCAGGTCTGCGCCCCAAAACAGGTGTGACTGCTGTCCCCCCAGTCACAGAGGATGAAGCGGCCGCGGATGCACAAGATATGGCAGACGGTGGTTGGCCCGGCCGGCTAGGCCGCATTGTAGCACAGTGAGCTTCCCACTGCAACTTATGCTTCATGTCCATGTGCCGGTTCATGCATGAAGTACTCAAACTATGTATTTTTTGGCCTCTACTTAGCTTTTGCTGACAAATATTACAGATAACACGAGTTGGGTCATCTTTATCAATCTGAAAAAATGCCCAGGCTATGCAAGGCTTAGCACCCATGCGACCTGAAGAGCCACCACGACTTGTGGTGAGAGGCAGAGTTGTGTTTGAGGATGCAGTTGTTGACGTGCTTCCAGTACTACGTCTCTGTCCAGGAAGGCGCAACCTGACCTCGTCGTCACTAGCATCTTCCTCCACCTCCTCTGCTGACCTCATCTCTTGGCTGACTGTGGGTTGACAGTAAGTGGGATCTCCAACCTCATCATCATCACCCTGTGCGTTATCACACCCGTCGTCCTCAGAGCCAACCTGTTCCTGCCCTGACAAAAAACTAAAGTTGTCGCTCCAATCAGGTATTTGAGTCTCATCATCGTCTTCCTCATTGTCTCTACCAACAGGAGTTACAGTTTGGGAATGAGGGTCTACATTATGGTCAGTAGGAAAAGAAAATCCTGGCACTCACGTGTTGATAATCAGTTGATTTATTCCACAACTCACACAAGACGTTTCAGCCTGTCCAAGGCTTTTTTCAATTGTGGTTCAATACATTCAGTCAAGATATTTATAAACAAATCCACGGAAATGACATAATTCTCATTAACATAAAAAAAGAGTAGACCAATAAAAAAAATTATATATAACAGAATTTACAACAACATACAAAAAATTAAGCAATAATAAACTCAGGTTGCACAATGAAAAAGAACAAGTGAATTCATATATTTAAATAATCCCCGACTACACATAAAACCATATACATCGCAGATTGTAAAATTTATTGCATGCATATACCACATTATATCTTTATTTCTCCATATTCTTTTAGCTAAAAATATGTAACATTTCATAGTTTTTCCAGAAAAAATCCTTAATGTTTTTAAGATTTTTTAATATTTCCCATGGAATCAAATATATCAATGACAAGTAAATTCATATATATAAATAATCTCCAACCAAATATGAGAATATAAATCCTAAAATATGGATTCCATTTCATAAATGAATCAAAAATATTCCAATCTAAATTTCTCAATGTTCTTTTTATTAAACACATTCAACATTATATCATTTTTCTGGAAAAAATTCCTTGATATTTTTAGATTTTTTCAAAAAGATTTTTATTAGAACAATACAGTTTATTACATTTATATATACAACTGATTCCTCATGAACAGCCTGCAACAAGTGACTAAATCTATCTTTTATTCTCTTGCCCTTTGTCAGCAAAAGCTAAGTAGAGGCAAAAGCTATGGTGCGTGCAGAGGACGGGGCCGTGGCCAAGGTGAAAATGTGCCACAACCAACCTCCACATCTTCTCGTTCCCACTTCTTGACCGAATTACTAGGGAAGCACACAACAACACCAGTATTGCGAACTGATTCGTGTGAACAGGTTATTAATTGGATAGCAGATAATACTTCCAGTTACCTGGGCACCACCACCTCCGGTCTGTCTTCCACACGGTCAAGTTTTAGTAGCCGTGAGTCTCGACCGCATACTCCTCCTCACCCTGATGCTCCTTCCTCCCATTATGCCGAGTGTTGTCAAACAGCAACTGATCCCACAGTTGGACACTCTGAAGAGCTGTTCACTGCTCCATTTCCATGTTTGTGCCCCTCGCCTGCTCCTCTTGAAGTGGTGGAAGAGGAGATCCCATGTAGCGATGCCCAAATATTTGAACAGTCATGGCCACAGGAAGGTGACGCTGGCAATTTGTCACAAGAGGTGGACGATGATGAAACACAATTGCCACGAAGTGAGGAGGAGGATCGTGGTGCTTAAGAGGAGGAGGTGGTGGATGATCTAGTAACTGACCCAACGTGGCAGGAGGACACGCAGAGCGGGGCCAGCAGCACACAGGGAGAGGGAGGCCGAGTACCCCAACAGGCAGGAAGAAGCAGTGTGGTGGTTGCAGACAGAAGGCGGGAAACCGTTCCCCGTAACACCAACACGAGGGACGTTGCCAGTACAACCGGTAGGTCTTCCAGAGTCTGGAATTTTTTTAAAGACTCTGCTGATAACCCCAAAAAGGCCATTTGTACCACCTGTCATGCCAGCATCAGCAGGGGTGACAAAACTACCAGCTTGACCACCACCAGCATGATCAGGCACATGTCAGCAAAGCACCCGACTTTGTGGGGCGAACCCCAGGGTCCACGATCAGTGTCAGCGGGTGTCACCACTGCTTCTTCCGCTGTTGTGCGTGTAAGAGAACCCCCTGCTGTGCGTGGAAGGCAATCCCCTGTCCATACTGCATGCAAAGATGCCCCCTCCTCTCAGTCTTCACTTGTTATGGTAGTTTCTCAAGAAACTGCATCAACGTCCATGTCCCAACGCAGCGTTCAATTGTCCATATCCCAGACCTTTGAGCGAAAGCGCAAATTCGCAGCCAACGCCCCACAGGCCACAGTCCTATATTCGCACATTTCCCGACTGCTTGCGTTGGAAATGCTGCCTTTTAGGCTGGTGGAGACGGAATCCTTCCGCAACCTTATGGCGGTGGCCGTCCCTCGGTACTCGGTCCCCAGCCGACACTATTTTGCCTGGTGTGCCATCCCCGCACTGAACAAGCACGTGTCCTAAAACATCTTCTGTGCCCTCAACAACGCAGTTTCTGGGAGAGTCCACCTGACAACGGACACGTGGACAAGTGCTTGTGGCCAGGGACGGTACAGCTCCCTGACGGCACACTGGGTAAACATAGTGGAAGCTGGGACCCAGTCAGACCTTGGAACGGAACACATCCTCCCCCCAGGATTGCGGGCCCTATGTCAGTCAGAGTTGCCCCCACAGTGTACAGCTCTTGCACATCATCCTCCTCATGTTCAGCCTCCATCTCAACTATCACCACATCATTTACAAGCTGGAAGCACTGCAGTACTGCCTCCGCCAAGCGGCAACAGGCTGTGCTGAAACTCATAAGCTTAGGTGATAAACCTCACACTGCTTGTGAGTTGTGGACAGCTGTGAAACAGCAGGCAGATCTGTGGCTGAGACCGCTGAACCTACATCCAGGCATGGTCGTGTGTGACAATGGCCGTAACCTGGTGGCGGCTCTGAGGCGAGGCGAGATCACACACGTACCATGCCTGGCTCATGTGCTTAACCTCGTGGTTCAGCGGTTTCTTAAATTGTACCCCGAGTTGCCAGATCTGCTCGTCAAAGTACGCCGCCTGTCAGCTCATTTTCACAAGTCGGCTACAGCTTCCGCCGCCCTTGCTGTGTTGCAGCAGCGTTTGTAGCTTCCGGCACACCGACTGGTGTGTGATGTCCCCACACTTTGGAACTCTACCCTCCACATGTTGCAAAGGATTTGTGAGCAGAAGAGAGCAGTTGTGGAGTACCAGCTGCTACAAGGCCGTCAGACTCCACACATAAGACCTCAGGAGTGGACCTGGATGTCTTACATATGTACCATCTTGACAAACTTTGAGGAGTCCACCAAGATGGTGAGTGGCAATGACGCAATCAGCATCCCACTTGTCTGTCTTTTGCAACACTGTCTGCAGAGAATTAAAGAGGAAGCATTGCAGCCAGAGTATGATGAGATGGATCAAGAAGCCGTAGCGGGCGATTACACACAGCCCAGTCTCATCTCATCCCAATGTGCATTGGGGGACAATGAGGGAGAGGAGGAAGAACAGGAGCTGGTATCATGCGCTGTAGACGGTAGTACCTGTACAACTGTCATACCGTCGGTTCAGCGTGGGTGGCCTGAGGACAGGGGGGGAGGAGGAGGAGAGCATAGTCAGTCGTCATCTTGATGAGGACACGGAAGTCTTGCCCGTTACCAGTCTGGCACGCATGGCTGACTTTATGTTACGCTGCCTTAACCGTGACCCTTTGCGTTGTCAAAATGTTGGGTGACAGTCATTACTGGTTGGTGACACTTTTAGACCCCCGCTACAAGGAGAACTTTCACTCTCTTATTCCTGAGGTGGAGAGGTCTACAAAAATGGGGCAGTACCAGAAGGCCCTTGCTGCAGAACTGTTAAAAAAATTCCCATCTGAACACGCTAGCTGCAGAGATCACAGTTCGTTGCCCAATACTGGCGAGAGAGACGCAACTCCAATCCAGCTGAGGCAGGGGAACAACCCGCCCAGCTTACAGGCCCTGAGGCACGGGGTACTCTCACAAGGAGTGGAAAGTTTCAAAAGATGGTGAGGGAGTACCTTGCCGACCCTACCAGCGTCCTCCGTGATTCCTCTGTACCTTTTAATTTTTGGGTATCCAAGCTGGACACTTGGAATGAACTTGCTCTGTACACCTTGGAGGTCCTTACCTGCCCTGCCGCTAGCGTGTTATCGGAGCGTGTTTTTAGTGCCGCTGGGGGAATTATAACTGATAAGCGCACTTGCCTGTCAACTGACAATGCTGACAAGCTGACCCTTATCAAAACGAACAAGGGCTGCATTGGGCCAGACTTCTCATCACCACCAAATGACAGCAGAGTAACATAAAGTCAAATCCACTGTGTTATATCGGGAGGTGTATTCCCATGCACCGCTTCACACCCACACATGGGTATACGCTTCCTCATTTCGGCTGTATTTTGCTCTTCTCCTTATCCTCAGCCTCCACCACCACTATACCACCAGGGTGACCTTGGTCTGTGTTGCCAGCATTGCAAGTTCCTCCGTCCTAATTTTTGGCAGCTTTTGCTTGGAAGGTATAGGCAAAGACTATGGGAGACCCACTCCCCAATAATGGGAATAATGTTTTTAAGATGCTGTACTGCATGGCTCTTGTTTGCCAGCATTGCAAGTTCCTCCGTCCTAATTTTTGGCAGCTTTTGCTTGGAAGGCATAGGCAAAGACTATGGGAGACCCACTCCCCAATAATGGGAATAATGTTTTTAAGATGCTGTACTGTATGGCTCTTGTTTGCCAGCATTGCAAGTTCCTCCGCCCTAATTTTTGGCAGCTTTTGCTTGGAAGGCATAGGCAAAGACTATGGGAGACCCACTCCCCAATACTGGGAATAATGTTTTTAAAATGCTGTACTGCATGGCTCTTGTTTGCCAGCATTTCAAGTTCCTCCGTCCTAATTTTTGGCAGCTTTTGCTTGGAAGGTATAGGCAAAGACTATGGGAGACCCACTCCCCAATAATGGGAATAATGTTTTAAAATGCTGTACTGCATGGCTCTTGTTTGCCACCATTGCAAGTTCCTCCGTCCTAATTTTTGGCAGCTTTTGCTGGGAAGGCATAGGCAAAGACTATGGGAGACCCACTCCCCAATAATGGGAATAATGTTTTTAAGATGCTGTACTGCATGGCTCTTGTTTGCCAGCATTGCAAGTTCCTCCGTTCTAATTTTTGGAAGCTTTTGCTTGGAAGGCATAGGCAAAGACTATGGGAGACCCACTCCCCAATAATGGGAATAATGTTTTTAAGATGCTGTACTGCATGGCTCTTGTAAGGGACATTAAAACCATCTTGTTAAGCTACTGTGACCTCCTCGTCTCTTCCACGGCGGATTGATATTGTCTTTATATTCCTCTGCGACCTCCACCACTCTTCCAAGAGGCATTAAAACCGTCTGGTTAAACCACTCGGAACTCCACAGCTCTTCCAAGGGGCATTGATATTGTCTTTTTAATCAGCCTCGACCTCCACCACTCCACCAAGGGGCATTAAAACCATCTTGTTAAACCACTATGAACTCCACAGCTCTTCCAAGGGGCATTGATATTGTCTTTTTAATCAGCTGCGACCTCCACCACTCTTCCAAGGGGCATTAAAACCATCTGGTTAAACCACTCTGAACTCCACAGCTCTTCCAAGGGGCCTTGATATTGTCTTTTTAATCAGCTGCGACCTCCACCACTCTTCCAAGGGGCATTAAAACCGTCTTGTTAAACCACTCTGAACTCCACAGCTCTTCCAAGGGGCATTGATATTGTCTTTTTAATCAGCTGCGACCTCCACCACTCTTCCAAGGGGCATTAAAACCATCTGGTTAAACCACTCGTAACTCCACAGCTCTTCCAAGGGGCATTAAAACCATCTTGTTAAACCACTCTGAACTCCACAGCTTTTCCAAGGGGCATTGATATTGTCCTTTTAATCAGCTGTGACATCCACCACTCTTCCAAGGGGCATTAAAACCGTCCGTTTAAACCACTCGGAACTCCACAGCTCTTCCAAGGGGCATTAAAACCGTCTTGTTAAACCACTCTGAACTCCACAGCTCTTCCAAGGGGCATTGATATTGTCTTTTTAATCAGCTGTGACTTCCACCACTCTTCCAAGGGGCATTAAAACCGTCTGTTTAAACCACTCGGAACTCCACAGCTCTTCCATCGGGCATTAAAACTGTCTTGTTAAACCACTCTGAACTCCACAGCTCTTCCAAGGGGCATTGATGTTGTCTTTTTAATCAGCTGCGACCTCCACCACTCTTCCAAGGGGCATTAAAACCATGTTGTTAAGCCACTCTGAACTCCACAGCTCTTCCAAGGGGCATTGATATTGTCTTTTTAATCAGCTGCGACCTCCACCACTCTTCCAAGGGGCATTAAAACCATTTGGTTAAACCACTCGAAACTCCACAGCTCTTCCAAGGGGCATTAAAACCGTCTTGTTAATCCACTCTGAACTCCACAGCTCTTCCAAGGGGCATTGATATTGTCTTTTTAATCAGCTGCGACCTCCACCACTCTTCCAAGGGGCATTAAAACCGCCTGGTTAAACCACTCGGAACTCCACAGCTCTTCCAAGGGGCATTAAAACCATCTTGTTAAACCACTCTGAACTCCACAGCTCTTCCAAGGGGCATTGATATTATCTTTTTAATCAGCTGCGATGTCCACCACTCTTCCAAGGGGCATTAAAACCATCTGGTTAAACCACTCGAATCTCCACAGCTCCTCAAAGGGGCATTAAAACCGTCTTGTTAAACCACTCTGAACTCCACAGCTCTTCCAAGGGGCATTGATATTGTCTTTTTAATCAGCTGCGACATCCACCACTCTTCCAAGGGGCATTAAAACCGTCTGGTTAAACCACTCGGAACTCCACAGCTCTTCCAAAGGGCATTAAAACCATCTTCTTAAACCACTCTGAACTCCACAGCTCTTCCAATGGGCATTGATATTGTCTTTTTAATCAGCTGCGACCTCCACCACTCTTCCAAGGGGCATTAAAACCGTCTTGTTAAACCACTCTGAACTCCACAGCTCTTCCAAGGGACATTAATATTGTCTTTTTAATCAGCTGCGACCTCCACCACTCTTCCAAGGGGCATTAAAACCGTCTGGTTAAACCACTCGGAACTCCACAGCTCTTCAAATGGGCTTTAAAACCGTCTTGTTAAACCACTCTGAACTCCACAGCTCTTCCAAGGGGCATTGATATTGTATTTTTAATCAGCTGCGACGTCCACCACTCTTCCAAGGGGCATTAAAACCATCTGGTTAAACCACTCGAAACTCCACAGCTCTTCCAAGGGACATTAAAACCGTCTTGTTAAACCACTCTGAACTCCACAGCTCTTCCAAGGGGCATTCATATTGTCTTTTTAATCAGCTGCGACATCCACCACTCTTCCAAGGGGCATTAAAACCATCTGGTTAAACCACTCGGAACTCCACAGCTCTTCCAAGGGGCATTAAAACCATCTTGTTAAACCACTCTGAACTCCACAGCTCTTCCAAGGGGCATTGATATTGTCTTTTTTAATCAGCTGCGACATCCACCACTCTTCCAAGGGGCATTAAAACCGTCTTGTTAAACCACTCAGAACTCCACAGCTCTTCCAAGGGGCATTGATGTTGTCTTTTTAATGAGCTGTGACTTCCACCACTCTTCCAAGGGGCATTAAAACCATCTGGTTAAACCACTCGGAACTCCACAGCTCTTCCAAGGGGTATTAAAACCATCTTGATAAACCACTCTGAACTCCACAGCTCTTCTAAGGGGCATTGATATTGTCTTTTTAGCAGCTGCGACCTCCACCACTCTTCCAAGGAGCATTAAAACCGTCTGGTTAAACCACTCGGAACTCCACAGCTCTTCCAATGGGCATTAAAACCGTCTTGTTAAACCACTCTGAACTCCACAGCTCTTCCAAGGGGCATTGATATTGTATTTTTAATCAGCTGCGACCTCCACCACTCTTCCAAGTGGCATTAAAACCGTCTGGTTAAACCACTCGGAACTCCACAGCTCTTCCAAGGGGCATTAAAACCGTCTTGTTAAACCACTCTGAACTCCACAGCTCTTCCAAGGGGCATTGATATTGTCTTTTTAATCAGCTGCGACCTCCACCACTCTTCCAAGGGGCATTAAAACCATCTGGTTAAACCACTCAGAACTCCACAGCTCTTCCAAGGGGCATTAAAACCGCCTTGTTAAACCACTCTGAACTCCACAGCTCTTCCAAGGTGCACTGATAATTGTCTTTTTAATCAGCTGCGACCTCCACCACTCTACCAAGGGGCATTAAAACGGTCTCGTTAAACCACTCTGAACTCCACAGCTCTTCCAAGGGGCATTGAAATGTTATTTTTAATTACCTCTAACCTCCACGACTCTTCCAACGAGCATTGCATTTCCTCCTAATTTTAGTCAGCTTTTGCTTTTCAATGCATAGGCGAAAACTCAAGGAGACCCACTCCCCAATAATAGGTAGAATGTTTTTAGTACGCTGTAATCCACGTCTGTTTCAAGGGGCATTGCAGTTCCTCATAATTTTTGGAAAGCCTTCCATTCACTGCTTATGCCAACAGTGTACAGGAGACCCAGTTGCTATAAATGGAAAAAACGATTTAGTTAAGGCCCTCTGACCTCAATGTCACTTCCAAGGGGCATTGGAGTGCCTCGAAATTTTCGGTAGGCATTGCACTTACTGTATGCCCTATAACCGTGTAGCCGAACCGCTCCTTTTGGTACAGAAACATATTCTACAAGACATGTGTGGTTGACTGACCTGATATTAATGTGAATGGTCCCTGTTCCTCCTGCTCTTTCTCCTTTGCCACCACCTCATCCACCATTCATCACCTGAAGCTTTGTTTTAACCGGAGTCATAGAACTGGGATAGTAGCAGGAAAACATCCAGCAATCCTCGGAGGAGGTAGGATATGCGCCAAAACGCTGACCGCCTCAGGCCTAGCCGCTACTACATACATGCGCTTGCATTCCAAGGAACAGAAAGCTAAGGAGATGGATGGCCTCATCATGATCATAAATAATTTACTCGTTGTGTAGGAGGCCGACCACTGCTGCTGTCTACCTTCTGAACTTTGTGTTGAAGCCTGATTGACCCAGGACCCGCAATCCTCTATGTCTGGAGGACGTGTTGCAGTATGGTATTGCAGCCTGGGGGTGGGTGGGTGGCAGGCTGCATACTTGCGCTTGCATTGCAAGGAATGGGGGAGGTACAATTGAACACTGCCCTGGGACAAGGACTTGCATGGGGATAGTTGCAAGTCAGCATCTTCTGATACGGCAAGGATCACTTCTGATGGGCACACCTTTAGGCAGTGACCTGGGTGTCAGAGATGCTTCCAGGGGTCTCCCCCATGCTGTTCCCATGTCTTTTCAGCACTGTATGCATATGTCACACAGCACATGGCCAGATAAGATTGTAAAATGTTAAAATGACATTTCGCGGTGAATGCAATTGTCACGGTTGAAAGCAATAAAAAAGTGCAAAAACGCATAAAAAATGCTACTTGTGAACATAGCCCAAGGTGTGGAGGAGTATTTTTGTTTTTGGTTATTTATTTTACCTTATACACAAGTCTTTACCCTGGAAAAGAAGTTCCTTAACATATTTCACAGGAAAACCGTTTCAGTTTCGTTTTTGAACTTTTTATTGTGAGCCCGTAAAAGTGCCTTAATACCTCTGACCACGTTGTTGACAGCAGTGACCTGGGGGTCAGAAATGCTTCCTGGGGCTATCCCCATGCTGTCCCCATGTCATTTGAGCACTGTCACTATTGTTTTGGGCACTTTTTAGGCTTTCTACAAACTGCCGGGGGTGCCGCCGCAAAAATGCTCGGGTCTCCCATAGACTAACATTGGGCACCCAAGTATCACGGTGAGCTCGGCCCGAGCTTCGAGCACCCGAGCATTTTAGTGCTCGCTCAACACTAATAAACAGGGATTAAAGAAGACTTACTATTAAGATCGCAGGGACGATTCAGTATAGCTGGAGGGGAGGCGCTCTAATTTGATTTGACCGTTATCGAATGGGATCCTTTGGTTATAGAGTCTATACCCCCCGGCAATGAATACTGACCCACCTTCAGCTGTGTCTTTTATGCCGAAGGGGGGGACCTGCCCACATGCCCCTTGTGCTGACATTATGTGTGCTGGGCTCCAGCCTTCATATTTTTATTAGAATCTCTAACTTCTGGAATAACTTATCACTGGTTGATCGCAGAAGCCTGAAATTGATACCATATTTTCCATTATGAATTTACCTTTCTTTAGAGACCACGTATGACATAACTGCAGTCTGTTATCTGGTACTTTTGCATTACCACTCATTGGAGGGGCATACAGCTACGGAAAATTATACATTAACGAATGTAATCCCAGATCTGGCAAAACACACATAATAGGGCAGTCAAAGATTCACCCCCAGAGAACCCATAATCTTACTCCATTTATTGCTATGAAAAACAAGAGAAGATGGGAGTTTTATAGATAAAAAATAAAAAATTATTTTTATTTTAACAATTATTAAAAAATACTCAATACATCCAATATTGTGCAAAAGATAAGAGACATATAAAGTGACATAGTGCATAGCCACAGACTTTCTATGTAAAATGTACCATGAAGTCAAAAAAGATTGCAAATGGTAATCAAAAATAGATGTTTAACCATTTAATAATACCATTATACAAGTACAGACTTTTTTCCTGGCCACTCCTCCATAAAGGCCACCTCTGTTCAGTTTTCGACTTATTGTGGTCATATGGACGGATACTCCAGTCTCTGCTTGGAAACTCTGCAGCTCCTTCAGGGTTACCTTTAGTCTCTGTTCTGCCTTTCTGATTAATGCCCTCCTTGCCATGGCTGAGAGTTTTGGTAGGAGGCCCTCTCTTGGCAAGTTTGTTGTGGTACCATGTTCTTTCCATTTGATGGTAATGGATTTCATGATGCTCCGGGGGATCATCAGTGGTTAGGATATTTTTTTTATAATCCAACTCTGGCTTGAACTTCTTATCAACTTTGTCCCTGACTTGTTTGGAGATCTCCTTGGTCTTCATGGTGTTGTTCGGTTAATGGTGTTTCAGCCTATGTGGCCTTTCAGAAAAGATGTGTATATACTGACAGATCATGTAACACTTAGATTGCATACAGGTGGACTTCCTTTCACTAAGAATGTGATTTATGAAGTTAATTGCTTGCACCAAAAGTTTTAGTAAACAAGAGGGGTTTATAGGGAGAGAAAATAGGAAGTGCAGGCTTCTCAGTGCAGAAGTTGGATTCCAAGGGTGTATACTCAGTATAAATCCACTCACCTATTTGATGTCTTGAGGTACTGCATGTAAATCCAATCAGTGGATTACTACATTCCTCTTTCCATTCAGTTTGCTGCAGAAATCTGGGAGCTAATGAGAGCACTGGACTGTGCTTTCATGGGCGATACCACTTTGTAAATATTTTTCCCATCAATATGCGCTCCTGAAGGATGATGATGGAACTCAATATTCGGATTCGAAGATCATTTTTATTTCAAACTAAAATACAACCGGTTTCGACTTCTTTAACAGAGATCTCCTTGGTCTTCATGGAGTTGTTCGGTTAATGGTGTTTCAGCCTCTGTGGCCTTTCAGAAAAGATGTGTATATTCTGACAGATCATGTAACACTTAAGATTGCATACAGGTGGACTTCCTTCTACTAAGAATGTGATTTATGAAGGTAATTGCTTGCACCAAAATTTTTAGGGGCTTTATAGCAAAAAGGGTGAATACATATGTACATGCTAATTTTAGTTATTTAATCCCATAAATGTATTTATTTTTTATTTTTCTCACTTTACTTCACCAATTTAGACTATTTAGTGCTGATGCATCGCACACAAATTGAATTACATAAATATTTAAACATAGATTGTAATGTAACAAAATCGATAAAAAGTCAAGGGGGGGTAAATACTTTTGAAGCCACTGTACATGACGAATCTGAGGGCGATGCACCTGATACTTTAGGTTAGCTAAGTACTGCACTTTAACATGCCATGATTCTTAACCCTGTCTTGTAGTGATTAGTTTTAACTTTTCTGACAGTCCCTTTGCAATATGTCGACCACTTGTTCATTCCACTCCTAGAAAATTTGGTGCTTTCTGTAGAAATCACAAAAGTCATATAAAATAATATATGTAGTAGTTTTAATGTGGAGTGCATTCATTTTTGCATGAACTAATTTGAGTACAACTAAAGATTTTGTAATGAAACATATTACTAACCTTAGTTTCTTGTTTTGGGTTAAAAAAATGTTCTGTGAAACACAGTCTTGTCAACATTTTGGAAATTGTTCTTGTATTCAATATGACATTGATGAAATTCTTACTTTTCAAATGGTGTTTACTCATTTATGGTAAGCACGGAATATACTGTACATATAAAAATTTATATATATATATATATATATATATATATATATATATATAAACACACTTAAACTCATGAAATAGGCCTGGACAGAAATGATGATACTCTTAACTTACTATTTTGTTGAACAACCTTTTGAGGCAATCACTGCAGTCAAACGATTCCGGTAACTGTCAATGAGACTTCTGCACCTCTCGACAGGTATTTTGGCCCATTCCTCATGAGCAAACTGCTCCAGTTGTCTCGTGTTTGAAGGTTGCCTTTTCCAGATGGCATGTTTCAGCTCTTTCCAAATATGCTCGATAGGATTTAGGTCAGGAGTCATAGAAGGCCACTTCAGAATAGTCCAATGTTTTCCTCTTAGCCATTCTTGGGTGTTTTTAGCTGAGTGTTCTGGATCATTATCCTGTTGCAAGACCCATGACCTGCGACTGAGACCAAGCTTTCTGACACTGGGCGGCACATATCTCTCTAGAATCCCTTGATAGTCTTGAGATTTCATTGTACCCTGCACAGATTCAAGTCACCTTGTGCCTGATGCTGCAAAGCAGCCCCAGAACATAACAGAGCCTCCACCATGTTTCACAGTAGGTACAGTGGTCTTTTCTTGATATGCTTCATTTTTCCCTCTGTGAACATAGAGCTGATGTGCGTTACCAAAATCTTCCATTTTTGTCTCATCTGTCCATGGGACATTCTTCCAGAAGCTTTGTGGCTTGTCAATGATGCGCCCCCTGGGCCTGTGCTGTGCAGGGGAACCCGGAACCGGGCCTGTTGTAGGATGCTGGGGGTTGTAGTCTCCGTGTGGCGGTGACCCGGTCCGTGCCCAGGGTGGTCAAACCAGTGGCAGTCTATTTGTATTGTAATTGTCCGACTACGCCACCCGTGGATTGCGGTCAGTGGGGACCGCCGCTGCGCTGCAGACCGCTGAGGCTGATGTTGTTTGCGCAGCCGAGTATGGGATAACTCCCCACGGGAGAAGTATTGCCTCAGGGCAGCTAATGTGAGAGATGATGGGAGTGATGGTGTGAGGGTCCCAGTGCTAATGGTGCTGGTGCGGCAAGGAATCACAGAGACGTGAGGTGCAGTTCAGGGTCTTTACTGATGGTACAAGGCAGACCCTCCCGGGAGTACTGGCTAGTATAAGGGGCCTGGTCAGTCTGCGAGCAAGCAGGAGTTCCCCTGGCCAGGTGGAGTTGTAGGCCTCCCCGTTTATCTGCACTCTTCCTGGCTACCTTGCTGTCAGCGGTTACAAGTAGTCCACGTCCCTGAGTATACCGTGTGGTGCTCACCCGTATGGCTGGTGACTTGGGGCCTTCTGTTAGCCTCCGCTCCTGGATGGCGGCGCTGGTCCCTTCTTTGTGACTGAGCCTCCGGGCTTCTATGGCCAGAGGACCTGGAATCCCCTGCCGGCTGGTTTCTGCTGCTGGGTATATATCAGTCCCCACAGCCTCGGACTCCTGTGTCCGGTTTTAGTAACTTCAGCCAGGGTGAGCTATATCTCTGCTCACAGCCCCTGGTCTTCTGCTGCTGCTTCTACAGAGCTCCTGATGTATCTTTCCCTGTCCCGGCTCTGACTAACTTAATCCCGCCCCAGACCCAGTTTATAAGGGCAGATTCCTCTCCTCCCAGGTCTGGGTGGGCCGTGTTGCATGCTTAGGGTTCCTGACCAGAGAAACCTCCCACTTGCTCTCAGACATAATATCTCTATTACTGTGGTAACCAGACCCCTGGGGTGCCACATTCCCCTCTAGTAAATTTTACTACTCCGGGACTAAACACATTTTTAAAACATAATAACAGGGTATAAACAATAATACGATAACATATTTACAAGAAGCTTTAGTTCTTTAAAGGTCACGGCGTGTCCGCAACCGGGTGTCCATATCACCCAAGGTGAAGTTTTTGAAACAAGAGGGTGTCCATGTCACCCAAGGTGAAACTTTAAGCGAAGTAGGGGACCTGTCCAAAGCAAACCCCTTGCGTTGGCCTTGGGCGTGGCTGCAAGGGTAGACTAACTACTTTGGGCCGCAAGGAGGCCACGCCAGACAGGTTTTCTCTTCCACGGCCGTCTTCGCAAGAGGCACCAAGGTGCAACTATCTACAAGCATTGTTCCGGTTATCCAGTGTCCATAACCTGTTAGTCCACATAAATCTGCAGGGTAACTGAGAAACATAATTAGTAACAGGCAACAAACATAAACCATAAACCGTTAACAGATAAATTCACAGTGCATTAGTTTAGATTTTCCAGCGAGCGGGCATCTGACCTCTAGTGACTCTAGTGGACCTACGGAGCTCACTAACTGGTTCTGCACTACAGGGTGTAGGAGGTGTTATGGGCAAGCTGGGCAGCTGTCTGCGCACTCTTTGGCTCACTAGGGGCACGGCAGGCTCACTACTAGCAGAGGGTTGATCCTCCTGGACTGCTGGTGGGGACTCTTCTGCCTCTTGGGCCGGCTGCTCTTCCAGCTCTACCGGTTCCTCTGTAGGCACTTGCGGGGCTGGCTGGAGAAAGGTGAGGACGGGTATCACGACAGCGCCGTTTACTTGTGTCCAAGACCGGGGGAAGTCTCCGAGTACGGTACTGATCATTTCTTCCCTTTCCTCTGCGGGTTGAGGGTTTTCTTGATCTTCTTCAGGGCTTTGCAGCTGCTCGGGACACTTCTTCAGGTGGTCTCTGGAGACAATGGCTGTGGTTTCTCCTCCATCCTTACTGATTACGCAGATTTTTGGGTTCTCATGGCTTGAGGGCAGTACGGTGTACGGGTCCTTCTCCCACTGGTCGTCCAACTTGTGGAGCCGCCTCTTCCTCTTCAAGACCTGCTCTCCAGGTACCAGGGGAACAGCGGGAGCATACTGGTTATAAGCCTTCTCTTGCCTCTCTCTAGCTTGAGACAGACTTCGCTCGACACTCTCCTGTACTTTCCGATACTGCTGCTGCCGTTCTGTATCCCAGTCTGCCTCTGGCGAGGTGTCCTCAGGCGTCAGGACTCCCATATCCAGGTCAATAGGCAGCTTACCAGGTCTTGCTCTCATTAGGTAAGCCGGGGTACAGTTGGTGGAACCTACAGGGATGTGGTTATACAGGTCCACCAGATCGGGCAGTTTCTCAGGCCACAGACTGCGTTCTTCCAGGGGCAATGTTTTTAGCAGATCTATCACCACCTGGTTCATCTTCTCGCAGAGTCCATTGGTTTGAGGGTGATAGGGCGTTGTTCTTATCTTCTTGCAGCCATACAGGTTGCAGAACTCCTGGAAGACCTCCGCTTCAAAGGCTGGTCCTTGGTCTGTCAGCACTTGGTCCGGGTACCCGTGTGGACGGCAGAAGTGCTGCTGGAAGGCTCTAGCTGCTGTTTGAGCCATTAAGTCCTTGACCGGGACCACCACCAGGAACCGGGAGTAATGATCTACGATTGTTAGGGCGTAGACATACCCAGATCTGCTTGGAGCCAGTTTTGTTATGTTCTGCTACCAGAGCTAAGGAAAGAGAGGAGATCTGTCCCTACGATAGAACTCAGCTTTATCCCTACGATGTAACAGGGGACCTGATCCTGCGATCAGACCTGCTAAAGTCCTAAGCTAGTCTGTACGGAGACCTATAGATGTGGGGAAGGATTCCCTACAAGTACTAAGGACTGGGAGGAAAAATGGGACACCTCCTAACAGAAATAGTAGCAGACAGACGAACAAACAAAACACATAGAACACAGAGGTCCGTAGACCAAGCAAACTAACAGAGTTAGATACAGAGTACAGGCTAGCTAGAAAGTAGTTAAACAATGAAGTCCAGCAAAGCCAGAAGGGCGGAGCAGGATTAAATAGGCCAACAAGGTCATGTGACCAGCAAAGGAAAAAAAACCTAAGAGCAAGGTTCTAACAGTACCCCCCCTTCTAAGAGGATCCTCCGGATCCCCTAGGACCAGGCTTATCAGGAAATCTCCTGTGAAACGCTCTGATAAGTCTGGACGCGGAAACATCATCCGACCTCACCCAAGAGTTATCCTCGGGTCCAAAACCTTTCCAGGCCACAAGATACTGCAAACTACCTCTATACCGTCTAGAGTTAAGGATGCGAGAAATTTCATATTCCCCGTCCTCCACCACCGGAGGAACAGAGGCAGAGGCGTCACCATCCGACACAACAGCTTTTTTTAACAGAGAGACATGAAATACCGGATTAATTCTCCAGGAGGTAGGAACCTCCAACCTAACAGCAGATTGGTTGACAACCTGAAGCACCTTAAAGGGCCCTACAAACTTGGGACCCAATTTCTTAGAAGGAATCCTCAACCGCAGATTCCTAGAGGACAACCAAACCATGTCACCAACAGCGAACAAAACCTCCTGTCGTTTCCTATCAAAGTAGTCTTTAGATTTTCTGTTGGCCTCCTGAAGATTACCACGCACATCCGTCCAAACTCTCTCCAAATCACCGGAAAAATTCTCCTCCTCAGGCACGGCAGATCCCAACTTGGAGAACGACCCAAACGACGGATGTCTCCCAGAACAACAAAAAAAAGGCGAACAACCAGCAGAAGATGTATGATTGTTCAGAGCAAATTCAGCAAGTGGCAGAAACTCAGACCACCCCTCTTGATTGTCTGCCACAAAACAACGCAAGAACTGCTCAACATCCTGGTTTTTCCTTTCTGTCTGGCCATTAGATTCAGGATGATATCCGGACGAGAACGACAAATGAACTCCCAACCTGTCACAAAAGGCACGCCAAAAACGAGCCACGAACTGAGGACCCCTATCAGAAACAATGTCAGTAGGAACGCCATGAAGTCTGACAATTTCCTTGACAAAGGCCTTAGCGAGAGTTTTAGCGCAGGGCAGTTTGATGAAGGGAACCAAGTGACACATCTTGCTGAAACGGTCCACGACCACCCAGATGACAGTAAAACCCTCAGAGGGGGGAAGGTCATTTATAAAGTCCATATTCAAATGTGTCCAAGGAGCACTGGGAACCTCCAAAGGACAAAGCAACCCCGCAGCAGGAGTATGTGAGGACTTAGATCTAGCACATATAGTACACTGACGCACCCACTTAATGACTTCCTTCTGCCATCCAGGCCACCAAAAACTGCGACCCACCAGTCTCTTGGTCTCAGAGATTCCAGGATGACCTGCCAACCGAGATTCGTGACACTCAACAAACAAATCTCTCCTAAAGGTCCCAGGCACAAACAACCTCCCATGAGGAGTGTTAGATGGGGCATTCTCCTGTGCTTTAAGAATCTCATCTTCCAAAACGGAGTCCAAAGCAGCTATCACAACACCTTCTTGTAAAATGTTCTCCTCATTCTCAACACCGACTATGGGAGAAAAACTGCGAGACAAGGCATCCGCCTTAACATTCTTAGTACCAGGGATGTAAGTAACGGAGAAATTAAACCGTGCCCACCTAGCCTGACGGGCATTCAGGCGCTTGGCAGCATCAAGATATATCAGATTTTTATGATCCGTAAGAACCTGAACGGGAAATTCCGCACCTTCCAAGAAGTGGCGCCAGTGTTCAAATGCGAGTTTAATAGCCAATAATTCCCGATTACCAATATCGTAATTCAGTTCAGTTTCCGAAAAATTTTTTGAAAAAAAGGCACAGGGATGTAATCCATCCCCGTTATCCTGAGACAATACTGCGCCAACCCCCACAGAGGAAGCATCAACCTCAACCAAAAACGGCTTAGTCACATCAGGCTGCATAAGGATGGGAGCAGAGGTGAACCTCTCCTTGAGATACACAAAAGCTTCAATGGCCTCAGAAGACCACTGAACCGCATCAGCACCTTTCCTGGTGAGATCGGTCAGAGGTTTGACAATACTAGAAAAATTTTTAATGAATTTTCTATAATAATTGGCGAAACCTAAAAACCTCTGTATCGATTTCAAACCAATAGGCCTAGGCCATTCCTGTACAGCTTGAACTTTAACCGGGTCCATCTCAAAACCTTCGCTGGAGATAATGTAACCCAAAAAACTAATTCTCTGTACAGCGAACTCACATTTCTCCAGTTTAGCAAAAAGCGAATTGTCCATTAATAACTGTAATACCTCACGTACGCTCCGCCAATGAGACTCCAGATCCGGCGAATAAATCAAAATGTCATCCAAATACACAACCACATTTTTGCCGATCAAAGGTCTAAGGATGTCATTAATAAGATTCTGAAAAAATGCAGGAGCATTAGTAAGACCAAAAGGCATAACGAGATTCTCAAAATGACCCACAGGAGTGTTAAAAGCAGTGTTCCATTCGTCACCCTCCTTCATGCGCAACAGATTGTATGCCCCCTTAAGGTCAATTTTAGAGAACCACTTGGCCCCCATTAACTGGTTAAACAGATCAGGAATCAATGGCAGTGGGTAAGGATTGCGTACAGTAATTTTGTTAATCTCACGAAAATCCAGACAAGGACGTAAACCGCCATCCTTTTTTTTTTACAAAAAAAAATCCAACCGCCACAGGAGACTTAGAGGGCCTAATGTGACCGGCGGCCAAACTTGTCTGTATGTATTCCTCCAAAGCCTTCCTCTCAGGAATAGTAAGGTTAAATAAACGACTTTTAGGAAGAGTCGCTCCAGGGACAAATTCAATAGAACAATCATAGTCTCTATGGGGAGGCAAAACCTGCGATTCCTTCTCAGAAAAAACTCTCCAAAAATCCTGAATAGGAACAGGCAATTCTCCCCTATCCAAAGCTGCAATACGCCCGTTACAACACTTGTCATAACATTTATGGCTCCAGGATTTAATTTCATTGGTACACCAATCCAGTACAGGATTGTGAAATTTTAACCAGGGCAATCCCAATATTACTGGAGAAGGCAAGTTATTCAAAACTACCAAATCCAATTTCTCGTGGTGAACACCATTAATAGTGAGAGGAAATTCACAGACCTTGAGAGTAATATTCTTCAAAGGGGAACCATCCACAGAAACCACAGCAATGGGGGATGATAAAGGTTCGGGTTTTAAATTGAGTCTTTCCAAGAATCCCCCATAAATAACATTCAGAGTAGACCCACAATCGACAAACACCCGAAATTCCATTAATTTTTCCTGAGCAATCGTGGAAGCAGCTAAAAATACACCCTTGGAATTTAAACAGGCAATACGGGCATGACTGACCATTTTTTTTTCTTTCTTCATACGAAGCTCACAGCCTTTAATCAAATGACCAGATTTTCCTCAATAGAAACACAAGCCTTCAAAAAACCTACGATCTTTTTCTTGAGAGCGAGGTGCCACCGATCCAATCTCCATCGGTTCACCACTGTTAGTACACACATTCTTATAACCAGAAACTGACATAGCAGAGGATTTGCTCTCATTAACCCTCTCACGCAGTCTCCTATCCACCCGTATAGCTAATTGCATAGCCTGTTGCAAATCTTCAGGTGTAGGATAAGCAATTAGCAGGTCTTTAACCCTTTCATTGAGCCCAGCAAGAAATAGACTTTTCAGAGCAGAATCGTTCCACCCTGTTTGAGTAGACCAACGACGGAAATGAGTACAATATTTTTCCACATTACCTGATCCCTGTTTCAAACGTCTCAACTCAGTCTCAGCTGATGCGACACGGTCAGGATCATCATATAATAGTCCCAAAGCAGAAAAAAAACTATCCACTGATCTGAAGCATGTATCACTAGGTTGCAAAGAAAAGGCCCACTCCTGAGGCTCTTTGCGCAAAAGTGACATTATGAACCCTATGCGCTGGGATTCATCCCCAGAGGACTTGGGTCTCAAACGAAAATACAATAAGCAAGCATTTTTAAATGAAAAAAATTCTCGGTGTTCACCAAAAAATAAATACGGCAAGCATACCTTAGGCTCCAAGAAATGTGCTCCAGGACAGTTACTCACGTGCTGACGGAGCTCGGCCACTTCCAGAGAGAGTCCCTGCAGGTGTTTAGCCAAACCCTGAACCGACACCATGATGAAACAAAAAAAATCTTTCCTTAGAGAATTTGCGGGCTGGACTTACTGTTATGTTCTGCTACCAGAGCTAAGGAAAGAGAGGAGATCTGTCCCTACGATAGAACTCAGCTTTATCCCTACGATGTAACAGGGGACCTGATCCTGCGATCAGACCTGCTAAAGTCCTAAGCTAGTCTGTACGGAGACCTATAGATGTGGGGAAGGATTCCCTACAAGTACTAAGGACTGGGAGGAAAAATGGGACACCTCCTAACAGAAATAGTAGCAGACAGACGAACAAACAAAACACATAGAACACAGAGGTCCGTAGACCAAGCAAACTAACAGAGTTAGATACAGAGTACAGGCTAGCTAGAAAGTAGTTAAACAATGAAGTCCAGCAAAGCCAGAAGGGCGGAGCAGGATTAAATAGGCCAACAAGGTCATGTGACCAGCAAAGGAAAAAAACCTAAGAGCAAGGTTCTAACAAGTTTCACATGGTCCAGGGCTACCAGTTCCAGTGGCTGTCTGGTGATGATGGGCTGCAGGGGAGTCTTCTGGCTGGCACGGTCCTTTCTTCTTAGGTTGCACGGGCCACAGTCTCTGCACCACCTCTCGATGGCTCCTCTCATGCCTACCCAGTAGAACCGCTCACGCAACAAGAACTCCAGCTTCTTCCATCCGAAATGCCCTGCTCCGTTGTGGTATGCCTCCAGAACCATAGCCGCGTCTCGTCTTGGGACCACTACCTGCCAGGTCAACTCATGTGTTCGAGAGTTAACCATTCTCCGGCACAGCTTCTCCCTGTAGAGGAACAGTTTACTTTTCTCCTTCCACAGTTGCTTGGTCTCCTCCGGAGCGTCTGGGTCAAGACTGGCATCGGCCTGGGTCAGCATTTCCTTCACCAAACGGACTGCGGGATCACTGTTTTGCGTCTCCGCCCAGTTGTAGTGGGGCAAGGGATTGAACGTCACGGAGCGCCTGTCCTTCACACAGTGGGAATACAGGGTAATCCCATGACGGTGGAACGCAGGGAGCTCAACTTCTTCCAGATCTTCTGGATCTTCCCCTACGTCCGGTAAGTTCGGAATTCTAGACAGGGCATCCGCGTTGGCATTTGAGCGTCCTGCCCGGTATTTGATGGTGAATTCAAAGTTGGACAGGCGGGCCATACATCTCTGTTCCAGGGCACCGAGCCTTGCAGTGTCCAGGTGTGTCAACGGGTTGTTATCCGTGTACACGGTGAACTTGGAAGAGGCAAGGTAATGCTTGAAACGTTCGGTCACTGCCCACACTACTGCCAGGAACTCCAGCTTGAATGAGCTATAATTCTCAGGGTTCCTCTCCGTGGGCCGTAGCTTTCGGCTGGCGTAAGCGATTACCCGTTCTTTCCCTTGCTGGATCTGGGACAGTACGGCTCCTAGCCTGATGTTGCTTGCGTCCGTGTGGAGGATAAAGGGCTGGCTGTAGTCTGGATATGCCAGGATTTCATCCCGCGTGAGGGCCATCTTCAGCTGGCAAAAGGACTCCTCTTCCAGCTTTTCCCACCTGAAGGGCGGCTTCTGGTTTTTGGCTTTCCGAGATTGACCTATCAGGAGGTCCTGCATAGGGGCTGCCATTTTGGTGAAACCGGGAATGAATCTTCGGTAGTAGCCTACCAACCCGAGGAACTGCCGCACTTCCTTTATGCTGGAGGGTCTTGGCCAGTCCTTAATCACGGTGATCTTATCAGGGTCGGGAGCCACTCCGTCAGCACTCACCACGTTTCCCAGGTACTGCACCTTTGGTTTCAGGAGGTGACACTTGGAGGGTTTCACTTTTAGGCCGTAGTTTGCCAGAGCTTCAAACACTTCTGCCAGGTGTTTCAGGTGGTCCTCGTAGGTCTTGGAATAGACGATGACATCGTCCAGGTACAACAGGACCGTCTCGAAGTTCCGGTGTCCCAGACAGCATTCCATCAACCGTTGGAAGGTTTCTGGTGCGTTGCAGAGCCCGAACGGCATACAGTTAAATTCGCTGAGACCCATCGGGGTGGTGAATGCGGTCTTCTCCCAGTCCGCCTCTGCTACAGGAACCTACCAGTACCCGCTAGTGAGATCCAAAGTAGAGAAGAAGTTAGCAGACTTTAATGCAGCTAAGGACTCTTCTATCCTTGGTAACGGGTACGCATTTTTGTGTGTGATACGGTTGACCTTCCTGTAGTCTACACACATCCTCATGGTGTTGTCTTTCTTATTCACTAAGACTAGTGGAGCTGCCCAGGGGCTACAGCTGTCCCTGATCACCCCAGTCTCCTTCATGTCTCTAAGCATCCCCTTGGCGTGTTGGTAGTGTGTCAAGGGTACGGGTCGGTATCTCTCCTTTATGGGAGGGTGGTCTCCCGTGGGGATGTGGTGTTCTACCCCCTTTACTCGCCTGAAGTCTAGCGGGTGTTTACTAAACACTCTCTCGTACTCTTGAACCACCCGATAGACTCCCTGTTTTTGGTGTGAGGGAGTGGAGTCAGTACCCAAATGTAGTTGCTGACACCAGTCCTCCATTGGTTTCTTATAGCCGTTACCTTCCTCTGGTTGAGATGGAGGCAAGGGTTCCACGGCCTGTACAGAGTTCTGGTGTATGGTGAACAATTTGGCTAGCGTGGCATACCGGGGCAGGTGTACTTCTCTCTCCCCGATATTTATGATGCGAACGGGCACCCTCCCATGGCGTACGTCGACCACCCCCCGTGCTGTCAAAATGGTGGGCCTACTGTCTGAGTAGACAGGTTCTACCATTGCTTGGTAGTCTCTACCTCTTAGACCAATAGCTGCCTGGCACCAAATCATCATCTCACTTTTTGGGGGCATGGCAATAGGGAACGGGTCACACATTCTCACGCTACCTATCTCACCACCAGATAGTTCCACCTGTTGCCGCTTCATCAGTGCCCGGATCTCTTTTTGGAGCACACGCTGCTGGCCGAAACTGGCGTTCTTGGCAACCTGCTGTAAAATGAGAATCACCTCTGCAAGACAATTTTCAATCACATTAGTACCTAGGGTTATTCTAGGGTGACTCTCATGACGGTCTATGTCCACTATAATCAGTCCTTGTGCCGCCAGTTCGACTTTACCGATGTTAATGGTCACCTCTTTGAATCCCACCTGCGGCACGGGCTGACCATTGCTGGCGATGATACTCAGGTCGTCATCTGGGTAGCGGGTTATGTCCGAGTTATTCCAGTACTGCTTAAAGAGCACGTACGGGATGGTGGTCACCTGTGACCCAGTGTCTAGTAGGGCACTCATAGGAATGCCATCCAGTACCACAGGCAAGATTGGACGTCCCCCTACGTATTTATCACGCCAGTTTGATGGGCCTGATGGTCTTGTGCCTGGGGGTTGGCCCTCTACCCCAGGTTGTGCCCGTTTAAATGACAGTACCTTGCCACATGTCCGGGTTGATTGCAGCGGTGGCAGATGGGTCGTCCGTCCTCGTTGTATCTGTCGCTGGGTCTTCCTCTGGCCGGTGGGGTCCTCCTCAGTCGGCGCCACGGGACGTCCTCCGGTCCGGATGCCAGCTGGATCTTTCCTGGAGAAGAGACCTGTAAAGACTGCACAGTTCTGGTTAGCGCGGCAACGCTCTTAGTCAGCTCTTGGACCTGATGGTGCAGGTCTGTAGCCGGGTCACTGTTTAAAGCCTGCGCATCAGCTCCCGCAGGCCCTGCAGACAAGGGCGCCGTCTCCTGGTGGTAAGTGATAGCAGGGCACCTGTGGGTCACAGCGCCACCTGGTGCCGGATGGCTCTGTCCTTGAACTGTGCAAAGTCCAGGTCAGGGTCCTGTAAGGCCATTGCCCGCAACTGGGTTCGGTGGGCATTGCACAGTAGACCCTCAATAAATTGTTCAGTCAACAGCTTATCTTCATTTCCCACGCTGTCAGGGTCTGCCTGCATAATGGCTCTCAGGGCCTCTTGTAGGTTTAGAGCATAGTCTCTTATACTTTCATGTGCCCGTTGTTTACACCCGTAAAATCTGAGCTTTATTTCGGCTGAGGTGCGGGTGTCAAATGTGTCTTTCAGCCGAGCTAGTATTTCTCTGACAGTCCTCTTCCTCCCAGGTGGCCAGGACTTTACCTCCCTTTGGGCTGCCCCAATTAATTGGGCCACCAGGATGCTCACTTTTTGCTCTTCTATGAGGGGGTACACCTGGAAGAGGCTATCCAGTCTCTCTCTAAAGTCATTTAGAGTATGTGACTCCCCTGAGTACTGGGGTAGCTAGGTTGCCCCCGGGATATAGGGCATGGTGAATGGCATGACTGTTGCAGCGGTTGCGCTGGCGGTGGCTGTGGCAGTGGAGCTCCCCTCGGTATCCGGCATCCTCCTCCCCCCTAGTGGACCGTGGCCTACCTTGCGATGCTCTTCTTCCGTAGGCCGCGGCTCTGCAGTCGATCGTCGGGGTCGAGGACCTGGCGTCGCGCTCCGATGACGTCAGCGTCGCTCTTCCTCCCTTCCAGGACCTTGCGCAGCGTCACTGTGTGGGGCGGAGCGTGGGGCGGAGCTTCGGATCTCGCGCGCTTTCGGCGTCCACGCCCCTCTTCTTCCTGTGCGGCATCCCGAAGATGGCGTCCGAAGGCGGGAAGCAGCTGCGGATGGCGGGAAGAAGGTAGAAGATGGCGGAAAGCGGTCCAAGATGGCGTCTGATGGCGGGAATCGGCTCCAGATGGCGGGAAACGACTCCGGACGGCGGGAAACTTCACCACAGGTAAGTTCAAAAGTCTTTTTTAGGCACGCAGTACCTGGTGGTTGCGGGCACGAAATCCTGCCAACTACGCCAAAGTTGACTCGCCCCCTGGGCCTGTGCTGTGCAGGGGAACCCGGAACCGGGCCTGTTGTAGGATGCTGGGGGTTGTAGTCTCCGTGTGGCGGTGACCCGGTCCGTGCCCAGGGTGGTCAAACCAGTGGCAGTCTATTTGTATTGTAATTGTCCGACTACGCCACCCGTGGATTGCGGTCAGTGGGGACCGCCGCTGCGCTGCAGACTGCTGAGGCTGATGTTGTTTGCGCAGCCGAGTATGGGATAACTCCCCACGGGAGAAGTATTGCCTCAGGGCAGCTAATGTGAGAGATGATGGGAGTGATGGTGTGAGGGTCCCAGTGCTAATGGTGCTGGTGCGGCAAGGAATCACAGAGACGTGAGGTGCAGTTCAGGGTCTTTACTGATGGTACAAGGCAGACCCTCCCGGGAGTACTGGCTAGTATAAGGGGCCTGGTCAGTCTGCGAGCAAGCAGGAGTTCCCCTGGCCAGGTGGAGTTGTAGGCCTCCCCGTTTATCTGCACTCTTCCTGGCTACCTTGCTGTCAGTGGTTACAAGTAGCCCACGTCCCTGAGTATACCGTGTGGTGCTCACCCGTATGGCTGGTGACTTGGGGCCTTCTGTTAGCCTCCGCTCCTGGATGGCGGCGCTGGTCCCTTCTTTGTGACTGAGCCTCTGGGCTTCTATGGCCAGAGGACCTGGAATCCCCTGCCGGCTGGTTTCTGCTGCTGGGTGTATATCAGTCCCCACAGCCTCGGACTCCTGTGTCCGGTTTTAGTAACTTCAGCCAGGGCAAGCTATATCTCTGCTCACAGCCCCTGGTCTTCTGCTGCTGCTCCTACAGAGCTCCTGATGTATCTTTCCCTGTCCCGGCTCTGACTAACTTAATCCCGCCCCAGACCCAGTTTATAAGGGCAGATTCCTCTCCTCCCAGGTCTGGGTGGGCCGTGTTGCATGCTTAGGGTTCCTGACCAGAGAAACCTCCCACTTGCTCTCAGACATAATATCTCTATTACTGTGGTAACCAGACCCCTGGGGTGCCACATCAACATGTAGTTTGGCAAATTCCAGTCTGGCTTTTTTATGATTTTTGTTTCAACTATGATGTTCTGCTTGGTCGACTCCCATGAAATCCACTTTGGATCAAACAACGACGGATGGTGCGATCTGATGTTCCTTGAGCTTGAAGTTCACCTTTAATCGCTTTAGAAGTTTTCCTGCGCTCTTTTGTTACCATTCGTATTATCCGTCTCTTTGATTTGTCATCAATTTTCCTCCTGCGGCCGCGTCCAGGGAGGTTGGCAGTCCCACATATCTTTTTTCTTTTTAATCAGATACATTTTTATTAAACATAACAAAACTTGAAACAGATATTACATGACAATACTCGTTTTACAATATTACAGTAAGTCCCCCCCTTCCCTTACCCCGCCCCCATGGAGACCTTTCAACCTCTTTTTTTTTATCCCCCCCTTCTTTCCTTTCCTTTTCTTCTCTACTTTACTCCTTCTCTTTCCTCCCCCTACTCCCTTTCCTTCTCTTCCCCTTTTCTTCTTTCCTTCTTCTCTTTCCATTCCGCCATACAGTTTACCAAGAGTTTTACTCTACAGTAGTATATATAGGTGTACTCTAATTAATCCTATCCAACCATGGCTGCCATAATTTATGGAAGTATTCCTGCTTATTCCTCTTGGTGTAAATACTTTTTTCAAGTTGAATTATATAGTTCGTTTGGGCAATGAATTTGCGTCTGGACGGGGGCTCCTCTCTAATCTAATATTTTGCAATCAATTTTCTGGCAATAAACAATAATCTCGCAATTGCTATTTTGGTCAAGTTGTCTATTTTTATTTCCTCAACGTACCCTAATATACATGTCAGTGGGTCCCTAGGGACGATACACCTATACACTATTCCAATATGGTTCAATACTACGATCCGAAAGGAGGACAATCTAGGACAATGCCAAAGCATATGCAGTATGTCTGCCTGAGTTTGCGAGCACCTTGGGCAGTCGGAGTTAGACTTCAACCCTGCTTTAAATAACATACCAGGGGTTCTATACACCCTGTGGATCACATACAGCTGTGACATTCTCCCAGGCTCACTCATGGATAACTTGGGTATATAATCTAGAATAGACTCCCACTTATCGTCGTTTATCTCTCCCAAGTCTGTCTCTCACTTTCTTCTAGCTTTGATAGGGTGTCCTCCAATAATTCAAGTTATTTCTGTGACCATTGTGGGTGTTTCTTTCATTAAACGAGGGGTACCAACAATTCTGACCATGTTTGTATGTACAGTTGGTACGGAAAGTATTCAGACCCCATTCCATTTTTCACACTATGCTTCATTGCAGCCATTTGGTAAATTCTAAAAAGTTCATTTTCTTCTCATTAAAGTACACTCTGCATTCCATCTTGACTGAAAAAAACAGAAATGTAGAAATGTTTGCAAATTTATTAAAAAAGAAAAACTGAAATATCACATGGTCATAAGTATTCAGACCCTTTGCTCAGACACTCATATTTAAGTCACATGCTGTCCATTTCCTTGTGATCCTCCTTGAGATGGTTCTACTCCTTCACTGGAGTCCAGCTGTGTTTAATTAAACTGATAGGACTTGATTTGGAAAGGCACACACCTGTCTATATAAGACCTCACAGCTCACAGTGCATGTCAGACCAAATGAGAATCATGAGCTCAAAGGAACTGCCCAAGGAGCTCAAAGACAGAATTGTGGCAAGGCACAGATCTGGCCATGGTTACAAAAGAATTTCTGCATTACTCAAGGTTCCCAAGAGCACAGTGGCTTCCATAATCCTTAAATGGAAGAAGTTTGGGACCACCAGAAGTCTTCCTAGACCTGGCTGTCCAGCCAAACTGAGCAATCATGGGAGAAGAGCCTTGGTGAAAGAGGTAAAGAAGAACCCCAAGATCTCTGTGGCTGAGCTTCAGAGATGCTGTAGGGAGATGGGAGAAAGATCCACAAAGTCAACTATCACTGCAGCCCTCCACTAGTCGGGCCTTTATGGCAGAGCCTCTCCTCAGTGCAAGACATATGAAAGCCCGCATACAGTTTGCTCAAAAACACATGAAGGACTCCCAGACTATGAGAAGTAAGATTCTCTGGTCTGATGAGACGAAGATAGAACTTTTTGGTGATAATTCTTAGCGGTACGTGTGGAGAAAACCAGGCACTGCTCATCACCTGCCCGATACAATCCCAATAGTGAAACATGGTGGTGGAAGCATCATGCTATGGGGGTGTTTTTCAGCTGCAGAGACAGGACGACTGCTTGCAATTGAAGGAAACATGAATGCGGCCAAGTCCAGATATATCCTGGATGAAAACCTCTTCCAGAGTGCTCTGGACCTCAGACTTTGCTGAAGGTTCACATTCCAACAAGAAAATGACTCTAAGCACACAGCTAAAATAACAAAGGAGTGGCTTCAGAATAACTCTGTGACCATTCTTGACTGGCCCAGCCAGAGCCCTGACCTAAACCCAGTTCAGCATCTCTGGAGAGACCCGAAAATGGCTGTCCACCAAAGTTCACCATCCAGCCTGACGGAACTGAAGATGATCTGCAAGGAAGAATGGCAGAAGATCCCCAAATACAGGTGTGAAAAACTTGTTGCATCATTGCCAAGAAGACACATGGCTTTACTAGCTCAAAAGGGTGCTTCTACTCAATACCGAGCAAAGGGTCTGAATAATTATGACCATGTGATATTTCAGATATTTCAAAAAATTCTACATTTCTGGTTTATATTCAGTCAAGATGGGGTGCTGAGTGTACTTTAATGAGAAAAAAAATGAACTTTTTAGAATTTACCAAATGGCTGCAATGAAACAAAGAGTGGAAAATTTAAAGGGGTCTGAATACTTTCCGTAGCCACTGTGTATGTATATATAGATCATTATTATGATAAGAATATATATATATATAGTACAGACCAAAAGTTTGGACACACCTTCTCATTTAAAGATTTTTCTGTATTTTCATGACTTTGAAAATTGTACATTCACACTGAAGACATAAAAACTATGAATTAACAAATGTGGTATTATATACTTAACAAAAAAGTGTGAAACAACTGAAAATATGTCTTATATTCTAAGTTCTTCAAAGTAGCCACCTTTTGCTTTGATGACTGCTTTGCACACTCTTGGCATTCTCTTGATGAGCTTCAAGAGGTAGTCACCGGAAATGGTTTTCACTTCACAGGTGTGCCCTGTCAGGTTTAATAAGTGTGATTTCTTGCCTTATAAATGGGGTTGGGACCATCAGTTGTGTTGTGCTGAAGTTAAGTGGATACACAGCTGATAGTCCTACTGAATAGACTATTAGAATTTGTATTATGGCAAGAAAAAAGCAGCTAAGTAAAGAAAAATGAGTGGCCATCATTGCTTTAAGAAATGAAGGTCAGTCAGTCCGACAAATTGGGCAAACTTTGAAAGTGTCCCCAAGTGCAGTTGCAAAAACCATCAAACGCTACAAAGAAACTGGCTCACATGAGGACCGCCCCAGGAAAGGAAGACCAAGAGTCACCTCTGCTTCTGAGGATAAGTTTATCCGAGTCACCAGCCTCAAAAATCTCAGGTTAACAGCAGCTTAGATTAGAGACCAGGTCAATGCCACAAAGAGTTCTAGCAGCAGACACATCTCTACAACAACTGTTAAGAGGAGACTTTGTGCAGCAGGCCTTCATGGTAAAATAGCTGCTAGGAAACCACTGCTAATGACAGGCAACAAGCAGAAGAGACTTGTTTGGGCTAAAGAACACAAGGAATGGACATTAGACCAGTGGAAATCTGTGCTTTGGTCTGATGAGTCCAAATTTGAGATCTTTGGTTCCAACAACCGTGTCTTTGTGCGATGCAGAAAAGGTGAACGGATGGACTCTACATGCCTGGTTCCCACCGTGAAGCATGGAGGAGGAGGTGTGATGGTGTGGGGGTGCTTTGCTGGTGACACTGTTGGGGATTTATTCAAAATTGAAGGCATACTGAATCAGCATGGCTACCACAGGATCTTGCAGCGGCATGCTATTCCATCCAGTTTGTGTTTAGTTGGACCACCATTTATTTTTCAACAGGACAATGACCCCAAACACACCTCCAGGCTGTGTAAGGGCTATTTGACCAAGAAGGAGAGTGATGGGGTGCTACGCCAGATGACCTGGCCTCCACAGTCACCAGACCTGAACCCAATCGAGATGGTTTGGGGTGCGCTGGACCGCAGAGTGAAGGCAAAAGGGCCAACAAGTGCTAAGCATCTCTGGGAACTCCTTCAAGATTGTTGGAAGACCATTTCCGGTGACTACCTCTTGAAGCTCATCAAGAGAATGCCAAGAGTGTACAAAGCAGTCATCAAAGCAAAAGATGGCTACTTTGAAGAACCTAGAATATAAGACATATTTTCAGTTGTTTCACACTTTTTTGTTAATTATATAATTCCACATGTGTTAATTCATAGTTTTGATGCCTTCAGTGTGAATGTACAATTTTCAAAGTCATGAAAATACAGAAAAATCTTTAAATGAGAAGGTGTGTCCAAACTTTTGGTCTGTACTGTATATATATATATATATATATATATATATATATATATATATATATATATTCTTATCGTAATAATGATCTAGAAGTTGACTTTTACAATTTAAGTCCTGGTTGAAATCTCTTGATTAATTGGAAATTTCAAATTCCTTCTCTTTTATGAAAATGTTATTTCCAGTCCTCTCCTTTATTAGACATGTTCAAAGGGTTGTTAGGATGATACATAAAAAATATAAAGCAATACCTCACCGATCCCCTACCACCCCCACCCCACTGTGTTGGCGTACATCAGGCACACGCCTGAGTTTGGAATGTCATTGCTGATTATAGAAAGGTAGAGAGAGCATCATTTCAGAAGGAGTGGGCTTGTGTAAAGTGCTGGATCCTTTTTTACCATGTTCCATTGAGTTTACCTGTCGTTGATGTTCACCAAGCTGTCTATTTAACCTCTTAGCGTCATTAGCAATTGGTGAGAAAAGCTTTTTAGACTGACTTAATTCTCTTAATATTATATTTTTTTATCTGTGTAAATTACCAGACGTGACTTGATTGCAAGAGCCAAGAGTATTTATTGATTGAAACATCTTTCTTTTTCCGTCAACAGGTCCTGTAAAAAACTTTTTTTTTTTCAAGAGTGTGCAAAATTTTTAATTCAAGACTGGTCATCAGGCTGCCCTACTGCCCTATTGTAAGTGGCAAAATAGAATACGTGTATATTCTCTTTTATATATATATGTGTGTGAGTGTGTGTAATATATATAATATGTCTTATATAATGTCTGTAGCAGTCGTGTGTGTTTGTGTGTGTGTGTGTGTGTATATATATATTTTCACTGATTCACTCATAAAGAAAATATCGATTGGCTCTTATTTTCACTGTTCCCTGCAACCTACATGATTGGCAGGTCTCTCCTGTGTGTACATAGGAAGAGTCCTCTCAATTCCCTGGAGCATCATTGTGATAAGTTGGCGGGGAGAGTCACCAAAGTTCCATAGAAAAACACACGTGGTTTTTATCGTGCTGCCAGGCTCTGATTCATGCTGCCCATGATTTAGACAGCACAAATTAGTTAACAGGTTCCCTTTAATGATTCCTATGCAATCTACATACTTTATACAGCAACTAGTATGTTCATCCACTGTTATTTAATGAGGTGTTGTCAGTTCTTACATCTGCTTGTGTCAAGAAATCCACTGCCGAAATTTTTATTTGCCGATTAGTTATATACCACCTGATTGTGGCAACTAAATTAAATTGCCTGTACACCATTTGACCGTGGGAACTGGGTGCAGTTTGAACAACTGTTACAACTTGACTGTGAAAAATTAAGAATATGATTCTTAATAAAGTGTATCACATTTCCTTCACTCACACAGGGCCCTGCATGGTTTATAGAAAATAAAGTAAGAGACTAGTTGAGAAAATGTTTTACAAAAATAAAAAGCCACGAGGGAGTAGAGAGAGACTTTGAAAGTTGCAAAACAAAGTGCTGCATTACAGTAGAATCTCCTCTCCATTGGCATCACTGTTAAGGGCTGGGAGGCATATAAATCACTGGGGAGGGCTGGGAAGCATATACATCACTGGGGGCAAATGCATCACTGGGGGGAGGGGGCCTGGAGAGCATAGACATCATTAGGGAGGGCTGGTGTGCATATACATATACTCCAGTGATTCATATGACTCCCAGCCCCCCCCCCCCCCATCGATGTCTCTGACGCGCCCCCTGGGCCAGTGCTGTTTGGGGATACCCGGAGCCGGATCAGATGGGGGTTGTAGTCTCCGAGTGGCGGCGACCCGGTCCGTGCCCAGGGTGTCAAACTCAGTGTGCGGCAGTCTTTGCAGATGTTGTTAGATGTTCTTAGTGTCGACTACGCCACCCGTTGATTTGCGGTCAAAAGGCCGCCGCTGCAGAAGGGTCCGCTGAGGCTGGTGGTATGTGTGCAGCTGTGGTAGTATAACCCCCAACGGGAGGGGTATAGCCTCAGGGGGTCAGATGTAGAGGATGGTGGTTGTGAAGGTGCAGGAGAGTTAAGCAAGAAGACTCAGAGTCGGGCTGTGCAGTTCAGGGGTTTTTACTTACTGATCTTCTTGTGGTCACTCTGGCCTTGAGTGACCACCCGAGCCGTGCTGCGTCCACCAGGTTATGGACTCGGCCAACCCCCAAGCAATTCTGGAGCGTGGTCCTGAGCTCCTTTCTGACTTTCCCTTTCTACTGGCCGTTCTCACCAGGGATCCACTTATGTCCGGCTCCCTCGGGCCTCTTGGTGGTTGCACCTCTTCTGGGTTCCCTGACCCTATGCTTGGTGTGCCTTTCTAGTGGATTTGGTGAGGGTCGTGGCAGGTCCTGTCCACGACCTCCGGTTCCTGGCTAAGGTGTGCTTTTGCCTCTGCCAGCTTGGGATCCGGTACCCTTGTGTGCCAACCCTTCACCCTGCTGTTTGTATTCTGGGGTCTTGGGGTTCCTTCTTTTTCCTCTCTGGGTCCTTCTGACTCCTCTCTCTCTCTCAGACTGGGCCTTGGAGCTGGGCCCAGCCGGAACCACAACTCCCTGTCAGCCCTTCTGGCTGAGCTCTGCCGCTCTGCTCCTCTTCTCTACAAAGACTGGCTGACTGACTGACCCTGTCCTAAGATGGTGCCCACCTTATATACTCCCTCTATGTGTGAGCTCAGGTGACCAGCACCCAATGAGCTCCTAGCCTTACCCAGACTGCTCCCCCTATCTGCCCCTACACTACTGGGATGTTCCACCCCCCTCCCACTCCAGCCAGGGACAGACGCTGTCGTACCTGCACATAAACTGGTGGGAGTACCGTCGATCTGTCCCCCGGAAATGGGATGTATGTAGTGTATGCAGCTTACTGAGCTCAGTTCCACACTCCATCCTTACCCGGGAGTGGAATACCACACCTCTGGCTTGAGGTGTAATACCCCTGTAGCAGCCGAGTCCTCAGGGTGCTACATCTCTGCCCCCCAATGAGGTCAAGGCCCCCAGCACCCACCAGTGATGGCTATGCCCCTCAGTGATGTCTATACCTCCACATTCATGTATATGCCTGCACTCAAGAAATCGCTGTTCGCGCCTGTGCTCTATGCTTTATCCTACTGTGGTCACAGCCGAGCGCATAAGTGCGCATGCGACCGCAGTAGGGCAAAGCATACTGCACAGGCGCGAACCGCGATTTCTATTTGCAGGCGCAAGATTTCTTCCAGCAGTATGGATGACGTGAGGCGTCGTCCACATCGATTAAAGAAGGAGGATGGCGAGCAGCAGCCGGGAGGAGGGATGGAGAGGCCCAAAAAATCACCCATCGGACCCGACCAAAAGGATTACCATGCAGCGCAGTAGAATTTAAAAAGGGTTTTGGCGGGTCTACAGGGGGAGTCAGCGGCTTGTATAAGCAGGTGCTGCATAAAGGGATAGTTTAAGATTCATATAGGACAAAACTAGTGACAGGTTCCCTTTAACTTCATAAGTCACATGCTTAGTGAAAGGAAGTGAGCAGTCTAAGGCTGCGTGCCCACTATGCGTTTTTCAAGCGTTTATGCTGCGGAATTTACGTAGCGTAAACGCTTGGTAATCCGTCCCCCATGGTCCCCAATGACAAGCCGCAATGTCAATGCCCATGCTGTGGATTTTTACGCTGCGTTTGTGCTGCGCTCAAAAGTCCGCAGCATGTCCATTAATTTTGCGGACACGCAGCGTAATCACCGACATTGACTTGCATTGGACCGCGTGATATCCGCATCACTGCATCTGTACAAGCGGATATCACGCGGTTCAATGTGCGGATGGTACCAAGGTCTGGAGGAGAGGAGATTCTCATCCAGACCTGGGTACCATTGTACCTGTAAAAAAAAGAATAAAATAAAAAATACATATTCTATTTATCTTCTGACTGCCCCTGCAGTGCTTGTCCTCCTTTGCTGGCAGCTCGCGATGGACTGAAGGACCTGCGCTGACGTCATAGTCATGTGACGGCAGGTCCTAGTGCAGTGTACCGCGATCTGCCCGCAGCCTGGACGGAGCGAAGCAAGACTGCGGGGGCCATCAGAAGGTAAGTATAGATTTATTTTTTAACATTCTTACGGTCACACTATATAAATCCATGCCAGTTGCATGGATTTATATAGTGTGACCAAGTTATCAAGCACTTTCCAAGTGATGCTAAAAACGCTTGGAAAGCGCTTGTCAACCCGCATGCAGAAATGCATGTGAAAACGCTTCACATCCGCATGTCCCTGGCAGGAAAAACGCATGTATAATCTGCATGCGTTTTTTCTGCCAGGGAAATGCAGAAATGCTCAGGAAAAAATCCTGTGCATTTCTGCATCGTGGGCACATAGCCTAAGGGTCACATGATCTGTCAGTATATATGCACACCTTTTCTGAAAGGCCACAGAAGCTGCAACACCATTAAGCAAAAGGCACCACTAACCAAACAACACCATGAAAAACTCCAAATAGATATCCAAGTAAGTCAGGGACAAAGTTGTTGAGAAGTACATGTCATGGTTGGGTTATAAAAGAAATATATATATCACAATCTCTGATGACCCCGGAGCACCATCAAATCCATTACCATCAAGTGGAAAGAAATTTGTATCAGAACAAACCTGCCAAGAGAGGTCTGCCTGACAAAACTCTCAGCCTGGACGGAGAGGGCATTAATCAGAGAGGCAGCACAGAGAGCAAAGGCAATCCTGAAGGAGCTGCAGAGTTCCCAAACAGAGAATGGAGTATCTGTCCATATTAAAGGAGGTAGAAAAAAGAAGTCAGCTCATCCTGTATTAGACCATATGCACGGATCCACTGAATCACGTAGAGGAATGATCAGCAGGAAAGGGATATCCAGCAAAACGATCTCCAATAAAAACCATATTTATTAATTCATTTAAAATATTCCATATCGCCAAGATGCAGTTTTAGATCGCAGCCATCTCAAGCATGGGAGAACAGTTCAGTAGCAGATGCGTTTCGGATATTAATCCTTAGTCATTGCAATAAATATGTTTTTTTATTGGAGATCGTTTTGCTGAATATCCCTTTCCTATCTGGCCATATGACCACAATGAGCCTTGCACTTGTTGCATTTATGGAAGAATGGGCAGACTCATTTTAAGCTTTCCGAAAGACGTGGTAGATTCCCCAAATGTATAAAAGGAGGGTGTTTTGGTCAGAGGAGGCCAAAATTGAACTTTGTGGCCAACAAGGTAAACGCTAGGTCTGGTGCCAAACTAACACAGCTCATCACCCCAAGAACATCACCCCCACAGTGAAACATGCTGGTGGCAGCAGCATGATGTGGGGATGTTTTTCAGCAGCAGGGAGAGGGAAAATAGTCCGAGTCGAGGGGAAGATGGATGGTGCGAAATACATAGATATTCTTAAGCAAAACCTGTTTGTATGTCACTGATTTGAGACTGGGACGGAGGTTCCCCTTCGAACAAGGCAATGACCCAAAGCATACTTCTAAAGTAACATTTGAGTGGTTTAAGGGAAAATGTGTAAATGTTTTTGACCTTAATCCAATTGAGAATCTGTAGTCTACCTTGAAGATTGCTGTTCACAAGGAAAATCTATCTAACTTGAAGGATCTGAAATAGTTTTGCTTGAGGAATGGGCAAAAATTCTAGTGGAAAGATGTGGAAAGCTCATAGGCACTTATCCAAAGTGGCATGCAGCTGTAATTGCTGCAAAATGTAGCTTTACAAAGTACTGACTTTAGGGGGGTGAATAGTTATGCATACTGAAGTTTTTCAAAAAGTTTGTCCTATTTGTTGTTTGCTTCACAATAAAAAGAAAAATAAATGTTCACAGTTGTAAGCATGTTCTTTACATGAACTGATGCAAACCCTCAAAAAACAGAGAAATTCCATGCTGTGAGGTAGCAAAACACGAAAAATGCCAAGGGGGTTGAATACATTTGCAATCCACTGTACATCACTGAGGAGGGCTGGTGGCATATACATCACTGGAATGAGCTGGTGGGCATAGACATCACTGGGTAAAGATGGGAGGCATATATATCACTTGGGAGGGCTAGGGGTCATAGACCATCACTGGGAGGGTTGGGGGACATATACATCACTAAGTAAAGCTTAGGGGCATAGACATCACTGGGGTAGGTTGGGAGGCATATACAGTGGCTTGCAAAAGTACCCTCTTGGCATTTTCCGTGTTTTGCTACCTCACAAACTTGAATTTCACAGTTTATCTTTATTGAGGGCTTGCATCAGTTCATTTAAGGAATATGTCTACAACTGAACATTTGATTTTTGTTTTGTCAAGCAAACAACAAATAGGACAAAGTAACTAAAAATTTTAATATGCATAACTATTCACTTCCCTAAAGAAAGTACTTTGTAGGGCCTCCTTTTGCGGCAATCACAGCTGCAAATCGTTTTGGATAAGACTATATGAGCTTTCCACAACTGGCCACTTGGATTTTTGCACATTCCTCAAGGAAAAACTGCTTTAGCTCCTTCAAGTTAGATAGATAGTTTCCTCTGGTGAACAGGAATCTTCAAGTCCGACAACAGATTCTCAGTTGAATTAAGGTGTGGGCTTTGAATAGGCCACCCCAAAACACATACACATTTTCCCTTAATCCACTCAAGTGTTACTTGAGCAGTATGCTTTGGACCATTGCCTTGTCATTGTCTGTGAACCTCCATCCCAGTCTCAAATCACTGACAGAATTAAACAGTTTTTGCTCAAGAATATTTCACACCATCCATCTTCTCAACTCGGACCATTTGCCCTTTCTCTGCTGCATAAAAACATCCCCACAGCATAATGCTGCCACCACCATGCTTCACTGCGGGGATGGTGTTCTAGGGGTGATGAGCTGTGTTGGTTTGGCCCTAGACATAGCATTTACCTTGTGGGCCAAAAAGTTCAGTTTTGGTCTCATCTAAACCAGCACCTTCCTCCATACATTTGAGGATTCTTCCACATGTCTTTTGGCAAACTCAAAATGAGCCTTACAGTTTTTGTTTGCAAGTAAATGCTTTTTTTTTCTGGCCACTTTTTCATAATCGCCACGTCTATGGAGCGTACAGTGTGAAGATCTGAAGTTGTGGATTGTAAATAATCACCTAGGCAGGTTAGCAATGCAACATTATTTTATTCCTTACATCAAGGTTTTATAACAACTCCAGGTAAATGGCCAAAATACAAATGTCTCTGTCAACAAGATCCCCTCACTGGGACGGTAATTCTATTGCCTTTGTTCCAGGCTATACTCACTTTCTCCCAACTTTTGGTTGTCCCAGAGATTTCGTATCCCCAGCCAGTATGGTCTGTATTCACATTCCACGATCCTCTAGAAGACCGATAAAACGATGGAAGCACAGGTATCCAGTGGCAACAGTCCTTTAAAAGAGTTTAATCCAAATTAAAGATCCCACAACTGTAACATGTTTATGCAGTCCAGTAGGTAACTGATCTCCAAAACTCCATAGGCCTTCAATACAGGATCTTAGCCTAGATCCGCTCCCTTCGATGTCATTCTACCAACTCTCTGACTAAAACATGTGGCTTCTCTTTTTTACCTCCCTGGGATCAACCCCCTGAATGGGCAGAAGTGTTCCACCCCTTCCCTTTAGACATTTGCTTTTTAGCTGCAAGAATGAAAAATCTTTCAGAAGCCCATCACTGGTGACTACATGTGAGACCCCCTGCGATGACTGCTCCTCTGAGACTACTATCCCCATGCGCACAATGGGCCTAGTGGCTGAGAGAACAATGGCTTAAAGAAGATGTCCAGTACTTTATCCCCCCCCCCAATGTATCCCCCCAGGCCACCTAAGACTTGTTGCAAGCACCTTCTGTTGCTGATAATGCCTGTGAGCGGCGCTATCGGTGGCCGCTCACAGGCATCACTTGACCCCGCTCTGACGTCACAACAAGTGAGGCAAAACTCAGCCTCAAGACCCCCGGCTGCTGCCAGCACTTGTCGTGACATCAGCAGATGTCAGCGCCGGCTGCAGCCGGGGGTCACGTGAAGCCTGTGAGCGGCCAGTGATAGTGCCGCTCACAGGCATTATCAGCAACAGAAGGTATTTACAATAAGTCTTAGGGGCGCCGGGGTGATACATGGTGGGAGCGATATAAAGTAGTGGACAACCCCTTTAAGGTCCCCTGAGATACTAACGAGATTAAAGAAATGTTGGACACTTTATAACTGAAATTAGTGCACATAAACTAACGAGCAAGCAGAACATTAATAAAACACAGCCAGCAAATCTCTAATAAAAGACAATAATAAGATCGAAATAACCGGTGTTCCGTGCTGGAAAAAGTCTGCGTCTCAGAGCCGTGGACGTTGCTCCATGTGCATTGGTTTAATAGTCTTCAGAACAAGGCTAGCTCCTCACATACAGCTTATAGTGGTCTTATGGGCAGATACTCTGCTTGGGAACTCAGCAGCTCCTTCAGAGTTACTTTTGGTCTCTGTGCTGCCTCTCTGATTAATGCCCTCCTTTACCGGATTGAGAGTTTTGCTTGGCGGCCCCCTCTTGGCAGGATCTTGTATCATGCTCTTTGAAGATACTTTATTTGATAGTGCTCCAGAGGTCATCAGAGATTGGGATATTTCTTTTATAACTCAACCCTGACTTGTACTTCTCAACAGCTTTGCCTCTGTGTGAGCTCCATAGTCTTCATAGTGTTGTTTAGTTAGTGATGCTTCTTGCTTGATGTTGTTGCAGCCTCTGTGGCCTGTCAGAAAAGGTGTGTATATACTGACAGACAATATGACACTTAGATTGCACACAGGTGGACTTCCTTTCACTTAGCATGTGACTTAAGAAGATAATTGCCTGCACCCCAAATTTTTAGGAAAAATATATAGAAAAAAGTCAGCTCACCCATCTCAGAAGTTCCACACCCCAAAAAAAGCAGTGTCACAGGGAGAAATACCAGTAGAAAGAAGTAATTCCTGCTTCTTAAAAACACTTTTAATGAAAATGCATTGAACACGTGTTGTTCGGCGTATTAAGTCATATACTGACTAAATACTTGATCAAGCATCACCAATCCTGAACAGAAATTTTTTTTTAAAAGAAGCACTTATGTTAGCAATAAAAACAATGGTGAAACAAAATACAATAAAAGAAAAAAAAATTATTCGTAAGGCTAGATAAGATCATGTCTCAAGTTCATACCCAGAGGAAACCTAGTATTTAGTTCATAGATCCACCAGGATTCTCTGTGTAATAATTTCCTATGGTGATTCTGGCCCCTAAGAGGCTTTTTAAGAAATACTATCCCTGTAACCACACAAGAGGAAATAATCCCATTATGTTCGGTGGAAAAATGATTAATCGCCACAGAACATTTAGCATCTAATTCTAACTTTCAAGGAGTTGGAGGTACAACCCACATATTGGCAATCACATGTCTTACACATGATCAAATATTCTGTCATGATGTGCGATACTCTCCAGACCGCTGTGTCTAATCCCATCATCATGTGCAATGCTCCTTAGACTGGTATATCTAATCCTGTCATCATGTGCGAAACTTCTTATAGCAGTGTAAATAATCCCGTCATGTGTCATACTCCACAGAATGGTGTATTACGCTTTAGACTGGTGTATCCAATCCTGTCATCATGTGCGATACTCCTTAAAACGGTGTATCTAATTCCGTCATCATGTGCGATACTCCCCAGACAGGTGTATCAAATCCTGTCATCATGTGCAATACTCCTCATACCGGTGTATCTAATCCCGTCATATGCGATACCCCCCAGACTGGTGTATTACGCCTTTCACTGGTGTATTTAATCCCGTCATCATGTGCAATACTCCTTAGACCGGTGTGCTTAATCCCGTCATGTGCGATACTCCCCAGGCTGGTGCATCTTATTCCATCATCATGTCCGATACTCCCCAGACTGATGTATCTAATTCCATCATCATATGCGATACTCCTTAGAATGGTGTATCTAATCCCATCATGTGAGATACTCCTTAGACTGGTGTATCTAATCCTGTCACGTGCGCTACCCCCCAGACAAGTGTATCTAATCTTGTCATCCTTTGCTATACTCCTTAGACCGGTTTATCTAATCCCATCATGTGTGATACTCCCCAGACTGGTGTATTACACCTTAAACCGGTGTATCAAATCCCATCATGTGCAATACTCCCCAGACTGATGTACCTAATCCCGTCATCATGTGCGATACTCCTTAGACCGATATATCTAATCCCGTCATGTGCGATACTCCACAGAAAGGTGTATTACGCTTTAGACTGGTGTATCCAATCCTGTCATCATGTGCGATACTCCTTAGACCGGTGTATCAAATCCCGACATGAGCGAAACTCCCCAGACTGGTGTATCTAATCCTGTCATGTGCGCTACTCCCCAGACCGATGTATATAATCCCGTCATGTGCGATACTCCACAGAATGGTGTATTACGCTTTAGACTGGTATATCCAATCCTGTCATCATGTGCAATACTCCTTAGACCGGTGTATCAACTCCCAACATGTGCAATACTCCCCAGAATGGTGTATTACGCTTTAGACTGGTGTATCCAATCCCGTAATCATCTGCAATATTCCTTAGACCGGTGTATCTAATCCCATCATCATGTGCGATATTCCTTTGACCGTTGTATCTAATCCAATAATGTGCTATACTCCCCAGACTGGTGCATTACTCCTTTGACCAGTCTATTTAACCCCATCATCATGTGCGATACTCCACAGACCGGTGTATCTAATCCAGTCATAATGTGTGATACTCATATCGGTGTATCTAATCGCATCATATGCGATACTCCCCAGACTGGTGTATCTAATCCCGTCATGTGCGATACTCCTTAGACTGGTGTATCTAATCCAATCATGTGCGATACTTCCCAGACTGGTGTATCTGATCCTATCATGTTCGATACTCCCCAGACTGGTGTATCTAATCCCGTCATCCTGTGCGATACTCCCCAGACTGGTGTATTTAATCCCATAATTTGTGATACACCCTAGACCGATGTATCTAATCCCGTCATCATGTGCAATACTCCCCAGACTGGTGTATCTAATTCAGTTATCATGTGCGATTCTCCCCAGACTGGTGTATCTAATCCCATTATCATGTGCGATACTCCCCAGACTGGTGTATCTAATCCCGTCATCTTATGCGATACTCCATAGACTGGTGTATCTAATCCTGTCATGTGCACTACTCCCCAGACCGGTGTATCTAATCCTGTCATCATGTGCGATACTCCTTAGACCGGTGTATCTAATTTCATCATGTGTGATACTCCCCAGACTGATGTATCTAATCCCGTCATCCTGTGCGATACTCCCCAGACTGATGTATCTAATCCTGTCATCTTATGCGATACTCCTCTAATCCCATCATGTTCGATACTCCTAGACTGGTGTATCTAATCCTGTCATGTGCACTACTCCCCAGACCTGTGTATCTAATCCTGTCATCCTGTGCGATACACCTTAGACCGGTGTATCTAATCCCATCATGTGTGATACTCCCCAGAGTGGTGTATTATGCCTTAAACCGCTGTATCTAATCCTGTCATCATGTGCAATGCTCCCCAGACTGATGTATCTAATCCCATAATCATGTGTGATACTCCCCAGACCGGTGTATGTAATCCCATCATCATGTGCGATACTCCCCAGACCGGTGTATCAAATCCCGTCATCAAGTGCGATACTCCTTATACTGGTGTATCTAATTCCGTTTTATGCGATACTCCCCAGACTGGTGTATTACGCCTTTCACTGATGTATCTAATCCGGTCATCATGTGCGATACTCCTTAGACCGTTGTATCTAATCCAATCGTGCTATACTTCTCAGACTGGTGTATTACTCCTTAGACCATATTTATTCCCATCATCATGTGCGATACTCCCCAGATGGGTGTATCAAATCCCATCATCATGTGCAATACTCCTTATACCAGTGTATCTAATCTCATCATATGCGATACCCCCCAGACTAGTGTATCTAATCCCATCATTATGTGTAATACTCCCCAGACTGGTGCATGTAATCCCATCATCATGTGCGATACCCCCCAGACTGGTGTATCTAAACCCATCATCATGTGCAATACTCCCCAGACTGGTGTATATAATCCCTTCATCATGTGCGATACTCCTTAGACCGGTGTATCTAATCCCGTCATATGCGATACTCCACAGAATGGTGTATTATGCTTTAGACTTGTATATCCAATCCTGTCATCATGTGCGATACTCCCCAGACTGGTGTATCTTATTTCATCATCATGTCCGATTCTCCCTTGACTGATGTATCTAATCCCGTCATATGCGATACTCCTTAGACTGGTGTATCTAATCCTGTCATGTGCGCTACTCCCTAGACCGGTGTATCTAATCCTGTCATCCTGTGCGATACTCCTTAGACCGGTGTATCTAATCCCATCATGTGTGATACTCCCCAGAGTGGTGTATTATGCCTTAAACCGGTGTATCTAATCCCGTCATCATGTGCAATGCTCCCCAGACTGATGTATCTAATCCCCTAATCATGTGCGATACTCCCCAGACTGGTGTATCTAATCCTATCATCATGTGCGATACTCCTTAGGCCGGTGTATCTAATCTCATCAAATGTGATACTACCAAGACTGGTGTATTACGCCTTAGACTGGTGTATCTAATCCCATTATCATGTGCCATACTCCCCTAACTGGTGTATCTAATCCCGTCATCATGTGCGATACTCCTTAGACCGATATATCTAATCCCGTCATGTGCGATACTCCACAGAAAGGTGTATTACGCTTTAGACTGGTGTATCCAATCCTGTCATCATGTGCGATACTCCTTACACCGGTGTATCAAATCCCGACATGAGCGAAACTCCCCAGACAGGTGTATCTAATCCTGTCATGTGCGCTACTCCCCAGACCGGTGTATTTAATCCTGTCATGTGCGCTACTCCCCAGACCGATGTATATAATCCCGTCATGTGCGATACTCCACAGAATGGTGTATTACGCTTTAGACTGGTATATCCAATCCTGTCATCATGTGCAATACTCCTTAGACCGGTGTATCAAATCCCAACATGTGCAATACTCCCCAGAATGGTGTATTACGCTTTAGACTGGTGTATCCAATCCCGTAATCATCTGCAATATTCCTTAGACCGGTGTATCTAATCCCATCATCATGTGCGATATTCCTTTGACCGTTGTATCTAATCCAATAATGTGCTATACTCCCCAGACTGGTGCATTACTCCTTTGACCAGTGTATTTAACCCCATCATCATGTGCGATACTCCCCAGACCGGTGTATCTAATCCAGTCATAATGTGTGATACTCATATTGGTGTATCTAATCGCATCATATGCGATACTCCCCAGACTGGTGTATCTAATCCCGTCATGTGCGATACTCCTTAGACTGGTGTATCTAATCCAATCATGTGCGATACTTCCCAGACTGGTGTATCTGATCCTATCATGTTCGATACTCCCCAGACTGGTGTATCTAATCCCGTCATCCTGTGCGATACTCCCCAGACTGGTGTATTTAATCCCATAATTTGTGATACACCCTAGACCGATGTATCTAATCCCGTCATCATGTGCAATACTCCCCAGACTGGTGTATCTAATTCAGTTATCATGTGCGATTCTCCCCAGACTGGTGTATCTAATCCCATTATCATGTGCGATACTCCCCAGACTGGTGTATCTAATCCCGTCATCTTATGCGATACTCCATAGACTGGTGTATCTAATCCTGTCATGTGCACTACTCCCCAGACCGGTGTATCTAATCCTGTCATCATGTGCGATACTCCTTAGACCGGTGTATCTAATTTCATCATGTGTGATACTCCCCAGACTGATGTATCTAATCCCGTCATCCTGTGCGATACTCCCCAGACTGGTGTATTTAATCCCATCATCATTTGCGATACACCCTAGACCGATGTATCTAATCCCGTCATCATGTGCTATACTCCTCAGACTGGTGTATCTAATTCAGTTATCATGTGCGATACTCCCCAGACTGATGTATCTAATCCTGTAAACATGTGCGATACTCCTTAGGCCGGTGTATCTAATCTCGTCAAGTGAGATACTCCCAAGACTGGTGTATTACGCCTTTGACTGATGTATCTAATCCCATCATGTGCAATGCTCCCCAGACTGATTTATCTAATCCCGTCATCATGTGCAATACTCCCCAGACTGGTGTATCAATTCAGTTATGTTTGATACTCCCAAGACTGGTGTATTTAATCCCATTATCATGTGTGATACTCCCCAGACCAATGAATCTAATCACGTCATCATATTCAATACTCCTTAGATTGGTGTATCTAATTCCGTCATCATGTGCGATACTCCTCAGACTGGTGTATTTTGCCCTAGACCAGTGTATCTAATCTCGTCATCATGAGTTATATTCCTTGTATTGTATCTAATCCAATCGTGCTATACTTCCCAGACTCGTGTATCTCTCCTTAGTATTTATTCCCATTATCATGTGCGATACTCCCCAGACCGATGTATCTAATTCCGTCATCATATGTGATACTCCCCAGACTGGTGTATCTAACCCCGTTATCATGTGCGATACTCCTTAGGCCGGTGTATCTAATCCCGTAATCATGTGCGATACTCCTTAGGCCGGTGTATCTAATCTCGTCATATGCAATACTCCACAGAATGGTGTATTATGCTTTAGACTGGTATATCCAATCCTGTCATCATGTGCGATACTCCTTAGACCGGTGTACCTAATCCAGTCATGTGCGATGCTCCCCAGACTGGTGTATCTTATTCCATCATCATGTCCGATTCTCCCCAGACTGATGTATCTAATCCTGTCATCTTATGCGATACTCCTCTAATCCCATCATGTTCGATACTCCTAGACTGGTGTATCTAATCCTGTCATGTGCACTACTCCCCAGACCTGTGTATCTAATCCTGTCATACTGTGCGATACACCTTAGACCGGTGTATCTAATCCCATCATGTGTGATACTCCCCAGAGTGGTGTATTATGCCTTAAACCGCTGTATCTAATCCTGTCATCATGTGCAATGCTCCCCAGACTGATGTATCTAATCCCATAATCATGTGTGATACTCCCCAGACCGGTGTATGTAATCCCGTCATCATGTGCGATACTCCCCAGACCGGTGTATCAAATCCCGTCATCAAGTGCGATACTCCTTATACTGGTGTATCTAATTCCGTCTTATGCGATACTCCCCAGACTGGTGTATTACGCCTTTCACTGATGTATCTAATCCGGTCATCATGTGCGATACTCCTTAGACCGTTGTATCTAATCCAATCGTGCTATACTTCCCAGACTTGTGTATTACTCCTTAGACCATATTTATTCCCATCATCATGTGCGATACTCCCCAGATGGGTGTATCAAATCCCATCATCATGTGCGATACTCCTTATACCAGTGTATCTAATCTCATCATATGCGATACCCCCCAGACTAGTGTATCTAATCCCATCATTATGTGTAATACTCCCCAGACTGGTATATGTAATCCCATCATCATGTGCAATACTCCCCAGACTGGTGTATATAATCCCTTCATCATGTGCGATACTCCTTAGACCGGTGTATCTAATCCCGTCATATGCGATACTCCACAGAATGGTGTATTATGCTTTAGACTTGTATATCCAATCCTGTCATCATGTGCGATACTCCCCAGACTGGTGTATCTTATTTCATCATCATGTCCGATTCTCCCCTGACTGATGTATCTAATCCCGTCATATGCGATACTCCTTAGACTGGTGTATCTAATCCTGTCATGTGCGCTACTCCCTAGACCGGTGTATCTAATCCTGTCATCCTGTGCGATACTCCTTAGGCCGGTGTATCTAATCTCATCAAATGTGATACTCCCAAGACTGGTGTATTACGCCTTAGACTGGTGTATCTAATCCCATTATCATGTGCCATACTCCCCAGACTGGTGTATCTAATCCCGTCATCATGTGCGATACTCCTTAGACTGGTGTATCTATTCCTTTCATGTGTGATACTCCCCATACTGGTGTATCTAATCCTATCATCTTGTGCGATACTCCCCAGACCGATGTATCTAATTCCGTCATCATGTACAATACTACCCAGACTGGTGTATTACACCCCAGACCAGTATATCTAATCTCATCATGTGCGATATTCCTTAGCCGTTGTATCTAATCCAATCGTGCTATACTTCCCAGACTCGTGTATTACTCCTTAGACCAGTGTATTTATTCCCCTTATCATGTGCGATACTCCCCAGACCGGTGTATCAAATCCAGTCATCATGTGCAATACTCCTTATACTGGTGTATCTAATTATGTTATATGCGATACTCCCCAGACTGGTGTATTACGCCTTAGACCGGTGTATCTAATCTCGTCATCATGTGCAATTCTCAGACTGGTGTATCTAATCCCATCATGTGCGATACTCCCCAGACTGGTGTATCTAACCCCATCATATTGTGCGATACTCCCCAGACCGATGTATCTAATTCCGTCATCATGTGCGATACTCCCCAGACCGGTGTATCAAATCCCGTCATCATGTGTGATACGCCTTTCACTGGTGTACCTAATCCGGTCATATGTGATACTCCTTAGACTGGTGTATCTAATCCCATCTTGTGTGACACTCCTTAGACCGGTGTCTCTAATCTTGTCAAGTGTGATACTCCCAAGACTGGTGTATTACGCCTTAGACCGGTGTATCTAATCCCATCATATGCGATACCCCCCAGACTGGTGTATTACAACTTTCACTGGTGTATCTAATTCCGTCATCATATGCGATACTCCTTAGACTGGTGTATCTAATCCCATCATTGTGTGCAATACTCACCAGACTGGTGTATCTAATCCCATCATCATGTGCGATACTCCCCAGACTGGTGTATCTAATCCCGTCATCCTGTGTGATACTCCCCAGACTGGTGTATTTAATCCCATCATCATTTGCGATACACTCTAGACCGATGTATCTAATCCCATCATCATGTGCAATACTCCCCAGACTGGTGTATCTAATTCAGTTATCATGTGCGATAATCCCCAGACTGGTGTATCTAATCCAATTATCATGTGCGATACTCCCCAGACCGATGTATCTAATCCAGTCATCATGTGCGATACTCCTTAGACTGGTTTATTTAATCCCGTCATCATGTGCGATATTCCTTAGACAGTTGTATCTAATCCAATCGTGCTGTACTTCCCAGACTGGTGTATTACTCCTTAGACCAGTGTATTTATTCCCATCATCATGTGCGATACTCCCCAGACAGGTGTATCAAATCCCATCATCATGTGCAATACTCCCCAGACTGGTGTATGTAATCCCTTCATCATGTGCGATACTCCTTAGACCGGTGTATCTAATCCTGTCATCCTCTGCGATACTCCTTAGACTGGTGTATCTAATCCCATCATGTGTGATACTCCCCACAGTGGTGTATTATGCCTTAAACCGGTGTATCTAATCCCGTCATCATGTGCAATGCTCCCCAGACTGATGTATCTAATCCCGTAATCATGTGCGATACTCCTTAGGCCGGTGGATCTATTCTCGTCAAATGTGACACTCCCAAGACTGGTGTATTACGCCTTAGACTGGTGTATCTAATCCTATTATCATGTGTGATACTCCTTAGACTGGTGTATCTATTCCCATTATGTGTGATACTCCCCATACTGGTGTATCTAATCCTATCATCTTGTGCAATACTCCCCAGACCGATGTATCTAATTCCGTCATCGTGCAATACTCCCCAGACTGGTGTATTACACCCCAGACCAGTGTATCTAATCTTGTCATCATGTGCGAAATTCCTTAGACCGTTGTATCTAATCCAATCGTGCTATACTTCCCAGACTGGTGTATTACTCCTTAGACCAGTGTATTTATTCCCATCATCATGTGCGATATTCCCCAGACCGGTGTATCAAATCCCGTCATCATGTGCGATACTCCTTATACTGGTGTATCTAATTCCGCTATATGCCATACTCCCCAGACTGGTGTGTTACGCCTTTCACTGATGTATCTAATCTGGTCATCATGTGCGATACTCCTTAGACTGGTGTATCTAATCCCATCATGTGTGACACTCCTTAGACCAGTGTATCTAATCTCATCAAGTGTGATACTCCCAAAACTGGTGTATTACTCCTTAGACCGGTGTATCTAATCCCTTCATCATGTGCAATTCTCCCCAGACTGGTGTATCTAATACCGTCATCATGTGCGATACTCCTTAGACTGGTGTATCTAATCCCATCATGTGTGATACTCCCCAGACCGATGTATCTAATTCCGTCATCATGTGCGATACTCCTTAGACTGGTGTATCTAATACCATCATCTTGTGTGATACTCCCCAGACTGATGTATCTAAATCCGTCATCATGTGCGATACTCCCCAGACTGGTGTATCTAATTCCGTCATCATGTGTTATATTCCTTAAACCGTTGTATCTAATCTAATCGTGCTATACTTCCCAGACTTGTGTATTACTCCTTAGACCAGTGTATTTATTTCCATCATCATGTGCGATACTCCCCAGACGGGTGTATCAAATCCCGTCATTATGTGCGATACTCCTTACACCGGTGTATCTAATCCCGTCATATGCGATACCCCCCAGACTGGTGTATTACGCCTTTCACTGGTGTATCTAATTCCGTCATCATATGCGATACTCCTTAGACTGGTGTATCTAATCCCATCATCATGTGCAATACTCCCCAGACTGGTGTATCTAATCCCATCATCATGTGCGATACTCCCCAGACTGGTGTATGTAATCCCGTCATCATGTGCGATACTTCCCAGACCGGTGTATCAAATCCGGTCATCATGTGCGATACTCCTTATACTGGTGTATCTAATTCCATCATATGCGATACTCCCCAGACTGGTGTGTTACGCCTTTCACTGGTGTATCTAATTCGGTCATCATGTTTGATACTTCTTAGACTGGTGTATCTAATCCCATCATGTGTGACACTCCTTAGACCGGTGTATCTAATCTCATCAAGTGTGATACTCCCAAGACTGGTGTATTACGCCTTAGACCGGTGTTTCTAATCCCGTCATCATGTGCAATTCTCCCCAGACTGGTGTATCTAATTCCGTCATCATGTGCGATACTCCTTAGACTGGTGTATCTAATCCCATAATGTGCGATACTCCCCAGACTGGTGTATCTAATCCCATAATGTGCGATACTCCCCAGACTGGTGTATCTAATCCCGTCATCATGTGCGATACTCCCCAGACCGATGTATCTAATCCCGTCATCATGTGCGATTCTCCCCAGACTGGTGTATCTATTCCCGTCATCATGTGCGATACTCCTTAGACTGGTGTATCTAATCCCATCATGTGTGATACTCCTTATACCAGTGTATCTAATCCCGTCATATGCGATACTCCACAGAATGGTGTATTATGCTTTAGACTGGTATATCCAATCCTGTCATCATGTGCGATACTCCTTAGACCGGTGTACCTAATCCAGTCATGTGCGATACTCCCCAGACTGGTGTATCTTATTCCATCATCATGTCCGATACTCCTTAGACTGGTGTATCTAATCCCATCATGTGCGATACTCCTTAGACTGGTGTATCTAATCCCATCATGTGCTATACTCCCCAGACTGGTGTATCTAATCCCATCATCATGTGCGATACGCCCCAGACTGGTGTATCTAATCCCGTCATGTGCGATACTCCTTAGACTGGTGTATCTAATCCCATCATGTGTGATGCTCCCCAGACTGGTGTATTTATTCCCATCATCATGTGCGATACTCCCCAGACGGGTGTATCAAATCCCGTCATCATGTGCGATACTCCTTATACCAGTGTATCTAATCCCGTCATATGCGATACTCCACAGAATGGTGTATTATGCTTTAGACTGGTATATCCAATCCTGTCATCATGTGCGATACTCCTTAGACCGGTGTACCTAATCCAGTCATGTGCGATACTCCCCAGACTGGTGTATCTTATTCCATCATCATGTCCGATACTCCTTAGACTGGTGTATCTAATCCCATCATGTGCGATACTCCTTAGACTGGTGTATCTAATCCTGTCATGTGCGCTACTCCTCAGACTGGTGTATCTAATCCTGTCATCCTGTGCGATACTCCTTAGACCGGTGTATCTTATCCCATCATTTATGATACTCCCCAGACTGATGTATATAATCCCATCATGTGCGATACTCCCCAAACTGGTGTATCTAATCCCGTCATCCTGTGCAATACTCCCCAGACTGGTGTATTTAATCCCATCATTTGCGATACACCCTAGACTGATGTATCTAATCCCGTCATCATGTGCAATACTCCCCAGACTGGTGTATCTAATTCAGTTATCATGTGCGATACTCCCCAGACTGATGTATGTAATCATGTGCGATACTCCTTAGGCCGGTGTATCTAATCTCGTCAAGTGTGATACTCCCCAGACTGGTGTATCTAATCCCGTCATCCTGTGTGATACTCCCCAGACTGGTGTATTTAATCCCATCATCATTTGCGATACACCCTAGACTGATGTATCTAAACCCGGCATGTGCAATACTCCCCAGACTGGTGTATCTAATTCAGTTATCATGTGCGATATTCCCCAGACTGGTGTATCTAATCCCATTATGTGCGATACTCCCCAGACCGATGTATCTAATCCTGTCATCATGTGCGATACTCCTTAGACTGGTGTATCTAATCCCATCATGTGCGATACTCCCCAGACTGGTGTATGTAATCCCGTCATCATGTGCGATACTCCCCAGAATGGTGTATGTAACCCCGTCATCATGTGCGATACTCCCCAGACCGGTGTATCAAATCCCGTCATCATGTGCCATACTCCTTATACTGGTGTATCTAATTCCGTCATAAGCGATACTCCCCAGATTTGTGTGTTACGCCTTTCACTGGTGTATCTAATCCAGGCATCATGTGCGATTCTCCTTAGACTGGTGTATCTAATCCCATCATGTCACACTCCTTAGACTGGTGTATCTAATTTTGTCAAGTGTGATACTCCCAAGACTGGTGTATTACGCCTTAGACCGGTGTATCTAATCCCGTCATATGCGATACCCCCCAGACTGGTGTATTATACCTTTCACTGGTGTATCTAATTCTGTCATCATATGCGATACTCCTCAGACTGGTGTATCTAATCCCATAATTATGTGCAATACTCCCCAGACCGGTGTATCAAATCCCATCATCATATGCGATACTCCTTATACTGGGGTATCTAATTCCATCATATGAGATACTCTCCGGACTGGTGTGTTACGCCTTTCACTGGTGTATCTAATCCGGTCATCATGTGCGATACTACTTAGACTGGTGTATCTAATCTCGTCAAATGTCATACTCCCAAGACTGGTGTATTACACCTTAGACCGGTCTATCTAATCCCGTCATCATGTGCAATTCTCCCCAGACTGGTGTATCTAATACAGTCATCATGTGCGATACTCCTTAGACTGGTGTATCTAATCCCATCTTGTGCGATACTCCCCAGACTGGTGTATCTAATCCCATCATGTGCTATACTCTCCAGACTGGTGTATCTAATCCAGTCATCCTGTGTGATACTCCCCAGACTGGTGTATTTAATCCCATCATCATTTGCGATACACACTAGACCAATGTATCTAATCCCGTCATCATGTGCAATACTCCCCAGACTGGTGTATCTAATTCAGTTATCATGTGCGATACTCCCCAGACTGGTGTATCTAATCCCATTATCATGTTCGATACTCCCCAGACTGGTGTATCTAATCCCGTCATCATGTGCTATACTCCCCAGACTGGTGTATCTAATCCCGTCATCATGTGCGATACTCCCCAGACCGATGTATCTAATTCCGTCATCATGTGCGATACTCCCCAGACTGGTGTATCTATTCCCGTCATCATGTGCGATACTCCTTAGACTGGTGTATCAAATCCCATCATGTGTGATACTCCCCAGACTGGTGTATTTATTTCCATCATCATGTGCGATACTCCCCAGACGAGTGTATCCTATCCCGTCATCATGTGCGATACTCCTTATGCCAGAGTATCTAATCCCGTCATATGCGATACTCCACAGAATGGTTTATTATGCTTTAGACTGGTATATCCAATCCGGTCATCATGTGCGATACTCCTTAGACCGGTGTACCTAATCCAGTCATGTGCGATACTCCCCAGACTGGTGAATCTTATTCCATCATCATGTCCGATACTCCTTAGACTGGTGTATCTAATCCCATCATGTGCGATACTCCTTAGACTGATGTATCTAATCCCATCATGTGCGATACTCCCCAGGCTGGTGTATCTAATCCCATCATGTGCTATACTCCCCAGACTGGTGTATCTAATCCCATCATCATGTGCAATACGCCCCAGACTGGTGTATCTAATCCCGTCATGTGCGATACTCCTTAGACTGGTGTATCTAATCCCATCATGTGTGATGCTCCCCAGACTGGTGTATTTATTCCCATCATCATGTGCGATACTCCCCAGACGGGTGTATCAAATCCCGTCATCATGTGCGATACTCCTTATACCAGTGTATCTAATCCCGTCATATGCGATACTCCACAGAATGGTGTATTATGCTTTAGACTGGTATATCCAATCCTGTCATCATGTGCGATACTCCTTAGACCGGTGTACCTAATCCAGTCATGTGCGATACTCCCCAGACTGGTGTATCTTATTCCATCATCATGTCCGATGCTCCTTAGACTGGTGTATCTAATCCCATCATGTGCGATACTCCTTAGACTGGTGTATCTAATCCTGTCATGTGCGTTACTCCTCAGACTGGTGTATCTAATCCTGTCATCCTGTGCGATACTCCTTAGACCGGTGTATCTAATCCCATCATTTGTGATACTCCCCAGACTGATGTATATAATCCCATCATGTGCGATACTCCCCAAACTGGTGTATCTAATCCCGTCATCCTGTGCGATACTCCCCAGACTGGTGTATTTAATCCCATCATTTGCGATACACCCTAGACCGATGTATCTAATCTCGTCATCATGTGCAATACTCCCCAGACTGGTGTATCTAATTCAGTTATCATGTGCGATACTCCCCAGACTGATGTATCTAATCCTGTAATCATGTGCGATACTCCTTAGGCCAGTGTATCTAATTTCGTCAAGTGTGATACTCCCAAGACTGGTGTATTACACCTTAGACTGATGTATCTAATCCCATCATGTGCGATACTCCCCAGACTGGTGTATCTATTCCAGTCATCCTGTGCGATAGTCCCCAGACTGGTGTATGTAATCCCATCATCATTTGCGATACACCCTAGACCGATGTATCTAATCCCGTCATCATGTGCAATACTCCCCAGACTGGTGTATCTAATCCCGTCATCATGTGCGATATTCCTTAGACTGTTGTATCTAATCCAATCCTGCTATACTTCCCAGACTGGTGTATTACTCCTTAGACCAGTGTATTTATTCCCATCATCATATGCGAGACTCCCCAGACAGGTGTATCAAATCCAGTCATCATGTGCGATACTCCTTATACTGGTGTATCTAATTCCGTTATATGCAATACTCCCCAGACTGGTGTATTACACCCCAGACCAGTGTATCTAATCTCGTCATCATGTGCGATATTCCTTAGACCGTTGTATCTAATCCAATCATGCTATACTTCTCAGACTGGTGTATTACTCCTTAGACCAGTGTATTTATTCCCATCATCATATGCGATACTCCCCAGACAGGTGTATCAAATCCCGTCATCATGTACGATACTCCTTATACCAGTGTATCTAATCCCGTCATAATGCGATACTCCCCAAACTGGTGTATTACTCCTTTCACTGGTGTATCTAATTCCGTCATCATATGCGATACTCCTTAGACTGGTGTATCTAATCCCATCATTATGTGCAATACTCCCCAGACTGGTGTATCTAATCCCATCATCATGTGCGATACTCCCCTGACTGGTGTATCTAATCCCATCATCATGTGCGATACTCCCCAGACTGGTGTATCTAATCCCATCATCATGTGCGATACTCCCCAGACTGGTGTATGTAATCCCGTCATCATGTGCGATACTCCTTAGACCGGTGTATCTAATCCCGTCATATGCGATACTCCACAAAATGGTGTATTATGCTTTAGACTGGTATATCCAATCCTATCATCATGTGCTATACTCCTTAGACCGGTGTACCTAACCCAGTCATGTGGAATACTCCCCAGACCGGTGTATCTAATCCTGTCATCCTGTGCGATACTCCTTAGACCGGTGTATCTAATCCCATTATGTGTGATACTCCCCAGACTGATGTATCTAATCCAATCATGTGCGATACTCCCCAAACTGGTGTATCTAATCCCTTCATCCTGTGCGATACTCCCCAGACTGGTGTATTTAATCCCATCATTTGCGATACACCCTAGACCGATGTATCTAATCTCGTCATCATGTGCAATACTCCCCAGACTGGTGTATCTAATTCAGTTATCATGTGCGATACTCCCCAGACTGATGTATCTAATCCTGTAATCATGTGCGATACTCCTTAGGCCAGTGTATCTAATTTCGTCAAGTGTGATACTCCCAAGACTGGTGTATTACACCTTAGACTGATGTATCTAATCCCATCATGTGCGATACTCCCCAGACTGGTGTATCTATTCCAGTCATCCTGTGCGATAGTCCCCAGACTGGTGTATGTAATCCCATCATCATTTGCGATACACCCTAGACCAATGTATCTAATCCCGTCATCATGTGCAATACTCCCCAGACTGGTGTATCTAATCCCGTCATCATGTGCGATATTCCTTAGACTGTTGTATCTAATCCAATCCTGCTATACTTCCCAGACTGGTGTATTACTCCTTAGACCAGTGTATTTATTCCCATCATCATATGCGAGACTCCCCAGACAGGTGTATCAAATCCAGTCATCATGTGCGATACTCCTTATACTGGTGTATCTAATTCCGTTATATGCAATACTCCCCAGACTGGTGTATTACACCCCAGACCAGTGTATCTAATCTCGTCATCATGTGCGATATTCCTTAGACCGTTGTATCTAATCCAATCATGCTATACTTCTCAGACTGGTGTATTACTCCTTAGACCAGTGTATTTATTCCCATCATCATATGCGATACTCCCCAGACAGGTGTATCAAATCCCGTCATCATGTACGATACTCCTTATACCAGTGTATCTAATCCCGTCATAATGCGATACCCCCCAAACTGGTGTATTACTCCTTTCACTGGTGTATCTAATTCCGTCATCATATGCGATACTCCTTAGACTGGTGTATCTAATCCCATCATTATGTGCAATACTCCCCAGACTGGTGTATCTAATCCCATCATCATGTGCGATACTCCCCTGACTGGTGTATCTAATCCCATCATCATGTGCGATACTCCCCAGACTGGTGTATCTAATCCCATCATCATGTGCGATACTCCCCAGACTGGTGTATGTAATCCCGTCATCATGTGCGATACTCCTTAGACCGGTGTATCTAATCCCGTCATATGCGATACTCCACAAAATGGTGTATTATGCTTTAGACTGGTATATCCAATCCTATCATCATGTGCTATACTCCTTAGACCGGTGTACCTAACCCAGTCATGTGGAATACTCCCCAGACCGGTGTATCTAATCCTGTCATCCTGTGCGATACTCCTTAGACCGGTGTATCTAATCCCATTATGTGTGATACTCCCCAGACTGATGTATTTAATCCAATCATGTGCGATACTCCCCAAACTGGTGTATCTAATCCCTTCATCCTGTGCGATACTCCCCAGACTGGTATATTTAATCACATCATCATTTGCGATACACCCTAGACTGATGTATCTAATCCTGTCATCATGTGCAATACTCCTCAGACTGGTGTATCTAATTCAGTTATCATGTGCGATACTCCCCAGACTGATGTATCTAATCCCGTAATCATGTGCGATACTGCTTAGGCTGGTGTATCTAATCTCGTCAAGTGTGATACTCCCAAGACTGGTGTATTACACCTTAGACTGATGTTTCTAATCCCATCATGTGCGATACTCCCCAGACTGGTGTATCTAATCCAGTCATCCTGTGCGATAGTCCCCAGACTGGTGTATGTAATCCCATCATCATTTGCGATACACCCTAGACCGATGTATCTAATCCCGTCATCATGTGCAATACTCCCCAGACTGCTGTATCAATTCAATTATGTGTGATACTCCCAAGACTGGTGTATCTAATCCCATTATCATGTGCAATACTCCCAGACCAGTGTGTCTGATCCCATCATGTGCGATACTCCTTAGGCTGGTGTATCTAATCCCATCATGTGCGATACTCCTTAGACTGGTGTATCTAATCACATTATGTGCGATACTCCCCAGACTGGTGTATCTAATCCCATCTTGTGCGATGCTCCCCAGACCGATGAATCTAATCACGTCATTATATGCAATACTCCTTACACCGGTGTATCTAATTCCGTCATCATGTGCGATACTCCTAATACTGGTGTATCTAATCCCGTCTTGTGCGATACCTCTAGACTGGCGTATTACGCCTTTCACCGATGTATCTAATCCCGTCATAATATCATATGCTATACTCCCCAGAATGGTGTATCTTATTCCATCATCATGTTCGATACTCCACAGACCGATGTATCTAATCCCGTCATCATATGCGATAATCCTTAGACCGGTGTATCTAATCCCGTCATCATATGTGATACTCCTTATACTGGTGTATCTAATCCCGTCATGTGTGACACTCCTTACACCAGTGTATCTAATCTTGTTAAGTGTGATACTCCCAAGACTGATGTATTACGCCTTAGACCGGTGTATCTAATCCCGTCATCATGTGCAATTCTCCCCAGACTGGTGTATCTAATAAAGTCATCATGTGCGATACTCCTCAGACTGGTGTATCTAATCCCGTCATCATATGCGATACTTCTTATACTGGTGTATCTAATCCCGTCATATGCGATACTCCCCAGACTTTTGTATTACAACTTTCACTGGTGTATCTGATCCGGTCATCATGTACGATACTCCTAAGACTGGTGTATCTAATCCCGTAATCATGTGCGGTACTCCTTAGACTTTATCTAATCACATCATGTGCGCTGCTCCCCAGACCGATGTATTTAATCCCATTATGTGTGATACTCCTTAGACCGGTGTATCTAATCTCGTCATCATGTGCGATACTTCTTAGACTGATGTATATAATCCCGCCATGTGCAATTCTCCACAGAATGGTGTATTACACTTTAGACTGGTGTATCAAATCCCGTCATCATGTGCGATACTCCTTATACTGGTGTATCTAATCCCATCATATGCGATACTCCCCAGACTGGTGTATTACGCCTTTCACTGGTGTATCTAATCCGGTCATCATGTGCGATACTCCTTAGACTGGTGTATCTAATCTCATCATGTGTGACACTCCTTAGACTGGTGTATCTAATCCTGTCATGTGCGCTACTCCCCAGACCGCTGTATCTAATTTCATCTTCATGTGCGATGATACTCCACAGACTGGTGTATCTAATGCCATCATCATTTGCGATACACCCCAGACTGGTGTATGTAATCCCGTCATCATGTGCGATACTCCTTAGACCGGTGTATCTAATCCCGTCATATGCGATACTCCACAAAATGGTGTATTATGCTTTAGACTGGTATATCCAATCCTATCATCTAATCCCATCATTTTGCATGATACACCTTAGACCGGTGTATCTAATACCATCATGTGTGACACTCCTTAGACTGGTGTATCTAATCCTGTCATGTGCGCTACTCCCCAGACCACTGTATCTAATACCATCATCATGTGTGATGATACTCCCCAGACCAGTGTATCTAATCCCATCATGTCCGATATTCCTTAGTCTGGTGTATCTAATCCCATCATGTGCGATACTCCTTAAACTGGTGTATCTATTCCTGTCATGTGCGCTTCTCCCCAGATCGGTGTACCTAATCCCATCATCCGGTGCGATACTCCCCAGACTGGTGTATCTAATCCCATAATTTGCGATACGCCCCAGACAGGTGTATTACACCTTAGACTGGTGTATCTAATCTCGTCATCATGTGCAATATTCCCAAGACTGTTATATTACACCTTAGAATGGTGTAGCTAATCCCGTCATCATGTGCGATACTCCTTAGACCGGTGTATTGAATACCGTCATGTGCTATACTCCCCAGACTGGTGTATTACGCCTTAGACCAGTGTATCTAATCCCGTCATGTGCGATACTCCCCAGATTGGTGTATTATGCCTTAGACCAGTGTATCTAAACCTGTCATCATGTGCGATACTCCTAAGACCGGTGCATCTATTCTCGTCATGTGCGATACGCCCCAGATTGGTGTATTACGTCTTAGATCGGTGTATCTAAACCCGTCATCATGTCTGATACTCCTTAGACAAGTGTATCTAATCCAGTCACGTATGATACTCCCCAGGTTGGTGTATTATGCCTTAGACCAGTATATCTAATCCCGTCATCATGTGCGACACTTCCCAGACTGGTGTATCTAATCACATCATCATGTGCGATACTCCTTAGACCGGTGTATCTAATCCCGTCATCATGTTCGATACTCCCCAGACTAGTGTATTACGCCTTACACTGATGTATCTAATCCCGTCATCATGTTCGATACTTCTTAGACCGGTGTATCTAATCCTGTCATGTGCAATACTCCCCATACTGCTATGTCTAATTCCGTCATCATGTGTGATACTCCCCAAACCGGTGTATCCAATCCCGTCATCATGTGTAATACTCCCCAGACTGGTGTATCTAATCCTGTCATGTGCAATACTCCACAGATTGGTCTATTATGCCTTAGACCAGTGTATCTAAACCCGTCATCATGTGCGATTCTCCTTAGATCGGTGTATCTAATCCCGTCATGTGCGATACTCGCCAGACTGGTGTATTACTCCTTAGACTAGTGTATCTAATCCCGTCATCATATGCATTACTCGCCAGACTGGTGTATTATGCCTTAGACCATTGTATCTAATACCGTTATCATGTGTGTATCCCGTCGTCATGTGCAAAACTCGCAAGACTGGCCTATTGCTCCTTAGTACGGTGTATCTAATCCCATCATCATTCGCGATACTCCTTAGACTGGTGTATCTAATACCGTCATGTGTGATACTCCCCAGATTGGTGTATTACGCCTTAAACCGGTGTATCTAATCCAGTCATCATGTGCGATACTCCTTAGACCAGTGTATCTAATACCGTTGTCATGTGTGATACTCCCCAGACTGGTGTATTACGCCTTAGACCAGTGTATCTAATCCCGTCATCATATGCGATACTCCTTAGACCGGTGTATCTAATACCATCATGTGCGATACTCCTTAAACCGGTGTATCTAATCCCGTCATCATGTGTGAAGGTATCAAGGATAGATGGACGAGATTGAATAGGGTAACAAAGGGGGTTCTTTGTGGCGAACAAATAATTTAAATTTATAGTTTCATGTGATCCTTCACTTTCCAAGGTTTTTAAATCAAGGAGGGAACAAGATTCCTGAAAGGTTCCCACATCTGTGAGTACCAGTAAGTGCGAGGTAGAAGGTTGATGAATAAAATTCTGGTCATATTGCTGTTCAACATTATCCTCAAAGTGACACCGTAATGTTATCATTCTTGCGAATTTATGAACATCTAGGATTGTCCTATATAAATCAAATTAATTCATTGGTGAAAATGATAAGTCTTTAGATAATAAAGATAGCTGCGGTTCACTGAGGATATAACATGATAGGTTGATCCACTGATTGCAATAAAATTTCCGTTGACGTGGTGTGAACTGATTCATGGTTCTTGTGTTTCCTGCCACTCCTGCTCCACCTTTTATATTTTTTGAATGGTCCATATTTTCAAAACTAGTTTTGATCAAACCTTTGTTATAGACCGTATTCCTCCTAGTGGTGCTAATAAATTGGTTGACCGAAAATGTGTCGGAAACATCCTTTGAAGTCATGCCAACTGAGGTTTCAAAAGATGAGTCTGTGTCTGAAAAACTAACTTTTAAAAAAAAAAAAAATCCTTCTGAGTATAGGTTTAAAGTTTTGCCACTTGCCATTATTTCTTTTGTAGCCATTATATGTTCTCCAAGACAATAGATTTTAGTTTTTAGAGCAGAGTCCCACTCTTTAAATTCCTTGGAATCAGTATGAGGAAAAATTGTTGTTTGAACTTGCTGGATATCTGCCTGCACCGCAGTCAATGATTGTCCTTCATATGAAACTATTAGCTGCTTCAGCTGATTAGAACACTGATTCAAGATACTACACCATTTTTTGTTGAATTCATCTGAACACTGTGTAGTAGGTACTTTTTTTATACGAGTCCTTTTGGGATGATATGTTTCTCAAGATATGAACCTAAGGTTGTACTGTCCAACCATAACTTTAATTCTTTAACAAGGAGATTTTTCAACTATTTGAAGTGTGTGTCTAATTTGTTTGGGCTCTGATCCTGCTAAACTAAACATTTTCCACCGAACATAATGGGATTATTTCCTGTTCTGTGGTTACAGGGATAAAACGGGTTAAAAACCCAGGGCAGAATCACCATGGATATTTTTTATCCTGAGAATCCTGGTGGATCTATGAACCAAATACTAGGTTTCCTCTGGGTATGAACTTGATCTACTATTACGAATATTTTTTTTATTGTACTTTGTTTCACCATTATTTTTATTGCTAACAAAAGTGTTTCTTTTAAAAAAAATTCCTGCTCAGGATTGGTGATGCTTGATCACGTGTTTAGCCAGTATATGACTTAATACGCTAAACAAGTTCCTTAATCATTGCCTGCATTGAACACGTGTAGTGTTCAATTCAGGCAATGATTAAGGAACTCTTTCCGAAACGCGTTTGCTGATAAACACCCCTCTTCCATAGTGACTTAAAACCTTTTGTCTCTAGAAAGTTGTATACTTTAATTTTTTTAATGCATTTTCATTAAAAGTGTTTTTAAGAAGCTCAGGATGCTGGAATTACTTCTTTTTACTGACAAAAAATTTTAGGGGCTTCATCGCAAAAGGGATGTCTACATTTTTAGTCATTTGATCCCATAAATGTAATTTATGCCTGTATGTTTCTCACTTCCCTTCACCAATTAGATTATTTAGTGCTGATCCTTCACACACAAATCGACTTACAATAATAGGTAAAAAAGCAAGATGGGTGAATGCTTTTGCAAACCACTGTACATCACTGGGGTGACCAAGGGGACAATGATATAACTGGGTAGGACTTAGAAGAATAGACATCACTGGTAGAGCTGGGGGTCATATACATCACTGGCAAGGCATGTACATGATTTAGGAGAGCTGGGGGCCTTATATATCACTGGGGAGGACTGGGGGGCAAATTTATCACTGGAGAGGGCTGGGGGTCATATACACCACTGGGGAGCCTGGAAGCAAATAGAGGACTGGGGGACATAGATATCACTGGGAAGGTCTGGGAGACATATACAGTGGCTTGCAAAAGCTTTTTACCTATTTTGATACATTACAACCTGTGTTTAAATATTTTTGTAATCCAATTTTTGTGTGATGCAACATCACTAAATAGTATAAGTTTGTGAAGTGAAGGGAGAAAAATATAGGCATTAAAGGGAACCTGTCACCAGGTTTGCCCCATGACATACGGCCACCACCTTTCAGCCCTCATATACAGCATACTAATATGCTGTGTATATGCCCCCGATCCGACCTGTAACAATAGAAAAACACCTTTTATTATACTCACCTGCGGGGCGGTCTGGTCCGAGGGCGTCGCTGGTCCTGGACCGACGCTTCCCTTCTTTCGATGCTATCCTCCTATGCTTCATTTAGATCACGTGTCACTACGTCATCCACACAGGGTCCCCGGCATCGTACTATTGCGCAAGTGTACTTCTCTGCCCTGTTGAGTACTGCACTGTGCATGCACCAGAGCTCTTTGACATTTCCCATCACATGCGCACTGCAGTACTTTACTCCGCCCTCAACAGGGCAGAGATGTACGCCTGCACGGAGCGCGATGCTGGAGACTCTAGGAGGATGCCATAGAGATACGTTAACCACACGAAGCACAGGAGGAGGGCGGCATTGAAAGAAGTGGGGAGGCGTCGAACCATGACCAGCAACGCCCCTCGTACCTGATCGCCCCGCAGGTGGGTATAATAAAGGGTGTTTTTCTTTTGTTGGAGGTCGGATCGGGGGCATATACACAGCTTATTAGTATGCTGTATATGAGGGCTGAAAGGTGGTGACCATATCTCGTTACATAGAAAGTTAGAATTGGAGGGGACCTCCAAGGTCATCTGATCCAACCTCCTGCTCCATGCAGGATTCACTTTGCCATCTCAGACACATGTCTCTTCAGCCTGTTCCATTGAAGATGTGACATGGGGCAAACCTGGTGATAGGTTCCCTTTAATTAAATTTATGGGACCAAATAATTAAAAATTGGCATGTGCATACGTGTTCACCCTTTTTGCTATGAAGCCCCTAAAAATTTCTGGCGCAAGCAATTACCTTACCTTAAAAAATCGCATGCTTAGTGAAAGGGCGACCACCTTTGTGCAATCTAAGTGTCATATGGTCTGTCGGTCTATGCACGCCTTTTCTGGAAGGCCACAGAAACTGCAACACCATTATGCAAGATGCACCACTAACGAAATACCACTAACAACAAGGTGAAAACCAAGGAGATTGCCAAATAAGTCAGTGACAAAGTTCTTGAGAAGTACAAGTCATGGTTGGGTTATAAAAAATAAATATCCCAAATTCATAACCATCAAATGGAAAGAACATGGTATCACAACAAACCTACCAAGAGTGGTCCACCCACCAACCAAAACTCTCAGCAAGGGCAAGGAGGGAATTAATCAGAGAAGCAATACAGAGGCCAAAAGGTAAACCTGTAAACCTGAAGGAGATGCAGAGTTCCCAAGGAGAGACTGGAGTATCTATCCATATGACCACAATAAGCCATACATTCCATAGAGATGGACTTTATTGAAGAATGGCCGGAAAAAAGCCTTTAATTACACAAAAAATTGAGTTTTCCAAAAGATGAGGTAGACTCCCCAAATGTATAGAAGAAGGTGTTATGGTCAGATGAGACCAAAGTTGAACATTTTGGCCAACAAGGTAAATGCTATGTCTGGTGCCAAACCAACACAGCTCATCACCCCAAAAACACAAGCCCCACAGTGAAACATGGTGGTGGCAACATACATTTGAGGATTCTTCCACTTGTCTTTTGGCAAACTCAAAACAAGCCTTACAAATTTTTTTGCAAGTAAAGGCTTTTTTTCTGGCCACTCTTCCATAAAGGCTACTTTTATGGACTTTTCAGCTTATTGTGGTTGTATGGACAGATATTCTGCTTGGTAACCCTCTAGGCTCCTTCAGAGTTACCTTTGGTCTCTGTGCTGCCTCTCTGATTAATGTTCTTCTTGCCCAGGCTGAGAGTTTTGCTGGGCAGCCCTCTCTTGGCAGGTTTCTGTTTGTACCGTGCTCTTTGAAGATAATAGATTTGATAGTGCTCCAGAGTACATCAGAGATTATGCCATTTTTGTTATAACCCAATCCTGACTTGTACGTCTTAACAACTTTGTCTCTGTATTTTTTCGGAGATCTCCTTGGTCCTTATGGTGTTGTTTGAATAGTGGTGCCTCTTGCTTAATGGTGTTGCAGCCTCTGTGGCTTTGCCGAAAAGGTGTGTATATACTGATAGACAATGTGACACTTAGATTGCACACAGGGGGCTTCCTTTCACTTAGCATGTGACTTATGAAGGTAATTGCTTGCACTAAAATTTTTTAGGGGCTTCATCACAAAAGGGGTGAACATATTTGCACATGCCAATTTTTAGTTATTTGATCCCATGAATTGAATTTATGCCTATATTTTTCTCACTTCACTTCACCAAGTTGGACTATTTAATGCTGGTGCATCACACACAAATCAGATTACAAAAATAGGCAAAAAATACAAGATGGGTGAATGCTTTTGCAAACCACTGTACATCACTGAGGTGACCAAGGGGACAACGACATCACTGGATAGGACTTGGAGGCATAAACATCACTGGTTAAAAGGCTTGGGGGCATATACATCACTGACGAGGCATGTACTTCACTTAGGAGGGCTGGAGAGCATAGACATCACTGAGGGCATAAATATCACTGGTGGGAGCTGGGAGGCATATACATCATTGGGGAGGCTGGACGCTTATACATCACTGGGGATGTCTCAGGGTCATAGACATCACTTGGGAGGACTGGGGGCATAGATATCATTGGGGAACCTGAAAGCATATAGAGGACTGGGAGGCATAGATATAACTGTGAAGGGCTGGGTGGCATATACAGTTTCTTGCAAAATATTTTTCCTATTTTGTTACATTACAACCTGTGTTTAAATATTTTTGTAATTCTATTTGTGTGTAATGCATCAGCACTAAATACAGTGGGTACAGAAAGTAGTCAGACCCCTTTAAATTTTTCACTCTTTGTTTCATTGCAGCCATTTGGTAAATTCTAAAAAGTTCATTTTTTTTCTCATTAAAGTACACTCTGCACCCCATCTGGACCGAAAAAAAACAGAAATGTAGAAATTTTTGCAAATTTATTAAAAATGAAAAACTGAAATATCACATGGTCATAAGTATTCAGACCCTTTGCTCAGTATTGAGTAGAAGCACCCTTTTGAGCTAGTACAGCCATGAGTCTTCTTGGGAATGGTGCAACAAGTTTTTCACACCTGGATTTGGGGATCCTCTGCCATTTTTCCTTGAAGATCTTCTCAAGTTTCGTCAGGTTGGATGGTGAACGTTGGTGGACAGCCATTTTCAGGTCCATAAAGAGATGCTCAATTGGGTTTAGGTCAGGGCTCTGGCTCTGCCAGTCAAGAATGGTCACAGAGTTGTTCTGAAGCGACTCCTTTGTTGGCTGTATGCTTAGGGTCATTGTCTTGTTGGAAGGTGTACCTTTGGCCAAGTCTGAGGTCCACAGCACTCTGGAAGAGGTTTTCATCCAGGATATCTCTGTACTTGGCGGCCGCATTCATGTTTCCTTCAACTGCAAGCAGTCGTCCTGTCTCTGCAGCTGAAAAACACCCCCATAGCATGATGCTTCCACCACCACGTTTCACTGTTGGGATTTTATTGGGCAGGTGATGAGCAGTGCCTGGTTTTCTCCACACATACCGCATAGAATTATCACCAAAAAGTTCTATCTTCTTCTCATCAGACCAGAGAATCTTATTTCTCATAGTCTGGGAGTCCTTCATGTGTTTTTGATCAAACTGTATGCGGGCTTTCATATGTCTTGCACTGAGTAGAGGCTTCCGTCGGGCCACTCTGCCATAAATGCCCGACTGGTGGAGGCATGCAGTGATAGTTGACTTTGTGGATCTTTCTCCCATCTCCCTACTGCATCTCTGGAGCTCAGCCACAGTGATCTTGGGGTTCTTCTTTACCTCTCTCACCAAGGCTCTTCTCCCACGATTGCTCAGTTTGGCTGGACAGCCAGGTCTAGGAAGTCTTCTGGTGGTCCCAAACGTCTTCAATTTAAGAATTATGGAGGCCACTGTACTCTTAGGAACCTTGAGTAATGCAGAAATTATTTTGTAACCTTGGCCAGATCTATGCCTTGCCACAATTCTGTCTCCTTGGGCAGTTCCTTTGAGCTCATGATTCTCATTTGGTCTGACATGCACTGTGAGCTGTGAGGTCTTCTATAGAAAGGTGTGTGTCTTTCCAAATCAAGTCCTATGAGTTTAATTAAACACAGCTGGGCTCCAATGAAGGAGTAGAGCCATCTGAAGGAGGATCACAAGGAAATGGACAGCATGTGACTTAAATATGAGTGTCTGAGGAAAGGGTCTGAATACTTATGACCATGTGATATTTCAGTTTTTCTTTTTTAATAAATTTGCAAATATTTCTACATTTCTGTTTTTTTTCAGTCAAGATGTGGTGCAGAGTGAACTTTAATGAGAAAAAAAATGAACTTTTTAGAATTTACCAAATGGCTGCAATGAAACAAAGAGTGAAAAATTTAAAGGGGTCTGAATACTTTCCGTAACCACTGTAGTATGAGTTGGTGAAGTGAAGGGAGAAAAATATAGGCATTAAAGGGAACCTGTCACCAGCTTTGCCCCATATGAGATACGGCCACAACCTTTCAGCCCTCATATACAGCATACTAATATGCCGTGTATATGCCCCCGATCAGGACTCCAACAAAAGAAAAACACCTATTATACTCATCTGCGGGGCGGTCGGGTCCGAGGGCTTTGCTGGTCCTGGACCGGCGCCTCCCTACTTTCGATGCTGTCCTCCTTCTGTGTTTCATGTGGATGATACATCCCTACGTCATCCACACAGGGTCCCTTACATCGCGCTATTGCACAGGCGTACATCTCTGCCCTGTTGAGGGCAGACTAAAGTACTGCAGTGCACATGCACCAGAGCTCTTTGAACTTTCCCATCACGTGCGCACTGCAGTACTTTTACTCTGATAAGTAAGCAATGGGTCAAATAGGTAGAACCACTAAATAGAGAATATGATATAGCAAGATGTGGTAAAATAAAACGTAGCTTTGTCATCCAAATAGAGTCCGTGGCATCCATATATAAAGAAGGGAACAACGTCTACATATCGAGTATATGCAACAAAGCAAGAAAAAAGATGAATGTATACAATGGTGATCACCTTCAAAAATAGTTTATTACAATTGACAATGAAAAACAGGGCAAAAACAAATTAAAAACATTTAAAAAAACAAAATGGCTGAGACAAAAACAGACCTAGTCTCTGTAGGACTTAGGTCCACCCAACCTGGAGTGCCCTTAGACCTTAAACAATGCATAACATAATTGGCTTAATAATTATACAAAAAATATGATTACATACACAGTAGTTAGGGCTCATATACGTGATAAATTTAATATACACAAGAATATAGAAAAGTCATAGCATTAATATACAGTTCAATGTGAAGCTAATATGCTTTATGTATACACAGCAGCAAATAAATGAATGACACCTATATCAATCCCCAGTATTACTAATATTAATCTGCAGTTTTGGTATTCAGCACTTATGAGGAATTTTTAGTATAGGGTAAATTAGCATGAGCTCACTATAGGTACAAAGGAGTAATCCAGTACCAGAACCACCAATTTAAAGTGTGTCTGTTTAAGTAGGATACTACTCTGAGGTACTCAGTACAGTATAAGACCAGGAAGGGTGGTCCCCCACCACGAATCGCCGCTATCAGTGCGGCTTCATCAGGGGTAGACACAGTAAAGAAAGAGCGTGTATATGTATATATATAGTATATATAGACTGTACATATACACATAATTCATTAATTAAGGCAACTTACAGCTGGAGGGGCGGCCGCCTCAGCAAACAGACATCCACCAAAATACTCTGACGTAATTTCCTCATAAGTGCCGACCCGAGTACTGTGGTCCCCAGTAATCTGCCTGGGGGCCCACAGAAAAGTTAATCGCAGGCCCGAGGTTCCCCACCCCTGCTCTAATGGAAATGTACTGCAGAGGAAACAAGCTATTGCAATGACAAGGACTCAAAAACATCTTATCAAATAAAAGTGAAAGAACCTAGCTAGGACTGTATGTAGGCTGCATGGGAATTCTTCATTCAGCAAGGAACAGCATCATTCCTTTTTGGAGTGCTTAAAATTATGTATATAATATAACTAAAGTGTCGGTTGCAGGTACAATGCAAACCAAAGCCATTCAAGGTTTTCTTCATGAGTGAATCAGTGGACATCCGTTTAGGAATGAGCGATTGAATTATGCATGGGGAAATTCAGTTTTTCAGACTACATAAGTATAGATATACTGTATATGTAATTTTCCACTTACAGTAGGGCAGCCTGAAATACATTTCTCCCAAAGACAGGGCAAATACAATCATTACATAGCCCTTATTTGTTTACTGTGCAGTTTTTCTGTTATTATTGATTGAATTTATTTAATTTAATATAATATTTGTTAGAAATAATACAAAATATAATAGATAAATATATTTGTCTATTTTTGATCATGGGACGTTCTGATATATTCAGAATTCATAAAAAGTAATAAGAAAAATCCCACTTGTTATCTTTTCAATAACTCAAATAGTTAATTTATGTTCATTTATTTATATCTTGTGGTGTTTACTTTGCTTATGTAGTGCCGGCGTCCCTGCCCTCTGCTAGGCAGGGACGCTGTTCCCCTCACCGCTCTGCTCCGTGCCCGGCGTCCCTCTCCCGCTCTGCTGGCAGCGCGCGCTCCTTCCCGGCCACTGAGCTTAGGGCGCGCACGTGCGCTCTCCCTCCCTCTTAAAGGGGCCGCGCGCGCCGTCCTAAGGAGTCCCCGGCCAATGGCCGGAGGACTTTACCATATATAAGGCACCTCCTCAAAAATGGAGGTGCCCGAGCAATGTTGTTGCACCGTTCTACTCTGCTTCAGCCCTCAGGTCCCGTTGCCAGTTACCTGCCAGATTCCTGCCAGCTTGCTGTCCTAATCCTGCCTGATTTCCTGTTACCTGCCTGCCTGCCTGAGGTCCGACGGTCTGCCTTACAACTCCGGTCAGTCTGTCTATGGACCAGCTTGCCCGCTCACCTGGGAGCGCTTCTCCGCTACCTGCCTGCTTGCCTGTCCGGAGGCTCCGCTGTCACGTGCTGTGACCACCAGCTATTCCAGACTCTTGCCCGCTCACCTGGGAGCGCTTCTCCGTTACCTGCCTGCTTGCCTGCCCGGAGGCTCCGCTTTCACGTGCTGTGACCACCAGCTATTCCAGACTCTTGCCCGCTCACCTGGGAGCGCTTCTCCGCTACCTGCCTGCTTGCCTGCCCGGAGGCTCCGCCGTCACGTGCTGTGACCACCTGCTATTCCAGAGACTCTCGCTTGCTCACCTGGGAGCACACATCCTCCATCTGCCTTGCTAGCCTACCTGGAGGTTCAGCCATCACAGGTCGTACCTACCCTTTACCTAGAGACTGCCCCGGTCACTTGCCGTGACCTCCAGCCCGTTCTTCCAGAGACTGCCCCGATCACTTGCCGTGACCTCCTGCCCGTACACCCAGAGACTGTCCCGGTCACCTGCTGTGACTGCCTGCCTGGTCGCCACCCGCTCCCTTACAAGGACCGCCCCCTTCTATAGTAGCCCAGAGGTTCCGCCTCCCAGACCCGTTACAGTTTGTTCGGGCCATGGAACCCGGTGGCACCCAAGCTCCCTCGCTCTCGGACCTGTGTCATGAACTGTCCCGTCAAAGGTCCCAACAGGAGTCCATCCTGGGTCACCTGCGGAATGTCAATACTCGCCTGGACACTCTGACTGCTCCACCAACAACCTCCGCCAGTGCCATGTCTCGCAATCCGGCAGCTCCGCTGTCCACTAACACCATGATTTCCTACCCCGGACCTCGGCTTTCTGCACCTCCTCGCTTCGGAGGCGACTCCGCCCAGGCTCGGGGCTTCATAAATCAGTGCACCCTGCACTTTGAACTATTGTCCCACCAGTTTAACTCCGACCGAGCCAAAATTGCATTCATCATGTCCCATCTCACCGGGGAGGCCCTGGCCTGGCTAAATCCTCTATGGGAGAGAGGAGACCCCCTGGTGTCCAACTTGCCTGCTTTTCTCACGGCTTTCCGGAAAGTCTTCGACGAACCCGGACGGAAGACCTCATCCGCATCATCATTGCTACGCCTCCGTCAGGAAAGTCTCACCGTGGGCCAATATGCCATACGGTTCCGTACCCTTGCCTCGGAGCTGGCCTGGGATAACGACGCTCTGGTTTCCGTCTTCTGGGAGGGTCTGTCCGGCCGTATTAAAGATGAACTTGCCGGTCGGGACATTCCTACCACTCTCGATGACCTGATAACTCTTGCCACCCGGATTGACCTACGGTTCCAGGAGCGTGCCAGAGAGGTCACCCGTGAGAGGAGGTTACCACGTCTAGCTCCTACTTTTCAGAAACCCGTCACTCCTTCTGTCTCTAACCAGGTACACCCTCCTGAGCCTATGCAGGTCGACCAGACCAAGATGGTCAAGACCCGTCAGGACTTACGCCGTGCCGAGGGGACCTTCTTCTACTGTGGCAGTAAGGAGCACCGGATCCGTGCCTGCCCGGAGAGGTCGGGAAACGCCTGTGTCTAGGTTCGCTCAGAGAGGTCCACCTAGACAAGAATAAATCCTCTCCATCCCTGCTGTTGTCAGTTTCAATCGTCTACGGGGAGAACCGTTATTTCGAACTAGCCCAACTGGACTCTGGAGCAGCCGGGAATCTTATTTCACAGTCCCTGGTAGAGAAATACCGCATCCCCACCAAACCTCTGGCTGTACCCTTGTCTGTTGCTGCCGTGGATGGGGGGCTCTTACCACGCCCCATCCAACTCATCACCGAATCCATTACTCTGCAGGTGGGAATGCTGCATTCTGAAAGTATCTCCTTCCATGTTCTGCCTGGACTCTCTCACGCCCTCTTGCTAGGCCTACCTTGGCTCCAGAGACATGCACCCGTGCTTGACTGGCAGACCGGAGAAGTCCTTCGCTGGGGACAGGGCTGCCATAAGACCTGTCTGGTTCCCGTTCATCCCGTCCGTCCTTCTCCTACCCCAGCTAATCTACCTGGACTTCCGATTCCTTATTGGACTTATGCTGATGTCTTTAATAAAAAGGAGGCAGAGACACTACCCCCTCATAGACCATACGACTGCCCTATCGACCTGTTACCTGGTACTTCTCCTCCCCGTGGGCGTATTTATCCATTATCCGCTGCTGAGACCCGGTCGATGTCCGAATATATTAAGGAGAATCTGGCCAGGGGATTCATCCGGAAATCTACCTCCCCGGCGGGAGCAGGCTTCTTTTTCGTCAAAAAGAAGGACGGCTCTCTCCGTCCCTGTATAGACTATAGAGGCCTTAACCAGATCACGGTGAAGAATAAGTACCCCCTTCCGCTCATTCCGGAGTTATTTGATCGTCTGAGGGGGGCTAGAATCTTCACCAAACTGGACCTCCGTGGGGCGTACAACCTGGTTCGTATCCATCAGGGGGATGAATGGAAGACGGCATTCAACACCCGGGACGGCCACTATGAATATCTGGTAATGCCCTTTGGCCTCTGTAACGCTCCTGCCGTCTTTCAAGAGTTGGTCAATGACATCTTCCGGGACCTTCTCTACTCCTGCGTAGTGGTGTACCTGGACGACATCTTGGTCTTCTCTCCGGATCTCCAGACTCACCGGAGGGACGTTCGTCAGGTCCTGCTCAGGCTCAGGCAGAACCATCTCTATGCTAAATTTGAGAAGTGCCTCTTTGAGCAGACCTCGCTTCCGTTTCTGGGCTACATTATCTCTCAGACCGGCCTACAAATGGATCCTGAGAAACTGTCTGCCATCGAGAAATGGCCCCGACCAGAGGGGTTGAAGGCTATTCAACGGTTCCTGGGCTTCGCCAACTATTACCGCCTCTTCATACCGCACTTCTCTTCCCGGACTGCCCCAATTTCCGCGCTCACCCGTAAGGGTACTAATCCCAAAGAGTGGCCGCCCGAAGCAGAGGAGGCCTTTCTTTCCCTAAAACAGGCCTTCTCTTCCGCCCCGGTGCTGCATCGCCCGGACGGCAACAAGCAGTTCTTCCTGGAAGTTGACGCCTCCTCCTCTGGAGCCGGAGCGGTACTTACTCAAAAATCATCTTCCGGGAGAATGGTAACTTGTGGCTTCTTCTCCAAACTCTTCTCCTCTTCTGAGCGCAACTATTCCATAGGAGACCGAGAGTTATTGGCCATCAAGCTGGCGTTGGAGGAGTGGCGTTACCTACTCGAGGGGGCTCTTCATCCGGTAATAATTTACACTGACCACAAGAACTTGGCTTACCTCCAGCATGCCCAGAGACTGAACCCGCGCCAAGCCCGGTGGTCCTTGTTTTTTGCTCGCTTTGATTTTGTTCTTCATTTTCGCCCGGCTGATAAAAACGTCAAAGCAGACGCCTTGTCCTGATCCTTTCTGGTGTCCGATCTCGAGGAAGAACCTAAACATATCATCGATCCCGCCAGAGTAATGCAGGTGGCTCCCGTGAGTCTAAATCGTCTCCCTCCCGGTAAGACGTTTGTTTCAGTACCTGATCGGGAGAAGATCCTACACTGGGGCCATTCGTCTAAACTAGCTGGCCACGCCGGTCAGAAAAAGACCCTCCAGCTTATTGCCCGGCACTATTGGTGGCCTACCCTGCACAAGGACATAATAGACTTTGTCTCTGCCTGTGTGTCCTGCGCCCGCAACAAAGTCCCGAGACATCTGCCAGCCGGACGCCTCCTTCCGCTTCCTGTACCTGCTGCCCCCTGGCAGCATATAGCAATGGACTTTATAACTGATCTCCCCGTCTCTGCCGGTTGTACGGTCATTTGGGTGGTCGCTGACCGCTTTTCCAAGATGGCTCACTTTATTCCCCTGCCAGGCCTTCAGTCTGCACCCGAGCTGGCTAAAGACTTTATCCGCCACATCTTCCGTCTTCATGGCCTGCCCCTCCACATCGTGTCGGATCGTGGGGTACAGTTCACCTCACGTTTCTGGAGAGCCACTTGTAAACTACTAGACGTCACCCTGGACTTCTCTTCCGCTTACCACCCACAGTCCAATGGTCAAGTGGAGCGGATCAATCAGAACCTGACCAGTTACCTCCGGCACTTCGTTAATGCCCACCATTCTGACTGGGTGGATCTCCTACCATGGGCCGAGTTCTCTTATAATAATCACGAGAGCGAATCCTCCTCCAAATCCCCGTTTTTTGTAGTCTTTGGTCAGCATCCTTGGATTCCTTTTCCTGTCTCCACCTCTGTGGACAACCCGGCTGCGGAATCTCTCGTTAGCAAATTTTCCTCCATATGGGAGAGTACCCGGTCCGCACTCCTTCTGTCATCCGAGCGTATGAAAAGACACGCTGACAAAAAACGCCTGGATCCTCCACAATTTCGTCCAGGAGATAAAGTCTGGCTCTCATCTAAATATGTCCGACTCAAGATACCTTCTTACAAGTTAGGGCCTCGGTTCATCGGTCCTCTGGAGGTCATCAGTCAGATCAACCCGGTGGCCTATAAATTGAAACTCCCGGCCAACTTGCGTATCCCTAACTCCTTCCATGTATCTCTCCTCAAACCCGTGGTGCTTAACTCTTTTTCCAAGTCTACAGGTACGCCTCCTGCTCCGGTTTCTGCTGAGGACGAGTTTGAGGTAGAGAACATTCTTGCCACCAAAAGGGTAAGAGGAAAGACCTTTTTTCTGGTAGATTGGAAGGGGTTTGGTCCTGAGGAGAGAACGTGGGAGCCCCGGGAGAACATCCATGCCCCTCTCATCCTAGCTAAATTTCTATCTGGCCTAAAAAAGGGGGGGCCTAAAGGGGGGGGTACTGTAGTGCCGGCGTCCCTGCCCTCTGCTAGGCAGGGACGCTGTTCCCCTCACCGCTCTGCTCCGTGCCCGGCGTCCCTCTCCCGCTCTGCTGGCAGCGCGCGCTCCTTCCCGGCCACTGTGCTTAGGGCGCGCACGCGCGCTCTCCCTCCCTCTTAAAGGGGCCGCGCGCGCCGTCCTAAGGAGTCCCCGGCCAATGGCCGGAGGACTTTACCATATATAAGGCACCTCCTCCAAAATGGAGGTGCCCGAGCAATGTTGTTGCACCGTTCTACTCTGCTTCAGCCCTCAGGTCCCGTTGCCAGTTACCTGCCAGATTCCTGCCAGCTTGCTGTCCTAATCCTGCCTGATTTCCTGTTACCTGCCTGCCTGCCTGAGGTCCGACGGTCTGCCTTACAACTCCGGTCAGTCTGTCTAAGGACCAACTTGCCCGCTCACCTGGGAGCGCACATCAGCTACCTGCCTGCTTGCCTGAGGTCCGACGGTCTGCCTTACAACTCCGGTCAGTCTGTCTATGGACCAGCTTGTCCGCTCACCTGGGAGCGCTTCTCCGCTACCTGCCTGCTTGCCTGTCCGGAGGCTCCGCTGTCACGTGCTGTGACCACCAGCTATTCCAGACTCTTGCCCGCTCACCTGGGAGCGCTTCTCCATTACCTGCCTGCTTGCCTGCCCGGAGGCTCCGCTGTCACGTGCTGTGACCACCAGCTATTCCAGACTCTTGCCCGCTCACCTGGGAGCGCTTCTCCGCTACCTGCCTGCCCGGAGGCTCCGCCGTCACGTGCTGTGACCACCTGCTATTCCAGAGACTCTCGCTTGCTCACCTGGGAGCACACATCCTCCATCTGCCTTGCTAGCCTACCTGGAGGTTCAGCCATCACAGGTCATACCTACCCTTTACCTAGAGACTGCCCCGGTCACTTGCCGTGACCTCCAGCCCGTTTTCCAGAGACTGCCCCGATCACTTGCCGTGACCTCCTGCCCCTACACCCAGAGACTGTCCCGGTCACCTGCTGTGACTGCCTGCCTGGTCGCCACCCGCTCCCTTACAAGGACCGCCCCCTTGTATAGTAGCCCAGAGGTTCCGCCTCCCAGACCCGTTACAGCTTATACCAAAGACAGGGCAAATACAATCATTACATAGCCCTTATTTGTTTACTGTTATGTATAACATTTCCTGTGCAGTTTTTCTGTTATTATTGATTGAATTTATTTAAATTTAATATAATATTTGTTATAAATAATAAAAAATGTTAATAGATAAATAAATTTCTTTGTCTATCTTTGATTTTGGGACTTTCTGATATATTGAGAATTCATAAAAAGTAATAAGAAAATTCCGTCACTCTGAAGTGAGTATGATGAAAAACATTAAACTTTTTGTAACATCCCTGGCGGCGTGTCGCCATGGCTTCCTATCGCTCACCATGCAAGGCTGCCATCCAGGCTGCGCACTGTGTTCCTCTTCTTGCTGTGTGCATGTTTCCTGGTGGAATGCCTAGAGCGGCGGCATCACTTCCTAATTCTTAAAGGAATATTCCTAATGCATCCCCAGCCTATTGCTGTGAGGCACTGGGTACTTAAGGCACATCCACCCAGTGGGAGGTCCCTGAGGAACAGTCGACGTTGGTATTGCCAATCCTTGGTGAGTTGACCCTCACCCCCATCTTCTAACCCCAAGAACGACAGACATTGTGGCTTGGATACAATTGGCCACAGTGGCCCTTTATTATAGCAGTAGCAATTAAAACCGTGTTATATAAACAAATTGTCTTAGGGTCCTTGAAGCCAAGAAGAGTCTGGTGACCCCAATGAGATAAACCACACTTACTCCCAGCTGCGAACCTCAAGCTCAGGAGCTCCAAGAACCCCCTCGAAAGGGGGTTCAGAAACGGTTAAAACCGCCACACCCGGGACTCGATATTCCTTTGTCATAAGTCCCATAAATCACCAGACCCAAATACCACTTATAACTGAGGGATCCATGTCCTGTTGACACTCCCATACCAATTTATAACCAACTTCAAGGACCCTAAAGCACGCCACCACAAGAGTAATTGACAACCTTAAGTACTCGAGACCCCCTTTCCTTTCATAAACATCGCCTGCTCGATGCCCCCTTGTAAAGCTAATGACCATAAATCAATTCCGAAGTTGTTCAAATGAACTCCGTCAGCCAACCAAAAATCTTCCGAGCCATTCTCCAAATCAAAATGCCGAATTGACGCCCCCCCATTTCTGGAAACAAAATTGGAAACCGCTCTGTTCACCTTCTTCTGTGCTCTATTCAAACTCTTTATGGACCAGGCATTTTGCCATTTCTTTCGGGGAACAATCTCGGAGCAGATCGTTATCATCCCCGGAAAAGATGCCCAAAGCCGTAATAAATCGCGTCTCTGATTAGATCCCTACACGGCCGAACCCTTAAATCATTACCCCCTACGTCCCTACGTGTAATAACAGTATGTCTGGGGGGGCGATCTAAATGGACAAAATTATTCACCTGCCGCAACAACCTGTTCCACCCCATACCCCTAAACCCAAGCCAGCGAGTAACAGCTTTCTCCCTTGAAGCACTGAGTTGCCTTCCATCTCGTCGTATGTCTGCCCACACCGCGCCCAGTGGACATAGGCGTGGCCCATTATCCAAATCAATAGAGGGAAACCTATCCAGAAACAACATGTGATCAGAACACAACAATACACATTTTTTTCACAAGTTAACTGTCGACTCCGGTCTCACGCAAGACAAAATCCGCCTCGATTCCCATCTCCCTATCCATTTTACAATATTCAAATTCAGGACGCAAGCCACCGCCTCCATAGCGGCCCCTATCCAAAAAGAATGAGGGGCACAATTACACGGATCCAACCCCAACTTGTTCAAGCACATCCTAAAAAAGACGGTGAATTGATACTGCAATAATGTTCAATCTTCGTGACACAACAATGGTACGTCTGAATTCTGCCCCAGTCCCCTGGAGGACTCAAAGTTTTTAAAGGACACATCCCTGACCCTTGCACCTCTCCTAACCATACCTTTTTTTCCCCTTCCTAACTGGTCTGTTTTTGAAAGCCTCAACCAAAATTCAACACCTTGTTTTGTTGCAAACACATCTCCTGCTAGTACCCCCCGCCTTTCTTCTTAGATGGAGCTACTAGCTCGCTAACCCTTAGGTTTTTCCTGGGCATTTTTTGGGGCACTAACAGGAAAAGCCTTACCTCATACTCCGAGCTACAAATACCTCCCAGTTCCTTTCCCAAATATTTCAGGAGCTTAAACGAAACCGGGTGCTGATCATCCCTCTGTGCCCGCCCCCTACGAATACCCTTAACTGCTTGCTTCACTAGGAAATTCTTTGTCAGATCCCTACCACCCCTGATCTTAAAGCCGAATGCCAAAGCTGCAATCAACCGATTAACCTTGAGCCCCCTCCCCTAACCGTAGGAGCAGCAAGCCTACCTGATCTTCTTCAGGCAAGGTATTTTTGATACCCCTCAGCCGACCCTCCCACAGCCCCCAAGCAGCTTGATAGGCCTTCCATGTGCTAAGGGATATGGATCATTTAATTAATGGTTGGGCTGCACAAATACCAAGTTCCATAAGTGTTGTGGGCACTCGAGCCCCCTCTCCTCTGCATCTGGGGCCAGCGACCGAAAGCGATCCCACTGGAAACGAGAAAGGGCATCAGCAATTGAATTCCTTTCAGCTGGAATGTGAGAAGCTGTTATACATTATTAAACATTCCAATGCCAGTTACCGTAACACCCTGATTACTGGTGGAGAAGATGCCGTAATATTGTTGATCGCCAACACTACCCCCATGTTATCACAGCGGAAACTAATCCGTTTGTTTTGAAATTGATGACCCAACAGTGTCACCACAAACATTATTGGGAAAACTTCCAGCAACGCTACGTTTTTTAACAGCCCTTCCACTCTCCAACTCTGGGGCCACTCCCCTGCACACCACTGGCCCTTGAAATAAGCGCCAAAACCTGTGCTTTTGTGTCCACTTTGTCTGTTACCTCTTCCATTATCAAAACGCCCATTATACGCTTCGAGGAAAGTGTCCCACACCGACAAATCTAATGTAATGATGAAGAGCCTTTACCCCCGCCGTTGCATTTACCAGCTTCTGGAGAAGACCCTCCCCATGGGCATTACCCTACATGCAAAATTCTACTTGCCTAGCAGCGACTGTGTCTCCCTCAATGTAATCTTTTTCAGCCACCTAGCCCTTGCCACCACCACTTTCTCCTCTTGTAATCTGAGTTTCCACTTCTCTGAATCAATAACGATCCCCAGAAAACAAATACAAGACGCCAGGCCCTCGGTTTTTTCAGAAGCCAGGGGGACTCCAAACAGCTCGGCAATCAATTTCATGGCATGCAATGTGGATTCACACAGCGGTGAATCCTTCGGGCTGAAACACAAAAAATCGTCCAGATAATGAATGATTGGTACCCCCCAGACACGTCTCGGACAACCCATTCCAGGAAGCAACTGAATGCCTCAAACAAGGAGCAAGAAATGGAACAGCTTATTGGCAGGCAACGATCTATGAAATATGCTCCGTCCCAGAAACAATCCAGCAGTCTAACGTTTTTCCTTATTTCTTGACCCATCCCACCGCCTCGTCAAAAGAGGTATAAAACAACGGAACATAATTCTGTTGCAATTCCATCATTCACCGACCTACCCCTTGGATAAGAGACATGATGAATTAACCTAAATTTGTTGGGCTCCGTTCTTGCAGGGAAGATGCTCCTGGTGCCGTCCGGGCTCCACAGTCGGCGATCCAGCCACTTGCTCATCCAGCCAGCCAGGGGGGTGATCCATTGCCGACATCCTAAGGGTCTCCAGCAGCAATATTTGGTATTGCCGCATCTGGAACGACCTGACCTATAAAACTGTCCCACTAGTTAATCTCTTTAGTTAACATGGTAAAAAAAATAAAATAAAGCAAAAAACGATGCTTTATCATCATACTGCCAAATAAAAAATGGAATAAAATGCGATTAAAAAGACAACTGTAAATAAATATGGTGGCGCCGAAAAGGTCATCTTGCCTCCCCCCCAAAAAAAAAGCCGCCATACAGCTCCATCAGCTGAAATTTAAATAAGTTATATCTCTCAGAATAAAGCAATGCAAAAAAAAATATTTTTTCTATTGTGTAAAAGCACCAAAACATAAAAAGAAGATATCAATGTGGTACCGCTGTAAACGTACTGACCCGAAGAATAAAGCTACCTTATCAATTTTACCACACGCAGAACGGCATAAAAAAAATTTCCTGAATTGTTGGTTTCTGTTTATTCTGCCTCCTAAAAATCGGCATAGAAAGCGATCAAAAAATGTCACGTGCCCGAAAATGGTACCAATGGAAAAATTATAGCTCTCTAAATATGGCGATGCAAAAAAAAAGGGATTTTTTAGTGTGTGACAGCTGTCAATCATAAAAACCCGATATGAATCTGGTATCGCTGGAATCGCACCGACCTGGAGAATAAAGTCATCTAATCACTTATACTGCACGAGGAAAGCTGTAAAAAATAAACTCTAGGGTTAAGATTGTGCTGGGATTAAGGTTGTGCTAGGGTTAGGTTTTTGCTAGGGTTATGTTTTGCCAAGTATTTAAAGGGCTCGGATGCGGCTTTAAAGAAGGCAATTAATTTTTATTATAATTAAATGATTACAGAAAATAGGAAATAGTGTGATATTGCGTACACCTTTGCATAATATAAATCACAAAGGTAAAGTACTTACAGCGCACACTATACAGGAAAAACTTCACCAGGAGCAACATACATCATCTGTCTGGGAGACATCAGCCGTGAGGAGCAAAATAGCGAAGACCAAGAAAAGTCCTGGGATGAATCCACACTGCGTCGTCGGGGCATCCCCTTTTAGTCCACAGGTCAACAGGCTTCTGTCTTAGCTGAAAACTTCACTAGCTTATATCTTGTTTAAAAACAAAATGTTTGCGTAACCAAATGTTACACAAGTTCTGACAGAGTCTATTTGTTCAATATAGTATCTTTCTTCTGAGTGACCAGCTCTTCCGATGTCACTTAACACCGATCAAATATAGTTATATGAATAAGTTTGGGCACCCCTATTAATCTTAAGCTTAATGTTTTATAAAAATTGGTGTTTTTGCAACAGCTATTTCAGTTTGATATATGTAATAACTGTTGGACACAGTAATGTTTCTGCCTTGAATGAGGTTTATTGTACTAACAGAAAATGTACAATCTGCATTCAAACAAAATTTGACAGGTGCATAAGTATGGGCACCTCACCAGAAAAGTGACATTAATATTTAGTAGATCCTCCTTTTGCAAAAATAACAGCCTCTAGTCGCTTCCTGTAGCTTTTAATGAGTTCCTGGATCCTGGATGAAGGTATTTTTGACCATTCCTCTTTACAAAACAATTCCAGTTCAGTTAAGTTTGATGGTCGCCGAGCATGGACAGCCCTCTTCAAATGATCCCACAGATGTTCAATGATATTCAGGTCTGGGGACTGGGATGGCCATTCCAGAACATTGTAATTGTTCCTCTGCATGAATGCCTGAGTAGATTTGGAGCGGTGTTTTGGATCATTGTCTTGCTGAAAGATCCATCCCCTGCGTAACTTCAACTTTATCACTGATTCTTGAACATTATTGTCAAGAATCTGCTGATACTGAGTGGAATCCATGCGTCCCTCAACTTTAACAAGATTCCCGGTGCCGACATTGGCCACACAGCCCCAAAGCATGATGGAACCTCCACCAGATTTTACTGTGGGTAGCAAGTGTTTTTCTTGGAATGCTGTGTTTTTTTGCCACCATGCATAACGCCTTTTTGTATGACCAAACAACTCAATCTTGGTTTCATCAGTCCACAGGACCTTCTTCCAAAAAGAAATTGGCTTCCCCAAATGTGCTTTTGCATACCTCAGCCGACTGTTTGTGGCATGCTTGCAGAAACGGCTTATTTCGCATCACTCTCCCATACAGCTTCTCCTTGTGCAAAGTGCGTTGTATAGTTGACCGATGCACAGTGACACCATCTGCAGCAAGTTGATGCTGCAGCTCTCTGGAGGTGGTCTGAGGATTGTCCTTGACTGATCTCACCATTCTTCTTCTCTGCCTTTCTGATGTTTTTCTTGGCCTGCCACTTCTGGCCTTAACAAGAACTGTCCCTGTGTTCTTCCATTTCCTTACTATGTTCCTCACAGTGGAAACTGACAGGTTAAATCTCTGAGACAGCTTTTTGTATCCTTCCCCTGAACAACTATGTTGAATAATCTTTGTTTTCAGATCATTTGACAGTTGTTTTGAGGAGCCCATGATGCCACTCTTCAGAGGAGATTCAAACAGGAGAACAACTTGCAAGTGGCCAGTTTAAGTAGCTTTTCTCATGATTGCATGCACCTGGCTATGAAGTTCAAAGCTCAATGAGGTTGCAAAACCAAAAAAAGTGCTTTAGTAAGTCAGTAAAAAGTAGGAGTATTTAAAACAAGAAAATGATAAGGGTGCCCATACTTATGCACCTGTCAAATTTTGTTTGAATGCAGATTGTACATTTTCTGTTAGTACAATAAACCTCATTTATAGGCAGAAACATTATTGTGTCCAACAGTTATTACATATATCAAACTGAAATAGCTGTTGCAAAAACACCAATTTTTATAAAACAATAAGCTTAAGATTAATAGGGGTGCCCAAACTTTTTCATATAACTGTATATCACCGGAGATGAAACATGGCAAAGGCTCCTGGTACCAGATGTTTTACCATTCTATAAACACAGCATATTCTTACCAAATATTGTTAACGAATATAAACATGCATCGTTCTCACTAAACATTAATAAAAGAGCTATGTGGTACTGCTTGATACTATAAACTAAACATTGATAATAGAGCTATGAGGTCCAGGCGTTTGGAAAATTACAAGGCTAACATAAGCTGAACTGTTAAAGGGTTCTTTAACCACTTCGCACCAGAGCCCGTTTTTGCCTTCGTGACCGGGCCAATTTTTTCAATTCTGACCACTGTCACTTTATGAAGCAATTACTCTGGAACGCTTCAACGGATCCCCCTGATTCTGAGATTGTTTTTTCGTGACATATTGTACTTCATGATAGTGGTAAAATTTCTTTGATATCACATGCGTTTATTTGTGAAAAAAATCGGAAATTTGGTGAAAATTTTGAAAATTTTGCAATTTTCAAACTTTGAATTTTCATGCCCTTAAATCAGAGAGATATGTCACACAAAATACTTAATAAATAACATTTCCCACATGTCTACTTTACATCAGCACAATTTTGGAACCAAAATTTTTTTTTGTTAGGGAGCTATAAGGGTTAAAAGTTGACCAGCAATTTCTCATTTTTCCAACAAAATTTACAAAAACATTTTTTTTAGGGACCACATCATATTTGAAGTCACTTTGAGGGGTCTTTATGACAGAAAATACCCAAAAGTGACACCGTTCTAAAAACTGCACCCTCAAGGTGCTCAAAACCACATTGAAGAACTTTATTAACCCTTCAGGTGCTTCACAGGAATTTTTGGAATGTGGAAGAAAAAAATGAACATTTAACTTTTTTCACAAAAATGTTACTTTAGACCCCATTTTTTTTATTTTCACAGGGGTAACAGGAAACAATGGACCCAAAATTTTTTTGGGCAATTTCTCTTGAGCGTGCTGATACCCCATATGTGAGGGAAAACCACTGTTTGGGCGCACGGCAGGGCTCGGAAGGGAAGGAGCGCCATTTGACTTTTTGAATGTAAAATTTGTTTGAATAATTAGCGGACGCCATGTTGCATTTGGGGAGCCCCTGATGTGCCTAAACAGTGGAAACCCCCCACAAGTGACACCATTTTGGAAACTAGACCCCTTAGGGAACTTATCTAGATGTGTGGTGAGCACCTTGCACCCCCAGCTGCTTCACAGAAGTTTATAATATTGAGCCATAAAAATAAAATTTTCACATTTTTCCCACAAAAAATGTTTTCCTTTCCCTAATTTTGTACTATCATAAGGGTAACAGGATAAATTGCACCATGAAATTTGTTGTTCAATTTCTCCTGAACACGCCGATACCCCATATGTGGGGGAAAACCACTGCTTTGGTGTACGGCAGGGTTCGGAAGAGAAAGGAGCGCTATGTTGGCTGGGATAGGCAGCAGACACCATGTCACATTTGAAGAGTCGCTGACATGTCAAAACAGCAGAAACCCCCACAAGTGACCCCATTTTGTAAACTACACCTCTCAAGGAATTCATCTAGGGAAGTAGTGAGTATTTTTTAATTTTTAAATTTATACCATTGGGCAGTGAAAAAAGCATAATTATATTTTTACCACAAAAAAATGTTTTACCCTCAGATTTTACATTTTCACACAGGGCAATGGGTAAAAATGGTGCCGAAATGTGTCACACAATTTCTTCTAAAAGTGGCAATACCCCATATGTGGCTGTATCGTACCGCTCAGCCATATGGCGAGATCTGGGGGGGACGGAGTGCAATTTGACAATTGGAGAACAAAATATTGTAGAATAGGCATTTGGATTTGGGAGCACAAAATTTTTTGAATTTCTTTTGGGGGGCAAGGGCCATTTCGCTTTTCCAGAGCCTTTCTGCTACCAGTAACTTGGAAGTCCCTTATATTTTTAACAGATGACGGACCTGAGTGGGGACTAGCTTTTTTTGAGGACTGAGTTGAAGATTTTATTGGGAACATTTTACGTAACATTTATCCGGCGCTCTAGGCTGAGCACTTACATCGGGGTTTCCATCTAAATTTCCAAGTGATGTAATTCAGATGAAACCCCTGCGGGATCCATTCACTGTAATGAGGCAGCAGAGTTACTCTGGACTCCATCTGGCCTCTGTTTAGCGGTGTCCTTTTTTTCAGAAGTGCACAAAACTGTGGCCAACCGCACTTTTATGCACGCCTAAAACAAATGACACCGTGGGATCACAGGCCAGAGGGCATCCACAGTGGCCTATATCTGCCTCATTACAGGGAATCTTCCGTCATGGGTTCCGGCTGAATCACATATTTCAGAGATTTACACGGAAACTCTGGCGTAAGTGCTCAGCGCAGAGCGCAGGATAAATGTGTGCCGAGCCATACTGCGATCTTTGGGAGACATAATAAACAAATCAGCAGGTGAAGAATTGGTTTTATTTATTTTTTACGCCGTTCCTAGTGTGATATAACTGATTAGATTACTTTATTCTTCGGGTCGGTGCGATTACAGAGATACCAGATTTATATCGGGTTTTTATGACTGACAGCTGTCACACACTAAGATACGCTTTTTTTTTTTGCAAAATCTAGTTTTTGCATCGCCATATTTTGAGAGCTATAATTTTTCCATATTTCGGCCGACAGAGTCATGTGATGGCTTGTTTTTTGCGGGACGAGTTGACATTTTTTATTGGTACCATTTGTGGGTACGTGACATTTTTTGATCGCTTTCTATTCCGTGTTTTTGGGATGTAAAATTAACAAAAAACAACAATTCAGGAATTGTTTTGAGGTTTTTTTTTATGCCGTTCTGCGTGTGGTAAAAGTGATCAGGCAGCGTTATTCTTCGGGTCAGTACGTTTACAGCGATACTACACTTACTGTATATTTTTTTATGTTTTGGCGCTTTTACACAATAAAACAATTTTATAGAAAAAATATTTTTTTTGAATTGCTTTATTCTGAGAGGTATAACTTTTTTATTTTTTGGCTGATGGAGCTGTATAGCGGCTTGATTTTTGCGGAACAAGATGACGTTTTCAGCGGTACCATTTCTATTTCCATTTTGCTTTTTCATCGCATTTTTTTCCACTTTTTGTTTGGCGATATGAGGAAAAAGCATAGTTTTTTGCTCCGTTTTTTATTTATTTTTATTACGGTGTACACATAAGAAGTTAATTAGTGTGACAGTTTTATAGCTCGGGTTGTTTCGGACGCGGCAATACCAAATATGTGTACTTTTTTTATTTTTGCATAACTATATGGATTTATCGGTTTAATATTTTATTTATATATTTTGTATTTTTTTTTTAACAGTTTCAAAACATTTTTTTTAACATTTTTACTTAGTCCCTGTATGGGACATTAATTTTTATTTTTCTGATCCCTGATCTCATGTAATGTAATAGACATGTATTACATTATATGAGATCTTCACTTCATAGATCGCAGCATATAGAAGACAGCAAAGGGTTAACATCACTGGGACCTGATCTAATCAGGTCCCGATGATGTTCCCTGTCAGAGCTAACGCTCTGCACCGCTCTCACAGCGCTTGCAGGACCCAGGGGGTCCTGAGCACTGCGAGACCACCCACCGTTTTTAAACGTCCGCGCTGTACAGAGCCCAGGCAGCGCGGACGTTTATCTACAGTGGGCGGTCGGGAAGCGGTTAAAGACAGGCTACCAATATGGATTCCTGATGGACATTAAAAACCTTAGTACTATAAACCACCCTTGATCATCTGGAAGCCATATATCATTTACATACAATACCATATCTCAAGAGAATATCTTCAGCAGATGAACGACACGTTGCTATAAAAGAAGGAATACATTGTATACAACAGCATAAGGCGATACAAGCACAGATTATAGCAAAAATTATTCCTAAAATATAGCGTAAATAACCAAAATCAGGCAACCAATAAAATAACCAATCCCACCATTTACCATTACTCTGTGTGATGTGATCAATGTCATCATGTAACTGATCAATCTGAAATTGCAAATCCTGACTATGATCTGACAAGTTAAAACAACACATACCTTCAAACTCTTCACATCCAAGGTGGTGAATTAATAACAAATAATCTATAGTCGCTCTATTCTGTAAGACAGCTTTTCCGGTAAATTTGTAAATCTAATAATATATCTTCTAAGGTTCTACTGGTAGCATTTATTGATCTAGCTACAAGACAAGAAAATCTCCCTACAGTCATAGCAGCATATGGGACTATGGCAGGAGATCCTACAATCGTAAGGGATAACCCTAGAATTTCTGATTTAGTTAAAAGGTTTACATTATACTTATAGGGAAAATATATATTCTTGTACCCTGTTAGCCAGTAGATAAAAAAATATTTAGATTTGAGAGTCTTCAGTGGTTGATACCTTTTAATGGCTAACTGAAAAGATGGTAACAAATTGCAAGCTTTCGAGACTACTCAGGTCTCTTCATCAGGCATAGTATACCATAAAATCTGAAGAGTCACATATTTATACACAATAAGACATACAAAAAAATGCAATAGGTAAGACAGGTGATGAAAAGCAGAGTTATTATGGAAGAGATAAACAGATCTGGCTATAAATATTTTAGCAGTTAATAGATAAAGAGTGTGAAGGTTTTATTGTCCTGCGATTAGGTCCAGTGTTATGATGGCCTCACAAGTCTGAGGAGCAAATTCCTTAGTTGATGTAGAATGACATAAATCCATGCGACACATTCATTCCTGCTCTGAAAGTGTTAAAGGTCACCATCAGTTTATATTCTGAAATTCTTCAGACCCCCAGCTGGACATTTGGTACATATAATTAAGTACACTACATTAGATGTGATGCAGCTGAACGTACCTGGGATCTTATAGTCCTGATGTGAATTGGGAATCTTTATCTTGTCTGTGGTCGTTATAAACGGACAGGTTTAAAAAAATTTCTGGTTGCAAGGAAAGGTTACTGTGCGCCACGGTTGCGGCGGTGGGGCCGCGTCACTCCATGGCCAGGCATGTAGCGGGGATGGCGTCCCTGACGACGGGGGCGGTACTTCCGATCGCGTGACTGTGGATCATGTGACGCCTCTCCATGGTGACTGGGATGCGTCTGTAGGAAGTCAGGTGATTGGCCTGTGCGCGCCGCTGGATACTTCCGGTATGGCGGTATAGCATGCGCACACTTCACTAATTGTCACAGGGTATATTAGGGTGGGTGATCAGTATGCATGAATACCCCTTGAAAAAGGTTCTTACCGAAACGTGCATCGGGGTGACGCCAACAGCGGTTCGTTTGGTGGCCAAGTGACTATCCAGGTATATGTTTGAGCAATGCCATTCATTTGAATATGGGGTATGTTCTTTAATAACCATAATTTATAAGTATTCTGGATGTCATAATTAGATTTAAACAAATTGGGAGGATGAAATACTCTATATTTTATTGACAAATTTACATGCAACATTTATATATTGGAGATAGAATGTATATATTTTTTTCATTACCTCCCCTTAATCATCTACTATACGTAGGCTCACCAATTGTGGCCGCTGTGTCACATGGTTTTTATGGTGTAACTTTGTAATCCAATAGTTTTGGTCTCCAGCATTGTGTCCACATGATGTGGTCTGTTTGTGCATAGATACGAATTGTTTTGATGTGGTATTTATATTTTCAATAAAGATATTTTTATGAATTTGTACGAACTCTAGTGGCCATCTTTTTTTCTCTGCTCAGCAGAGACCTCCTAGTATATTTATATGATGGTCCGTTCTGACTTAAAGTCCAGCATGCAATAACATGGGTCCATATGGATTTTATGTACTTCAACCCTGTTTATTGATTTGGTTCTTTAGCCTTTCATTTCCTGTAGATATATGTTGTTATCAAATTCAATGTAATTGTGTGTGAGGATGAATTCTGTAAGTTTGACCACAGAATCAGCAACAATTCCTGTATTTTCTATGAAGATTTTGCAGGCATTTAATCCATCCTTGTGTGGGATATTAGAATACAAAGATTCCACATCCATGGTGGTCAGGATGGTTCCTTCTGGTAGAGGACCTATTGCTGCTAGTTTATTCAGTAGGTCTGTCATGTCCTGAATGTATCTGGGTGTACTCTTTACCAGTGGTTTAAGAACACACTCTACCCATCCAGAAACTTGCTCAGTAAGGGTGCACACACATGAAATAACTGGTCTTCCTGGATTTCCAGATTTGTGGATTTTGGGGAGCATATAGAATGTCCCTATTCTTGGACTCTCTGGTATCAGGTCATCGGCTCTTATGGATTCGTGAGGCAGACAAGATACCAACTTGTTTAGTTCCTTGTAATAGTCCTGTGTAGGGTCAGACTCCAGTTTTTTGTAGTAGCGCGTGTCCATCAGTTGTCTGTTTGCTTCCTTCATGAATATAAACTGATGGTGACCTTTAACACTTTCAGAACAGGAATGAATGTGTCGCATGGATTTATCTCATTCTACATCAACTAAGGAATTTGCTCCTCAGACTTGTGAGGCCATCATAACACTGGACCTAATCACAGGACAATAAAACCTTCACACTCTTTATCTATTAACTGCTAAAATATTTATAGCCAGATCTGTTTATCTCTTCCATAATAACTCTGCTTTTCATCACCTGTCTTACCTATTGCATTTTTTGTATGTCTTATTGTGTATAAATATGTGACTCTTCAGATTTTGTGGTATACTATGCCTGATGAAGAGGCCTGAGTAGTCTCGAAAGCTTGCAATTTGTTACCATCTTTTCAGTTAGCCATTAAAAGGTATCAACCATTGAGGACTCTCAAATCTAAATATTTTTACATTATACTTACAATCTTCAGCTAAACAGGAAAATCCCCTCTTTGGACGTTTAGCTTTATGGGATGGAAACAAAGGATACATCATTAGGGCTAATCTAGAAATAACACATGGCCCACCTATTATGTTAGCTGAAATATAATTAAAAGTTGTATTCCCACAAGAAAACATCCACCCCTTGGGCAATTTTACATGTTGTATATGTGAGAGAGAGATTACTGTTTTGTTGCACTTCATGTTTTTCGCTACCTCATTCTCTTGAAATTTTTATCTGAACGTGAACCGCACATGATATGTTCATTGTG